>NC_135232.1:504075016-505275016 GCF_051348905.1 Ranitomeya variabilis
AGCATACAACCATCAGACCATGTGGACACCATGGTGAGAAAAACACGAATCACCAAGCACAATGAGGCCTTGCACAAAGAGTTAAAAAACAAAACAAAGGGAAGTTGTAATGTATTAATTTGCTTTATCTGTTGGCTACATTTAAAGCTGTGTCTTAATCCAACTTGATGGGTCTGTGCACAACCATTGCAGTCAAGATGTAGCTCTCCATTGTCTGCAGCTTGGGAGACAGAGGCTTTTCCAGACACTTAGCCCCTATGTTTGAGGGGTACAAATTAGAAGAGCTGGGAGTCATCAGAGGGGAGAAGAAACATTAGACAAAGCTCAGAGCACCCTTGGGTGTAACAATGGATGTTCTCAAGGTGTAGCTCTTCATTGTCTGCAGCTTGGAAAACAGAGGCTTGTCCAGACACTTAGCCCCTATGTTTGAGGGGTACAAATGAGAAGAGCTGGGAGTAATCAGAGGGAGAAGAAACATTAGACTAAGCTCAGAGCACCCTTGGGTGTCACAATGGATGTTCTCAAGATGTAGCTCTCCATTGTCTGCAGCTTGGGAGACACAGGCTTGTCCAGACACTTAGCCCCTATGTTTGAGGGGTACAAATTAGAAGAGCTGGAAGTCATCAGAGGGGAGAAGAAACATTAGACAAAACTCAGAGCACCCTTGGGTGTCACAATGGATGTTCTCAAGATGTAGCTCTTCATTGTCTGCAGCTTGTAAAACAGAGGCTTGTCCAGACACTTAGCCCCTATGTTTGAGGGGTACAAATGAGAAGAGCTGGAAGTCATCAGAGGGAGAAGAAACATTAGACTAAACTCAGAGCACCCTTGGGTGTCACAATGGATGTTCTAGGATTCCCACCCTTGGCCTGGCATGTTTACCCGGATCACCATGGGTTCTTAGTGCCCAGATATGACGGGTGCTGACGTCAGCCCTGACAGACTACACTATTGATAATGGTGGGCACAAATGTAGCTTTTGCACAGGAAACAGCTGCTTTCCTTTATGCTTCCCGTAAAATGTACCATATTATTATGATATTATGCTAAACATTTACCTACTGGCAAATCCGCTAGTTTTAACCCTCCTTGCATTATGTAGACAATAGAATTTCAATCAGGATTTATTGGCTTTGTTATATATATTTTATATGCAGTAAGATTGATTTGATGAGTTTACCATCTGCATGGACTGTTGGACTTCACCAGATCCCTCAGCTTCCTTCAGTAGCACACAACCTACTAAAGTGATGATTGAATCCATGGTAATTAGTGATAAGACTGTGTCTGAAGGAGGAACATCAGATTGTGGGCCAATATACAATACATTCTCTGTACTACACTGCAGAATATGCTTATATTAGGAAAAATCAGAGCTAATTCCATAGATACAGTCTAAGAGATTCTGGTCTCATTTTATATACTACAATTGAAAGTGAGATTAGTAATCTGAGTTACTAATTTATTATATCTATGGCGCTATGGTTGGATTACCAAATATAGAAATGTCTATTTGTTTGTATACTGATAATATGTTTCACATTTTAGTGGATGAATATTTCACCAAAAATCGCATTATATTTCAGGTAGTATTCACCTTTAGGACCCTATGTTTTACAATGAAATGTATACCTCTAAAGGGCTTATTATAATGGAAACGCATAGCTGCATTGCTTACAGTGAAATTCGGTGTCTCCTTGTGTAAAATTGGGATGTGCACATATATATGTATTCTCTACTTCATCCCATAGAGGCATCAATCTTCTACATCTAATGTTCTCCATTGCGTCTTGTTTCACATGTAGAAGATTTGGCTGCTGTTCGGCCATTGTTCTGCTGTAAGGTGCATGTATGGGCCATCAATGACACGTTCTCATGGCCTCCCCATTTCACATATGTTCGACTTATTGTAATTTTCAATCTAAGATTTACATTGCAGTGAGGTGAGGATTCGGCATTTGCACATCTTAATGAATGTGTGACCATATTATTCGCAAAACAGATTACACAACTATTTTAGCATGTGGTTTACGGCATATCTTCTGTGCATTAATTATTTATATTTGTTAGATTTTTTTACCTGCTAAATAGGATCTAAAACATATAACTGAGAGCAGCGCTTATTATGGAAATAAATGAAATACATATTAAATAATTCATATTTAAATAAATATTAAATAAATGCTTGTTAATGCATAAAAAGAATGACTTTAATTCTGAAATATTAGGATTCTTTTTCTGGTATTTGTTATGATAGTAATAATAATAATCTTTATTTTTATATAGCGCTAACATATTTCGCAGCGCTTTACAGTTTGCACACATTATCATGAAAGTTAACAAGATACGGACACTTCTACATGTGGAAAACAGCACATATCTCAATAAATGACCAGTACTGTATTTCCAAACAATTCCTTCTGCAGAGAAATGTGGTTCTTAGACTAATTTCAATGTACTGAAATAGCATTATTTGTGCTATCTGGTTTACGAATCTGCTGCAGCAAAATGAAAATAGAACAGCGCCCCCAAGTGGCAAAATCCTCAGAATGCAAATTATAATTAATGTGATTTTAAAATATTTAAATTCTTCTTGTTTGTGTTCTAAAAAAAAAAGCATAAAACAAATATAAAAACATTAGAATAATTCAAAGAAGCAAAAATAAAACAATTTTTACAGACTAAAACCGACTATGGCTTTATGAAATAATGCTTATTTTTTTAGGACTTTTCCCCTACAGTACTCATGTATTATGGCCTGGGCTACAACGGTATTGAGTTTGAATGTATTTTGTTCAAATTTGCTTCCCCGGGATCTCCTTGCGAGCTACTATATCTCACCGATAGTGTGTAGTAGGGGTGTGTGTAGCAGGGGAATGCTTGGAACATTGCTATGCGGTTTTCTGGAAATGTAGCACATTATTTTGAAGTCTCTTGCTAATTATCCTTTTTATATAGAGCAATCAGTATCAAGGGGAATTACCACCACATTATAAAATAACAAAAGCATCATGTGTTCACCCTTAGATCATTTAGAGATGCAATTAGCTTCTTGGTAGATATTTCCAAAATAGATTTTTATATATTTTTTTAATATGCATCACAGATTGCTCTAATAATGTCATATTTATTTACGTCGTCAATATGTCCAAAGTCTTAATGCATCATGCAAACATATAAAAGGTAGTCCTTTATAGAAACATATGTAAATGACGGATATACAAAACATAACCATAGCAAATTAGATTTTCCTTGAAGGCTGTGCTGTGATAACAACCCGATAACATTGTGGAATCCAATTGCACATTTATTATGTTAAGATATAAGTTTTAGTATTAATTGCTGCAATATTTAGTGCAATAATAAAAAATGGTGCTCAATAAAAATGAGCATATATACCGACTATGTTATATACAGTAGATTTTTTCTTGATATAAGTTTCAATTTGTCAACTTTGTCAATTAAAAAAAAGGATCAGAATTAGAGATGACTGAATTGATCCGTGCAGGGTTGAATTTATTCGAATTTGCTAACACCTGGAAATTTGATTCACTCTGCGATTGGCAAAGAAAAAAAAATGTTTGGTGCTATTTCACACATTACTAAAGACTCAAAAAGTGAGCTTATGACATCAGGCCAGGCGGTCTTCTTCATAATGAATGCCCTGAAACTATCACATCACATGGTCTAGCCCACCCAGTCAGGGTGGTCTATTGCAAACAGTAGAAAAGATGGGGCAAGCCAAGCTATGATCAATTTGTTACTGAAACTGAAGTCTGAAACCAAGGCTTGTGTGTCACAGAAAGTGTGCTTCGTGCATTGTGAGACAGGCAGGGCATATTTTTTTTGTACATCCTAAGGAATAATCTCTATAATCCAGAAATGGAAACACCACTGTGTTTCTCACAAAGTGTGCACGTTTGTAAACAAAAAAATATATATATTTTTTGCACACTTCATTGTTGTAATAGCCCAATATTAGAGCTGTACACGCCACCCAAATACCACTGTTGGTTACCACCTCATACCATCTGTTTTCCCCTAGCCAGGTAGGTTGAGGTCACTTGGACATTAATAAGGCTGTGTTTGCATTAAAGAGCTCAAAAGCTGTTCAATACAGCTCTAGGAGAACGCATAGTGTTATGCATGTATGTTCTCATCAGTTGAAGGCTTTTCAGTATTGTAATTTGTTCCAAATGTATTCACCAAAAATCATACTGTTCTAAATTTAATTCAGCGAAGGTGGCAATTTGACATTTTGAACCAAACTCTGCTCTGAATGCGTAAAAAAATAAAAGGTACACTACTCATCTTGCCTCTTCAATTCCAAAGCTGTCCTGATATGTGACTCCTACCTACAGCCAACTATTGCTGAGCCATCATTTCCTGTGTGTTGAGATAGCCTAGGTAATAGAGACCAGTGGAGGACTTGGGAAACATTCAATCAGGATCAGTCATTTTTTTTTAAACCCATACTGAACTATATTAATGTAGCAGACAACCACTTTAAAAATGCATTGCTTAGAAAAGAGCTGATGATATCAATCAAAAGTATATACATTTTCCAGAAGATTCTCAGAACTGGAGATACAGAGGGTACGGAAAGTATTCAGACCCCTTTACATTTTTCACTTTTTGTTTCATTGCAGCCATTTGGTAAATTCAAAAAAGTTCATTTTTTTCTCATTAATGTACACTCTGCACCCCATCTTGACTGAAAAAAAACAAAAATGTAGACATTTTTGCAAATTTAATAAAAATGAAAAACTGAAAGAGTGAAAAATTGAAAGGGGTCTGGATACTTACCGTACCCACTGTGTGTGATATAAAGTAGGGGTCCTGAAGGTGGCCATGTTCCTTGTTAGCAATCCCACTGAGAAACCCTACAATTAGCACACCATAACTTTCAATGGATCCTTGTTTTCATATAATAATGAGCAAAATGGAATTATTTATGCTGATTTCATGTAAGAAATATGATTTTTTTTCTTGAAATATGTTTAATGTGTGTTAAATTATGACAAGCATTCTGCAATGGTGATGTTTCCATAGTGGAGTAAGGACCGCGTTGTGCAGCAGTGCCCCTAGGGGGCATATGTGCTGCAGATAATGCGATAATGACAAGAACAACAATAATAAAATATCGCTACTCTTCACCACATGGAAATAGATCACTTGTGAAGCTTCCAATATTTTGTTGCTGGTGGTATACTTTTTCGCTAATTGGAGCATATAGGTGATGGGCTCCAGTGTATACAGTTGGGTGCATTGTTGTCATCTGTCAGAGGCATATACATCAAGAGATGCGCCTGACAAAGACCTCCAGTGGTAGCACAAGGCAAGATGGGAATAGACACTTTGATCAGTATCACTTGATCATAGTGTATATTTAAAAGACATTTTCACGTCTTCAAGGGGGTTTTGGTTTGTGAAAAAAAGGAATAAAAGATCAAATATTATAAAATAAAAAATACACATTGTTTGACCCCTGTTGATCCAGCGCTGATACTCCAGTGGTCTCTGGTTGTCTTGGACCAATGCAGCCATTTAGTTATCTCATTGGCCATGTACCCAACTGCTCATGCTAAGTAGAGTTAATCTCATGGTCCTCTTTCTGAATCATTCTGCCAGTGGTTCAGGCAGCATGAATCTAATGGCAGGTCCGCTTTAAAGAAAGCTATTCGATTTTTAAAATATGTTGTATAGATGAATTTACCATTCAATGTACACTTTTCCTATATGATCCAGAGTAGTTAGACGAGGAAACCGTTTACGACATGAATACACTGCAGGCAAGGAAATAAACATGCTTATAGAATTTTGCACCTGCACATTGGAATATGATGGATCTTCAGTATTGTGTTTCCATTGCTTTCAAATGAACACTGAATAGTTTATTATGAAGGCACTGTATCAGAGCCTGTTAGTAATCTGGGATCTCGCACTTCAGCACCATGGAGAGAAGCAAAGTGCTGCCAATCCAGCCTGGCCTTCTCCTCGCATCAATGTAAAGGCTGCTCGTCCAGTGTCAAGTGTGATTCCTAGAGAATGCTCGAGAAGAATGAGCCTATTATGGGGCCTATAACTGCCATGATAAAACAATGCCATTCTTATTAATGGATTACATGCACTATGGTTATCATTATCCTAATAAATACATGGTGTAAAGATTTCTCTAGCACTGTACATACATTATAACTGCATTCATCACCGTGCAGGAAAAAATAATAGAGGGCAATTGCTCATATTTTCTTTTCTTGGGAAAGTCTTGCAGAAAAGTCCACTTTTTGAATAACAATTTACAACATACCAAAATGACAATCATCTGACTTGTATGTAGATGATATTTTTTTCTTAATTCGCTTTTGAAGTTTAATTTAGAATGTTGCTGCTTTTCTGTAACTGGAAACCATTACATAGTGGGAGATAACAGTTACACAGTCTGAGCTAAGCAGTTAGGTCACTGGTCGAATAGCCAAGTAAAGAATAAAGAAATGCCAAATGTTCAGCAATCACATGCCTTTTTCATGTTCTAACCTGCTTACCGTTGTACAGTTTGTATACATGGTTGCCCAATGTCTCAGATCTGTTTTGGTGAAAATCCTATCAATGACATACAGTATAATATTATGATGCAATATTGTTAGATGAAAAAGGATTTAAAAAAAATAGATGCATTACTGCATTTAGGAGATTTTTTTGTTTACTAGTCACTTTTTTTTCCTGCACCTTGTTCTTCTTTTAATTTATGCCTTTTTTAAATGCTACTTTTTAAGCTTTTTTTTTCTCTGTTTGCCATTATGAGCAGGCTTTGGAGTTTCCTGATGCTTTCGAGTGATGTATTAATTGCGAATACTTAAAAATGTTTGCGCAAATCTACTCCAGTCCTACCTGGAATGATTGGGGGGGGGTTTGTACGTCTGAAATTTTCATCACAATATGTGACATTTTTCCTTTAAAAAGTTGCCAAAAAGGTAAAAGATACAAATAAAGAGCAGTTTTATTTTGTCCAAAATTTATGAATATCATGCACTATTTTGAAGAATTTGGCATAAAACCCATCAGCATCCTTGTATTTTTTGCATTTTGTCGTCTATAACATAATAATATAATCTCTCTCCTATCCTGTACCTTAATTATAGTGATAGCATCAGTGATTTCTCAGTGTTCTTGCGTCACCTACATATTAAATACGTGCACATAGACTGAGGATCACTTTACGTCAATGGTGATCTGCATTCCTTCTGCACATTGATTCTGCAGATTAGAGAGGAAAATCTGTGTAATCGGCTGCCATGACCCCACGCTTCTTCTTAGTGGATTATAAAATCCCAGCACAAGAGCTTAATAGACTATGATAAATGTTGGCGTTACAATGCTCGGGGATTTCATGGGTTTACTAAAGCAAGAAGTGCACCTTAGCTCTGCAGATACTCTATGCTGCCCCCTGTGGGTAAGAAACGGAAGAAGCATGGCTGAGGAAGCAATAAACAAAAGATGAGGCAGGTTAAGACCACAAAATGTAAGCCTTCATATCAAAGCTTCTGTTTAAAATTCTATATAAAGGAAAAGGGGCAAGTTAGGAAAAGGAGATTTTAAATAAAATGTAGTGATGAGCTCGCGTGCGCAAATAAGGTGTTATCACGGCATGCTCGGGGGTGAACCGAGTGACAGCGTGCTGGAAAAGTATGTAAGAGTCCCCGCGGCTGCATGTCTCGCAGATCTTGGACAGGCTGTTTGTTAGGCAATTCCTGCATGTGTTGAGGCCATCGAACAGTCACGAGACACCCAAGCATTAGCACCCAAGCATGCTCGGTTAACACCGTACCCGAGTACACAAGCTCATCACTAGTAAAATGATGTTTTATGTATAAAATAATGCATCTTGCATTCACCTAGACAATGTATTTCCATGCTACCTGGTTTCAGGTTAGATATTGTGAAGCCACTGAGTGAAATGTAGATCACATGTAGCACTGTTTGGTATTTCAGTAATGACGTGTTGTGTACTACGTCACTCCTTTGTGATTTATTCTAGCTGTAGATCCAGGATAACTATCCTTAAGCAGCAGTTTTATCTATTTTGCATATATAAATATCTGTCACCACCATGAATATAGCATAAATATAATTTATATTGTTTATTACATTTTATTATGCAATTGTTTTAGGGATCAGGGCTTTTGTATGTGGTTTATGGTTTGGAAATTCTCCCTGTCCATTTAAGTACCCTATTGCTATCTCATCCGTATATAGAATATATGCACATATAATACCCAACTCTTAGTGTATGCACAGTGTCTCACACCTTCCAAAAGAGGGTTTTTATAGGAGAGGGTGTGTACATGGATACAGGGCACTGTAAGGCTACGTTCACATTTGCGTTGTGCGCCGCAGCGTCGGCGACGCAACGCACAACGCAAATGTGAACGCATGCACAACGCAGCGTTTTGTGACGCATGCGTCCTTTTTTTGCTTGATTTTGGACGCACAAAAAATGCAACTTGCTGCGTCCTGTGCGCCCTGACACGTGCGCCGCAGCGACGCATGCGTCACAAAACGCAAATGCAACGCCCCCATGTTAAATATAGGGGTGCATGAGGCATGCGGCGACGCAGCGGCGCCCGACGCTGCGTCGCACAACGCTAATGTGAACTTAGCCTAAGCAGGATGCTTTGTAGAAAAAAAAGAATATATATAAATAGTGAGTGCCCTGTAAACCTAGCAATTTCAATCTGAATGACTCATGACTATAATGACTCAAAATAGAGCAGCAAGCCAGCTTCCACTCCCGGGCATATGTAAAATGCAGGAAGTCAGTAGAAAAGCTCCAGAATGGTGCAGAAGGCTGGTAGGCGTGGGCAGAGTGCGCAGTGTTCACATCTACCCATACGGTGAATGTGATCTTGACTTTGGAATCAAGTAGTTGAGAAAAAAGTCAATCCATTCATAGAATTCCAAAACGTCTCTTATGTAAGAACACTGATGGTGAATTCATAGATCTTATTTTTAAAGACCAGAAGGCCTGTGATTGTAATCAGAGAAATAAAAAGGTCTTCCATGTTAGATGCTGGGAAAGTCACTGGCAGCTTCTTTTGTCAATTATAAAATATATTGTTAAGAGAAAGCTGCTAATATTATTCAATGTGAAATATTTTGCAAGCAACACTGTTTTCAATTCAATGCTATGACATGTCTTTATTAATGAGTAAAATAAAAAACATTATCATGGCTCTCCCCAATGGGGCTCACAATCTAAGTTCCCCATCAGTATGTCTTTGGAATGTGGGAGGACACGGAGTACCAGGAGGAAACCCACACAAACACGGGGAGAACATACAAATTCCCAGGACCCCAGTGCTGCAAGGCTGCTGTGCTAACCACTGAGCTCTTATGAGACTTTGATTCTACTGTGAATGTACTATGTACATGTATTTATTAACAAAAATGTAGCCACTGACAAATTAATTAAAATTTTGATCATTATGTGTGAACACAAACCTGTCTTGTAATTTCTAACCTTAATATAAAGCGATTAATAATACATTTATTACTATATGTATATTATTAGGGTTTAGGCTGCGAACGTGTTTAATAATTTTAAAAATAAAACCTGCATTAAATGAATTACAAGGCACATATTTATTAATGGGTTCATGGTTTATAGATATTTTAATTTTTTTGTAATTGTTTCCCTTTTTTATAATCTATAAAAATGTAAAATGCAAATTGATGTAGGATCTGCTATTAATTTTAGATTACATAGGGGTCCAATTTTCGTTGATCACTGCATCTCCACCTTTCTTTATCAGGCACAGATTCCTACCTTTAATTGCAGGTATGTCTGGGATTACAAGTCACTAGAGCTGTGTTCCGTCCACACTAACTAAAGTACAGATCTGTGGGGGTGACAAATATTATCACCCCCTCCATTAATTTGGTAGGTTGTGAGTGGTTGCCTCATCGATATTTCTGCACCTGTGTTGCCGCCATCTTAGGCCTGTCCCACACGTCCAGATAATTCCGGTACTGGAAAAATCGGTACCGGAATTATCCGTGTCCGTGTGCCCGTGCACTTCTGTGGCACATCAGTGTGGCACACATGCGGCACACGTGTGCTGCCCGTGTGCCGACTGGGTACCACACGCACCGTGCAGGAGACAGCGCTAGAGATAAGCGCTGTCCCCCCCCCCACGTGGTGCTGAAGCCGCCATTCATATCTTCTCTGCAGCAGCGTTTGCTGTAGAGAAGATATGAATAATCCTTTTTTTTTTTTGTTTCTCATGTTTAACATAAAGATCCCTGTCCCCACCCCCTGTGCGCCCGCCCGCTGTTATTAAAATACTCACCCGGCTCCCTCGCAGTGTCCTGTCCTGGCCGCACCTTCTACTGTATGAGCGGTCACGTGGGGCCGCCGATTACAGTCATGAATATGCGGCTCCATCTCCCATAGGGGTGGAGCCGCATATTCATTTCTGTAATGGGCGGCCCCACGTGACCGCATACAGTAGAAGCTGCGGCCAGGACAGGACACTGCGAGGGAGCCGGGTAAGTATTTTAATAACAGCGGGCGGGCGCACAGGGGGTGGGGACATGGATCTTTATGTTAAACACGAGAAACAAACAAAAAAAAGGATTATTCATATCTTCTCTACAGCAAATGCTGCTGCAGAGAAGACATGAATGGCGGCTTCAGCACCATGTGGGGGGGACAGCGCTTACTGTAGCGCTGTCTCCTGCACGGCACACGGACTGCACACGGACAACGTCCGTGTGCGGTACGTGTTTTACACCGACCCATTGACTTTAATGGGTCCGTGTAATCCGTGTGCTCCCACGAACACTGACATGTCTCCGTGTTTGGCACACGGAGACACGGTCCGCAAAAAATCAATGACATCTACACAGATGCATTGATTTCAATGTGTCTACGTGTGTCAGTGGCTCCGGTACGTGAGGAAACTGACACCTCACGTATCGGAATCACTGACGTGTGAAACCGGCCTTAACCACATGGGTCCACTGCATTTGCATTTGTTTGGAGGCCTAGGCAGGTAAGCATCTCTGCCTTTGTTGCTATTTTTCTGAATTTTTGGAGGATTTCTGAGTCCTCTTTTTGTGCTAGTATTGGTCAGTGCCAGATCTGCCAAGAATGGTGATCGTTTGTGCAGTCCAAAAAATCCTTTCACCTGATGAACTGATCATTTTTCTCATTTGTCGGGTGATCAGGGGACTGTAATATTAAAAGGAGCGTTCCTGGGAAACCTGGATCACAATAATTGTACAGTGTAAATGGACCTTTATAGGACTGTTAAAAAACATATAACTTCTTACAGAGTCATACAGTAAATAAAAGTCATCATCCAATCTGCATGTATGTATACATGTACATGTGCGTATATCCATGTACTACAGAATAGACAGTTTATGTTTTTATCTATATGCTTTATAAAATCATGAAAGTCTGATGCAGGGGAATAGGACTGTATGCGCGTAGCCGGCTTCGGCCTACTCCCACAGCATGCTTCCAGAAGATGTAAAAAATAATGGCGCTTTGATGCTTCACTTTTTTCCTTTTACAAAGACATTCCTTGTGCTGTCTGGATCTTGGTTTCTATAGGTCTGAACTGTATTTTCTGTTTTCGTTGTTGCTTAAATTAACCTGTATGTCAGTTAAGTGAAATGTAGCCACATTTACATATTTTCTATTATCAATTTAATTTGTTCATAACTTATTTCGAGCGCTTAATATACAGCTCTGGCAAAAATTCAGAGACCACCACATCAGGACCCTGTCATGGCCAGCCCAGTCTCCAGACCTGAACCCCAATGAAGACCTCTGGAATGTAATCAAGAGGATGATGGATAGTCACAAGCCATCAAACCAAGAAGAACTGCTTACATTTTTGCACCAGAAGCAGTGTGAAAGACTGGTGGAAAGACGCATGAAAGCTGTGATTAAAAATCATGGTTATTCCACAAAATATTGATCTCTGAACTCTTCCTGAGTTAGAACATTAGTATTGTTGTTTCTAAATGATTATGAACTTGTTTTCTTTGCATTATTTGAGGTCTGAAAGCACTGGGGTTTTTTTTAATTTTGACCATTTCTCCTTTTTAAGAAAAAAAATATGAAATGTATTGCTTGGAAATTCAGAGACAGGTTGTCAGTAGTTTATAGAATAAATTAACAATTTATATTTTACTCAAAAATATACCTATAAAGAGAAAAATCAGACAAACTGAACATTTTGCAGTGGTCTCTTAATTTTTGCCAGAGCTGTATATGTGTCACAAAAGTTTTGGGAAAAGCAGTAAAGAAATTGTAAAAACTGAATTGAACAAAAAATAAAAAATGAAAATGTAAATCAAATATAATGAGTATGAAGCAAAAAAGAAGTATTGATATAACTCGCAGTATATGTGCTTACATTATTTGCCCTCATGTTTACAAAAAATGCAGTTGGGTTGTAAGAATTATTCCCTCAAAAGCCAGGGGCGGACATATCATTGGTGCAGCTACACAGGGGCCCAAGGGGTAAGGGGGCCCTATGCCACCTCCAAAGCAGCAAGGAGTTTCTGTCATAACAGACCTATTGGATTCAAAGGGTCTATGTACTGTTCTCGTACAGGGGCTCGTTTTTGTCCATCTTTACCACTGTCAAAAGCTATTAGTAGGTAACAGACTGTTGTAAACCAGCATGTCATCTAGTAAAAACTAACAGTAACGCTACAAGTAGTTTCCGTTTCTAGTAGTCATGATTGTTAGTAGCAAATAAAAGGAATAACGCCAATAATAATAAGAGGAAACTTCAGCAACAGGTTTGGCATTGGGGTGTAGATAGAGGGGGTACAGAGGCAGCAGTTGCACCCAGGCGCTGGTGGCTAAGGGAGCCTAATGACCTTCTCCCACGGACACCAGTATCATAAATGACCCATGGTAGGTAGGGAGGGTCTGTGATAGATTTTACTTTGGGGCACAAGAGCTTTATCCTACACCTGTTTGCACAAAGTTCGGTTCTGATAGTTTTATTTATTACTGTCTGCTTACTTGATCCTATTGATTTTCACTTTTAATGATATAGATTAGCTTAAAGTGGTCTAACAGCCAAGATGTTGTATAATCTTTCATTAGCTATGAGCAAGATTAAAAATCTCTTGGTACCCCTCCAATCATTGCCTGAAGGGGCTCTGCTGCCTGTTGTGTGCATCGGCTTGTAGACTGGTACGTACTTGTCTTTAATGCACTTTTTTAGTGAAAGTGTAACGTATTGTCATCCCATTGGGACAGCTTTTTGCATCATGACTGCAAAAAGAAACTGTGTTGGGTACATGATCGTATTTTTATATATACATACGTATGTGTATATATATATATATATATATATATATATATAATATATATAAATATGTACATACAAACACATATCTTTATTATAACATAATTTATTATAAATATATACATATATATACACACACACATATATATGTAATATTTATAATATCTATATGTATACACATATACATATATATGTGATTGATAAATATACACACACACACACATACAGTATATATACATACACACACACACACACACACACACACACACTATATATTGCAGAAATGTAACAAAGCAAGTCTTAAATATATTCCTGTTTAGAAAATACAATAGAAATGATAAATTAGACCTCTCACGTCTACAGGATAGTTGCACTACAAAATTACTGCTTACTTTTATTTGCTTTCTTAACAGATAAGACAAGATCAATAGAATGCAAAATGTGTCAGTATTCAACTTGTTAGGATTCCCAGACTGTTACCATAGAGACAAGAGTCAGGATTTACCCAGAAGTACCAACATACAAGCAAGAGCTTATATAACAGGAGAACTAATATTGGTTAATAGGAGACGTGTAGGTGAAAATGAATTAACTGAGCACTGTTAGATAGATATTAAAAAATGGAACAGCACACTATATATCCAAACACGGTGCGTGCGAGACCTGGGTGCACTCAGCCCATGTGGCTTGGTAAACCGCATGGGCTATATAAAGTCCACTTTATATATTGATAAATATTGGAGTACTGCCTGCTTTTTCTCCGATAGATAGTTTTCTTTATCACTTTTTCCACAATGTGCTCTAATTGTAATTTTACTATCTATTCTTTGTATTACTAATGGCACAATTAATCAGCATAACTTATAACTTTATAGCTTATATTTTCTGAATGTATAATTTGTTACCTTATAACATTTAGAAGAAGACTTAAAGTGATATTTTTAAGCACTCTATATCTAAAGAAAATATATAGCTTTTGCTTTTTTATTAGAAAATTAATTATTTCTATAATTATAATCATTATTCCAATTTTAATCATTTTGATTTAATATTTTGTTTTGTTTTTATAAATATTCAAAATAGTTTAATATCCAAATATAAGGTCTTGTTTTTTAATATCAAAATATCACTATTTCTTCAAACACAAACTACAATTTATATTCATATACTGATTATATGCTATGAAAGGGGTTTTAAAATGTCATTTGGTCAATAATTCTTCATATTAGGTACTACTAGAATTTAGTAGTAAACTAAGATAAAGCTATAAAAACCACATCAACATAGGAAATTCATGGCAAGCAACAGCATATATGTATGGGAAATAATAATTCCATGATTGCATTACACTTCTAGTCTTGACTATCACTATGTTTGTGTGTGCGCTCATATATATACACATATATATATATACATATATATATATATGCAAAAGCAGAAGTGCAATGCAATTGTTGTTTCCCATACATATATGCTGATGTATTTTAATATATGTGTGTGATTATATATATATATATATATATATATATATATATACGTATATATACACATATATATATTTACAAACAAAGTAACATATGAATAGGATATCCATGGGCTTTGAAGCAAAGGGCAGCATGTATGGTATGGTGTAATCTTGACACGCTGTTGGT
This sequence comes from Ranitomeya variabilis, assembly GCF_051348905.1. Classification (NCBI taxonomy): domain Eukaryota; kingdom Metazoa; phylum Chordata; class Amphibia; order Anura; family Dendrobatidae; genus Ranitomeya; species Ranitomeya variabilis. The sequence continues at coordinate 504,090,009 of NC_135232.1, forward strand.
GGAGTGACCTCTAGCCTCTGTCTAGGCTATCCTTCCCAGGATGAGGTCTTTTCATGTTTTGCACTCCGCTCAGCTTTATTCCCAAAACCTCTTTTCAATCCCAGACTTTCCCAGCTTCCAAAACCCGGAGCGAGGGAGACGGTGAAAAAAACCTTCTTCTGATCTTCCAACTAGAATTTTATCAGTTAGATGGAGAATGGAGATGTTCCCATAATGGACCAAATTGACCATGCCCCTTCTCTTGAAATAATGCTCCAAAAGAAGAAGGGGTGTGGGGCTATGATAATGTTAGGGGTGTGGGGGATGGAGGAGGAGTGATAATTTCTCAGGGTCATTCTGGTTTCCCAAATGAATCCACATTCATGGAATTGCATCTTCCTCTCTCTCATCAACCAGAACATTCAACTCAGCAACTTCACAATCGTTTCCAAAAGGTACTTACTTTTTACTTCTGCGTATATGCGTACTCCTTCATAGTTTCATATATATATATATATATGTATAATGAACAATTTGTGCTATTTGCATTGTATATATATATATATATATATATATATATATATATATATATACTGTATATATATACATTTAAGATATATGTTTTATTTGCTAAGTTTATACATGTAAGTACTGTGCGAGTGAAGAAGTTTATGTATATGACTAATTTTAATTTGTTTGGTAGAGAATACAAATTTAAAAATACTTTAGTGATTACTGTAAGTGGTAAAATATCTTCAAGTTTGCGGGCAATGTTTTGTAAAAGGTAAATAATAGGCATTCCTACAGAAGACATGTAGTTTTTATCTAGAAAATGATGTGTTATGACAATATATAATAGTAAGCGACCTTTATAGATTCAAGTGTTTTAGAGCACAGAGAGAGTTTCAGTGTCTGAAGGTCAGGTCATGGGATGAGGGGACATAAAAAGAGTATGGTATTGGAGAAATTAGAGAGAGAAAGGGATACGTTGAAACAATTGAGAAGGGATAGGAATGTGTCAAAGCATTGAAGGGGGGAATGACTGAAAAGAGATTTACTGAGACACTGATGTCTGGAAGAAAGTGAAAATAATTCAAGTAGCCATAGTTGAGAATAGGATAATGCCGTAGAAGTCCTGGCAGTCTACTCTAGCAAAGTTTAGGCCTTACATAGAGGTTTTTCATCGAATGATATGTAGTCAACTACAAGCTACAGTAACATGTGGCCTTTATTTCAACTAACTTTGCTTGTACTAATTCAGGGAGACTAAGGTTTTAACTTATAAAGGTGAGAAAATCAATTTATCTTCTTCTAATAACTCTTGCATAGCGTACAGATGGCATGTAACATTAACATTAGAGACCATTAAGTATTTTATAAATGTAGTTCCACTGAGCACAGCACATAGTATCCTTCTAGTCTATTTAAATACTAAAGTGGTAGTTTAAAGATGAGGATGTGTGAAAAACTTCATCTAAATTAGATTACATTGGATTGAATACTGATAGGCTCAGATTTCTAGTGGACCATATTATTACTCAAAATAATATTTTAAACATTTCTATTTGACATCGTTGATAACAGCGTGGGAAGCATGAAATCATCTACATAATGAGTTGGTTTCTGTCTTTGGTTACCTAGCTGTATGAGTATACCTAAATTCATAAAGCTAGACAACCGAACGTATAAACCGATTCTCTCCTCCACAGAGCGACCACAAGAATACAAGTCCTCGTCAGCAGAAGGAGCTGTGTGTAGAAGACTATGTGGACATACCATGTAAACCAGTCTTCATGCGTCTTACAATTCATGCCCATGCAGTTGAGCTCTAGAGATGTTTATGCTATATATATCATATATTTTACTGGGAGAAGCAATTTATATAAAGTTTGATAGATATCACCATCATTAATTATTTTTGCTACAGAGCCACTTGCATAGTAAGAAACACCCAATCAATCATGTTCAAGTTGTGCCAATCTGCCAAAACCAAAACAGTCTTAAAAAAAACCCAACCATCCAACCAGTAGTGTGAAAACGTGTTTGACCCTTTCCTGATTTCCTATTTTTCTGCATGTTTGTCACACTTAAATGTTTCAGATCATCAAACAAATTTAAATATTATACAAAGATAACACAAGTAAACACAAAATGCAGTTTTTTGGATGTTGTTAGGGGGTGTTTTGTGACTTCTTGGATGAGTTGTCGCTGAGCTATTGGAGTAATTTTGGTGGGCCGCCACTCCTGAGAAAGTTCTCCACCGTTACATATTTTTGCCATTTGTGGATAATGGCTCTCACTGTGGTTCACTGGAGTCCCAAAGCTTTAGAAACATCTTTATAACGTTTTCCAGACTGATAGATCTCAATTACTTTGTTTCTCCTTTGTTCGAGAATTTCTTTGTATTGCAGCATGATGGCTATCTTTTGAGGATCTTTTGGTCTGCTTCACTTTGTCAGACAGGTTCTATTTAAGTGATGTCTTCAATGAGGACAGGTGTTGCAGTAATCAGGCCTGGGTGTGGTTGGGAATTTGAACTCAGCTTCCTAAAGATGTGATAAACCACAGTTAATTTATGTTTTAAGAAGGGGGGGGCAATCACTTTTTCACACAGGGCCCTGTAGGTTTGGATTTCTTTTTCCCTTAATAATAAAGACCTTCATTTAAAAACTGCATTGTGTGTTTACTGGTGTTATCTTTGTCTAATATTTAAATTTGTTTGGTGATCTATATATATTTATTGTGAGAAGGTCACTGATAAAATGCTGGTGGGTAGATACGTGTCACTCAGGATGTTAGCCTCATTGATATGAACCTGGAAAAATCCTCCATGTGAAGCATTTTGGGCTCATTCAGTGTTCTGTGTACTCTGGAGGAGCTGACTCCATAGTTGGGCTCTTGGCAAGCAGAGATGAAACCTGTTTTCCTCTGCAGGCAGATCCCCACAGTTACAAGGACTATAGTGAGTGCTATTATTTTTGTTTATGTCAAGAAGACTGAATATGTCTATTTGTTTTGTTTGTCCTGTTTTATGAAGCCTGTTTTATTAAACCAGTTGAAAACTTAAATTGAAAGCATTCCTGTGACTACCTCATTAAGCAGCCAAGTGAGCTGATCTACCATAGGTAGTGGTTAGATGTGAGGGCAGTGTCTCCAGGAAGCAAGTGTGAAGGCTGTGGACAAAGTTCGTGTCCTGGGTGAGGGTGGCTATAAGGATGGAACAACCGTCAAACTGGTGTAATGGTGTCTGGACTCTTGGACACTGGGAGCTTAGTGAACTTCTTAAGCTCCACACTCCTGCTTATTCTGGGACTTATGACAAAAGGGTGCCAAATTACTCCGATAAGAGCCGGTTCGACCATGAAGAATGCTCATCACAGTTGGAAGGGGATGACTTCCTCCTGTGTGTCCTTGCTGGCGACAAGCAAGGACACATAGGGGGACCCATGAGGCCAATAATCTTGAGTTGGGGGGGGGGGAATTTTGGGAGTTCCTTTGATAATGTTACTGTTCTAAATGGGGTTCCAAAAGAGCTGGGGGCCGACACCAGGTTTCCATACTTTGCGGCAAATAGGGACTTGCTATACCGGGTTACCGGGTTACTGAACTGTGAGGGGAGGTAATAGAAAAACTGTTAGTACTAGGACTCTATAGGCATAGAGTGTTAGACCTGGCCCATTCTCATGTCTTGGGCAGGCATCTGGGCGTAGACAAAACTCGAGAGCGGGTCTTTCAGAGGTTTTACAGGTTGGGATGTCACCGAGAAATTGTTAACTATTGCCGGTCCTGTCCCATCTGCCATTCCCAGTCCTGTCAGCTAACTTCATCAGTCTCTCACTTTTGTAGTCCCCTAGTACCATTACCCATTATGGAGGTCCCATTTCACCAAATTGCCTTGGATCTTGTCGAGCCCCTAGCTAAGTCCGCCAAAGCGCACCAACATATCCTTTTGGTCATGTACTACGCAACACGTTACCCGAAGGTGGTACCACTGAGAAACTCCTCCACCAGGTGTATAGAACGAGAGCTAGTCAATATTTGTTTCTGGATGGGCCTGCCAAAGAAGATCCTGACCAACCAAACAACTCCTTTCATGTTCAGAGTGATGAGGGAGATGTCTAGGACATGTACAGACATTCAATAAAACTCTGAAGACCATGCTTCAGAAGGTCATGGAGAAGGATTGCTGAGACTAGGATTGCCTATTCTCGTATCTGCTGTTTTCCATTAGGGAAGTTCCACAGGTCTCTACGGGATTTTCACCATTCAAGCTGTTGTACAGCCTAGACCCTTGGGGATTTCTGGGTATTGCAAAAGAGACCTGGGAAGTGGAGGTTACACCCCACCGGAGTATCATCGAGCATGTGGCACAGATGCAGGAAAGGATTACGGAGGCAATGCCGATTGTAAGAAATAGCCTCCTTCAGTTTACAAGAGGCCCAGGCAAGAGTCTGCAATCGATCGGCAAGGCGTTTAGCCCTGGATATTGGATGTACATATCTAGCCAAATGGCAGGGACCATATGAAGTGGTCGAAAAGCTGTCGACATCAACTGCAAGGTCTATAAGCCAAGGAGAAGAAAATCTAACTAGGTGTACCAAGTCAACTTCCTTAAGCTGGAGCGAGACAGGGAACTGGTGGAAACTATGTGCCTGGATGCCAATCACGGTTGAGGATGTCATGATGGCAGAGACTATTTCTGGCTTAAAAACAACAAGAACTGCTTGAGCTGAACCGAGACCTATTTTTAGATTTGCTGGGATGTACGCAGGAATGAAATCCTGATGGAATACACATATACGGGTAAACTTAAAGCCATATCAAATTCTCAAAGCCCAATGCAAGGTGATTTCTAAGGAGGTGAAGAGAATGTTGAGCCTGGATGTCATTGAGTAGTCAAAGAGCGGCTGCTAGAGCCCCATTGTCCTTGTGCCAAAGCCTGATGGAGAATGGGCTTTTGTAATGATTATAGGATGCCTATGCGATGCCCTGGGTCGAAGAACTCATTGAGAGGCTAGAGACAGCCAGGTACATTACCATCCTTGAACTAACAAAATGGTACTGGCAAATTTTCCTGTCCCAAAGTGCCAAGGAGAAGATCCTTCCCTACACTTGACAGTTGCTTCTAATACACCAGAATCCTTTTCGGGCTGCAAGGAGCCCCAGCCAACTTCCAGAGGGCCATGGACCAGATATTAACCTCTCACAAGAAGTACACCACAGCTTACCTGGACAATATTGTGATCTTCAGCCCAGACTGGGGAAGTCATCTCTAGAAGTCCAGGCGATACTGGATGCGATGAAGAAGGCAGGGTTTACCATAAACACAAAGAAGTGTGCCATGGGGAAGGAGGAGGCAATATACTTAGGCTTTATCATCAGATGGGATGAAATAAAGCTGCAAGTGAACAAAGTAGAGGCAATCCAAAATTGGTCGCACTCAGTCCCCAAGAAACAGGTTAGGGCATTTCTGTGAATTCTGGGATATTATTGGCGAGTTATGCCAAAATGTGCCATGATAGCTGCACCTTTGACTGACCTCCTCAAGGGCACAAAGACATCGATGGCCAAGTGGTCTTCTGAAGTGGAAATGGCATTCCATTGTCATGGCATTCCATGACTTCAGTAAGGAGTTCGTGGTCCAGACAGACGTCTCAGAGGTCGGGTTGGGAGCCGTATTGTCCCAGGAGATAAATGGTGAATAAAATCCAATCCTATACCTAAGTGGGAAACTCTCCTCTTGTGAAAAGAATTATGATATAGTAGAAAAAGAATGCTTGGCCATCAGATGGGCAATTAGCACTCTACGGTACTACCTGGTAGGCCGAAAGTTCAGGCTAGTGTCAGACCATGCGCCTCTGAGATGGATGAGAGAAAGGAAGGGGGAAGAATGTCCCGGTGACTGGCTGGGTTTAGCGCTCCAGGACTTCAGCCTCCATATGGAGCATAGACTCGGGAAGCTATGCGGTATCCAGATACCCTGTCTAGACTTCCCTGTTTAGTGACTGATTGAAGGTGCCAAAACCACAGCTTTGGGCAGAGGGGGGGATGTATGTGAGAAGGCCACTGGTCAAATACTGAAGGGGAGATATGTGTCACATAGGATCAGGCTTGGACTGGCCCACAGGGTAACACAGGGTACACAAGGGCCGGTGGGCCCCTGTGTAGATCTGGGCCCCCAAACCCCATTGTATGGGCAGTACTTGGCATAATTCACTTGATTCACTCTGTACACAAAAAAGCAGCATCTCATCATTCATTAACCACGCAACCCAGTGTATTATTATATAGAGATATAGGTAAATTTGTGAACGAAGATAGTATGATATTTGCATGCGTGATATATATGTATCACGGTTTACAAAAATATTGAGAAGTCTTTAAAATAGCAAGGACCACAGTCTGCAGTGTTTAACAACTTGATCTTAACAGGATCATAGAGTTTTATAGCTTCTACCACACTATGATTGGCGATTGCCTACCAATAACAGGGCTTTCAAGAAAAGTTTATAGGGCAGTTTTGAATGTCTGAGGGTGTATATGCGTTCATTTACTCATACGTTACAGTTAAGAGATAGGGGTATATAGTTATACACAAGACCTATACTACACTATAGTACACAGAATGTAAAAACAAGCTTTGATGGCTGGACTTTATTAAGACTTTTTGTCAACTTCTCTCTTTTCAGGAAACATCAATGAGAAAACGATCAAAAGATTCTCTAAAGGTAAGAAAAACAGCAAGGTTTTTGATAGTTCGAGACCCCACAGTAAAGTTGTTTTATAGAATTTACAAAAAATGTTATACAGTATATACAAAGTAATGACATAAAAATAATTACAAACCAGCCAATGAACAATAAATACAAGGAAGCAAAAATGCATACAGAGTATATAAATAGTAAACAGTATTGAAAACGGATACTACAAAAGGTTCAAGTATAAATAATATAGTATGGATGGACCACAAATAAAGGGAAACAGTAGATGTCATAAATTAATCAAGTAAAGGTACAAATAAAGGTGAAAATGCACAATGACATAGAAAGAACCCAACCAGTCTGGGAGAGCGTACCTGACTCGCACCATTCTTTTGCTAACACCCCCTGACTAAGCAATCAAAAGATTACAAAGTCTGGTAAGCTTATAAAATACACAAATTCACAAATTTAGCGATGTTACGTAATCTTACAGTGGTTGTATGAGTTTAAAGGGCTATTCTCATATTGTATCCTCAGCAGTGCACCTTCCTCTGCCTCTTGGCTACCTAGTTGCTGGGTTGTAGTCCTCTCCTGAGGACTGACCATTGATACCAGCAGTATGAATGCGCCATTACATGAGTAATGGTTATGATTAAAATCTACTAGGCCATGTTAAATTTCAAATTCCCCTCCTAGAGATCCAATCAACAAGCTACAGGCTGTGGTTTACAGATTACTGTAGATTCATAGGAGAATGGTACGAAAATATTGCTTATAGAGTGCTGTCTGGTTTATAAAAATGATTTTCAAATACTGTATGAAAGGATTCAGAGGTAATACATTGCAAATCTTTCACTTCATGCCACTTACAGTATCTATTAGTCGCAATTGAGACAGGCTATGTGCCTCTTAAATTCTTACAAGTTTTTTTTAATTGCTGCATTACCCCTAATGAAATAGCAATAGCCTATACTCACCTTCAGTGCTGGCACTGTTCCAGTGATGACAGCACTGGCTCTCCTGGGGCTCGTGTGACGTTATGCAGCTAATCAGCTACAGCTTCACTTCTCACTTCCAGTGGATGTAACTAACATTTGGAAGAAGTCAGAGAGCGATCCATCTAAAGGACGTGAAGCGGTAGCTGACTAGCTGCAGGACTCGTGTCACAAAACGAGCACCAGGAGAGACGGTGCCATCATCACTGGAACGACTCCAGCACCTGAGATGAGTATAGGTTGTTGTTATTTCATGAGTAGGGATATAGCATTTTAGAAGGGGTCGTCTGAATAGTGGACAGCCCCTTTAAGCCACCCATACACATTAGACTAATGTCAGCCCAACCTGCCAATGACAGGTTCGTCTGACAGTCCAACGTGTTTGGAAGCCATGGATAATTGATTGACAGAGGACTTAAGGATCTGCAAATCCTTTTGTCCTCCCAGAGATAAGCCGCAGCTAGGAAGCGGCTTCTGTGCATGGGGAAGATGGCTAAGATAGCTACTGGCCGATCAATTGGCCGAACCATCGTTCAGCTGACAGCCATCTAATATGTATGGAGGCTTAACTCTATAGAACCTGACACTATCAAGAACATAGGACACAGGCAGCCCATTCATTCAATTGGTAATTGTGTAATGCTTCATTTTACCTGTGGTGGTGCCTCATGGAAATTCAGCACCGCCAGTTTCACTCACAGATTTGAGATGATTTTGTGGCTTGGAGCAGTAGGACATCCTACAGTGCATTGCGAAAGTATTTAGCTCCCTGGAACTTTTCAACCTTTTCACTTGTTGTTGATTCTTCACCAAAAATTTACATTTGGTATCTTTATGTTTGAAGCATGATATGTGGGAAAAGGTTGAAAAGTTCCAGGAAGCCCAATACTTTCGCAAGGTACTGTATATTCAGTTTATAAAAGTCTAAAGCTGACTGCTCTATAGGAATTATTGTTTAAATAATTTCCTATTAGATTTATGTAGAAACTGTAAAAGTCTCACTTCCTTTTGAGCCATGCCCTAATAATGCAGCTTGATGTATAACCACCCAGGAATGGCAGGTAAGCACAGATAATACACAGAGTCGAGGTGACAGGATCACTGTGTATTAAACCTTCCTCCATCCCTCCGATTTTCCCCTTCTCAGACACGGCTGGGGCGTCCTGCTGAAAGTGGCTGCTGGAGAAAGTGTCATTATTTTTCTGCGGTTCATTAAAACCCAACATAGTCTCCCGGCAGCGCCATTTGTCTGTAGTAAGCTAGAGTTGTATACATCCTGCAGGTGAGACCAATGCAGTGAGTTTTTGCTGTTATATACATAATAGTGTACACAATGTGTATAACAATGACCCAGTCCGTCAGTACTGATGGGTGGAATCACTGGGGGGAATTTATTTCTAAGCAATGCTAGCGCACATTTCGTCATTGCCTCAATAAGTATTATTGTGTAAACTTGTTGTTTAAAAGCATTATGTGGCAGACTCATTAAGGATGGTGTTAAGCACACCAATCTTAACCCCTTACTGACCACGATATGCATTAAAACGGCGTTGGTTAATGGGCTTTATAAGGGTATAGCGCCACCCAGCAGCTTCATTTCCCTCGGTGTCAGCTGTACATGAAAGCTGACACCCTGCGGTAACATTTAAAAAAAAACACAAAACAACTGCTACCGCTGTAATTGTACCGAGCCGATGAACAAATCGGTCTTATCATTTTAACCGCATGATGAATGGCGCAAAAAATAAAAACAATAACTGAATTGCTGGGTTTTGTTAATTCTGTGTCTGAAAAATCTAAATAAAAAAGCAATCAAAAATTTTTATATACCCCAATGTGATGAGAAAAAAATCGTAAAAAAAAAAAAAGAACTATTCTTGTACTGCTGTCTATTTGTTCACTCTAACTCCCAAAAATTGGAATAAGGCTCTGCTCACTTTTATCCTGCACTCTCCGCTGAGCATTTACATCAGGGTGTCTGTGTAAATTACCCAAAACCACGATTCAGACAAAACCCCCAATGGAACCACTCACTTATGAGAGAGATGGTATCACTTTGATCTGATCTGTGTTCCAGCCATGTCCCATCATTTCAGGCTTCTTTTTAGTGCAGATGTGTGGGCGACCACAGATCTGTGCATGCCTAAAAAGATGGATACCACTGGAGCAGACGCCAAATGGAGTATGAAGGGCCTCCATCTGCCTCATTATGGGTGGGTGGTTCCATTGGGAGTTTTGTCTGAATTGCAATTTTGTGGGATTTACACGGAAACCCAGACGTAAGTGTTCCGCATAGAACACAAGAATGTGATCTCAACCTTATACTGAAAGCAATCAAAAATATTATGTACTCCAAAATGTTACCAATAAAAAATGTAATCTTGTGATTTCTGCACTCCCAAATCCAAATGCCCCTCTCCTTCTTAGCCCCGCTGTTTCTAAACCACAGTAAAGGCCCCGTCACACATAGCGAGATCGCTAGCGAGATCGCTGCTGAGTCACAAGTTTTGTGATGCAACAGCGACCTAAGTAGCGATCTCGCTATGTGTGACACGTAGCAGCGACCAGGCCCCTGCTGCGAGATCGCTGGTCGTGTCGGAATGGCCTGGACCTTTTTTTGGTTGTTGAGGTCCCGCTGACATCGCTGAATCGGTGTGTGTGACACCGATCCAGCGATATCTTCACTGGTAACCAGGGTAAACATCGGGTTACTAAGCGCAGGGCCGCGCTTAGTAACCCGATGTTTACCCTGGTTACCAGCGTAAATGTAAAAAAAAACAAACAGTACATACTCACCATCTGATGTCCGTCGGGTCCCTTGCCGTCTGCTTCCCGCTCTGACTGACTGCCGGCCGTAAAGTGAGAGCACAGCACAGCAGTGACGTCACCGTTGCGCTCTGCTCTCACTGTATGGCGGCACTCAGTCAGAGCAGGAAGCAGACGGCAAGGGCCCTGACGGACATCAGATGATGAGTATGTACTGTTTTGTTTTTTTTTACATTTACGCTGGTAACCAGGGTAAACATCGGGTTACTAAGCGCGGCCCTGCGCTTAGTAACCCGATGTTTACCCTGGTTACCCGGGTGCTGCAGGGGGACTTCGGCATCGTTAAAGACAGTTTCAACGATGCCGAAGTTGTTCCCCTGATCGTTGGTCGCTGGAGAGAGCTGTCTGTGTGACAGCTCCCCAGCGACCAAACAACGACTTACCAACGATCACGGCCAGGTCGTATCGCTGGTCGTGATCGTTGGTAAATCGCTATGTGTGACGGGGCCTTAAGGCTATGTGCCCACGTTGCATTTTTTATGCGTTTTTGCCAAGATTTTCCGTGGCAGAAACGCTTAAAAAACGCTTACAAACAGCATCCCATTAATTTCTAATGCATTCCGCAATGGATGTGCCCATGCTGCGTTTTTTTTTCCGCGGCGGAAACGTATCGCGGAAAAAACACAGCATGTTCATTGTTTTTGCGGAATCGCAGCAATTTTGCACCCATAGACATGCATTAGAAATCTGCTTGAAAAACGCATGGAAAACGCGGTAAATACGCAGTAAAAACACGTATAAACCGCGTCTAAATCTGCATACGTTTTTCCTGTCAAGGGTATGCAGAATTGAAGCAGAAAATTCTGCTTCTATTCTACAATGTGGGCACATAGCCTAAGAGGCCACATATTTGGCATTATCGTAGTGGGGAGAGAGCACTTAACAATTTACGTGGTGCCTGTCACCAAAAGCACAAGCTGGGCGCAATGTATGGCTTCGCTACACTATATGAGGGTGCTACAATGTATGGGGGTACAATGTATGGTCCCGAAACTGGCATATTTGCAACTCTCCAGAAAAAATGCCTGACATGGCTATTACAAAATCGTCACTGCAGCTGTAGTTTTTTCTGATGTTCTGACACCTTCAGGGCTTTGCAAATGTGGCCAATAATCTATTCTACCAAAATCTGTGCTCCAAAAGCCAAATCGCACTCTTTCCTTCTCAGCCCTGTCGTGTGTCCAAACCGTAATTTCTGACGACATATGGGGCATCCCCGCATTCGGGAGAAGTTTCGTAATTATGGTGCCCAGTTTCACCTATTAACCCTTGTGTACCTGACAAATTTGCAGAAAATACAGAAATTTAACTTTTACCACTAAAGTGTAATATTTCCTTGTCTTAATGTTATAAAATTTTGTGAGGCACCTATGAGTTCAAAATACTCACTACACCCCTGGCGGAATTCCTTAAAGGGCCACTGTCACCCCCCCCCAGCCGTTATAAACTAAAAGAGCCACCTTGTGCAGCAGTAATGCTGCAGTCTAACAAGGTGGCTCTTTTAGTTTTTGATTATTACCTCAATAAAGCGTTTTAAAAATTGGCCACAAATACCAGATATTGTACTGGGAGGCGGTCCGAAGCGTCCTGTATGAATCCCCCAACTGCCGTCACTCTTCTCTTCAGGGGCGATGGTCGCCGCCCCCTGAGCGCTGTTGCTTCTTAAATCCGGCGCCTGCGCTGTGCGTGCCTGCCTGGGGCCCGCACTGTGTTATTCATTATGCACAGTGCGGGGCTGGGGTTCCTGGGCATGCGCACTGCGCTTGTCAGACGCTCCCCCGGTCCCCCGCCTTCCAGCATTGCCGGAATATACAGGTTTCATTGCCGACGTTTTGAACAGCCACAAAGAACAACGCTGGAAGGCGGGGGACCGGGGGAGCGTCTGACAAGCGCAGTGCGCATGCCCAGGAACCCCAGCCCCGCTCTGTGCATAATGAATAACACAGTGCGCGGCGGGGATTCAGGAACAGGGTGGCCACACTGCCCGCACCTGCGCAGTCAGGCACCCTGCGTCTGAGCTGTGACTGACGATGAAGACTGCGCAGGCCCCAGGCAGGCACGCACAGCACAGGCGCCGGATTTAAGAAGCAACAGCGCGAAGGGGGCAGCGACCATCGCCCCTGAAGAGAAGAGTGACGGCAGTTGGGAGATTGATAGAGGACGATTCGGACCGCCTCCAGGTACAATATCTGGTATTGGGGCCAATTTTTAAAACGCTTTATTGAGGTAATAAATGAATCAAAAACTAAAAGAGCCACCTTGTTAGACTGCAGCATTACTGCTGCACAAGGTGGCTCTTTTAGTTTATAACGGCTGGGGAGGGTGACAGTGGTCCTTTAAGCAGTGAAGTTTCCAATATGGGGTGTCACTTGGGGGGGGTCTGCTGTTCTGGCATCTCAGGGGCTCAGCTAATGGAGCCCACAATCTATTCAAATGAAATCTGCATTCTAAAAGCCAAGTAGTGCTCCTTCCCATTCCGTTCCCGCCACAGGTTTAGTGCATTTTCTTTTGATATCCCTTTTATTCTATGTGATCGTATATACTGTATTGTTTGGTTCCTGTTTTGTAACATCTTTGTATATTTTTTATAAGCACTGCCTAATTTTTTGGATTAAATATATAAAATGTAATAGCTCCATTCCTCTTGCTCTCTAAATCGCACCTCTGAAGCCAGATGCTACCTGTCGGGTGTCCAATTGGCCTGTATAAACTATTGGTTGTGGGAGCTAGTTTTTCGTGGGTTACTGGAAAGCTTGGTGGTGACCGTACTGGAGCATATACCGTATTTACTCAAGTATAAGCCAAGCCAAGTATAAGCTGAGGCACCTAATTTTACCACAAAAAAATGGAAAAACTTATTGACTCGAGTATAAGCCAGGTATAAACCAGGCATGCATTGTCCCCTCATCCTTTTTCTGGTTTGCATGGCTCCTCATCCCTATCCTGGTCTGCATGGCTCCTCATCCCTATCCTGGTATGCATGGTCCCCTCATCCCTATCCTGGTCTGCATGGCTCCTCATCCCTATCCTGGTCTACATGGCTCCTCATCCCTATCCTGGTATGCATGGCTCCTCATCCCTATCCTGGTCTGCATGGCTCCTCATCCCTATCCTGGTCTGCATGGCTCCTTATTCCTAAGCTTGTATGCAGGGCCCCCATCAAAAAAACATAAAAAAATAATTAAACCATCCTACTTACCGTCCCTGCGCTCCCTTGCAATGTCTTGTTCCAGTGCCAGTAGCTGCCTTATGCTTGTAAGCAGTGCATTTCAGGGACGTCATGTGCTGCTTACAAGCAGAACACAACTGCTGGAATACTCACTGTTCTCCACGCCGGGACTATGTGCATGGAGGGCAGTGAGTATTCATTGCTATTTAGTAGTGCGCACAGTGTCAGCCACTGCTGCTGGCTTCCTGCAGGAAAGGGGAGAGAAGTGAATATTCATTTGTCTTAAGTAGCGGGCATAGGCTTTAGCTGCAGCAGATGGCTCTTCCTCCTGTGACCCGCTGCTCCGCCACTGCCACTCCGCCTCTGTCTTCTGAGACCCTCACTCGAGTATAAACCGAGGGGATGTTTTCAGCACAAATAAATGTACTGAAAAACTCGGCTTATACTCGAATATATACGGTATATATATTCCATGCATTGGAAAAAGATGAGTATATACTATACATTCACTGTCAGCTCCTTGAATAGTGAAAGCAGCCGTGGCATCGTCCGCCAATCTTCAATCAATTGCGTAATTGTATTAAGGATTGGAGGCAGAGGAGTGCTGGTTCATGAAGATCGGGAAACATCGGGGGAAATATCTGCGGGATCTTCCAGTCATCCCCCTGACAGTGAACATTTGTTTTTTTCATTGGGGCCACTTAAGTATGTAAAGGGAATCCATCACCAGCATCTAAGAGCAGCATAAAGTAGAGATGGGAGCCTATTTCCAGAGATGTGACACTGGGCAGCTTGTTGCAGTTTTGATAAATTCACTGTTTATCAGCAGGAGATTATCACTAGAGGACTAGTTGGCCTGCTGCCATGTGGTCAAGCATATTCATGAGTTCTGTATAACTCCGCCCCCACTACTGATTGGTAACCTTCCGTGCACACTGTGAAGAGCTTACTAAAACAGACATTTCAGGACAGAAAAATGCTTTAGCCTTATATAAAGCCAGTGGCATATTTAGGTACAGCAATGTGGCACATAATTATATGTATCTTACATACAGGTACCTTAACCTCATATACGTATGCTAGTTTACGACACTTACTGTACGTGTATCTAAAACATTCATTTTTTTTCCAGTTCATTGTAATCTGTGAATTAAATTCTGTAAGGCTGGTATTTGTAGCATTTATATTTTTTAAATAATACTCATACTCTCCGGTCTTAAAGAGGATGTCACGGTCGCTGCGACCTGGTCCATGGCCCTGGGCACCCAATTAAAGGGAAGGGTCTTTAAAGGGATTTGTAATGTCTATTGTTCGTGATGCCACCTGTGGTATTTGGTCAGTAGGGACCGACGCTGCTTAAAGGGGTCTTTTGGGGTGATGTTATTGCAGCAAGATGGTAATGCTTCCCACACGTGAAGCGGGGTCCCCAGGGTTCCCAAGGTGTGTAGCAAAGATGGTGTGCCGACGAATAAGTGGAGGACACAGAGTTTGCAGTCTTTTACCTGGTTTACTGATGGTAGCAGTCCTCAGTCCAGGGTACCAGGGGTAGGGTAGCTGTAGTCCGGCCGGCTTGGAGGCAATAAGGGATCCCACTTCATGTGAGGTCCGTAAGCCTTTCCTACTTGCGCCAGATGGTGAGGTCCCTGCGGCTTAAAGATTGCTGACAGGGTCCCCTCTCTCCTGTCCTAAGACAGATGTCTGTATGATAGGCAGTATGAGCCTGTTTATATGATCTCTTAGATGACCCAGCTCTTAAGGTCACTGCTTCACCTCAGACTTGTTACAGGCAATTGACTTATAGTACTATGCCCTCCGGTTCTGTCGCGCGTCCAGGAGAACAGCACAACCTCGGGCTCCCGATACCCGGCTTCTGCTCTCTGGCTCTGAGGGTGTCCTTCCGCTGTTCCCCTCCTGGGCCCTTTCCTCCACTGTGCTTGTTCCCTCTAAAGGCCCCGTCTCACATAGCGAGATCGCTAGCGAGATCGCTGCTGAGTCACAAGTTTTGTGACGCAACAGCGACCTCCATAGCGATCTCGCTATGTGTGACACGTACCAGCGATCAGGCCCCTGCTGCGAGATCGCTGGTCGTGTCGGAATGGCCTGGACCTTTTTTTGGTCGTTGAGGCCCCGCTGACATCGCTGAATCGGTGTGTGTGACACCGATCCAGCGATGTCTTCACTGGTAACCAGGGTAAACATCGGGTTACTAAGCGCAGGGCCGCGCTTAGTAACCCGATGTTTACCCTGGTTACCAGCGTAAATGTAAAAAAAACCAAACAATACATACTCACCATCTGTTGCCCGTCAGGTCCCTCGCCGTCTGCTTCCTGCTCTCACTGACTCCCGGCCGTACAGTGAGAAGTGAGAGCACAGCAGTGACGTCACCGCTGCGCTCTGCTCTCACTGTACGGCCGGATCTCAGTCAGAGCAGGAAGCAGACGGCAAGGGACCTGGACACCGAAAGGCGAGTATGTACTGTTTGTTTTTTTTGGTAACCAGGGTAAACATCGGGTTACTAAGCGCGGCCCTGCGCTTAGTAACCCGATGTTTACCCTGGTTACCCGGGTGCTGCAGGGGGACTTCGGCATCGTTGAAGACAGTTTCAACGATGCCGAAGTCGTTCCCCTGATCGTTGGTCGCTGGAGAGAGCTGTCTGTGTGACAGCTCCCCAGCGACCACACAGCGACTTACCAACGATCACGGCCAGGTCGTATCGCTGGTCGTGATCGTTGGTAAATCGCTTAGTGAGACGGGGCCTTAAGTTCCTTCACAATTCATCTCCTCTCGTTATCTCTCTTTCCAGAGGCTGCAGCTCCCTCGTGGCTGCTGGACCTCTACGTCTGCTCCAGACGTCGTTCTCTCCTCACTCCTCTACAACTGGCTGACTCCTCCTCTAGACCCGGAAACATAAAGTCCAAGGAAGCTCCCCTGAATCCGGAACCTGAGCTCCCCCTCCTGGCCTAGATTCAGATGTGTTGAATGTAAGTGCCTTACCTGATAGAAAGAATCCCCCTTGCCTCCAAGCATGACATCACCCTCCTCGAAGCGAAGGCAATATCACTGCAGCAGCTGGTTACCCGGGGTGCTGCAAATATCATGTGCAATACTTTTGTATCCCACTTCCATAATTCACTATCAGTAAAGGGCACCGGTCACTCGATGCTTGCTGCCCTGTATGTGGAATACGAACACAATGTACAGACCTGCACTCCGTGACTGATGCATTGGTTATATGTAACTGGGGCAGCTTGGCTCACAGAAAGCAAATTCATGTGTGATAACAGGCCAGTCAATCAGAAGGACAAAGCCTCCAGCGAAGGCATCAGTCCTGGCAAGTGAAGGATGCCTTAAAGGTGAATCTTAGACTCACTGAGTTATAAGAAACGCACAGCACTCACAAACAATTTACAAGATGGCAGTTCTTAAATGCTCCATATAGGAGTAACCAAATTAGGAAATATTTGTATACCTTACATTAGAATGTGAATATGGATAATGCATCAGCCGGGCTTTATGTTTGTCCTGTTGAGCCATTAGAAGCTGTCATCCGGGGAGTTATTAAGTATAATATTCTTCCTGGAGATTGTGGGATGTAAAGGGGACAGCAAGAAATATGGTAACCCTGTAAAACAGGCCCTCAGTCTGACAAATAGCTCATATTGCACAAAGAATAAATGACAAAAAATTTATCCCACCAAATCTTTTTTTCTAAGTACTTTCACATTGAGTTTTATAGAATTTCAAGTTGATATATGTAAAAATGTTTCTGTAGCAAGCAACAGTCTGCAGGCTCTTGTCACATTGATACCATCGTAGATACTCGGAAACACAATCTTGGTATTCTAACTATAAACAGACGCAAATGTCCATTCATGCTGATATAAGTGACAAGGAAATAAAAACAGGTAAAAGAAATAATGAGAAATACAAGAATTGTTAATAGCAAACAAAATTGCTTTAAATATGTATTACATTTGGAAATCAGTTTTTAGATTTTCATAAAGTAACAGAAAAGGAGTTTATTGTTCTCCCAGTGTTTGGAGTGTGAGAGGATATGCACGCAAAGACATACTGATAGGGAATGTAGATTGTGAGCCCCAATGGGGACAGTGCCGATAATGTCTGTGGAATCCATGGCGCTATGTAAGAGAGTAAAATAAATAAATAAATTAGACAAAACTGTAAAATTAGGTTTATTTATGAAAAGCAAACAGCAGCATCTCTGTTATCTTGCGCTGACTAGAAAGGGAATTTTTGTAGCATAAAAAAGCTAAAAGCCTATGTAATTTATAAGCTACAATACAGCTTAAGGCCGGCGTCACACTCAGCGTAGGGAAATACGGTCTGTATTTTACGGCCGTAATACGCAGTAATTTTCCCAAAACACTGTTCCGTATTCAATGCAAGGATGCGATTTCTACGGACAAATGTATCCGTGTGTCATCCGTGTGTCATCCGTATGGCTTCCGTACAGCGATCTTTTTGCGCATGCTTGCAAAATGGACAAATCATGGATCCATCGGCTAAAATATTCCTAAAAACATATATACAGTCTATATATATATATATATATAAATATATATATATATATATATATATATATATATATATATATATGTCAGTGAGACACATACATATATATATATATATATATATATATATATTTATATTTATATTTAATTCAGCGCTAGATAGCAGAAAAGCCGATAATTCAATTGCCGGCTTTTGCTCTCTCCTTCACAAACCCGAAAGGATATGAGACATGGATTACATACAGTAAACCATCTCATATCCCTTTTTTTATTACAAATTCCGCTTTA
Organism: Ranitomeya variabilis; assembly: GCF_051348905.1. NCBI lineage: Eukaryota > Metazoa > Chordata > Amphibia > Anura > Dendrobatidae > Ranitomeya > Ranitomeya variabilis. Next base: position 504,108,499 of record NC_135232.1, read on the forward strand.
CTAATGTAACAAGTGTCTGTGTGTTTGAAGCTCTAGCTATTAAATTAAAGGGTTAAATCCCGGAAAAAATTGGCGTGGGCTCCCGCGCAATTTTCTCCGCCAGAGTGGGAAAGCCAGTGACTGAGGGCAGATATTAATAGCCTAGGGAGGGACCATGGTTATAGGACCCCCCTGGCTAAAAACATCTGCCCCCAGCCACCCCAGAAAAGGCACATCTGGAAGATGCGCCTATTCTGGCACTTAGCCTCTCTCTTCCCACTCCCGTGTAGCCGTGGGATATGGGGTAATGTAGGGTTAATGTCACCTTGCTATTGTACAGTGACATTAAGCCAGGTTAATAATGGAGAGGCGTCAATTATGACACCTATCCATTATTAATCCAATAGTATGAAATGGTTAATAAAACACACACACACATTATTAAAAAGTATTTTAATGAAATAAAGACACAGGGTGTTTTAATATTTTATTATACTCTCAATCCACCTGAAGACCCTTGTCATCTGAAATAAAGTTAAACAAAACAAACAACAATATTCCATACCTTCCGTTGATCAGTCATGTCCCACGCTGTAAATCCATCTGAAGGGGTTAAATAATTTTACACCCAGGAGCTCTGCTAATGCAGCTGTGCTCCTGTCTGTAAAATTTGGTGAATGAATGGAATGCAGGGGAATGTCCTATAGTTACCTCGAGTCGCGGTGATGCGCCCTCTGCTGGATGAACTCATATGAACTCGAGCCTGGGAACTTTTCAGAGTGCTGTCAGATAAAAAAAAAAAATCAGATAGCAGTGGTCCGATTTATACAGTGTTGTGAGCGAGCCCTTAGAGTGTCAGCTTGACAGCTTGACATATCCAACATATTTTCAGTTGAGTGTTGGGTCTGTTGAGTGTCGGGTCTCTGTTGAGTGTCGGGACAGCTGAGTGTCGGGTCTGTTGAGTGTCGGGTCTGTTGAGTGTCGGGTCTCTGTTAAGTGTCAGGTCTCAGAACAGACCTGTTTATTTAGGTGTATAAAAAAATAGAGGAATCAAGAATTGGAGTTGAACAATATACCGTATATGCTCGTGTATAAGCCGAGACTTTCAGCACTTTTTTTGTGCTGAAACGCCCCCTCGGATTATGCACAAGTCATTGTCCAGAAAGCCAGCGGGGGAGGGGGAGGGGAGCAACAGAGCAGCGGCAGGAGCGGGCGACTGTGACATATTCACCCTCCTCGCAGCGTCTCTGCACGTTCCTGCATCTCCGTTGTCCAGTTGCGGCAGCTATTCCTGTGGTGAGCGGTCACGTGGTACTGCTCATTAAGGTAATGAATATGCACAAGTCTCCACTCCCATAGGCATGGTGCGCATATTCATTACCTTAATGAGGGCTACCACGTGACCACTCAGCACAGGAGAGCAGAGCTGCCGGCGCCGGGACAACAGAGATGCAGGGAAGCACAGCGACCGCTAGGAGGGTGAGTATGACGGGTGAGGACAGGGGAAGCCCAGCCATGCATACAAGGATGGGGAGGACGGGGTGAGCCCAGCCATGCATACAAGGATTGGGGGGAGCCCAGCCATGCATCCATGATGGGGAGGACGGGGGAAGCCCAGCCATGCATACAAGGACGGGGAGGACTCGGGAAGCCAACCATGCATACAAGGATGGGGGAGGATGGGCGAAGCTCAGCCATGCATACAAGGACGGGGGAGGATAGGGTAAGCCCAGCCATACATACAAGGATGGGGGGAGCCCAGCCATGCATACATGATGGGGGAAGCCAAGACATGCATACAAGGATGGTGGAAGCCCAGCCATGCATACATGATAGAGGAGGATAGGGGAAGCCCAGGCATGCATACAAGGATGGGGGAGGATGGGGAAAGCCCAACCATGCATACAAGGATGGGGGGAGCCCAGCCATGCATACAAGGATGGGGGAAGCTCAGCCATGCATACAAGGATGGGGGAGGATGGTTGGAGCCAAGCCATGCATATAAGGACGGGATGGGGGAGTCACACAGAGCAGGACAGGGATGACGGGAAAATGCATACCCAGCTTATACTCGAGTCAATAAGGTTATCCAGTTTTCCGTGGCAAAATTAGATGCCTCGGCTTATTCTCGGGTCGGCTTATACTCGAATATATACGGTAGCTTTCATTTAATGGAAAAATATACTCCTGATTACTATGCTAGCTACTTCAGGAAGAAAATCTATGATTCCTTATCTCTATTGCCTTTAACTGGTGGTACAAGGCCAAATCCTGACAGTTAATTTGTCCCCCATGCAGGATCACTGTAGGCTTCATTGCCGCTACCCAATGGTGTCTGTCAGTGCTCATGCATCATCCATGCTCTCCATCCTTCCTAGCAAACTAGATTTCAAGGAATCATTAGAAGACGTATTGCATTGTACTTGGGTAACTTTGATGCTTATAATATAATATGTTGTTAACAAAACCTCAAAAAGAAAGGGGAGAATAGGGATGGAAATACACATGTAGGTAGTATGAAATTCTGCCAAATCCATAATACAAAATAAACAGAAGGGAAAAAGTCCCTTACTATCACCACATGTATATTTACACGAACTCATCGGTGAGCATGCACGCAAGAAAAGAAGAAGAAAGAACTGAAGATGCAAGTCCAAATATATGAATAAAATATACAACTTTATTAGTCAAATGCATTAAAAGGTATGGGGTGGGGAAAATATCTGGTAGTGCAACAGGCGTAATTCGACGCGACACTCACATATAAGTTGTAAACATATAATGTAATTATAATAGGTGATTACCATAGGTGATTAACATTGGTGTGGAGACCAATAGGACTAAGAATAGAAATGGTAAATTCAATAAAGTGCAAAATTGCTATAACCTAAATCCATATGTTGGTATCAACACATTATATGTATTAGCCACTGAGATGCATCAATACATGCAGACAATGTAAAGAACAGACTATATCTTATGAACAGCATAAATGGCTGGAAAAAGTGTATGTGCATGTGTCTGTGTTGTGGGTCCAAATTCACAGAGGTGTTACTGTGAGAAGAATAGGTGTATATGGTACATTGGGGATTGCCCACAGGCTACTAAAGAATATTTGGTAGAACCCTTAGCAAACTGTACCAGTATGGCAGTGGATGATGAGTGTGGTGATGAAGTGTCTTCCCTGACGCGCGTTTCGGCATCTGCCTTCAAGGCATAACTTACAATGCCAAAAAAGAAATTATGTGGATGTCAAGTATATGCCCCAGAGGTATGCAATGTTATGCCTATGTCCTATTGATTCCAGTTGTAAAAAAATGTTTTTTTGCACAGTTATATTAAAAAACAAAGTGGACGATGCCTTTAAATACAATTCCTATTATAGACTGACAGTAGGAAACAGATGTATGCAAAAAAGGAAATTCTTATGGTATGTTTCCGGCAATTAGAAGTCTATGGACTTATATGTAAATATTTTTCCGATTCATTTTCCAAAATTGTGCTTAAACATGGTAGGAGCCAAACCTTAGTAAATAGGGGAAAAGCTATGTATCAGGCCGGAGACACACTGGTGCGAGATACGGCCGAGTCTCGCTGGTTAAAAGCAAGCTGTGGCACCGGCACTCCGGAGCGGAGCGTGCGGCTCCATGTATTGCTATGCAGCTGCACGCTCAGCTCCGGAATGCAGGTGCCACAGCTTGCTTTTAACCAGCGAGACTCGGCCGTCTCTCGCACCAGTGTGTCTCCGGCCTCAGAGCCATTTCGGACCAACTATGTTATAGTACTATGTAATATTATCATTTCTTTTGCTGCAGTGTGGTGAAAATATATTTAGCTCCTAATTGAGATATATTTTGCACAGCTCATAATTTTGTAGCTAACTAAAATAGAACTACAAAAATCGCCTACAGGTATGGAAGCAATTTGGGTTGTATTCTTCCTTCCTCCTCATGATAAAACATTACAAAATATCACCATCTCTCCTACAGTGCAGTTATATAAATGATACTTATTTACCTCGACCTGTAGGATATATGGCTTTGACAGTAATAAGTCGCTTTCAATTTATATGTATAAATGTGTCTTTGAACAGATGCCACTTATATAAATGTTGTTCTGCAGGGCCGAGGGAGGGAAGGGCAGAGATTATTTCAGGATATATCCAGCCGTATTAATCGTCTTGCTTTCTTCATCATGCGCTGGTTGAGAAGATATATTCTTCCTATAATGTGACTAGTGTAATCTCTGTGTGTAAATGGACAAAGTGATTATGTCCATCAGGGGAAATGTATCTAATTTTTTTCTCCTAATGATCACTGTTATTATTATTATCTTAGTGTATGTACATTTATTACAGAGAAGACCCATACAGGGGATACTATTTTATTTAGCTACAATGAGAGTATGATTTTCTATAGAAAATATATTTGTGCTGTGTTAATGATTTCTTGGGACATTGGTGTAATTGGGGCAAAGCTGTTATGTGTTAGACACATGGAGATATGAGAAAGTGGCAGAAATGGGAAAGTTAGACTTGAGTTTATGTGATTGATTTAGAACCGTAGAAGAATACAATGAAAGGAGACAACAATAGATGAGCTGGGACAATGAATAACACAGTATGTGAAGGCTAGAATGCCAGGAATATACACACATCTAAAAACTATATTCGGATGACAGAAAGAAGAAGTTGGAAAAATGTAGAGAGAAGAAGTAAAAAGATATAAGAAAACGGACGAGAGGCATAGAGAAATACACTGCTCAAAAAAATAAAGAGAACACTAAAATCCCACATTCTAGATATCACTGAATGAAATATTCTAGTTGTAAATCTTTATTCATTACATAGTGGAATGTGTTGAAACCTAAAAATGATCAACGTAAATCACAACTAATATCCCAAGGAGGTCTGGAGTTGAAATGATGCTCAAAATCAAACTGGAAAATTAAATTACAGGCTTATCCAAATTCAGTGGAAATGCCTCAAGAAAAGGAAATGATGCTCAGTAGTGTGTGTGGCCTCCACGTGCCTGTATGATCTCCCTACAACTCCTGGGCATGCTCCTGATTAGCTGGCAGATGGTCTCCTGAGGGATCTCCTCCCAGACCTGGACAAAAGCATCCGCCAACTCCTGGACAGTCTGTGGTGCAACGTGATGTTAGTGGATGGTGCGAGACATGATGTCCCAGATGTGTTCAATTGGATTCAGGTCTGGGGAATGGGTGGGCCAAGTCCATAGCTTCAATGCCTTCATCTTGCAGGAACTGCTGACACACTCCAGCCACATGAGGTCTGGCATTGTCCTGCATTATGAGGAACCCAGGGCCAACCGCACCATCATATGGTCTCACAAGGGGTCTGAGGATCTCATCTCGGTACCTAATGGCAGTCAGGCTACCTCTGGTGAGCAAATGGAGGGCTGTGCGGCCCTCCAAAGAAATTCCACCCCACACCATTACTGAACTACTGCCAAATCGGTCATGCTGAAGGATGTTGCAGGCAGCAGATTGCTCTCCATGGTGTCTCCAGACTCTGTCACGTCTGTCACATGTGCTCAGTGTGAACCTGCCTTCATCTGTGAAGAGCACAGGGTGCCAGTGGCGAATTTGCCAATCCTGGTGTTATGTGGCAAATGCCAAGCATCCTGCACTGTGTTGGGCTGTGAGCACATCTCCCATCTGTGAACGTTGGGCACTCAGACCATCCTCATGGAGTCGGTTTCTAACCGTTTGTGCTGACACATGCACATTTGTGGCCTGCTGAGGGTCATTTTGCAGGGCTCTGGCAGTGCTCCTCCTGTTCTTCCTTGCACAAAGGCTGAGGTAGCAGTCCTGCTGCTGGGTTGTTGCCCTCCTATGGCCCTCTCCACGTCTCCTGGTGTACTGGCCTGTCTCCTGGTAGTGCCTCCAGCCTCTGGACACTACGCTGACAGACACAGCAAACCTTGCCACAGCTCACATTGATGTGCCATCCTGGATGAGCTGCACTACCTGAGCCACTTGTGTGGGTTGTAGAGTCTGTCTCATGCTACCACGAATGTGAAAGCACAACCAACATTCAAAAGTGACCAAAACATCAGCATGAATCCAAACGAAGAAAAAACAGGAGTGCACTCACCGGTCTCTCATGTGATAGTCCTTTTATTTAGAACATGTGCAGGCAAACTTGGGGAGAACGTGGACAAAAGTCTGCCTGCACATGTTCTAAATAAAAGGACTATCGCATGAGGGACCGGTGAGTGCACTCCTGTTTTTTCTTCGTTTGGATTCATACATTCTACTGTTAACGTGCACCCAGTGTCCAGCACCAGGCATATATGGCAGAGCAGTGGCATTAAAGCTGTGGCACTAAGTTGTGGAGGCGGGGAACACGCAGGCGTAGCAGTGCTGTGTACTTTTTCTACATTAATCAGCTAGAAAGCATTGGTACTGAGATGTGGTCTGTGGTCCCCACCTGCAGAACCACTACTTTATTGAGTGTGTCTTGATAATTGCCAACAATTTTCATCTGTTCTCTATTCCATTTGCACAACAGCATGTGAAATTGATTGTCAAACAGTGTTGCTTCCTAAGTGGACAGTTTGATTTCTCAGAAGTTTGATTTACTTTGAGTTACAGTATATTCTGCTCTTTAAGTGTTCCCTTTATTTTGTTGAGCAGTGTAGATTAATTAATTGGTTTATGCTTGTCGCCTGTGTGGGATTTAATATCCTGGGGGGGGGGAATGTCTGGTTACTTCTAATTCTCTCAGCATAAGGGGTGTCACAGGGACAAGGGGGTGTTAACTATATACTGTATGCACTGATGCAGAAAGGATCCAAGGGTGGGAACGCTCATGTCCCTCTAATTCTTCCTGACAGTTACTGGCTGGCAGCCCACTGCCTAACCTTCTCTGCTGAAAACAGCGTTAAAAAGGTGTGTAATGCCCCTGCTTTTGTCAAAAAATATACATCACATCAACAGGGAAAGGTCAGGTGAGAATCACATAACAAGAAGAAGACATGTTGTAGCCTTGACTCTGTCCAGCAGGCAACCCTGCTGAAACCAGGTCTGGAATACTAAAGAGTAATATGGACTGCCAACATTGAAGGGTGAGTCCATCTCTAGCTTCCTAAACTTCCTACAAATGTCTGTTAGCAGGCAATCTCAGAACATGAATTGGATTAGAATATCATGACTCTTTGTATTGAGGAACACTTCTAATATAATGATAAATTGTTCAAATTTTGTAAAATTGGTAAAGCCATTTAAAATAAGAGCAACAGTATTGTCTAACTGATAGTTTTGACTCCTTGTAGATTCAAAAGGAACTAAAATTGCCCACGTGGTTCAGATTTACGTTATCTTATATACAGAGTAATCATCTAATTTTAGGAGTTTAAGTAATCTTTTTTCTTTCTGAATAGTTGTAGAAGTTGTACGTGTGTTTCATAGTTGGTAATTCAATTTCTCAGTAGGCTCATCTCAGTTCCATGCGAATTACTGTTGTATACTTGTAGCAACTGCAGTTACAGCTAATAGTTGGATCCCTCTCTGTAGATTCTCCTTTCATATACTGTAATTAAATTAATGATCAGTTTATTTTACCAGGAATATATCTTCTGTTGAGGATTTTAGTATATTACACAGAGTTTCATCTAAAAGGGGTTTTCCCGAATCAGCTAAAAATTTGCAAAAAGGGTGTATTTGCCAAAAATTAAAAAAATGACCTCCATCTCCAGTGTAGATAGGATGGATATTTTCTAGTTATTTTTATGTCATTTCTGTTGTGTGACTCTTTAACCTTGTGTGAGTGGTCACTGATCAGATTTGGGTTGGTTTTGGATTGATGTATTTCCTGCATATTTTAAAAGTTTTTAAATGTCCTTTCTTGATATTTGCATATATATTTGTGATATATAATAGTCTGAAACTATGAAGTTCTGGATGTTTTCAGTATTCCCTGCCACTCCAGTGCATTATGTGCACTATCGGTGACCATCGCTGTGATTATCTACACAAGTGACCACAACAAACAAATTAGGCCTCCGTGGTGTGAAGCCAGTGAGCACTTGAGAGGCAGAGGATGTAACAGGTAACTGTAGACTCATCACCTTTATGACATTTCCTACCCTTGGCCTGTTTTTTATTCGGGCAACCATTTTAAGTTGTAAGTTTACCAGTTTTATATGAATACAAATAAATTGTTGTGTATTGGAAAATTGTACAACTTCCTTATATGTTTTGTCTTTCAATTTCTTCTGAAGAACTCTGCTTGCTGTCAGTATACTGGAACATGTTTACATTTGTCCTGAACATATAGGAGTGTGGTTTTATACAACAGAGAGTCTGATAACTTTAATGAACCATGTACCTAGAAATAGTAGAACATGATCAGGGTAGGTTTTCAGTCCCAGGATGTAAACAAGCAGTGCTCTCACAGCTCAATTGACAGAAGAGTTATAAAAGGCAGTTTGTCATCCTCAAAACTCCAATTAAACTGCTAGTACAGTCATGTTAGTGACTTAGCACCTACAGTTGTGCTGAAAAGTTTACATACCTTAGCAGAATTTTTGCTTTTTTGGCCATTTTCAGAGAATATGAATGATAGCACCAAAACTTTTTCTCCACTCATGGTTATCGGTTGGGTGAAGCCATTTACTATCAAACTACTATGTTTTCTCTTTTTAAATCATAATGACAACCCAAAACATCCAAATGACCCTGATCAAAAGTTCACATACCCTGGTGATTTTGGCCTGATAACATGTACAGAAGTTGATGCAAATGGGTTTGAATGGCTAAAGGTAACATCCTCACCTGTGACCTGTTTGCTTGTAATCAGTGTGTGTGCGTAAAAGCTGAGTAAGTTTCTGGGATCCAGACAGACTCTTGCATCTTTCATCCAGCCACTGACATTTCTGGATTGTGAGTCATGGGGAAAACAAAACAATTGTCAATGGATCTACGGGAAAGAGTAGCTGAACTGTATAAAACAGGAAAGGGATACAAAAAGATATCCAAGAAATTGATAATGCCTTTCAGCAGCGTTCAAACTGTGATTAATAAATGGAAAATCAGGGGCTCTGTAAAACAAAACCACAGTCAGATAGACCAACAAAAATTTTGTCCACAACTGCCAGGAAAATTGTTTGGGATGCCAAGAAAAACCCACAAATAACATCAGCTGAAATACTGGACTCTCAGAAAACTTTCGGTGTGGCTGTTTCAAGAGTGACAACAAGATGGCACTTGAAAAAAAATGGGATGCATGATAGAGTCGCCAGAAGAAAGCTGTTAGTGTGCAAATACCACAAAGTATATCACCTACCATACGCAAAACAGTCAGAGACAAGACTCAAAACTTCTGGAACAATGTAATTTGGAATGATGAGACCAAAAATTGAAGTTTTTGGCAACAACCATAAATTATACATTTGGAGAGAGGTCAACAAGGCCTATGATGAAAGGAACACTATTCCTACTGTAAAGCATGGAGGTGGATCGCTTATGTTTTGGGGATGCGTGAGCTACAAAGGCACAGGAAACTTGGTCAAAGTTGAAGGAAAGATGATAAAACTTTATTGATAAAGTAATGTTTTGATTACTTATGTTTCTATTACGTTTCTGCAGCAAAAATGCACTGAAAATTCACATGCATTTTTTTGCTTGCAGATTTTCCTCATTTCATTCAAGTCTTTGAACAGAATCTGCAAACTAAACCCATATTTACAGCAAGAGATATTGACATGTTTAAAAATTTTTAAAAATGCACCACAGGTCAGTTTACACTGCTTAAAAAAAACAGTGGGCAAGAGTTTTATAAATCCCATACAATTTGCTGTAACTGTAATATGGTGCAATTTTGCACAATGAATATATGCAACATCAACAACTCAAACTTGTGGTTTTTGACTGTGTAAAAAAACAAAATCAGGGCTAACATATTAAGAAACTGTGTTCATACTGAGTTTTTTTTACTAAATCTTCTCTGAAATCCTCCTCCAAAACCGCTTCAAAAAGACTTGGAAAACTCGTCCCATCCATTTCTATAAGAAAAATGCACTGTAGGAAAAAGTACATGTCACTTTTGAAGTTTATCCTGAAGGAACCTTTCCAGACTAGGCACTAAAATTATCAAAAACTGCTTTGAAAACTCCTCCAATGGATATGTTCACTCTGAGCTTTTGGAGCAGTTTTTGGAGAAGATCCTCACAAACTGCTTCAAAATGTCTTGGAAAACCCTTCCAATTCATTTCTATTGGAAATCCACTTTGTTGCGAGTATAAAGATTTTTTTTAGGTCTTTTGAAGTGATTTTGAAAAGTGCTTGGTGAAAAAAGTAAGCGTATTTCAGTGATTTGAAGAAAATTCTGAATGAAACTCGCCAAAGTATCCAATTACAAGGATGTAAAGAATGCTTTATGAAAAAAAAACCTATTCAAAAACTATTTTAGGGTATGTGCAGACAATCAGGAACTTGCAGCGTTTTGGATACAGCACACGTCCGCTGCATCCAAAGCACTGCTGTCTGTTGAGTGCAGGTGAATCCGCATGTGTTCACTGAACCATGCAGATTCACTGCGTCCAATACATTCTATGGGTTAAATTTCTCTTGCGGAGACTTGCATCTCCAAAAGAGAAATAGACATGCTGCTGTCTGGAGATACGCGCCGCATATCTGTCTCCTCGGGTGAGCCGTGGACATCTGTGGACGCATAGTGGCCTAGAAATTCCATCCACTGCACAGTAACTGATCTTGTGCACATACACTAAAACCTCATCAAAATCACTTCAGGAAAAGAACTCCTCCTCCAAAAACTCATGTTTTTTTTTAATCAAAGGCTACAAGGAACTCTTCAGGGAAAAAAACCTTTTCAAAACCTGCTTCAAAATCTCTTCTGGAAAAAGAAAATCTACCCAAAAAAGAAGAGTTTCCTGATGCTATGACTGCTTGAAACTACTTTTTTTTCTTTGCATAATAATACGCTGTTTTTCCCATTTTGGGGCATGCGCACACAGCATCAATTAAGCGCAGAAAAATCTATAGCATGGCGCAGGGCGAGGTACTCGCTACTACAGTCCAGCAAGCAAGAGTCCTATACTTCCACCCACAGTGCCACAGCCTTCTTCTCTTAGGCCTGCCCCACTGGTCCAGATATTTCCGGTACCGGAAAAATCGGTACCGGAGTTATCCGTGTCCGTGTGCTCACGTGGCACATCAGTGTGGCACACGTGCGGCAGCCGTGTGCCGCCCGTGTGCCGACTGGGTACCACACGGACCGTGCAGGAGACAGCACTAGAGATAAGCGCTGTCCCCTGCATCTGGTGCTGAAGCCGGAATTCATTCCTTCTTCCCAGCAGCGTTCGCTGGAGAGAAGGAATGAAAAATCATTGTTTTTTTATTTTTTTGTGTTTAAAATAAAGATCCTTGTCACCACCCCCTCCCACCCCCTGTGCGCCCGCCCGCTGGAAATAAAATACTCACCCGGCTCCCTCGATGCTTCCTCTCAGCGCCGCAGCTTCTTCCTGTATGAGCGGTCACGTGGTACCGCTCATTACAGTGATGAATATGCGGCTCCACCCCTAATTTTGCCAAATTGCCAAATTTTTCAAAATTTTTGCCAAATTAGTTTTTTTTCATAAATAAATGCAAGTCATATCGAAGACATTTTACCACTAACATGAAGTACAATGTGCCACAAAAAAAACAATCTCGGAATCAGTGGAATCTATTGAAGCGTTCCAGAGCTATAACTTTATAAAGTGACAGTGGTCAGAACTGTAAAAATTTTCTTGGTCATTAAGGTCAAAATTGGCTCGGTCACAAAGGGGTTAGATAAAAATGGAAAACTGTGTTTTATTTTTATTTCAAATAAAGGACTTTATTCTTGCTGTGTGTTTATTTGCAATACAACTCCATTACTAAGCCATGGGCTTGATGTTACCAGACAATACAAAGGTGGCATCAACTCCATAAATATGAACCCCACCTGCCACCACCACAGGGCAAGTGTGAAATGGCAGGCAAAGCGCCAGAATTGACTTATCTAATACATCTGCCTTTTCTGGGCTGCTGCAGGCTGCTATTTTTAGGCTGAGGGGGGAGCCAATATCCATGGCCCCTTACCAGCCTGAGAATACCCACCCCCACGCTGTCTGCTTTAGCAAGGCTGGTTGTCAAAAATGGGGTGAACTGCACACCATTTTTTAATTATTTAAAAAAGTTATTTATTGATAACCAGCATTGCTGAAGCTGCCAGCTGAGGGTTGCAGCACGCAGCTGTCAGTTTTTTGCTTGGCTGGTTATCAAAAATAGTTTATCCAGTAGTGTCCATATCTTTAGAATTTGGTGACACTTCCAATAATATATAACCAAATTCGGATTGGCGTTCATTTTTTGCTGATAGAATAAAACCATACATGCGATAAAAAATTAGATCTTTATTAATGAACTTTAAAATCACATATAAAACAACAGGTAAATCATTGTAAGGTGCCCAGTAGGGGGAACCCCAATCGAGTCCAAAACTGGTATCATATCATAATATGCCACTATATACTGTAGGTGGCGTGGTTCAGAAAAAGTTTATTTCAATAATCAGGTTCAGTGACCATTTAATAATTCATGTGGGACGAACCCCAATAGACAGAACCCAATGGCCCATTATAGAATGGAATACCGGACAGTAATTGATAGTTACATAAATAAAGGATAGATTCATGCAGCCTGTGTATAGGTTAAGGGGGTGAACAACATTCCCCAGTACTATGTATAATGCCTAGTGAGTAAATAAACAATTAACCCAATAATGCTATCCATAAACACATAGGCTTGATAATAAATATAAAGGAATAATACCTGAATTAAAAAGTGGTGCCACTGGACATGGTGTGTGAATGAATTTGGCATCCCCCTCACCCCAATGTACGTTTCATCCTTATTAGTGATGAGCGAATATACTCGGTACTCGAGATTTCCCGACCACGCTCGGGTGTCCTTCGAGTATTTGTAAGTACTCGGAGATTTAGTTTTCCTCACCACAGCTGAATGATTTACATCTGTTAGCCAGCATAAGTACATGTGGGGGTTGCCTGGTTGCTAGGGAATCCCCACATGTAATCAAGCTGGCTAACAGATGTAAATCATTCATTTGCGGCACTGAAAACTAAATCTCCGAGTACTTACAAATACTCGGAGGACACCCAAGCGTGGTCGGGAAATCTCGAGTACCGAGTATATTCGCTCATCACTAATCCTTATCAAAAATACAGGGGAACTCCATGTCATTTTTTTCTTTTTATTTATTTATTTATTTAGAGCGCAGGTGGCACCTGATGAATATTTTTATTAGCCGTCATCTGCTCCAGCAGTTATCAGTTAAATAAAACTCTCAACATTCTCCCCTGCTAGTGCTGATCACAGCACAACCAGGGGAAAATGATGAGACTGGTCTTCAGCACCTGGTGCCGGGGAACAGCCCGAACTGTACCGTTAATTCCTAGGTGCCGGTATGTGACACACTGATGACACGCAGGTGTCATCCGTGTGTCATCCATCTGCGGTACATTTTGTGGCCCGTGCTGCTGTTAAAAACGGACAAGTCAGCGTGTTTTACTTTGCCGTGGAAACACACTGACGTGAACAGACCCAAGGTCTATGTGTGTGAGTGTCTCCGGTATGTGTGAAAAATGTTACCACACCTACCAGATACACTGACAGCTGAAAGAACCCTAAGGGTATGTGCACACTGAGTCTTTGGAGCGGTAACTTAGGAGAAACTTTCCAAATTCTCCTCAAAAACTCAAAACTTCTAAAAATCTTTGAATTTCCACTCAGTGCCTATGTACACATGAAGTCTTTTTATTGTGATTTCAGAACAGGAACTGAAGAGATCCTCCAAATTTTTTAGGACTTTTTCATATTTTTTTTTTAGAAAAATTCCATATCAGCTCCAAAAACTCTCCAAATACTCTTTCAAAGCTTAAAACTCTGAGTTTCTGCTCAGTTCCTGAAACATTGGCAGCCTAAACCATAGAAAAACATTCTAGAAACAGCAAAAAAAAGGAACACCTAAGATGTATCAGAAAAAAAACCTCCTGAAGCATCTTCTGCTTGAAAAGCTCATTAGGTTGGCTATGTGCACACTGAGTCTGTTTGCACTGTTATCGGAGCAGAACCACCACAATGTTAAGAGTTTTACATTTTTGAGGATGACTTTGAGAGTTTCCACTTAGTGGCTCTGTGCACATACAGAGGAAACTGAGATGAAATGCTTAAAATCCTCCTCAAAAGGTGAAAATCTCCTCAAAAAATTGGAGTTTCTGCTCAGCTTCCTCTAAGAAAAAACTCTTCAAAAAGACTCTGTGTGCATATAGTAATTTTTAGGTTAAGTTTCCACAATAACTTTTTGGTTCCTTTTTGATGCTGCAGATTTTCACTGCACAAAAAACGCAGCATCATACAGTTCTCTCCAGTGATGGAATTTATAAAAACCTCAAGTGCAAAAACGTTTTTAGTGCACTTCTGCAGCGGAAACACATCAAACACACATGTAGTCTGCACGTAAGTATATCAATAAAGTTTTGTCAAAGCCAAATACTAGGAATATGTAGGCTTTAAAAACAAAGGCAGCTTTGTTTAAAGCATAACATACCAAAAAGAGACAAACAAGGATGAAAGGGATAAGTGGATGGTTTCTGCGCTTGCTGATAGTCATTGAGACATATATCTACAGTAAGTGAGCTTAAACGAAACAGTGGTTTAGTCAACGCGTTTCAAAGTACAATTGACCAAAGCACAAAGTGACCCGTGGATCCGCTGCAGCTGATTTCTCTACGTGACATGCTTTCTTAGCAGTTTGAATAGGTGAGTTTAATCTGAGTATATCACCTATCATATCTCTCGGATAAGACCCTATTTTGCACTGATCTCTTCTACAGCTCTTTGATTAAAAAAGAGACCAAAACAGCTGTATCAAGAACGCAATAAAATTGCATGTAAAAATACACTCAAAAACGCAATGAAAAAATGCAAGTAGCCTAATTTACTTGTTAGCTGCAGTAATATACAGAAAGGCTGCAATATCAAAAACTCACCAAACACTCATCTTGGGAACATAGGCTAAAAGATGTATTTGCACTTAACCACTTTTTACTCCAAAAACTCAGCAAAAAGACTCAGTGTGTACATTCCCTTAAAGTGTATCTACTGTGAGGCAGTGAGAGAAATCATATACGAGGGTCATTATGTGTCCCAAGCATGTGCATAGAATCACAGTAAACCAGCTGGAGAGCATAGTAATTATATCCACAGCTGTAGTCACAATGCAGAATTAAAGAGAGAGTGGACTTGGTCAAAAATATGAGACAAAGTCAGATTTAAGAAAACCAGATATGGGCTTTTATTTTTGGAGAGATTTGTAGGATGGTAGTGGGGCGGATCTTCCCTCCACTCCGGGTCTTGAGGGTGACCCATGTCCGTGATTCATATTTAAACTTTGAGTTAAGGTTTGGGTGTGTCAGTTTTCCAAGCATCAGAGCAGGTGGCTCTATGTAGGACAGGTCTGTGTAAGACTGAACACAGAGCCAGAGAAAGCAAAACCACTGATGCACCTAGTAGTGATACGTCGGTGCAGTCACACGCAACAACGGCTTTGATACAGTGAATCAGAGGCTAAAGTTTGAGTTATTTTTGTAATTTGCCACAAAGTAGACGTTTAACTTAGACTATGCTGGGTCACTGCCTCATTACCGCACTGTAGTGAAAGCCGTTGCATTACACTATTTAAATGGAAATTGATACAACCTTATATAATATTTATCACTTTTCGAAGTTTATCTAGGGCACGGCTGTAGGAACTATTGTTTATGTGATATGTATGACAACTAAATATAGAGCGCTAGTAAACTGCACGTCTGTTTTAAATAAGCGCTGGTACCCTGTGTAAGGTATTCTGATGTCCCTTATTCTAGTATGTGTTTTAATAATGATTTTCATGAAGAGGACAATACATATACTGATTAAAGTTTGTGGACAAGGTCACATGTTTTTTTTGTGGACTATCAATATGCACATAATAATGAAGACATGTTCGTTTTTGTAATAATTGCAAATCAATCTTGCCAATTTAAGTATATGGGACCTTGAAAAAAACAAATGACACTGGGATTCCATCTGTGTGTCAACCAACTGCTGCTTTTCCCTGAGTAGTTAATATGAGAAGCTTCAAAACCTCTATATTTTGATTTTCATATGAGAAAAAAGGATGACACACGGATTGCAAAAACTGACACAGAACCCAAAAATAGGTCCAGCAGACTAAAAAACAAAAAACCCATGAGGTCTTCTGTATAGTGCAGGGTTTATGGGGTTGGTGCATGACACAGGGATTCAGTCACCACTAAAGTGAGAATTCCTGTACCGGACTACTAGTTCTTGGACTAAGAGTGCCGTGAAATGGCCGTATAGTTTGGACCGAGATCGAAACTCAGTGCACGGACTGGCCGGCGGCTCTCCCGACCCAAGTGTGACAGTTTCATGTATTTCTACGCCGCTGTCATGTTTGGCCATTTTGAACATTGCGTTCCAATCTTGGTCCAATTTATGCAACTGTCTGACTGTGACCTAAGTATAACACAATATTGGAGATGAGGGAATAAATTTGAGTGGAAATGAACTCCACTGTGATTTTCCAAAAAATACACATTCCCCAAAGTGCAGATATTTTTTGTAATTTGCTTCCGCGCTGATTCAGTAAAATGATTGTCAATTTTGTGATCCCTAAAAGGCCATCAAAATGTGAACTCACCTCCCCAATCCCTTTGCTTCTCACCACTACCCGTCCCGTCAGCATCGTATCTTAAGATCAATGTCAACTGTGCTGAAATTCTTGGACCTCGCACCTTAGGTTGGGGCTTCCAGATTTGATAGACTCTGAAGGGTTCTGCACATTCACCTGAAAAGGTTGCGATGCAAGCCGAGATATCATGATGTACAGTAAGTGCATGCGCATTGACCTTTGTGGACGCATGGCAAGAACCTTCCCAGGCCCATCAAATCTGGAACCCCCCAGCCTAACTTTAGAGGTCTGGGGTTTTCAGCACAGGTGACAGTGATCCGAAGATGCAACAAAGACCAGTGGTGGTGAGTAGAGGAGTGTTTGGGGAAGTGAGTATAAAGATTTTTTATTTATTACATCTTATGTGTTTTAAGCTCTGGGGTCTACAGAGATTCCATAGCATAATAATGGATATTAAATTTGAAAAAGAATAGCTTCTCCACATATTGAATTTCCTGGGAAAAATCCACGAAAACAGCTATTTTGTTACATATAACAAGTACATCTAAGGCTACATTTCCACGATGAGCTTTGGGTGAGGTTTAAATGCTGCAGATTTTCTGCACCTATTATTTAAATTGAGTTACTCGCGTGCTTTCATTGCGTTTTTGTATATTTTTTTTTAACATGCGGTTTTGTCGCATTTTTGATGCTGTGGTTTTTGTGTCTTGTTGGTTTGTCATGCTTTAAATAAAGCTGCTTTCTTTTTGATGCTTCCTGGTATTTGGCTTTGGCAACATTTTACTGACATACTTAGGTGTGGCTTACCTGTGTTTTTGATGCGTTTCCAACATGCAAACACACTTAAAATGCATGTGTGTTTTAACCAGCGGAATTTCCACATCTAATATAAGTCAATGGGGAAACAGAAAACTCGGCGTAACCGTAAGAGAAATTGACATGCTGAGGATTCGAACCATGCACCACAAATCAGATTACACGGAGTAAAAAAAATCACAGAGGGCCCAAGATTTCTATAAATCCTATCCTAGAATTGTAGGATGCTGCGTTTTTGATGCATCAAAAATGCACCAAAAGCTCATCTTGCGAACATAGCCTACATGCAGATTTTTGTGAGTTTTGTTGTGTGAACATGGGCACTAATGGTGTAAAGCTTAGCATAGCCCCCACATCTACTCATACTCTATTAAGATCTATTAACATTTCTTGCACTTTTTTGTGAATTGAACATTAACACAATAAACGCCATCATTTTTCAATCCCTTGTTACCAGACTGGGTAGTGATTTATGATGATTTATTAAAGTATGCTTGAAAACAGCATTTTGATGTTTACCATTTACTTTTTTTTTATAAATGGCATAATTATACCAATTTTTAGCAGATGATACAATAATCCTTCTGTCTTCATTTTGCAGCGATATCTACGTTTCCATTGATTATGGTACTATTCAGCCAGAATATCAATATTTTTTAATATATGCACGTGTACGTGTTTATATGGTTGGCATCTCATGCTGTCCGATGTTTACACGGACCCATAGAAATCTACATTGCAGATTTTGATCCGACACTCGCAATTTTGTTTCTGCAATTTTTCGTAAACCACTCGGTCCGAGGAAAAAAATCTGACATGCGAATATCCTCATAGACTGTCATAGGTACAAGAGTTACCCTTGAAAATGATGTCTGAATGTGGCCTTAAGCTTGTCTATCTGAATGAATGCTATGTAGTTTTTTCCAATGTCCCCAACCTTATATTACTCACAAAGGCCTTATGATGACTGCAGTGTAATATTATAAAATTATTTTTTTAAGCCTTATAATACAAGGTCAACTTTTAAAGGAAAACACCTTGGTTGCATGATGAGTTTCTACTTGAACTCTAGAATCCTAAAAAGAAGAAAAAAAAAGAAGGGCAAACTGCAGGGATTCGCTAAGATACTAGGAGCACTGCGGGATCTTGAATACAGCCAGCGCTGAGTAATGAGGTGTATTTTTAAGGATCTCTCAAAGGGGGTTTGCAGAATGAATGGGAAGAAGTAGGGAGGGGAGACGGTTAACTTTGCTCTCTTCAGCTTCAATGGGACGCTCTGAACAGCTGTGAAAAGGGTCTCAGAGTTTTTCTCACGCCCAAACGACATCTCACCCCGCTGAGGTCAGCCCAACTCACATCACTAATATATACACAGTCTGTGTCCCATATCAATGCCAATATGCAGCTTCGTTTTATGCATATACGTTGAAAGACAAGTGACACTAATTTCGACCCAAACGCAAATCTTTTGTGAGAAACACACAGCACAAAGCGCCTTTTTTCGGTCACACACACTTCAAAACATTATTCTGTCCACATCTGATGCTTCAACCTGTTTACAATGAAATTCGCCCCATTTCATGGATCTACTGCGTTACTTGGTCTTGTATATGTTTATGACTGTTGCCAATTTTTACAACTTTTCTTAGGACACAAAATGATCTATAAAAAAATTATTGGAAAGTTTAGTGATAATTGTGGTGTTTTGATCTTTTTTTTCCACTATTTATTATGGCATTCTTTCTATTGTCTTTATTACAGGATTTAAAAAATGCCAGAAAAAAAAAAAACACAAGGAACAAAAAAAAAATAAATATATATATATATATTTTTTACACGTTTGTTAAACTCTATTTGACTAAAAAATGTACATGTGAAAACTAATAGATGGATGCTTTTTCTTCCAAAGGTTGCTATCCAGTTTTGTAGAAAAGTCACTGACAGGCTGTAAGTAAATTTGATTAGCTTATAATGAGTGAGTAATAAAAGCAGAGTTGTTTTTCAGTGTGTTAAATGGGAGGACTTTGTTAATTAACTCCAGACAATTCCCAGTGTAATCCTTATTTCTCCAACAGCTTCTCTTTATTGTACTCCATTAATTCTCTGCACTAATTATTATGATGCTACTCTAGTTGCACAGTAAAGTCCCATTCTTTACAACCTGCAGAGATCTTCCCGGTCTGTACTCCATTGTGTTTGTTTGCTTTTAGGAAGTGGAACACAAGTGGAAGCCGCAGATAGCAGGTGGTTTTGCAATGTATTATGATATTTGACTGAAAATCAGCCTTCTGAAAAAGATCACTGAATACCTAAATGTACAAATGAGAAGAAAGTTTCAAGCACCTGACCTAAATTTGGGGCAGTGATTTGAACACCATGTAAATAATCTAGCTGATGTGTACAAATTGATGCATGCCGACAGAGAGTTTTTGACGCTGCGTATTTTCACTGCAAGAAAAATGCAACGTTTACAGTTCCAGTGGATGGGATTTATAGAGATCTCCTGCCCATTGTGCTTCTTTTTTACAGCGCTAACTGACTTGCGGTGCATAGTTCAAATCCGCAGCATGTCAATTTCTGTTGCGGTACTTTGAGTTTTCTGTGCGGATTTTTGCCTTAGGCCACACTCACACGATCAGCATTTGGTCAGTATTTTACATCCGTATGTGTAAGCCAAAACCAGGAGAGGAACAATCAAAATATAATAGAAACACGTCACCACTTCTGTATTTCTCACCCACTTCTGGTTTTGGCTTACACATACTGAGGTAAAAAAGTGACCAAATACTGAACGTGTGAACATGGCCTTAGACTTGTACTAGGTGTAGAAATTCCACAGATAAAAAATGCACATGTGTTAAGTGCGTTTCCACAGTGGAAACTCACTAAACGCATGTAATCCGCACAGAAGTTGCCAATAAAGTTTTATTAAATCTAATACTAGGAAGTTACAAAAACAAAGCAGCTTTATTTAATTCATGACACACCTACAAGAGATGAAAACCACAGTGTCAAAAGCACGATAAAAAGGCATTTAAAAAAACGCACACAAACGCTATAAAAAACGCAAGTAATGTAATATAAATAATAGGTGCAGAAAATCTGCAGCATCAAAAACTGAACAGCAGCTCATCGTGGGAACCTAATCTTAGGTTACGTTTTATTTCAATGTTTGTTTATTTTTTACAGGCTTTTTTTTGGTGTTCTTGTCTCTTGTTGGCATGTCATGTTTTAAATAAAGCTGCTCTGTTTTTGATACTGCCTGGTATTTGGCTTTGTCAAATTTTATTGATACAGCCATATGTGAATTACATGTTTTTTGTTCTCAGCACATTTTCCACAACTAAGGCAAGTCTATAGGGAAAATCTGAACCTAAAACTCCGGGTACTTACAGTTAGGTCCATATATATTTGGACAGAGACAACATTTTTCTAGTTTTGGTTATAGACAATACCACAATGAATTTTAAACAAAACAATTCAGATGCAGTTGAAGTTCAGACTTTCAGCTTTCATTTGAGGGTATCCACATTAAAATCGGATGAAGGGTTTAAGAGTTTCAGCTCCTTAACATGTGCCACCCTGTTTTTAAAAGGACCAAAAGTAATTGGACAGATTCAATAATTTTAAATAAAATGTTCATTTTTAGTACTTGGTTGAAAACCCTTGGCTGGCAATGACTGCCTGAAGTCTTCAACTCATGGACATCACCAGACGCTGTGTTTCCTCCTTTTTGATGCTCTGTCAGGCCTTCACTGCGGTGGTTTTCAGTTGCTGTTTGTTTGTGGGCCTTTCTGTCTGAAGTTTAGTCTTTAACAAGTGAAATGCATGCTCAATTTGGTTGAGATCAGGTGACTGACTTGGCCATTCAAGAATATTCCACTTCTTTGATTTAATTAACTCCTGGGTTGCTTTGCCTTTATGTTTTGGGTCATTGTCCATCTGTAGGATGAAACGACGACCAATCAGTTTGGCTGCATTTGGCTGGATCTGAGCACACAGTGTGGCTCTGAATACCTCAGAATTCATTCGGCTGCTTCTGTCCTGTGTCACATCATCAATAAACACTAGTGACCCAGTGCCACTGGCAGCCATGCATGCCCAAGCCATCACACTGCCTCCGCCGTGTTTTACAGATGATGTGGTATGCTTTGGATCATGAGCTGTACCAAGCCTTCGCCATACATTTCTCTTTCCATCATTCTGGTAGAGGTTGATCATGGTTTCATCTGTCCAAAGAATGTTCTTCCAGAACTGTGCTGGCTTTTTTAGATTTTTTTTAGCAAAGTCCAGTCTAGCCTTTTTCTTCTTGATGCTTATGAGTGGCTTGCAGCGTGCAGTGAACCCTCTGTATTTACTTTCATGCAGTCTTCTCTTTATGGTAGATTTGGATATTGATACGCCTACCTCCTGGAGAGTGTTGTTCACTTGGTTGGCTGTTGTGAAGGGGTTTCTCTTCACCATGGAGATTATTCTTCTATCCTCCACCACTGTTGTCTTCCGTGGACGCCCAGGTCTTTTTGCATTGATGAGTTCACCAGTGCTTTCTTTCTTTCTCATGATGTACCAAACTGTAGATTTTGCCACTCCTAATATTGTAGCAATTTCTCGGCTTGTTTTTTTCTGTTTTCACAGCTTAAGGATGGCTTGTTTCACTTGCATGGAGAGCTCCTTTGACCGCATGTTTACTTCACAGCAAAACCTTCCAAATGCAAGCACCACATCTCAAATCAACTCCAGGCCTTTTATCTGCTTAATTGAGAATGACATAACGAAGGGATTGCCCACACCTGTCCATGAAATAGCCTTGGAGTCAATTGTCCAATTACTTTTGGTCCCTTTAAAAACAGGGTCGCACATGTTAAGGAGCTGAAACTCCTAAACCCTTCATCCAATTTTAATGTGGATACCCTCAAATGAAAGCTGAAAGTCTGAACTTCAACTGCATCTGAATTGTTTTGTTTAAAATTCATTGTGGTAATGTCTATAACCAAAATTAGAAAAATGTTGTCTCTGTCCAAATATATATGGACCTAACTGTATAAGAGAAATTGACATGCTGCGGATTTCAATCACCCCCCGCAGGTCGGTTTATGCTGCATAAAGAATAAAAAAAAAAAGCTCAGGGGGCATGACATCCACTTTGTTGCAACTGTAAGGCCCTTTATTTTTTGCAGAGAAAAAATATGCAGCGTCAAAAAAAATCATAGTCCGAACTTAACCCTAAGGCCATGTTCCAACAATGAGCTTTTTGGTGCTTTTGAGGTTCCTGAATTTTTGCACGATTTCGGCACCTATTATTTAAATTGTTACTTGCTTTTTTATTGCTTTTTTGTGTGCGGTTTTTTTAAAATGCATTTTTATCGCGTATTTCACTTCGCGTTTTTTGTCTCTGGTGTGTCATTCTTTAAATAAAGCTGCTTTGTTTTTGACACTTCCTGGAATTTGGCTTTGACAAAACATCATTGACATACATAGGAGCTGATTACATGTGTTTTTGATGAATTTCCGCAGCAGAAAAGCATTAAAAACGTGTGTACGTTTTTTACCTGTGGATTTTCTGTATCTAATACAAGTTTATGGGAAAATCCACACAGAAAACTCAGCGTGCCGCAAGACAAATTGACATGTTACGATTTGAAGTGTTGAACAGAATTTTATTTTTTAGATATACATATATATTTAATATTTAAAAGTCCTGTGATTCATGGATCATAAAATTGTGCCATTCTTCATAGAATTACATGGATAGGAGGCGAAGTTCACATGTTGCATACTTGGTGCAGATTTTTTTCACATAAAATCTGTAACAGTCTACCATATCAATAAAGTGAATGAGTTTTATTTTTTTCTAAACCACATACTGTGTTTTTTTTGAGCGCAGTCATACTAACATACAAACTAGAACGAGATCGGACCGCAGTGCATGGACTGTCCGGCAGCTCTCCCATCCCAAGCGTGACAGATTCATGAATTTCTATGCAGCTATCACACTCAGGTGCGAAGAGCTGCCGGACAGTCCTTGCATTACGTTCCAATCTCAGTCCATTTTATACGTCCCTCTGACTGCGCCCTCTAATGACACCTTTTTTAAAATCCACCACATGCCTATTCTTTCTACAGAATAAGCAAGGATTTCAGCCTTTTACAATGGAAAGGGTGAAATCTGCACCTAATCTGCAATACTATCTAAGGCCTGTTTCACATGTCAGTGGCTCCGGTACGTGTAGTGACAGTTTTCTCACGTACCGTAGACACTGACTCTCGTAGACACATTTAAATAAATGTGTCTCTGCACATGTCAGCGTGTTTTCACGGACCGTGTGTCCGTTTGAAAAACACGGAGACATGTCAGTGTTTGTGGGAGCGCACGGATCACACGGACCCATTAAAGTCAATGGGTGCGTGTCAACACGTACCGCACACGGATGCCGTCCGTGTGCTGTCCGTGTGCCGACAGAGGACCACATGGACCGTGCAGGAGACAGCGCTAGTTAAGCGCTGTCCCCCCTGCGTGTGGTGCTGAAGCCGGCATTCATTCATTCTCCCTAGCAGTGTTGGCTGGAGAGAAGGAATGAAAAATCAAGGTTTTTTTATTTTTTTTGTGTTTAAAATAAAGTTCCTGGTCACCTCCCGCCTCCCACCCCCTGTGCGCCCGCCCGCTTGCATTAAAATACTCACCCAGCTCCCTCGATGCTTCCTCTCAGCGCCGCAGCTTGTCCTGTGTGAGCGGTCACGTGGTGCTGCTCATTACAGTGATGAATATGCGGCTCCACCTCCCATAGGGGTCAATTTCTCTTGCGGTAACTATGTGGGATTTTTTGACACAACTGCATCAACATAATTGCATGACTTCCCAAAAAAAAACAGACCGCCGTTGAAAAGAACTAATTTAAGAAAAAACACATTCATAAATGCAATGAAAAAAATTGCAAGTAACCTAATTTAGCTAATTGGTGTTGAAATATCACAGAAAAACTGAAACATTCAAAACAACGCTATCTGCGGCACAATCCACGGTTGTTACTGTGGAAATCTTCTGCACAAAGAATTGACGGGCTGCAGATTTTAAAATCACACACATGTCTATATCTGACCCGAAATGTTCAGCAACAAAATTTGTTCTCTAGTTTCTTTAGTTGGTACAGTATGCTAAATATTTTACACATTGAAAATCCACAACTATCACAATTTGCCAATTTACCAAAGTTTTTTAAAAAAAAAAAAAAAGCTAAGTTCTGTTGGAGACAAACAGCAAAACTGCCTGGGGGAAAAAGTGCCATACTTAGGGAATGCTGCAATTTAAAAAAAAAATAATAAAGAAATAAAATAAAAGCCCAATTTAAAACAAACAAAAATAGAGGGTACAAAAATATATTTGTCATTGACTCAGCAAATCTAAAACCACAATTTTTCCCACCAAAAAATAACTTTAAGACGCTATGCGAAGGCTGTGTTTTAATTAATCTACCCTCTTTTGTCTAGATGAACAGTTTTTGATGTTCTAAATATCTTACAAAGGAAAGTTTAGCAATAAAAGTATTGACTTTAGTAAGATATTCCCTACATGTCATTTTCTAAAAGTGATACCTCCCTTTATGTGCCGTGACCTATCTGAAATGAAGAAATGCACAGATTGCTGCCCATTGGGTGATTCTTCAGCATATTGTTTGACCACATATATATGGCTTTTAAAATGCCACAATTTAGTGCCTTTGTGCAGGTCCATGGCTTATTCCAGAGCTAAGACAACCAGTAACTATAGCAACAATCAGCGATTTTGGCCACGTTGGGTGCTGGTACATTTGAATAATACATTTTACATTAACTCCAGTATAATTATTGTACAAATACGTCTAGATAGGGGGTTCTGGCTATGCAAGCAGCATTGTTTCTATATGATTCTGGGTTACAAAGAAAATTGTACAGTTCTGTAATATTCTATTGGGTGAACTGCATTATGTTCTAAGTGGCAGCACATGTAAAATAGGGCTACAAGAATTGAGTAGTAGAATCAGGCTACGCTCCCACGAGGAGTATTTCAGATTGCAGAACTTCTTCACCCATTAGCTAAATTTGATTATTAGCTTTTTTTTACACGTTGTTTTTATTGTGTTTTTTTTCTCTTGTTGTGTGTCATGTCTTACATAAAAAGCTGCTTTGTTTTTGACACTTCCTGGCATTTTGTTTGACTGAACATTATTGATGCAGTCATGAGTGGATCATATGTTTTTTTTTATTCTTGGGGAAATGCACTAAACACATGTTTTTTACCTGCAGATTTTCCACATCTAATGCAAGTCTATGGGGAAATTCGCAGACAAAACTCAGCGTACTTACAAGAGAAATTAACATGTTGCAGATTTCAGACACTGCGGGTGAGTTTACGTAGCATGAAACAAAAGCACAGTGGGCATTAGGTTTCTATAAATCCTATCCCCTTTGCAGGAATAGTAAGGCTGTGTGCCCACGGTGAGTTTTTGACGCTGCATATTTTTGCTGTGTCAAAAACGGAGCCTCTTACAGTTCCAGCAAAGTGGATGGGATTTATAGAAATCTCCTTTCCACTGTGGTTTTTTTACTCAGCGTGAACTGACCTGCGGTGCGTGTTTCAAATCCGAATCAAGTCAATTTCTCTTACTGAATGTGTGTTTTAAGAGTCTCTCTGTTGAGGAAATGCACTAAAAGCACATGTATTCCACAAATGACTATATCAAAGCTAACTACCAGGCAGTATCAAGAAACAATGCAGCTTTATTTAATGAATAAGATACCAGGAAGAGACAAAAAACGCAGCATCAAAAACATGATAAAGATGCACTCAAAAAAGCAATGACAAAAACGCAAATTGCCTAACAAACAGCCAATCCCTGCATGTGTTGCGGCGGTCGAACACCCGCGAGCATACAGCCGAGGGGACTCTAACATATTATTCGAGCACGCCGAAGACACTCGGTTAGCACCCGAGCATACTCTGTTAACACCTTATCCCAACACGTTCGCTCATCACTAATGACCAACCCTATACACTTGAATGGGAGATAAACCGTAGGATTAAGCCACGGCGACCAAACAATGTACAGCGCATTCTCTATACATTGCTTATATTTGGCCACTGCTGATCAATAAGAAGTTATTATATTACTATTATTACTTAACAGGCCATGTTTAGACCATTAATCTTTTTAGAATTAAAGTAGACATTTATTCCATATACTTACAAATATTTACTGCCAATTTTCTGTTGGGTTCCATTATTGTGATTTTATTGCAGATCTTTAGGATTTTATTGAAGTGTTATATATTGAAGTACAAGTGCTATATATTATTTATGATGTACAAAAAGGATAAGGTCTAAGATGACTTTTGACCACGTGTGGGTCACTGTAAAAAGCTGCATTACTGTAACTATAAAGCTATCTCAATGTTTGCTTATGGGAAGAGGTTTGTGGATGACCTTGCTACCGTAGCATAAAAAACCCAACTGAATTAGACTAACTCCGTAAAGAAACAGTGAGGCCATTCCAAACAATGATGTAACCGCACGAGAAATAAAAGTTGCCTCTGTGTGACAATTCTGTGTGAACGGTGCCCATATCTGCCAATCAGGGCAAATAGCTTGTATGTTTAGTGCATTGTAAATGAAATGTTTCCTCTCACAATGCCAGAATTCAAGTTTATAGAAAAAAATCTTTTATAGCCCAGGCTGATATAATTATTACTAATGACCCCCGGTATCGGGACTGGTACAATGATCGCTTTAGAGTTAGTCATTGCTGGGGTTAGTTATTGCTGTGTTGTCGGTTCGATTTTTGTAAACTTATTACCTCAGTTTTTTCTGACTGTTTATATAACATTCTACAAGTCCAATTCTATAGCACAATAAGGCGGACACGTCTCTGCTACACCATGGTCTCCAGCCTCCGTCCTTCTGACAGTCACACAAACATGAGTCTCATTCACAGTGTAGAGAGGAACGCACACAATGCATGTCTATTATATAATGAGGGGGAAAAAAAGATTGGGATGGAGCCATTTTGTCCACCCAACACACACAGGACACTCTTATTGTGTCTGCTCAATCCAACTATGAATGCCATTATTGTGTCTGAGATCCTATTCATGCCTCTCCCTACTTGCCCCCATCCCCCTTTCTGTTCCCTCTGCCGACCACCCCTCCTCTTTTCTCCCGCTCTAGGTTCCTTGCGGCTCAGCCGGAGTGCATGGATAAATTAATATGAATTTGAAAAGAGCCTTGTTTCCCAATGACATATCCTCACCACTTTCTCACGATGAGCAAGGTTAGAAGAGTGGGGGTTGAGGCAAGGTGGGGGCACACGATTGCCATAACAAAGCCTGTCAAAGATAAATCTTTCAGCAAAGCTGATCTAGTTTGGTTATCTTTGCTTTGCACAAATCTAAAAATTATTATTTAAATGCCCATGAAAAAATAATGTTCTGATACCCTGTTTGTGTGTTTCCACATACTATTCACACGACAGCTTAGCAAATATTGCCAAGACAAGAAAAAGTTGGGGGAAAATGGCCATGACATCAACACAAACATATTGGTCTCAATCTGTTTCCCCACTCCCCCCAAAAAAATGGTGCAAACTATAGAACTCACAATATTCTGCTGTATATGCCTGAGCGTAATATCATTACAAGGTTCCTTCTATTGTAACACATTGGGAGGTCAAAATGTTTCCTAACTTTTTGATAGAATACTCACCAGCTTTCACTGAACTTTTTTATTGCTCCGAAATAGAAAATTTACCATATGGGTTATTTTTTAACAGGGCCACCACCTGACTATACACCTTAGCTAATTGAACAATTATATCTCACGATATCCATATAAACATGGGAGTGCGACTTGGCCAATGGTTTAAGTGTTCTCTATAGGGAAAGCAGAGTAAGATGCTACTAGACCCATTTGACATCATATTTGCCTATAGAACAAAAGGATCAATCGAATACATTCAAACTGCCTTAGGGCTCGTTCTCATCTGCGTATAAATCAGACGAGTGCAATCCGATAAAAAGTCAGATTGTACTTTGACTAATGTTATTCAATGATTCAGTGCTCATCTGTAAAAAATTTTCTCAGCTTTGATTGGATTGAGAAAAAATTAGCAATATGCTGAGAGTGACTGCGTATATCAGACGAGACTCACCAATGCAAGTCAATGGGTGTGAGAAAAAAAATCACCTGGCACACGGACCATGCATGTGCCATTCGATTTTTACCCACACATCACAAAGTAAACCCAACATTTCATCGTACATTTCATCGTACATTTACGTTTACATTGTACCAAGTACAGTAAATACACATGAACTGTCAGAATAGTATAGACAGAAATATATCTGAGATATATAATCAGTGACTTGTGTGTGTAATTTTATGTACTTGTATTTAGCTAATAATTAAATAAATAAACAAAAATAATGGTGTGGTTCCCCGTATTTTTAATAACAAGCTGAGAGAAAGCTGATGTTATTATTCTGGGAAGGGGCCAATATCCTTGGAGAGTCCAAGCCTATTAATTACTGCTCACAGTTGTCTGCATAGCCTTTTATGGTTATTAAAAAGGGAGGAACCCCCCAAAAATGATGTGGGGTCCCTCCTATTTTTAATAACCAGCAAAGGCTAAGCAGAGAACTAGTTGCCGATTCTTACTCTGCTAGCTCTCTGGGTGCTCTGGTGGCCGTGGTGATGGGTCATATTACTAATGTCTCCGCTCAACACAGCCTCCGCTTGTAGCAGAGTCAGGGATCATCGTGGGACACCCATATTTTCGATTTACAGCGGACCCCTTTTGGATTGTTTAATTTTTTTATGGTAGTAAGTGAGTAAAAGACGGTAGTTTGTTGGGGACTGCTTTTTACAATTAAAGGACTTTTCTGTGTGTGTTTTTTCTTTTAACTACAGGATTAGTAATGAAGGTGTCTGACAGATGCCTCTCCATTACTAACCCTTGGGCTTGATGTCAGCGGACATTACACAGCTGATATCAACCCCAAAACCATTACCCCGATTGCCAATGCACCAGGAAAATCGGAAAGAGCTGAGGCTAATTGTCATCTAATGGATGCACCATTTCTGGGGCTGCTGAGGGCTGGTGTTATTAGTCTTGCCCCTTCCCAGCCTATTAATATCAGTCCGCAGCTGTCTGCCTTTGCTCGTTAATAAAAATAGGGGGGACCACAAGTCAATTGTTTTGGGTCACCCCTTTTTAATAACCAGCAAAGACTATGCGGACAGCTGCTAGCTATTATTAATAGGCTGGGAAGATCTATGGATTTTGGCTCCTTTCCAGAATAGTAACATCATCTCACTGCTGTCTGCTTTCCCTCAGCTGTTAATTAAAAATAAGGGGCATCCCACGTCATTTTTTAACATTATTATTTAATAGGTTTAATAAGCTAAGCACCCTTTATTTCCACATGAAAAGCACTAAAGGGTTCTAGCTTATTATATACAGGAGGCTTGTGACATTAAATATCTACAGAAATCTATGCTAGCTATATATGATTGTTTCATTAGTTTACAAACTAGCTTTAAATGACAGAATTGCAGTATGTAAATGCTGATGTTAAAAACGCATTGCATACGCATGTCATATGGATGCTACTTGAGAAAAATCACATTATACTTACATGACTCTGGTACTACTTTTCTGGATCAACATCGGAGAGATTTAGTTTTTTTTTTTCCAAAGTGGAGTCCTTATCTTGAGTCAGAAGGCCAATTACAATTTAGATCATTGGCCAATTCTGAAAAAATTGCCAGGTTCGTATGTGGCAGTTGTCAAATTGTCTTTATGGTCAGGCCATAAAACATTTTTAATTTTCATTCAAAGTACCTATATGAGTCTTGTTTTTTGACAAAACATATTCAACTTTACTCTTTTTGGTCCACATACATTAAAATTTCATTTATAGAACTTTTTTGTAGAAAAAATAAACTTTTCTGCAGCATTTTAATTACCGTAATTGTTTTTACAGCATAAATCATAAATTATGTTTATTATGTAATGTTTTAGCACTATGTTTATATCTAGTGCTCAGCATAAATAAGTACACCCCCCTTTTGAAGAGTAAGATTTTAATCAATATCTTAATACTTCTTTAGCTAACTGCCATGAACTTGCATATTGATTTTCTTCAGATTTTCATCAAAAGACAATCCTGTTTAGGTGATAACTTTTGTGGTTGGCTTTGATGTCTCTGTGTGTGCATACATATATGAAAATAAATACATTGTATAAAACAGAAATAGATCATGTATTTTTTTTTTAAAGGCTTAATTTTCCATTTTGTAAACGCAATGAAAATCTTAACAATAGTAACCATCAGAGTCAGTATATACAGTGGGGAAAATAAGTATTTGATACACTGCCGATTTTGCGAGTTTTCCTATCTACAAAAAATTGAGAGGTCTATCATTTTTATAGTATGTGCGCTTCAACTGTGAGAGACAGAATCTAAAAATAAAAGTCATAAAATCACATTGTTTGATTTTTACATAATTAATTTGCATTTTATTGCATGAAATAAGTATTTGATGCAATAGCAAAACAGAACTTAGTATTTTGTACAGAAAACTTTGTTTGCAATTACACAGGTCAGACTTTTCCTATAGTTCTTGACCACGTTTGCACACACTGTAGCAGGGATTTTGGACCTCTCCTCCATAGAGATCTTCTCCAGATCTTTCAGGTTTCGGGGCTGTCGCTGGGCAACATTGAGTTTCAGCTCTCCCCAAAGATTTTCTATTGGGTTAAAGTCTGGAGACTGACTAGGCCACTCCAGGACCTTGACATTCTTCTTACAGAGGGAAGGAGGTTGCTGGCCAAAATCTTGAGATACATGACCCCATCCATCCTCCCTTCAATACGGTGTAGTCCTGTCCCCTCTGCATAAAAACTACCCGCAAGGTATAATGTTTCTGCTTCCATGCTTCACGGTTGGGACAGTGTTGTTTCAGTTGTAGTCATGCTTCTTCCTCCAAATACAGCGAGTGGAGTTGATAATAAAAAGTTATATTTTGGTCTCATCTGACCACATGACCTTCTCCCATGCCTCTTCTGGATCACTCAGATGGTCATTGACGAACTTCAATGTCCTGGCGTGAGCAGGGGGACCTTTGTGTGCCGTGCAGGATTTTAATCCATTACAGCATAGTGTGTTACTAACGGTAATGTATGAGACTGTGGTCCCAACTCTCTTCAGGTCATTGAAGTCATGTAGTTCTGGGCTGATTTTTTACCTTTCTCAGGATTGTCTTTACCCCAGAACTTGCATGGAGCCCCAGACAGTGAAATATTGACAGTCATCTTGTGTTTCTTCCATTTACTAATAATTGTGCAATTGTTGCCTTCTCGCCAAGATGCTTGCTTATTGTCCTTTAGCCCATCCCAGCTTTGTGCAGGTCAACAATTTTGTCCCCTGTGTCCTTAGACAGCTCTTTGGTCTTGGCCCTGGTTGAGAGGTGGGAATGTGATTAAGTGTGTGGACAGGTGTCTTTTATACAGGTAACGAGTTCAAACAGGTGCAATTAACCCCTTAATCCCATATGACATACTATCCCATCAAGGTGACCTGGGACTTAATTCCCAGTGACGGGATAGTACGTCATATGCGATCGGCCGCGCTCACGGGGGGAGCACGGCCGATCGCGGCCGGGTGTCAGCTGCCTATCGCAGCTGACATCTGGCACTATGTGCCAGGAGCGGTCATGGACCACCCCGGCACATTAACCCCCGGCACATCGCGATCAAACATGATCGCGGTGTGCCGGCGGTACAGGGAAGCATCGCGCAGGGAGGGGGCCCTCTGTGGGCTTCCCTGAGACCCCCGGAGCAACGCGATGTGATCGCGTTGCTGCGAGGGTCTCTTACCTCTCCTCCCTGCAGCAGGCCCGGATCCAAAATGGCCGCGGCATCCGGGTCCTGCAGGGAGGGAGGTGGCTTACCGAGTGCCTGCTCAGAGCAAGCACTTGGTAAGCCTGCAGCACTGTAAGTCAGATCGCCGATCTGACAGAGTGCTGTGCAAACTGTCAGATCAGCGATCTGTGATGTCCCCCCCTGGGGCAAAGTAAAAATGTAAAAAAAAAAAAATTCCCACATGTGTAAAAAAAATAAATAAATAAAAATTCCTAAATAAAGAAAAAAAAATATTATTCCCATAAATACATTTCTTTATCTAAATAAAAACAAACAAACAATAAAAGTACACAAATTTAGTATCGCCGCGTCCGTAACGACCCAACCTATAAAACTGTCCCACTAGTTAACCCCTTCAGTGAACACCGTAGGAAAAAAAAAAAAACGAGGCAAAAAACAACGCTTTATTATCATACTGCCGAACAAAAAGTGGAATAACACGCGATCAAAAAGACGGATATAAATAACCATGAAACCGCTGAAAACATCATCTTGTCCCGCAAAAAACAAGCCACGATACAGCGTCATCAAAGAAAAAATAAAAAAGTTATAGTCCTCAGAATAAAGCGATGCCAAAATAATTATTTATTCTATAAAATAGTTTTTATCGTATAAAAGCGCCAAAACATAAAAAATGATATAAATGAGGTATCGCTGTAATCGTACTGACCCGAAGAATAAAAATACTTTATCAATTTTACCAAACGTGGAACGGTATAAACACCCCCCCCCCCCCCCAAAAGAAATTCATGAATAGCTGTTTTTTTGTCATTCTGCCTCACAAAAATCGGAATAAAAAGCGATCAAAAAATGTCTCATGCCCGGAGATGTGACCAATAAAAACGTCAACTCGTCCCGCAAAAAACAAGACCTCACATGACTCTGTGGACCAAAATATGGAAAAATTATAGGTCTCAAAATGTGGAGATGCAAAAACTTTTTTGCTATAAAAAGCGTCTTTTAGTGTGTGACGGCTGCCAATCATAAAAATCCGCTATAAAAAATGCTATAAAAGTAAATCAAACCCCCCTTCATCACCCCCTTAGTTAGGGAAAAATAATACAATTAAAAAAAATTTATTTATTTCCATTTTCCCATTAGGGTTAGGGTTAGGGCTAGGGTGGGGGTTAGGGTTAGGGCTAGGGTTAGGGTTGGGGCTAGGGTTAGGGCTAGGGTTAGGGCTAGGGTTAGGGTTAGGGCTAGGGTTAGGCTAGGGTTAGGGTTGGAACTAAAGTTAGGGTTAGGGTTGGGGCTAAAGTTAGGGTTAGGGTTGGGGCTAAAGTTAGGGTTAGGGTTTGGATTACATTTATGGTTGGGATTAGAGTTAGGGGTGTGTCAGGGTTAGGGGTGTGGTTAGGGTTACCATTGGGATTAGAGTTAGGGGTGTGTTTGGATTAGGGTTTCAGTTAGAATTGGAGAGTTTCCACTGTTTAGGCACATCAGGGGCTCTCCAAACGCGACATGGCGTCCGATCTCAATTCCAGCCAATTCTGCATTGAAAAAAGTAAAACAGTGCTCCTTCCCTTCTGAGCTTTCCCGTGCGCCCAAATAGGGGTTTACCCCAACATATGGGACACCAACTTTTGGGGTCCAAGTTCTCTTGTTACCCTTGGGAAAATATAAATTTGGGGGACTAAAAATCATTTTTGTGAGAAAAAAAAAGATTTTTTATTTTCATGGCTCTGTGTTGTAAACTGTAGTGAAACACTTTGGGGTTCAAAGTTCTCACAACACATCTAGATAAGTTCCTTGGGAGGTCTAGTTTCCAATATGGGGTCACTTTTGGGTGTTTCTACTGTTTGGGTACATCAGGGGCTCTGCAAATGCAACGTGACGCCTGCAGACCAATCCATCTAAGTCTGCATTCCAAATGGCGCTCCTTCCCTTCCGAGCTCTGCCATGCGCCCAAACAGTGGTTCCCTCCCACATAAAGGGTATCAGCATACTCAGGACAAATTGGACAACAACTTTTGGGGTCCAATTTATCCTGTTACCCTTGTGAAAAAACAAAACTTGGGGCTAAAAAATCATTTTTGTGAAAAAAAAAAAGGAATTTTTATTTTCTCGGCTCTGCGTTATAAACTGTAGTGAAACACTTGGGGGTTCAAAGCTCTCAAAACACATCTAGATAAGTTCCTTAAGGGATCTACTTTCCAAAATGGTGTCACTTGTGGGGGGTTTCAATGTTTAGGCACATCAGGGGCTCTCCAAACGCAACATGGCGTCCCATCTTAATTCCAGTCAATTTTGCATTGAAAAGTCAAATGGCGCTCCTTCCCTTCCGAGCTCTGCCATGCGCCCAAACAGTCGTTTACCCCCACATATGAGGTATCGGCGTACTCAGGACAAATTGCACAACAACTTTTGTGCTCTAATTTCTTCTCTTAACATCGGGAAAATAAAAAATTGGGGGCGAAAAGATCATTTTTGTGAAAAAATATGATTTTTTATTTTTACGGCTCTGCATTATAAACTTCTGTGAAGCACTTGGAGGGTCAAAGTGCTCACCACACATCAAGATAAGTTCCTTGAAAAGTCAAATGGCGCTCCTTCCCTTCCGAGCTCTGCCATGCGCCCAAACAGTGGTTTACCCCCACATATGGGGTATCAGCGTACTCAGCACAAATTGTACAACAACTTTTGGGGTCCATTTTCTCCTGTTACCCTTGGTAAAATAAAACAAATTGGAGCTGAAATAAATTTTGTGTAAAAAAAAAGTTAAATGTTAATTTTTATTTAAACATTCCAAAAATTCCTGTGAAACACCTGAAGGGTTAATACACTTCTTGAATGTGGTTTTGAGCACCTTGAGGGGTGCAGTTTTTAGATTGGTGTCACACTTGGGTATTATCTATCATATAGACCCCTCAAAATGACTTCAAATGAGATGTGGTCCCTAAAAAGAAATGGTGTTGTAAAAATGAGAAATTTCTGGTCAACTTTTAACCCTTATAACTCCCTAACAAAAAAAAATGATGGTTCCAAAATTGTGCAGATGTAAAGTAGACATGTGGGAAATGTTACCTATTAAGTATTTTGTGTGACAGTTGTAATGCCCCCACTGCCGCAGGGCCGAGGAGTACCCGGTACCGGGCCTCTGAGTCTCTGCTCTGGGGTTGTCACGGTGGCTAGACCCGGTCCGTGACCCTGCTGAGGGGCGTACAGTGATAGGTGTAGATGATGATGTTGCGGTGCAGTGTAGGTTGTAGTAAATAACGAGGACACCAGGTTGCAGTCTCTTTACCTCTTTACTGAAGATCTCTGGGTCCTCAGTCCGGAATCCGGATAACCAGGCTGCGCAAGTCCGGCCGGTCCAATGGCACCTCCAGAGTTCTCTTAACAGGTGGAAATCTGTGCCTTCCTTCTAGCGCTAGGTGTTGCGGTCCTTCCCTGCTGTGCTTACGGAAAGTCCCCACAACTGTTGTGTCTGTTTCTTAAGTTCCCTCACAACTCGATTAGATGATGTTCTGCTAATCCTCCGTCCCTCCCTGATGTTACGGTTAGGACGGCACCCGTATGACGGGTAGGCTCGGAGCTCCTCCGGGACCCTAGAGTCGCCCCTCTCCACAAGTTGCCCCCCAAGACTGCATAGGTGATTTAGGTGAGACAGCCCACCTTAGACTGACTGTCCTGCTGTTGGTTTAGAGTATTGCCTGAAGCTGAATATTGTAATACTCCCTCGGCGTTCCGGCCGCCGGTTGTGCGCCTCAGTAGGATGTTGCCTCGGTCTCACAGCACGACTCCTACTGGTATTCTCCTTCTTGCATTGATCTCGTTTCTCACTCAGCACAATCTATCTCGCTTCCAATCCCTCCTTGGGCACCGCCGCTATGCTGAGCAGGCACGGTCCCGTTACGTTTGCTCAAGTTGCCAGGCCTCTGTCAGGATCCCACCCCTGACAGGGACCCTACCGAATCTTCTCCCACAACACCCTCTGCCACAAAGTGTTGCCTGGTTCCAACCCAGTCAGCTTTCTGTCCTAACTTCCTGCCTGACCCCCAGTTTTACCAGTATGTGAGGAGTGGCCTAATGAATAGAACCCTTAGCTCCCCCTGGAGGCCCGGATGTGAAATGTATTGGTGTCTGTGATACCTGGTCAGATGAACTCCTTCAGTGCCATCAGACATACCATAGCTCCCCTTAGTGGCGGAGCCACAGTACTGCAATGACCAGGACTCTGGGGCGCTGCACTCCCCCCCGGTTAAATCCAGTACTCCTGGACTGGGAAGAAAACAACAATACAGGTTAGCAAAAAGACATACAGTTTTGAAAATGCAATAACAATAAGTAAGCTTGAACAGAGCTTCCCTTTATGGGAGGTGAGGACACTTGAACGTTACAAACATGGTTAAACATTATAAATTACAGGCTATAAATAACTCCTGTTACCCAACCGGGTATTCTACTCAGTGCAAACTTTTGAATAATAAGTTAACATTGCCTTTAAGGACGTACACTTCCTATCCACTAAAGACTTTACTTATAAAACATTATAATATTAATTAACTCTTTCTCTTTCATTCTCCTTCATTAAATCTGCAGGACCGCCTGTCCTAACCGCTCCAGGCCTACTGCCTCTCCTTTCTTCACAGGACCGCCCCTTTCAGCCCAGGCCTACTGCCTTTTCAACTACTATACACAGTATAGAACATAACATTTACTTTCAGTTTGAAATCACTGAGCCATCCCCATATGGCTCCAAAGAGCACTCGCTGACTAACCTCGTACGGGTTCACTTTTCTGTCCTCATTCTTCTATCAACATTATCAAACATTTCTTACAATCAACTAGTTGAATACATATAACCTTTACATGTAAGCATCATCATCACTTTCCTTTTTGTCAAGACATTATTGCTATCTATCAGTCTGGAAGCAATACCATTCTTTAAGTGCAACAAGTGAACATCCCCTTTAAGAGGGGACCAAGTCTTTATGAGGTAGCACATCTTCTCAAGCTACCAGTCCATACTCAGCAAAGGCTCCGGTGCGGTATCTTCACAAAGAGTCCTTCTTTAAGTAAAACCAGTAGGGAGCACCTTTAAGAAGGTGCAAACTATTTACAAGGAGTTTGTATCATGCACTGTTCATGATCCCAGCAGTTCTTTTCAACAGGAAACAAAAGGTAGAAAAACAACCAAAAAGCAATAGGGATCCCGGGTCAACAAAGGGATCCCTTTAAGAGTTAACCCTAGTCGGGTTTAAAGTAGCAAAAAGCAGGAAAACAAACAGTTAACTATTTACAATCTTTGGTTCTCCGAGGTTTAGTTGGACGGCTTCCAGGGCTGCACCTGGAACTTAACCCTCCTTGGCCTGGGCAAAGTGAGGTCCAGGGTTACACCCAGTGCTGGACAAACACCGATAATCCGTCTTTCATGTATGGTTAAATCATGCGCAGCGATGGAGGTCTGCGCAGCTTGAGTATGGGCATTTGCTGCAGCAGAGGTAGCGGCTGCTGCAAGATCAGTCACGGGAATGGAGTCAGCAGTTGTGGCACTAGCAGTCACCGGAGTGGTGTCGGTCGTCAGGGCAGGGTCGTCCTTCATACCTGCTTCAGATGCGGTCCCTCCGGTGCCGGTCTGCTCTGCCTCCGCTGGGGTCTGGAATGCTGGCTGCAGGGCCTCGTGCTGCGACGTTGTCATCTCTGCTTGCAGCATCTCGCTTTCCGGCAGGGCCTTGCCTTCTGGCTTCGGAGCGCTGGAACTTTTTTCTTGCTCCGGACCAGACGAGGCTACCGACAGACATCTGGTGAGGCTCCCGATGAAGGTCTTCTTCCACTCGGCCTCAGTGCTCCGCTGCGTCCGCCGGAGTTGGTCGCCGAGCTCGTCCGCTCTGGCCTGCAGGAATTCAATATCAGCGGTGGAGGCCTGGTTGCGGTGCCCCTCCGGGTAGCTGGGGGAGTCCTCGGCTCCGACCCCACGCTCCGGCTCCGGGTGGCTCGCCATGGCGTCCTCCATGTCTCTGAATTCTTCTTCCTCATCCTTTTCC
This sequence comes from Ranitomeya variabilis, assembly GCF_051348905.1. Classification (NCBI taxonomy): domain Eukaryota; kingdom Metazoa; phylum Chordata; class Amphibia; order Anura; family Dendrobatidae; genus Ranitomeya; species Ranitomeya variabilis. The sequence goes on from NC_135232.1 coordinate 504,147,012, forward strand.
CGCTCTCTCCTTCGTGGGCGGTTTCGTTTTCTCTGTCTCTGCCCACCATTGAGGATCAGGGGGCGGATCTCGGCTGCTGACGGACACGTCCTCAAGGGGCCGAGATATTTAGACTGGGCGGCCATTGTCTTTCGCGCTCTTCAGCTTGTTCACGCCCACTTCCACGCCCTTCTTCTTCTCCTGCGCTCTCCTCAGCGCTGTAATGGCGGCGGTTTTGGCGCAAACTTTTGGCAGCAAGTGACAATCCACAGTCTTTGCAATAAAGTACAGTCCAAGCACAGTAAATCACAGTTCCAAGGCACACATGACCTGATTCTTCAGGCTTAAGTAGATCCTGTTCGTGACGCCAAGTTGTAACGCCCCCACTGCCGCAGGGCCGAGGAGTACCCGGTACCGGGCCTCTGAGTCTCTGCTCTGGGGTTGTCACAGTGGCTAGACCCGGTCCGTGACCCTGCTGAGGGGCGTACAGTGATAGGTGTAGATGATGATGTTGCGGTGCAGTGTAGGTTGTAGTAAATAACGAGGACACCAGGTTGCAGTCTCTTTACCTCTTTACTGAAGATCTCTGGGTCCTCAGTCCGGAATCCGGATAACCAGGCTGCGCAAGTCCGGCCGGTCCAATGGCACCTCCAGAGTTCTCTTAACAGGTGGATATCTGTGCCTTCCTTCTAGCGCTAGGTGTTGCGGTCCTTCCCTGCTGTGCTTACGGAAAGTCCCCACAACTGTTGTGTCTGTTTCTTAAGTTCCCTCACAACTCGATTAGATGATGTTCTGCTAATCCTCCGTCCCTCCCTGATGTTACGGTTAGGACGGCACCCGTATGACGGGTAGGCTCGGAGCTCTTCCGGGACCCTAGAGTCGCCCCTCTCCACAAGTTGCCCCCCAAGACTGCATAGGTGATTTAGGTGAGACAGCCCGCCTTAGACTGACTGTCCTGCCGTTGGTTTAGAGTATTGCCTGAAGCTGAATATTGTAATACTCCCTCGGCGTTCCGGCCGCCGGTTGTGCGCCTCAGTAGGATGTTGCCTCGGTCTCACAGCACGACTCCTACTGGTATTCTCCTTCTTGCTTTGATCTCGTTTCTCACTCAGCACAATCTATCTCGCTTCCAATCCCTCCTTGGGCACCGCCGCTATGCTGAGCAGGCACGGTCCCGTTACGTTCGCTCAAGTTGCCAGGCCTCTGTCAGGATCCCACCCCTGACAGGGACCCTACCGAATCTTCTCCCACAACACCCTCTGCCACAAGGTGTTGCCTGGTTCCAACCCAGTCAGCTTTCTGTCCTAACTTCCTGCCTGACCCCCAGTTTTACCAGTATGTGAGGAGTGGCCTAATGAATAGAACCCTTAGCTCCCCCTGGAGGCCCGGCTGTGAAATGTATTGGTGTCTGTGATACCTGGTCAGATGAACTCCTTCAGTGCCATCAGACGTACCATAGCTCCCCTTAGTGGCGGAGCCACAGTACTGCAACGACCAGGACTCTGGGGCGCTGCACATATCTCTGTGATTTAAGGGCATAAAAATTCAAAGTTGGAAAATTGCAAAATTTTCAAAATTTTCGCCAAATTTCCATTTTTTTCACAAATAAATGCAAGTTATGTCAAATAAATTTTACCACTATCATGAAGTACAATATGTCATGAGAAAACTGTCAGAATCGCCAAGATCCGTTGAAGCGTTCCAGAGTTATAACCTCATAAAGGGACAGTGGTCAGAATTGTAAAAATTGGCACGGTCATTAACGTGCAAACCACCCTCGGGGCTTAAGGGGTTAATACAGGTAATGAGTGCAGAGCAAGAGGGCTTCTTTGGGTATGTGCACACGTAGGTGGGATGTCTGCAGATTTTTCCTCACCTGTTTTTGTAAATCCGCAGGTAAACCGCACTGCGGATTTACTGCGGAATTACCGCGGATTTACCACGGTTTTTGTGCGGACTCCACCTGCGGTTTTACACCTGTGGATTCCTATTATGGAGCAGGTGTAAACCGCAGCGGAATCCGCACAAAGAATTGACATGCTGCGCAATGTAAACCGCAGCGTTTCCGCGTGTTTTTTTCTGCAGCATGTGCACTGCTGATTTTGTTTTCCATAGGTTTACATGGTACTGTAAACTCATGGAAAACAGCTGCAGATCTGCAGCGTCAAAACCGCTGCAGACCCGCAGGAAAATCCGCAGCGTGTGCACATACCCTTAAGGAAAAATTAACAGGTCTATGAGAGCCAGAATTATTGCTGGTTGGTAGGTGATCAAATGCATATTTCATGTAATAAAATGTACCGTATTTTTCGCTTTGTAAGACGCTCCGGATTATAAGATGCACCCCAAATTTTGAGGAGAAAAATAGGAAAAAACTTTTTTTAATAAATTGGTGGGGCGTCTTATAATCCATGCGTCTTATTACTTACCAGGGGTTGTGGCTGCGGTGGATCAGGGTCCCAGGGTCGTTGCTGGAGGCAGGAGTGGAGCATTGCTGCAGGCTGGGATGAGGGGGTCTGCAGGGGGGCTCCTGTGCTGCAGGGGGGCTCATGTGCTGCAGGCTGGGATGAGGGGGTCTGCAGGGGGGCTCCTGTGCTGCAGGCTGGGATGAGGGGCTCTGCAGGGGGGCTCCGGTGCTGCAGGGGGGCTCCGGTGCGGCAGGGCTGTCTCCGGAGCTGCAGGGCTGTCTCCGGTGCTGCGGGGGGCTCTGCCGACATTTTGTGAAAGGCCAGAGCCCCCAGCAGTTCGTCCATGCTTTCCTGTGCGGTGGACTTCGGGAAAATGGCCACCGGGAGGCGGCGCATGCGCAGATGGAGATCTTGTGACCAAGATCTCGAGAGATGAGATCTCAGCGCTGAAATCTCATCTCCCGAGATTTCGGCGGCCATTTTCCCGGAGTCAGTCATACTGGAAAGCATGGACGAACTGCCGGGGGGCTCTGGTCTTTCACAAAATGTCGCCTGAGCCCCCGCAGCACCGAAGCCTCCAGCATCACCCGGGGCAGCAGCGGACAACTGCGTCAGCGGTGTTGGGCGACAGCGGTGGCGGGCGGCAGCGGTGGCGGGCGGCAGCGGCGCCGGACACCCCCCTCATCCCAGCCTGTAACGGTAAGCGGTATATCCGCTTTGTAAGACGCACCCTCATTTCCCCCCCAAATTTGGAGGAAATAAAGTGCGTCTTACAAAGTGGAAAATACGGTAACTTAAATATTTAAAAATCAGTGTGATTTTTTTGCTTTATTTTTAGATTCTGCCTCTCACAGTTGATGTGTACCTACGATAAAAATTACAGACCTCTCCATTCTTTGTAGGTGGGAAAACTTGCAAAATTGGCAGTGCGTCAAATACTTATTTTCCCCACTGTATCATCAATGTCCACTGCAGCCAGTTCAATGTCTGACTTTATATCAGTATTATGTAGTTGCATAAAACAAATTAACATCAACTAAAGAATTATATCCATGCACCGAATACATACAACCTCATATGTATCTTAAAATGTTATTGGGTTTAACAACTGCAACTTGGTGGCATCAGCTAGTGTTTATCATTAGAATAAAGTAGTTACATTGGGGTTTTCTTTTTGACGTTTTGATACTTATTGTGTATGTAGTTGTGTTGGTTATGGATTTATGTGTAAATAACTTGGATTGCTTAAATACAGATATATTTCTTTTGCTATGTAATTTTGTGCTGAAAGCGAGGATGATCTGTTTATAATATAAAGTAGCTCTTCTGTCATTTTTTTAGCCTGTATTCCCACAATGAGTATTTGGTGAGTTTTTGATGTTGTAGATTTTCTGCAGCAATTTAAGTAAATTAGGTTACTTACTTTTTTCAAATAATTTTTAACCTGTCAATTTACCCATAGACTTGAATGGCCAAGTGCCTTCTAATTATCGGACCAACTCGGTCTGAGGAAAAAATCCCATCTACTATGCTTGAACTGCAGAGTTTTTGTGGTATAGAGTTCACCCTTTTCAAGGAATGAGGTGAAATTCCCAGCTATACTGTGACAATATCTTACGTATTTGCAGCAAAATCTGATGTAAATCTGTTTTGGTTGGACCATAGAATCACTCAGGGGAAGGCACTGTAGAGAACTGTAATCTGATGTCCACCAACTTTAAAGTGTCTGTTTATCGATAAGTAATTATTAATGTCATTTAACTCCATTTTGTTTCCATGAATGCCTGCCTGTAACACAACAAACGCTTTAGAAGCTGCTGTGCGACTGAAGTTCTGCAGTACAAAGCCCCATTCACAATTCCACAGGCTTCAAAGCAAAAATCTGCCACTGTATCCAGTGATTTGCAATCTATGCAGTGAGTTTTATTGCTGTACAATAAATTTGATAAAAAAATCATAACTTTTTAATCGCTCAATTTATATTTTTTTTTTAAAGTGAGATAAACTAAAACAGCATTTTTTTACGCTGTTCTCAATGTGGGTTAAATATTGTACCAATAATTTAGGTTGTATTGGGGGTAGCGATATGAACCATGTATACATTTTTAATACGTTTGCACAACAAGAAAATAATTCTTTTTTTTTGCTGCTGCATTCCAAGTCATCATTTTTTTTGTCCATGTAGCCATATGATGGCAGAAGTAGTTTTCCTTGGTACCTTTTTAGGACTTACATCTTATTGATACATTTTTAGGATTTTAGGGAGATGAGGGGAGTTGTAGAAAAAAAAGGGTTTTTTTTAATAAACTTTGCTTCACTCTTTTTTTTTTTGTTTGATTAGATGATGTTGCAATGTGATCTGATGTAATGCCTTGATATACTCAGTATACCATAACATTTTTGTCCGTCTATTTAAAAATGTCAGGAAATCTATTACGCAGTGTGAGATGCAGGCAGCCATGACAGGCCTAAAGGCTATATAATAATAATTTCCACAATTGGATGTTAAATAAAATGTTCCTGTGCTGAGATAATCTTATAAATATGTCCCTGCTGTGTACTGTGTAATGGCTGTGCAGGGACATGGTCTGATCATACCACAGATATTTGTTGTCCAGAGATGTGTGAAAGGAGGAGTCTCCTCCATTTTTCTAAGTACTTCAATGTCTCAGCCATGAAATCTAGGGGTTTGAAAGCTAGAGATTGGAGTTATCTCTGATCCCAGTTTTTGCACCAGAAGACCTGACTGAGCCAGCTGGATAATGGTGCTGGATCAGTGGGCAGGCATTAAGGGATTAACATTGGCATATATTTCATAGCCCTATGTGAATAGACTCATAGATTTAATGGGTTGTCCAACCATTACAAATTACTGAAGCAAAAAGAGGGGAGAAGCCAGCACTGCTGAAGGTCAAAACGCAATATCTAAAGTGCACATGCACATAATAAATTCTGACTGTATTTCAAATATGAGATATTTAGCAAATAATTGATCAATTCTTTGAGCTACCCCGCCACTTCACGGCAATCTCATAATGGGGCAGTCCTAACTCTACGTTTTTAATTTACATTGTGCCATTACGGCCTCCTAAATGTATAGAGAGTGAGAAAAAAAAAAAAAAAGGACAGACCACATTAAATAACATTACATGACAAACTGTACCTGGAGCATTGACAGAATCACTCCCTTAGTGCCAGGAAGGCGAGCGCGGATAGAGGCCGATCAGGTCCTGTGCGGACATATCAGATCTGGCCTCCACACTGCCAAACCAACACCAAAGTTAAAGGATGAAACTGGCTGAGGCACAGCTGCCTAATTAACTAGAGCCTGAGGCAGGGCAGGGCTGCTGTGTGTGTGTGCACAGCAGCCTATCAATCATAGTGAACCCAGACAGAACGGCGCATATGACCCAGCGTGCGCGGCAACAGTGGTGGTCAGCCACATACCAATACAGAAGCAAAAAGAGGGGAGAAGCCAGCACTTCTGAAGGTCAAAACGCAATATCTAAAGTGCACATGCACATAATAAATTCTGACTGTATTTCAAATATGAGATATTTAGCAAATAATTGATCAATTCTTTGAGCTACCCCGCCACTTCATGGCAATCTCATAATGGGGCAGTCCTAACTCTACGTTTTTAATTTACATTGTGCCATTACGGCCTCCTAAATGTATAGAGAGTGAGAAAAAAAAAAAAAAAAAGGACAGACCACATTAAATAACATTACATGACAAACTGTACCTGGAGCATTGACAGAATCACTCCCTTAGTGCCAGGAAGGCGAGCGCAGATAGAGGCCGATCAGGTCCTGTGCGGACATATCAGATCTGGCCTCCACACTGCCAAACCAACACCAAAGTTAAAGGATGAAACTGGCTGAGGCACAGCTGCCTAATTAACTAGAGCCTGAGGCAGGGCAGGGCTGCTGTGTGTGTGTGCACAGCAGCCTATCAATCATAGTGAACCCAGACAGAACGGCGCATATGACCCAGCGTGCGCGGCAACAGTGGTGGTCAGCCACATACCAATACAGAAGCAAAAAGAGGGGAGAAGCCAGCACTGCTGAAGGTCAAAACGCAATATCTAAAGTGCACATGCACATAATAAATTCTGACTGTATTTCAAATATGAGATATTTAGCAAATAATTGATCAATTCTTTGAGCTACCCCGCCACTTCACGGCAATCTCATAATGGGGCAGTCCTAACTCTACGTTTTTAATTTACATTGTGCCATTACGGCCTCCTAAATGTATAGAGAGTGAGAAAAAAAAAAAAAAAAAAAAGGACAGACCACATTAAATAACATTACATGACAAACTGTACCTGGAGCATTGACAGAATCACTCCCTTAGTGCCAGGAAGGCGAGCGCGGATAGAGGCCGATCAGGTCCTGTGCGGACATATCAGATCTGGCCTCCACACTGCCAAACCAACACCAAAGTTAAAGGATGAAACTGGCTGAGGCACAGCTGCCTAATTAACTAGAGCCTGAGGCAGGGCAGGGCTGCTGTGTGTGTGTTAGGACTGCCCCATTATGAGATTGCCGTGAAGTGGCGGGGTAGCTCAAAGAATTGATAAATTATTTGCTAAATATCTCATATTTGAAATACAGTCAGAATTTATTATGTGCATGTGCACTTTAGATATTGCGTTTTGACCTTCAGCAGTGCTGGCTTCTCTTCTTTTTTTGCTTCTGTATTACAAATTACTGGTTTATCTCTAGGGCAGGATATCAATTTTCAACCGGAAGGGGCCTAGATATGGCCGTCACCTCCGATCAGCTGCAGTGTTCCTGCCTCTTTAATGAGTACACCAGCTTGCACCTTGGTTTATACTTCCATGTGCTGTCCTTATGTTAGCGCCTAAGAAAAATATTGCAGCTCTGTTCCTTTGAAGGAAATAGGACAGGGGGTGCAAATAGTCGGACCCCACCGATCTAATATTGATGGCCCATCCTAATGATAAGCCATCAATTTTTTAAAAGGTTGTAAAACCCTTTAAACATAGGCTTCATATTACAGATAGATAAAAAAACAATTAAAGGGAATCTGTCACAACTTGGCTTTTGGCATCTAATTAAGAGCATCATAATGTATGGGCAGAGATCCTGTTTACAGCGATGTGTTACTTATTAGGGTGTTTGAATTTTTATAAAATCTCTGTTATATCAGCCCGATCATTCCATCTCTCTCTCTCATTACTTCTCTGCCTCTCTGCTCTGCAAATCCCTTCATTGGCTCCCAATTTCCCAACAGATAGAGTTTAAACTACTAACACTGGCCTAAACAAAAATCATTATAAACCCCATAAAAAACAAATTTTATTCATTAATGTTAAAATACCGCCAAACTGTGGCCATACCACACAGACTCACAAACACCGTGAACAAAAACTGATATAGGGGATAAATTGGGATATTGATCCCTAATATGGTACCTATACTGATGCCTTCCTAACTGCGGGGGTTGGCGCCCTAGGGGGGAGCGTTGTGGCACCTCCGCTCAACGGTGGCTAGCCACAGGGTCCCTAGATACACCCTGCAGAACCGATTGGGTCCCTCTACCCGGATGACAGACTAAAGAACCCCTAATATCTAAACAAGGGTCACACCTATATATAGGGCAAACCTATTCCCCACACCGTGTTTAAAAACAATAGAGAACATGTATGAAAAAACCAGGTGACTGATTTCCTTTAAATACTGATAAATAATATGCCCATGTTGCATAGGCGCTGTAGAAATAAGTAGCATCAATATAGTGACAATTGTTGTTGGCACTAGAAAAATTTAAAATGACTGTATGCCCTGTAAATCACTTTAATTGTACTTTAATACCAGTTAAATTCTGCTTAAATCCTTGTCATCAGCCATATAAAGTGCCAAACCTCCAGCTGACATCAACCGGCCAACAACTAGCTTCCATGCTAATAACTCACCGCAGACATGTGGATAAGGTTATGGATACATATTACAATACACAATTGCTACTTTTGCATGATAATAAAACCTACAGCAACCTTTATCAAAGTTTTACACACCATTAGACTTGATTATACGGTGATTGTCAAATTTTCAATAACTGCTCTTATAATGAAGCAAGCCGACACTGGGAAGTTTACAGGCAGAAAATTATGGAATGTAATATTGTGTCCAACTAAAAGAATAAAAAAAAATCTGAGCAATCTTTGTTAGTTTGTTGAAAATTCTGCTCAGCTGCTTCATATTTATGTATGGTGTTTTTGGGGGGAATAAATAATATACCAGCTTCAACCAGGAATGTAATCTAGCTCTCCAGAAATCAGAATGGCAAAAATGCTTAATTGTAAAAGAGATGTACGAGCAATGGAGCATGTGCCATTTTATAACTAGACATATTTGCTATAGTGGATAAGAACTAGACATATACAGCTCTGGCAAAAATTAAGAGACCACCACATCAAAACCCTGTCATGGGCAGCCCACTCTCCAGACCTGAACCCCATTGAAAACCTCTGAAACGTAATCAAGAGGAAGATGGATAGTCACAAGGCCATCAAACAAAGAAGAACTGCTTACATTTTTGCGCTAGAAGCAGTGTGAAAGACTGGTGGAAAGACGCATGAAAGCTGTGATTAAAAATCATGGTTATTCCACAAAATATTGATTTTTGAACTCTTCCTGAGTTAAAACATTAGTATTGTTGTTTCTAAATGATTATAAACTTGTTTTCTTTGCATTATTTGAGGTCTGAAAGCACTGGGTTGTTGTTTTTTTTAATTTTGACCTTTTTGAGAAAAAAAAATACAAAATTTATTGTTTGGAAATTCGGAGACATGTTGTCAGAAGTTTATAGAATAAAAGAACAATTTACATTTTACTCAAAAGAGCAAAAACAGACTAACAATTTTTCAGTGGTCTCTTAATTTTGCCAGAGCTGTATGTATACATGAAACTTTTTCTAAAGTTGTATACACAAAGAAACTTTAATGTGGGTCCAATGCGCACCCTTATAAACACATCTTTTCCAGACAGGTTTTAAAGTATCTGTCCAGCAGTGTTTTTTTTTATTTTATTGCAGCGCTGGAGTGTTGCTTCCAATTAAAGGTCCCTGCACCTAGTCTCATACTTACCCTCGGTCATCTTCTATCATCACTGCTCTGGTCGGTCTGCAGCAGTTTGCGACGTACCAGATCACTGCAGTGTTTACTGAACGAGCCACAGCTTCGTGCAGTCTCAGTCTGGCTCTCATAGACTGACATTGAGAGCTTGTGACTAGTAATGAGTGAACGTTCTCGGATAGGGTGTTCTCCGAGCATGCTCATGTGCTAACCATGTGTCTTCGGCGTGCTCGAATAATATGTTCCAGTCCCAATGGCCGCAACACATGCAGTGATTGCCTGCTTGTTAGGGAGATGTCACGACTCAGCTGTTGGGTGACCTGAGACCAGAGATTCCTTCAGTGTCCCTGCCACTAGGAGGCTCCCTGGCCCTCCACCCTTGCCTTATCTCCTGAATCAGCCCTTTGTCTGTTCTCTTCCCCCAACCAGGGAAGAGGGGCGCTACTGTGCACTGCAGTACACCAACCCAATGAACAAGGCAACACGAACAAGAGTAAATGGAAAATGCCAGGCATGCAAATATTCACTCACATATACAAAGGAATACATCAGGGAGTGGAGGATGGGGACAAACCAAAGTAAAGGAGGGAAGGGAATTATCACATTTACAAACCCACGCAGCAGTCACATATAATTCTTCAAAAACTCCTTCTCATATAAACACCTCTCTTCCAAGCTATGCAGCATAAGCTAGCTCTGACATGGGTTTTTATCAGGACTCAGATTATATAAGGGATGGGAGTAGCTATCCGAGCTCAGGTGAGAGCTCAGACTCCCATAGCTCCCAACATGGCCGATTAACCCCTGTTCTGCTCAAAAGAAATAAACACCATTTAAAAAGAAGTGCTTCTTTTCAGTGCAGGAGTGGTGATCTTCTGGCTCCTCTCTGTTGCGGTAACCCCAGGACAGTAGACATGCAGGCTCGGGGACCTGATCATATTATTCGAACATGCCAAAGACACTTGGTTAGCACCAGAACATGCTCAGATAACACCTTATCTGAGCACGTTTGCTCATCGTTACTTCCAACTAGTCAGAATCTGCAGTCACAAGATGGTGCCGCAGGATGGGAGTGGACTAAAAAAAGGTGAAGACTGTGGCTGGTGAGTACAAGACTAGGATCAGGGACCATAAAAACACTGGAGTGCTTTTAATCGGAGAAAAACTTGGTCCTATCTGTATCCAAGTTTCCAGCTCATGGTTAGACACATAGAGAGGTGAGTCAGTAGAGTTAAGGTTCATTCAATAAGGTCACATTGTCACTGTTGGATGGTTTATGCAATTTTGTTCAGAACTGAAAACTTTGATAGGCTGCAAATGTCCTAGATGCCAATACCATTTTAGTTTTATCACAACACTTTAGGTTAGTTTAATGCATTGATGTGGCCTCCAGATCAGAAAAGGTTGTGTACCTCTGGATTAAATCGAACTTTATGCTGCCCAGAATACTGATAGTCTGACTCAAATTCTCAAGCAAAATATTACACATTTCTTAAAGAATGAGATGGGTACAAGGAAATGGGGAAACTTGGCGACTCCTACTGCTTTTCCCTGTCCGGCTTGGGCCGATTGACAGGTGTCACCTTATACGTATAGTTGACCTGTTATCAGGTCAAGCTGGGCGGACAGAACCCAGAGGGAACCGTTCAGCACTTCTCATGACTGGCTTGTTTTTTAAGCTACATTATTTTACAGCCACAGTATTGCACAGTATATAAAATAGCCTTTTGTAAAAAGGGAGTTTTTTTTTTTTTAAACATCTGGCAGTTTCCTTTTAAGTGATATCATTAAATCTATAGACTACAGGTCTATGAGAACGTTTGACTAATCTATATACTAAGAGAAACTGATCTGCAGACAGCTACTAAGGCCGTATTATCCCCAGAGTACTGAATATTTTACCACAATTATTAGAGCTGCCTTCAATGATACATCCATTGGTCAGACTGGGAAATTTAGTACCATAGGCATTAGGATTGTTTGTATAAACTCATTTGGGGTCAAATATTTCACTACATGTCATATATATGCTATTAGTTTATATGGAGCAATACAAATTCAAGATATCGTAATACGTTTCATTTTATGTGTATTTCTAGGTACTTATCCCCAGACAAAGCAATAAGAAGCATTCCCATGTGTTCATCGAATGAAAAAACCAACAACGTCATCAGTTCAGCTCGCTCCAGGATGGCTGCCACAATCTTTTTTCTGCCATTTTTGTATCATGACTGAACTGGAAAACATCATTGATTTGTGTAGGAAAAGAATGTAAAATGGACAAGTAAAATGCTTATCAAGATAAATCTCACCAGGCCGAGTGGAGAAGTGAATGGCAAGTTCAGTCAGAGAGACAACAAAGGACAACTAGAAGTCCAGCAAGTGTGAAAAGGAGATTCAACCATCTCTTCATCTTCCGAAAGGTAAACCTACATTTTTACAGTGTGTATATGAATGACACATTTCATAATGCATAATTCTGTATATGCTGAAAGAGCAAAATTGTCATTGCAACAATATAATATACTTCTGGAATATTCTTAAGGTGGTCATGGGCATTCGATTTTTAACTTGGTTACCAATATTCAAATAACCTACAAGCAAATATTTAAAGGATTCTGTCCAAACAAAATGACTGTCCAAAGCAAACACACCGCTTTATATGGAGCACTACGCTAATAAAAATCATACCTTAGTGTCCTAACCCAGAAATCATTCTTTGTTTAATCATTTTTATTCAACATGCCAATGAGATGCTCGGTCTATCTTGGCATAGTGAAGGAGTTCAGGGCACCTTCCCAGCTACGTGTTTTCCATCTGTGTTCACCGTTCTGTGGCTACTGTAAAGCCAGAGCTGTCAATCAAAAAAGGAGAGGAGAGAATAGATGGAAACACAGTAGGTGTGAAGATGAATAAAGTGCTTTTATTTTCTGGAACTTTTATCAAGTATTTATACAGTGGATGGGGTTTGTAAGACCTGAATCACCCATGAGAACAAGGGTCTTGTCACATGATCAAATTTACAAGCATTTAACCTAGATGATAAACATGGAAAAACCTCTCTAAACTGTCTTACATTACACATCTGTTAGCAGAGCTGAGAGTTTAATGAGATGTAAGGTCTATGGAGACTGACTTTCAAAAGTTAAATAAGTTGTATTTTTACTCCTGTAATAGATCTACAATCAGTCCATAAAAAACATAGAAACAGTGCTGGCCAGAACAGGAGCAAATCTTATGTAGCAGTTCTCCACTTTGGCTCACAGGGTAAAGACTGGGGCACTTCTTTTGAGAAAATTAATTCAAAGGGGTAACAGTAGTGATGAACGAGTATACTTCTTGATCGGGTCTCCTTGAGCATGCTCTTGTGATCTCCGAGTATTTTGGCATGCTCGGAGATTTAGTTTTCGTCGCCTCAGCTGCATGATTTACAGCTGCTGGACAGGCTGAATACATGTGGGAATTCCCTAAGAAACAGGCATTCCTTACATGTATTCAGCCTGTCCAGCAGCTGTAAATCATGCAGCTGAGGCGACGAAAACAAAATCTCCGAGCATGCCAAAATACTCGGAGATCGCACGAGCATGTTTGGGGAAACCCGAGCAACAATGCTACTCGCCCATCACTAGGTAACAGACTACTCGGACATCCCGTTCTCAATCACTATGTTTCCCGCAAGTAATATAACAACACCTATGCTCACCGCTGATGCTATTCCAGCGGTGTCAGCACTGGCTCTTCTGTAGCTCACGTGACATTGCTATGTTACATCATCTAAGGTGTATGGGGGCTTAATTTTAGACTGTTGGGACAGGAACTTGTTGGAGATAAAGGAAATACACTATGGAGAGCTTTAGTTTAGAGAGTGATAGTTTTCTATTACATTCTGATGTGAATGGGCAGCTAGTGCAGTGACTGGCACAGGGAAGAGGCATCGGTATTGCAGGGAGAGTTTATTACAATTAGTAATGAGTTACGGTAATCAAGATGAGAATGAATTAGTGCAACAATAAGAGTTCTTGTTGTTTTCCATGGTAAAAAAAATGTAGATTCTATAGAAGTTTTTAAGTTGCAAGTGACATAACAGTTTGAATGGCTATATATATAGAAAAAAAAGTTTGAATAAAACAAAACCCCAAGATTGTGGGTATGCTGCCAAGAAGTTGATATATGGCAGAATATGATGATATCTTGAGAAGTTCTCACTTACTGGAGAGAATTTTACTTTCACCACTTTAATTTCTTCAATATCTTTTTCTCTGTAAAATTTATTTTTTTAGAACAAGATTTATATGCAGCATTTTTTCACACTTACCTAAAATGTTTGCATTGTAACATAAATATACATACATACATGCAATAATTATTTTGCATTTAACTGCATGAAATAAGTATTTGATCACCTACCAATCAGCAAGAATTATGGCTCTCACAGACCTGTTGGTTAGAAAGGCTGTCTCGATGTAACTTGCATCTCTGATTTTGTTTTATCCTCTTCTGGCAGTGAGCAGTTTTGGTGAATAAAGAAAGAACTTTGTTCACAAGTTTGTTGAGCTGGATTTTTTCCTTTTTGTGTGCTCTTCATGTATTCCCAAACAGACACAATGATGTTGAGATCAGAGCTCTGTTGGGGCCATCATATTTGGGAGTCCTTTTTCTTCTTTATGCAGAAGATAGTTCTCAATAACAGTGGCTGTATCTGTATGTATGGGGTCATTGGCCTGCTAAAGAATACATTTGGTGCCAATGAGATGCTTCCCTGATGGTATTGCATGATAAGTATCTGCCTTTATTTCTCACCTTTAGGGACAACATTATTCCAACTCCATTTGCCAGAAACATGCAAAGAACCTTCACCATGCTTCACTGTTGCCTGCAGACACTTCTTATTGAAGTGCTCAGTCTCCAGCCCTGTGCTGAACAAAATGCCCTCTGTTAGTCAAAAATTTCAATTTTTGAATCATCAGTCTAGACCAGCTGCCACCATTTTTCTGCTTCCCATTTTCTACATTTTCATGACATATTGAGTCGCTTGGCCCTGTTTCCATGTCAAAGATATTCCTTTTGGGCTCCAATTCTTCCATGAAGACTATTTCTGTACAAACTTCTCAGAACAGTGAATGAGTGTAGCTAGCTCCAACTGGTTGTTGCCTTTTCTGAGCTAATGTTATTGCTAGGCTGATTTTGATGAAAAGTAAGCATGATGTATCTTTCGTGTGTTACGCTGTTCGCTTGGCAAACCACTGTGTCTAGATCCTCAATGTTGTTAATTTCTTTGTCTCGGTGAGACCTTACTGTCGCACTATAACTAACTACCTTTTTGTCTTTGTCTTGTTGCTGTGCTTTCTTTTTCCATGGTGTATGACCTGAAATGGTCATCCACAATCTTGCATACCAGCTTTTTCTGTTTAAGTCAATGTTTGTGTTCCAAACAACATATGTGCCACTTCAGAGAGGAAGAGGACGAGAACTCTAGTGCCACCTATTGGAAATAGCAATCCTTATTGACCCATTAATGAATCTTGCCATATGGTGTAGGATAAATGCCTAACCAGAATTTCAATATACAGACATGGCGTTTTCGGGGTATTGCCCCTCATTAGTGCAAAGTATGAGATCTTATTTGGCTAGGTGAGAGGCTAAGTCTGGGAAATAAGGGGTAATATGTATCCTTGTGGACAGCGACAAGCCTGAAACACTGTGTCTGCAAATTGAGATTCTTGTTTGGCTTTTCAATGTCAGGAAGTGTACTGTATATACAGTGCCTTGAAAAAGTATTCCTACCCTGTGACCTTTTCTACATTTTTTCACATTACACCCACAAACGTAAATTTATTTTATGTGGATTCTATGTGATATGCCAACATTAAATAGCAAGTATTTGTGAAGTGTAAAGGACATGATACATGGTTGTCTAATTTTTTTTAACATATAAATCTAAAAATATTGATGTGCATTTCTATTCAGCTCCCCCGAGTCAATACTTTGTAGGATCATCTTTCTCTGCAATTACATGTTTTCCTACAGGATTGCCCTGTATTTAGCTCAATCCATCTTCCCATTCACCCTGACCAGTTTCGATTTCCCTGCTGAAGAAAAGCATTCCCACAGCATGATTCTGCCACCAACATGCTTGACAGTGGGAATGGTGTTTTCAGTGTGATGTGCAGTGTTAGTTTTCCACCACACATAGCGTTTTGAATTTAGTTCTACTTTGGTCTCATCTGACCAGACAACCTTCATCCACATCCTAGTTGTGTCCCTACATGGCCTTTCGCAAACTGCAAATGGGACTTCTGAGTATAAATTACACACAGATTGACTCAAATTAATGAATTGTGACTTTTGGAGGCATTTGGTCACTGAGGATTTTATTTTGGTGTGTCAAACTAAAGGGGGCTGAATACAAATGCACATCTCATTTTTCAGATTTAGATTTTTTAAATAATTAGAAAACAATGTATCATTTACTTTACACTTCACAAAATACCTGCTACCTTGTGTTGGCATGGTATATAAAATCGTAATATACATTTGAGTTTGGGGGTGTAACTTGAAAAAATGTGGAAAAAGTAAATTTTTTCAAGGCACTATGTATAAATATGTATAAATATATACTAATATATAATAAGGCTTCATTTAAATATAGCTTCCTTATCATAACATTTCAGTATGTTACAAGAAAATGGTAGTCTTCATGGTTTAATTTCTGTACAGAAAAAAAATCTAGACAGTTATTGTAATAGAACTGACATGAGAAGAAAATAATATTACTAATTAAGTACGTTTGATGACCACAAAAGCAGATTATCCATACACTGGCCATTTGTACAGTCTACAATATTACATTTTTTTTTTGTATTTTTTGTATATTTACTACAGAGTTTAGATTGATGTTTTTACAATGAGTGAGTTTGGGTATTATGTATGATTTTTGTTTTGTTAATTCTTGAGATTATTTTACCCCTCCCTAGGATCTGCTAGGAGAAAGAATTTAACTCATTCCTTAATAAAAAAATACAAAAAAAATCCTGGTGCACATCTTTGGTCCTTTCTACATAACCCAGTAAATTTGTAGCATGATATAAAGTGGCGTCTCCCCCACCTCCTCCCCTGGGGTAGAAGCAAAAGATTTATACTCTATAGAACCAAAGACCCTTCAATGCCCCCAGCCCCCGACTGACCTAGAAACTATCGGACCCTGAATAATACAGAGTAAAGGCTGCATAAAACATGAATACCCTGCCATTGTGTGTTTATATGTCACATTTAATGCATTGAATCACCAAATATTTAGGAAAGAGAAATATGAGTAAACTATACTGTAGGAATGACTTATTTTTTTCTAGTGGATAAAAAAATGAATAAACTATTCTCCTTAAGCACATTTTGTATTTTAACAGAGTTGAGGATGCGAAGTCCTGCTACTTGCCCAATATATGTTCCTGTTAGAGCCTTATCACACTGACCTTTGTGTCCATGCACTACCTGCAGGATGGACTGGTGAGCAGAGCTAGCCTAAGGTGGAATGGCCGTCGCTGGCCCCATATACATCACATTTCATCGGGCACATGCAAACTCATCAAGACAGGCACAGCCACATGTTTTTGAGTACTAGACAAATCACTGATGGGTGAATGAGCGCTTATAGACAACCCCCTGTCACTCAGTAACCAGCATGCTATGCTTAATGACATAGGAACATGCTTATTACATGGAGACTCATGCATGCAGTTACTGACATCCACAAATAATGTCCATGCCAGCACATGGCTATCACATGGACATCCACTCATTTGAATGCTCTCATGAACGGACGTCCACATATACTGTATATGAGTTCAATACCGAGATCTATATTTCATTGCTAAGTATACAGATCTGTAAATATAAGGGCATCCGCCACCAATCGATAAAAGGCGCTTTCACCACTAGCGTGGTTGTTTTTTCTTAGGATATACATTTGAAGATTGACGCACCAGAATCCCTTTACTTAGAATCAATGGAAGTGAATAATAAAACTGAACTTTTATTTGTTCCAAATTCTTATGTTCCAATCACTTTTGGATACCAGAACGAATGCTAATAATACTATATTCAAAAAGCTCCAAAAGAATTATGAAATCTGCACAGTCTTAGAGTACATTTACACATGACTGTATTTTTGGTCCAAGTGGTGTGAAGAAAACTGACCTCACATGGACAACACTCGGCACAATATTATTCAGTTAAGCTGTTCAAATGACCGTTTTATTCACACACGCCGAGTATCTACACAAATATAAATAGTAGCATGCACTACTCTCTTTCAGATTTTCAGATGAGTAACAAAAAAACAAAATCGGTTCCCATACGGATCAGCGGAATAAAATTACATTTTTACAGATACAGATTTCAATTGTTAGCATAATAAACTTTACATAATAACGTTGCATAACTGCTGATGGATAAAAAGCGTATGTCATACAGATGACAATGCGCATGAAAAATCGTAACTTTTTTCCTGGATACAAAACCGATCAATTTTTTATGTGCAAATACAAAAAAACAAAGTCAGGGCTTACCATATCTGTAGTCCTGTTGCCTCTTGGAGTTAGTGGAAACTGGTCTAAGAATAAGGGAGTGCCATCTGTAGTTGCAGGCCATCAACCAGGATACATTGGCATGCAAAAGTTTGGACCAAAATTAGTTATTGTGAACAGTTACGCAAGTTGAAGATGAAATGATATCTAAAAAGTCTAAAGTTAAAGATGACACATTATCTTTGTATTTTAGGCAAAAAAAAATATATGTATATATATATTTATATATAGTAATTTTTTTTTCATTTAAAAAATTACAAAACGGAAATGGACCCAAGGAAAAGTGTTGTAAGACATTAAACATGGAAGAGCGCGGCATGAGAAGCACCAGGTGATTTAATTGGGATGTTTCAATGAAAGGTGGGGGGATTAGCCTCTCACCTGGAAGGGTTGTGCACGTAGTGGACGTTTCCGTGCACTCCTGCTCTGTTGCTCTGGGACCGCTCCTGTGCTTCCTGGTCTGGTCACTTGGGCCCAAGATCCAGTCACGTGATGACACTTCACAGGATGTGGCGTCTCTTCAGGTACTGTTGCCTGGAGAAGAACTCTATGGCCTCAAGCTGCTCCAGCCACAATCCCTCAAGGGGAATGTAAACGTTTTTTGGAAAAAATGTGGTCAATTTAAGCAGCGCTATGGCTATAGAGCACACTGCAATAGATTAGTGGTAAACAAACCTTTTATTGAACCACTACGCCTTTCGGCAGTGGACTGCTACTTTCCTCAGGTGGATTTACAGACAGTGTAGGAAGTGACACATTAAATAAGGGTAGTGACCAATGGGATGGAAGCATTCAATGATGTCAATTAACCCTTGGTAACAAGCGTTCAGCTGTCAGAAATGCAACAATAAAACCAAGAAAAAAAAAATCAATAAATAGTCAAAAAAATATCAAAAAATAAAGTGATATAAAATATAAAATGTACAATATATAGATGTAAACATTTGTAAAATATAGCAATATCATGATAAAATAAAATATACATTTTGACCTAAAGATAATATATTTCAAAGTGATTCAACCACCTAATCACCTGCAAAACGTTTTTTACAAAATATTTATCATCCACAATCTAAAAATACTAATAACAGATTATACTGTAGCATATAAAATTCTTATTTAAAAACTGTAAGAACACAAAGAAAATATGAATTGATCCCTTTTATCTTTTCTTTGTTTATTAATGTCATAACCAGGGATTCCCAGCCTTTCTCCCATGCTAGTGCTTACCCAGCTTCAACCAGCAATCTGACAAGAAAATGCCCATTCAGTCCTTTCCTCCTATCCTAATTATTACCATACAGTGCATTTCTTATATCCTTACTACTGTTACTTAGCCACATTCTCAATCAAGCAGTAACAGCTACTTGATCTATAATTATAAGTTTTAAGAATTTTGGATAAAATTCCAAATGCGGTAAAATTGCAAAAAAAGTGCAATTCCACACCTTTTGTTTTTTACCATGTTCACCAAATGCTAAAACTGACCTGTCATTATGATTCTCTGGGTAAATATGAGTTTGCAGATACCAAACATGTCTAGGTTCTTTTTTTTTTTTAAAGGGAACCTATCACCCCGTTTTTTAAAGATTAGATAAAAATAGTGTGAAATAGGGGCAGAGCTGGGCTTTACATTACTGCCTTTTTGGTGCCTTTACACCCCCGTTAGGCTGCCGAAATACCTGTGTGAAGTGGCCGTTTTGTCCTGTCACTCAAGTTGGTCAGGTCGGATGGGCGTGGTCACAGCGCCGTTTTTCCCCCAGATCAGGCTCATCATTACGTTGGTGGCGTAGTGGTGTGCGCATGTCCAAGGTCCCGAATCCTGCACAGGGGAGTGAAAATAGCAGCGATGTCCGTTATTTCATTGGTGGTCAGTGGGCGCGGCCATCTTGCTTTGGCCGCGCGTGCGCAGAAGCGGCGCTCTGCTGGCCGCGGCTTCAGGAAAATGGCCGCGGGCATCCGCGCGTGCGCAGATGGCTATCGCGGCGGCCATTTTCGTGAAGCCGAGATGCGAACTCTGCTTCACGAAAATGGCCGCCGCGATAGCCATCTGCGCACGCGCGGATGCCCGCGGCCATTTTCCTGAAGCCGCGGCCAGCAGAGCGCCGCTTCTGCGCACGCGTGGCCAAAGCAAGATGGCCGCGCCCACCGACCACCAATGAAATAACGGACATCGCTGCTATTTTCACTCCCCTGTGCAGGATTCGGGACCTTGGACATGCGCACACCACTACGCCACCAACGTAATGATGAGCCTGATCTGGGGGAAAAACGGCGCTGTGACCACGCCCATCCGACCTGACCAACTTGAGTGACAGGACAAAACGGCCACTTCACAAAGGTATTTCGGCAGCCTAACGGGGGTGTAAAGGCACCGAAAAGGCAGTAATGTAAAGCCCAGCTCTGCCCCTATTTCACACTATTTTTATCTAATTTTTAAAAAACGGGGTGATAGGTTCCCTTTAACTGTTGTTGTTAAAAAAAAATGGCGTCATTTTCCGAGACCTGTAGCGTCTCCATTTTTCATGAACTGGGGCTGGGTGAGGGCTATTTTTTTTTTGTGCTGAGCTGTCATTTTTAATGGTACCATGTTAGTGTGGATGCAATATTTTGATCGCCCATTATTGAATTTTAATGCAATGTTGCAGCTACCAAAAAAATGTAATTCTGACGTTTTTACTTTTTTTTCGCTACGTCGTTTACCGATCTGATTAATTATTTTTATATCTTGAAAGATTGGACTATTCTGAATCCGGCGATACAAAATATACGTAATTTTAATTTTTTTATTGTTTTAATTTAAATTTTCATATATTTTTTATTTTCTTAACATTTTTAAAAACTTTTTTTACTTTTTACTTGCTTCAGTTGTCTCAATGGGAGACTAGAAGCGGCGATAATCCGATTGCTTCTGCTACACACAGGCAATGATCAGATCTCCTTTGTGTAACAGAAATACTCACTTGCTATGAGCACTTGGTGGCGCTCATAGCAATCTGGCAATGACAACCACAGGGGTCTCCTGCAGACCCTTGGTTGTCATGCCAACCTATCAGCGACCCACAGTCATGTGACATGGGCGCCTATGGGTGTGATTAGTGACGTGCTTCCGCCGCAATCACATTAAAAGCCGCTGTCAGAGATTGACAGCAGCATTTAACAGGCTAACAGCAACAGGTGGATTGTGATTCCACCCCCGGCTGTTAGGGGCACATGTCAGTTGTTCAAAACAGCTGGCTTGTGCCGGAAAAGATGTGGGCTCAGCGCTAGAGCCCACATCAAAGGGAGAGTCACGACATACATGTACGGCACATGTCATGAAGGGGTTAATGAAGCAATAAAATTTACATTTTACTGTGTACTTCCAGATGATTGTTGCAGGAATCATTGGCAATTAGAAGACCAACGTCTGACCAGTTACTTCTAGTTAAATTATTTTAATAAGACGTATCTAAACACTTCACATAAGCTCAAATGCAAAAACATAAACCCAGAATAAAAATAACAGCAAAATGTGATGACTAACAATTACAATTTTGTTGGGGTGGAATTTATAAAGACTGGTGTTTTATACTAGTCTTACTTTATTTGTGCACTGGAGTAAGATGTGCCTAATTTATCTAGTCAAATCTGGTGTAAATAATAATATATTTCTTGGTGCAAGGCCCGTCCTTTCCTCTAAGGCCCATCTGAATTTAGAAATGTTTCAAGAATGGTGTAAAACATTTTTAAAAGTTGTAAATTTGAACAACCACCATTTTGGCACACCTACCTTAATAAAATATCCCTATGTGGATGTCACTAATGATAATACTGGTTCAACAAGTGGTAAATGGATGCATTGGACATGACAGGTTCAAGTTCTTATTTGTTCCATATTCTGCACTGCCCATCAACTTTAAATGGCTGGCACTCCAATCTTATCCCTGCACTTCTAAAATGTCACAAGATCATTAAACTGTTGGGGAGGGGAGCAGGCTGTCACACCCAGCCAGACTTCATAGAGACAAGATAAGCGTGGATTATTACCATGCATACCTTCTCTGTAAACACAGCTCTAATCCAGCTCTCTGTATATAAATCACACACTTACTGTGCTTTCATCTCCGAACCCAGTGATTATGTGATGACTGGGTGTAGGGAAGGAGCAGGAGCTGATGGGTCCTAGGAAACCCAGCTCAAGTTACAAGAGAAATCGGCAAAAAAATAAAAGAATATGTAAAAGGTAAATCCCAAAAGTCTTTTAAGTTCTTATGGAGGCACAGCATTTAAAATAGATGTGAAGAAAAAAACAGAAGTAGCAAAAATAAAATAAAAAAAAATCATAAGTTAAAAAAAAAAAGTATCCAAAAACAATTTCTATGGAAACAAGAACAGTTTAAAATGTTTTAGTGGTCCTTTTGTGGTTGGAAATAAAAACTAAAGTGAAAAATAAGTACACATTTTCAATTTTTCTTCACATTTTCCCTCAATATCAGCAAAAAAAAAAAAGAATATAAAAATAGCATAAAATTAAGCCCCATGTTTCATGAAAAAAGAGGCAAAATTGATTTAAATATCCGAATGAGATGAAATTATAGATCCATTATAAGCACATGTACGAGAAAACCTGAAAATGTCTCTGGTCAGGAAGGGGGATAAGTGACCTGCTAGTAAACTGGTTAAACAGCAACTGGAAACAAAAATACATTGTACAGCAATGCACATGAATTATGCAGTAGGAAGAACAATAGGAATATGGAGTTAGGGTTTATTCACACAGCATCTTTTTCCACATGATAAACACAAAAGTGCTGGCAGGAAAATTGATGCATATACACTCACCGGCCACTTTATTAGGTACACCATGCTAGTAACGGGTTGGACCCCCTTTTGCCTTCAGAACTGCCTCAATTCTTCGTGGCATAGATTCAACAAGGTGCTGGAAGCATTCCTCAGAGATTTTGGTCCATATTGACATGATGGCATCACACAGTTGCCGCAGATTTGTCGGCTGCACATCCCAAAGATGCTCCATACAAGGCAGGATGGATCCATGCTTTCATGTTGTTTACGCCAAATTCTGACCCTACCATCCGAATGTCGCAGCAGAAATCGAGCCTCATCAGACCAAGCAACGTTTTTCCAATCTTCTACTGTCCAATTTCGATGAGCTTGTACAAATTGTAGCCTCAGTTTCCTGTTCTTAGCTGAAAGGAGTGGTACCCGGTGTGGTCTTCTGCTGCTGTAGCCCATCTGCCTCAAAGTTCGACGCACTGTGCGTTCAGAGATGCTCTTAGGCCTACCTTGGTTGTAACGGGTGGCGATTTGAGTCACTGTTGCCTTTCTATCAGCTCGAACCAGTCTGCCCATTCTCCTCTGACCTCTGGCATCAACAAGGCATTTCCGCCCACAGAACTGCCGCTCACTGGATTTTTTTTCTTTTTCGGACCATTCTCTGTAAACCCTAGAGATGGTTGTGCGTGAAAATCCCAGTAGATCAGCAGTTTCTGAAATACTCAGACCAGCCCTTCTGGCACCAACAACCATGCCACGTTCAAAGGCACTCAAATCACCTTTCTTCCCCATACTGATGCTCGGTTTGAACTGCAGAAGATTGTCTTGACCATGTCTACATGCCTAAATGCACTGAGTTGCCGCCATGTGATTGGCTGATTAGAAATTAAGTGTTAACAAGAAGTTGGACAGGTGTACCTAATAAAGTGGCCGGTGAGTGTATATTGTGCGTTTATGCATTTTTTTAATGCATTTAATTGTATATAAAAAAAATCCATCAATGTGTTGAAAGATTTGACATGCCGTCATTTAAAGAAATACCGTATATAATATAGCTGAAAACATGCAAGAAAAAAACACACCGTGTGAATGAAATTGTAAAAATTTCATAGATTTTGCTACTATTATAAAATGATGCATTTTTTCCCACACAAAAAATGGAACAAAAACACAACAAAACTGCTAGAACGATGCAGCACAACTTGAAGTAGTCCGTGATTCTTTTTTTAATATGTAATATTATTAAAATATTTTAAATAGTTACAAGAAAGCATTTTTGTACAATAAATAAAAAATATTAACCTTTTCGTGACCAGGGGTGTTTTGCGCCTTCATGCCTAAAGCAAAATTTTACCTTTTTTAGAATACTGCATTCCAAGGTCAGGTTTACATTCCATCAATGTGCTGCGAATTCATAGCAAAATCTGTACGTTTTACATTCAGATTTTGCTGCAAATTTGCTGTGTATTACACCCTTTGCAATCCAAGAGGTAAAATATAAATTGTAAATGTCGATTTTCCTGCAGATATTTTCTCAGTGAGGGTGAGATTTGTTAGATTCTTAATCACCTGAATATCTGCTTGGAAAATCCACAGTGTATGTGTCTTTGTGAAAATATCCTAAAGATTTTTTATTCCCTAGTCTACCCCAACATTGTTTGTTTCTCTTTTTGCAAAACAGCTTTCTTATTGTTAAAGTTGGTAAAATGGTAAATTACAAGAAAAAAAAACTTTCCTATTTTTTTTCATCCTCTATTTGAAGATACTTTATTAGATAATATTTCCCTAATCCACTCATTTTTCCATGTATGGAAGGTCAAGTATGGGAAGATCGGTTAATATATTACCTCCCTATAGTGCCCAGAATAAAAGCCCTACTATAGTTACAAATGCAGATTCCTTCCTTAGTTTTAAATATTGCTCAGTACATTGATTATAATCATCCAGGTACAGATTTTTTTTTTTTTAACAGCGCAAACGTAGAAGAGTCTAAAAGCTGGTCACCAGGGTTTGTATTTTATGGTTACGTGGCAGGAATATTTCAGTGCCTGAGGATTTATTTTTACATTTCTTTTCCAATTTGATTTATTTTTATCTACCAATGTTAAGTCTTATACATTTTACTATATTGATTTATTTTATTTATTTTTTCATGTGGGAGGTGCAGGTTAACAGGGAACACATTATCTATAAGTCTCCAGACCGATTGTGTCTTCCCTGCAGGCCTCCAAGTTTCCTCTGCACAGGGAATTTCTGATGCAATTATTGATGTCTTAGCTTTCCTTATCAATGGCCCATGTACTCTGGCAACCAATGCCAAGTTTAGGGTATATGCATGGCAGTCTTCACTGGTACAGTGGGAGATCAGCTCTTCCACTGCAGATGGCACTGCTTGAAGAAACATTAAGTGCTATAAAAACAACATGCAAATTAAAGGGTTTCTCGCACATGCTCCATGCCATCAGCACCACAATATGGTTGTTCTGCAGCAATGGCTTTTTTAATGCTATGTTAATAGTATCAATTTCTATAAAGTTATTGCTCTTTTCTGCACCTCAAAATCAACAGAAATAAATACATTCCTAACATATAATGAATTGCCTCTTCAGAGAGGAAGAGGACTTGAACTCTATAAGCACCACCTATGGGAAGCAGTGATCATACAAGTCACTATCGATCCTTTAACGAGTCTTGCACTATGACATAGGATAAAAGCCAAATCTGAATCTCAATTTGCAGACACAGTGTTTCAGGGTATTGCCCCTCATCAGTGCAAAGTATGAGAACTGATTGGCCGGTGGCCCTATAGAGTTCAAGTCCTCTTTCTCTCTGAAGAGGCAATTTGCAAATTAAATTTCCCAGAGGAGCATTGCACGGCAAATAACCCTCCTTACATTGGCAAGCCAGAGCCGGTATGTCACTCTCCCTTAGATCTTGGCATATAAAGATACATGCGTATAGATGTAGAGATGGATGGATAGGCAAGCCTTATACTTGATACCATGGTAGAAGTTCTTTCTTCGGGATATTTTTCTTCACTTTGCAGTAACATTGATCAAATGTGTGGATTAACAGCTACCACCATATGCCCTCTCTAATATGAAATAAATATGTAACAAAGAGAGTCCCGGAATGACCCTTTAAGCAGAGCAGGAAGGATTAGGAGATACTTGTTTACAGAGCAGAACAAGTAGAGCTTTATTTAACAAATCCTTCACGATTAGGATACCCTGTAGCTACTATGAAGCAAGAACTAAAGTCCGCAATGGCTCAAGCATGCTCATTTATAAGGACAAACAGCGTGCAATAAAGCCAGAGCTCACTGACAACCTCAGTGTTCATAGTATTGAGGGGTTTTCTCCTTTTGTGTTATGCAGATGTTGTGCATGTACATTTATTGCAATTTATTTGATCCATGTGTTGTGAAATAACACCAAGATCTCCACCACACAATGTTTGACTAGAAAACGCGAAAGAGTAAAAATATTTTTCTAGTTTTACAGTTCTTTAAATTTACATGTGTAAACATATAAAAGTGCACTTTATACATATACTAGCTGTACTACCCGGCTTCGCCCGGGTTAATGACTGCTGTTAGCAAAATAGAATGTGTTAACAAAAATTTATTCTGCACACAAAAACCACAAAACAAATAGATAGAAATGTAATTATTAAAAGGCAAAAACTAAGCTAATAGAAGCATTTCACAACATATATTAGCTTTGTTATACTGAGAATGTCTTTGTTGCCTATATTAACCAATCAGAGCTCAGGTTAATTAACTGTAGCAAAATAGAAGCTGAGCTGTGATTGGTTGCTATTGGCAGCCTGATAAATCCCCAGCCAACAGGAAGCCCTCCCCCCTGGCAGTATATATTAGCTCACACATACACATAATAGACAGGTCATGTGACTGACAGCTGCCGTATTTCCTATATGGTACATTTGTTGCTCTTGTAGTTTGTCTGCTTATTAATCAGATTTTTATTTTTGAAGGACAATACCAGACTTGTGTGTGTTTTAGGGCGAGTTTCATGTGTCAAGTTGTGTGTGTTGAGTTGCGTGTGGCGACATGCGTGTAGCGACTTTTGTGAGATGAGTTTTGTGTGGTGACATGCGTGTAGCAACATTTTGTGTGTCGAGTTGCATGTGACAGGTTAGTGTAGCAAGTTGTGTGCAGCAAGATTTGTGCATGGTGAGTTTTGCGCGTGGCGAGTATTATGTGTGGTGCGTTTTGAGTATGTGCAAGTTTTGTGTGAGGCAACTTTTGCATGTGGTGCAACTTTTGTACATGTGGCAATTTTTCTGTGTGTGCAAGTTTTGCATGAGGTGAGTTTTCCATGAGGTGAGTTTTGCACATGTGGCGAGTTTTGCGTGAGCCTAGTTTTGCATATGGCGAGTTTTGCATGTAGCGAGTTTTGCGCGTTGCGAGTTTTGAGTGGTGACTTTTGTGTTTCGACTTTTATGTGGCGAGGTTGGTGTGTGTGTGGTGAAATGTGTGCTGAGGGTGGTATATGTGTTCAAGCACGTGGTAGTGTGTGGCGCATTTTGTGTTTGTGTTCATATCCCCGTGTGTGGTGAGTATCCCATGTCGGGGCCCCACCTTAGCAACTGTACGGTATATACTCTTTGTCGCCATCGCTCTCATTCTTTAAGTCCTCATTGTTCACATCTGGCAGCTGTCAATTTTCCTCCAACACTTTTTCCTTCACTTTTTCCCCATTATGTAGATAGGGGCAAAATTGTTTGGTGAATTGGAACGCGCGGGGTTAAAATTTCACCTCACAACATAGCCTATGACGCTCTCGGGGTCCAGACGTGTGACTGTGCAAAATTTTGTGGCTGTAGCTGCGACGGTGCAGATGCCAATCCCGGACATACACACATACATACATACACACATTCAGCTTTATATATTAGATATACCTGTATGTAATCTCCTGTATATAGTATATACCTGTGTGTCATCTCACCTATATATAGTATATATCTGTGTGTCATCTCCTCCTGTATATAGTATATACCTGTAGGTAATCTGCTCCTGTATATAGTATATACCTGTGTGTCATCTCCTCCTGTATGTAGTATGTACCTGTATGTCATCTCCTCCTCTATATAGTATATACCTGTGTGTCATCTCTCCTGTATATAGTATATATCTGTGTGTCATCTCCTCCTGTATATAGTATATACCTGTGTGTCATCTCCCCTGTAAATAGTATATACCTGTGTGTCATCTCCTCCTGTATATAGTATATAGCTGTATGTCATCTCCTCCTGTATTAGCCCTCGTTCACACGTTATTTGGTCAGTATTTTTACCTCAGTATTTGTAAGCTAAAATGGCAGCCTGATAAATCCCCAGCCAACAGGAAGCCCACCCCCTGGCAGTATATATTAGCTCACACATACACATAATAGACTGGTCATGTGACTGACAGCTGCCGGATTCCTATATGGTACATTTGTTGCTCTTGTAGTTTGTCTGCTTATTATTTTTATTTTTGAAGGATAATACCAGACTTGTGTGTGTTTTAGGGCGAGTTTCGTGTGTCAAGTTGTGTGTGTTGAGTTGCGTGTGGCGACATGCATGTAGGGACTTTTGTGAGATGAGTTTTGTGTGGCGACATGCGTGTAGCAACTTTTTGTGTCGAGTTGCATGTGACAGGTTAGTGTAGCAAGTTGTGTGCAGCAAGTTTTGCGCATGGCGAGTTTTGCGCGTGGCGAGTTTTATGTGTGGTGCCTTTTGAGTATGTGCAAGTTTTGTGTGAGGCAACTTTTGCATGTGTTGCAAATTATCCCATGTTGGGGCCCCACCTTAGCAACTGTACAGTATATACTCTTTGGCGCCATCGCTGTCATTCTTTAAGTCCCCCTTGTTCACATCTGGCAGCTGTTAATTTGCCTCCAACACTTTTCCTTTCATTTTTTCCCCATTATGTAGATAGGGGCAAAATTGTTTGGTGAATTGGAAAGCGTGGGGTTAAAATTTCACCTCACAACATAGCTTTGACGCTCTGAGGGTCCAGACGTGTGACTGTGCAAAATTTTGTGCCTGTAGCTGCGACGCCTCCAACACTTTTCCTTTCACTTTTTCCCCATTATGTAGATAGGGGCAAAATTGTTTGGTGAATTGGAAAGCGCGGGGTTAAAATTTCACCTCACAACATAGCCTATGACGCTCTCGGGGTCCAGACGTGTGACTGTGCAAAATTTTGTGGCTGTAGCTGCGACGGTTCAGATGCCAATCCCGGACATACATACATACATACATACATACACACATTCAGCTTTATATATTAGATTAAACTGAATGTGTCATCAGAAAATAATATATTGTTTAAATTGTTTTTTATATATATATATATATATATATATATATATATATATATATATATATATATATATATATATTACATGTACCATCAACTCAGAACTGGCAGCAATCCATGAGATCCAGATACATCCATCTATTGTTATGGAAGTCTGGCTAGAAGTGGTCTTCATGGAAGAATTGGGGACAAAGCCATAGCTTCTGGGGTTAGTTCTCCAAGATGTTTCAAATAACCTCCCAGTCAATGCCAACTTCCTTCAAAACCTGTGTACAAGTCTGCCTACAAGAATTGATGCTGCTTTTGAAGGCAAAGGATGGTCACATAAAATGTTAGTTTGATTTGATTAGAGTTCTCTTTTGTTCATTCAAATTAAATTTTTTATTGATAAAATAAACTATTAATCTTTTTATATTTTAAAGCAGACTTACTTAGCAGAAATTTCCACACCCGCTTAAACCTTTTGCACAGGACTTACTGTAGTATGTGAAATATATATATATCTGTATAGACCTTAGTAGAATAATAATGTTTCAAGCATTCAAGTAACAATTTAGCAGTTGTGGGGGTAGGGGGCCAGATCCAAAAGTTGCCCTGGGGTCCATTGGATTCTAGTTACACCCCTGGATAGAAAGTCATACTGGTGTATGCAAAACGTTGATAGAACTACAGCAGCGTGTGAAAGTTTGGACACCCCTGGTCAAAATTACTGTTAATGTGAACAGTTAAGCAAGTGAAATGATCTCTAAAAGACCTAAAGTTAAAGATGACAAATTTCCTTTGTACTGTAGACAAAAAATATATATTTTCATCTTTTACGTTTTAAAAATTACAAAAAGGAACATGGGTTGATGCAAAAGTTTGGGTACCCTGCATGTTTAGCACCTAGTAGCGCCCTCTTTTGAAAGTATCACAGCTTGTAAATGCTTTTTGTAGCCAGCCAAGAGCCTTGATGGATTTTCATCCATTCTTCCTTGGAAAATTCTTCCAGTTCTGTGAGATTCCCGGATGGTCTTGCATGCACTGCTCTTTTGAGGTCAAGTCACAGATTTTCAATGATATTCAGAAGATCAGGGGAATGTGAGGGCCATTGTAAAACCTACAGCATGCAGCCTTTGAGGTAGTCTATTGTGGATTTTAACGTGTTAGGATCGTTATTAGTGATGAGCGAACGTGTAATCCCTGCATGTGTTGCGTATGTCTAATAACCACAAAACATGCAGCAACAGTGACTCAAACATTCCCCGAGCACGCCCAGGATACTCTGATAATACCCGAGCATGCTTGGATAACACGTTATCCGAGCAAGTTCGCTCATCACTAATCATTATCCATTTGTAGAAGCCATCCTCTTTTCAACTTCAGCTTTTTTTTTTTACAGATGGTGTTATGTTTGCATCAAGAATTTGTTGAAATTTCATTGATGTCATTCTTCCCTCTACCCATAAAATGTTCTCATTGTCATTGGTGCAACAAACCCCAAAGCATACACCAATTGAGAACAACTGAAGGATCAGTCAATAAAGATATATAAAATATAACAATCTTTATTAGAACAATAATACATAATATAAACATAAAAAGTAATAAAAAAATAGGACTATACAGGTGTACTTAGAAACAGCCAACAAGACCAACTACAGCAGAAGTACCATAGCACACATCAATGAAGTGACAGTATTAATTCATTGAAGTAACATTAGATATGTCTATGGGATAGCCCATTATGATGAATACTATGACAAAATGATATAAAGTGGCTGTAGTGCATAGAGGACCAAAAATGAATAACGCATTAAATGAATAAATAATGCGGTCCATTTTAAAGAGATGCCCCTAAAACAGCAGTGAGCTATAAATTGTAATACAAAAGTAACCAGTATATCAAGGGTCACATGCTAGATATTTAAGGGCATACTCTCCTGCAACAACAGCCATAGCTTAAAGGGAATCTGTCACCCCATTTTTGGCCTATAAGCTGTGGCCACCGCCATCAGGGGATTATCTACAGCATTCTGTAATGCTGTAGATAAGCCCCTGATCTAACCTGAAAGATAAGAAAAGCAAGTTAGATTATGCTCACCCAGTGGCTGTCCCGATGCAGTGCGGTCCGGTCCAATGGTCGTCGTGGTCCGGGTCTGGCGCCTCCCATCTTCATGCAATGATGTCCTCTTCTTTGCTTCCTGTCGTGGCTCCTGCGCAGGCGTACTTTATCTGCCCTGTTGAGGGCAGAGCAAAGTACTGCAGAGCACAGGCGCTGGGCCTCTACCTTGCCCGGAGAAGGGCAGATAAAGTACGCCTGCGCAGGAGCCGTGGCAGGAAGCAAAGAAGAGGACGTCATTGTATGAAGATGGGAGGCGCTGGACCCGGACCGCGATGCCCATTGGACCGAACGGCACCGGGACCGCCCCTGGGTGAGTATAATCTAACTTGTTTTTCTTATCTTGCAGGTTACATCGGGGGCTTATCTACAGCATTACAGAATGCTGGAGATAAGCCCCTGATGGCGGTGGCCGCAGCTTATAGGCCAAAGTTACCTGTGTACATGATAAGGGGATATTCAGTACTGCTGAACCCCAAAGTATGATTGATCCACCTCCATGCTTATTGGCTGGCGAGATGTTATTTTCCTGAAATTCTGTGCACTTTTTCCTTCACATATACCTTTGATCATTGTAGCCAAAGAGTTCTATTTTAACCTCATCGGTCCACAGGACTTGTTTACAAAATGCATCAGGCTTATTTAGGCATTCTTTTTTTATAGTTCTGACGTTGAATTTTATGGTGAGGATGCAGGAGAAGTTTTCTTCTGATGAGTGTTCCATGAAGGCCATATTTGTGCAGTTGTCACTGAACGGTAGAACAATGTACCACAACTTCAGAGTCTGCTAAACCTTTCTGAAGGGCTTTTTCTGTCAATCGTGGGTTCTGATTTGACTCTCTAGCAATGCTACAAGTAGCTCTCACTGAAATTTTACACTCATCTTGTCCTGGTTTGCATGGCTCCCCCGTCCTGTCCTGGTATGCGTGGCTCCCCCATAGCTGTCCTGGTATGCGTGGCTCCCCCCGTAGCTGTCCAGGTATGCGTGGCTCCCCGTTACTGTCCTGGTCCTGGTATGCGTGGCTCCCCCTCTCCCGTCCTTGTAAGCATGCTTCCTATTACAAAAAAAATCTTACTCACCCTCTAGCGTGCCCTCGCAACACCTCATTCCGGCGCCAGCTCTTCCTGCCGAGTGATCACATGGCATCGCTCGTTAAGGTAATGAATATTACCTCCACACCTATGGGAGTGGAGACACGTGCAAATTCATTACCTTAATGAGCAGTGCCATGTGATCGCTCAGCACAGGAAGAGCTGCTGGAAGCCGAAACCAACGAGATGCTGCAAGGGCAACTGGACCAACGAGATGCTGCGAGGGTATCTTGGAGGGTGAGTAGGATGTCTTCTGGAAGGCTGCTGTTGTCACTGTGTGCGCTATAAGAGAAAGGAATATTCATTTCTCTTTAGCAGCGGCACAGGTGTTAGCTACAGATGCCGGCTCCTGCCTCCGCTCCCCCTCCCCCGCCGGCTTTCTGGCACTGTTGACTCATGTATAAGCCAAGGGGGGTGTTTTCAGCATGAAAAAAATGTGCTGACAAACCCGGCTTATACACGAGTGTATACGTACATTTCGAATTGAGAAAAGGGCAACTTAAAAATGCTTTGTTATCTTCTTATAGCCTTCTCCTGCTTTGTGGGCTTCCAACATTTTCACTTTCAGAATGCTAGGCGGTTGCTTAGAGTAACCCATGGCTGCTGTCTTTTGGCACAAAGTTAGAGGACACTGGTTTTTTATAAAGCTGGGAAATTTGCATCACCTGGCCTTTCCTAACAATGATAGTGAACAAGCCATAACCTTTAGGCCATGTGCACACGCTGCAGATTCCATTGCGGAATTTTCCGCAGCGGTTTTGATAAATCCGCAGTGCAAAACCGCTGCGTTTTTTCCTGCTGATTTATCGTGGTTTTTATTGCGGATTCCGCTGCGGGTTTTCACCTGACGTTTTCTATTGGAGCAGGTGTAAAACCGCTGAGGATTCCGCACAAAGAATTGACATGTTGCGGAAAATAAACCGCTGCGTTTCCGTGCGTTTTTTTCAGCAGCATGTGCACTGCGGATTGCATTTCCCATAGGTTTACATTGTACTGTAAATGCATGGGGAAACCGCTGTGGATCAGCAGCTGTGGAAACGCTGCAGATCCGTAGCAAAATCCGCAGCGTGTGCACATACCCTAACAGGCTAATTAAGGTCTGAAACCTTGGTCAAAGTTGTCTGAACACACAAATTGCAAAGAGTGCCCAAACTTTTGCATAGGTCCATTTTCCCTTTTGTAATTTTTAAAATGTAAAAATTGATAATATATACTGTATATTTTTTTTATAATCATTTTTTACATATTATGCCTAAACTAGAAGGGAAATGTATCATATGTAACTGTGTAACTTTAGGATTTTTAGAAATAATTTCATCTTCAACTTTCTTAACTGTTAACAATAACAATAATTTTGACCAGGGGTGCCCAAACTTTTACATACATGCAGATACTACTCTATAAGAACTGATAAATATAAATACTTGGCATTGAATAGTGCAGCACAATGCATTTATTAAAACCATATCGACATCTATTCCAGTGACAAGTATTTAACCAGAATAATTATGAGATCATTGGAATATTAAAAACATCAATCTTTATTATGAATAATAAAATCAGTAGATTAAAACAGGAAATGCCTCAAAAAGGGGACACTACGAATCCTGATTAACCATAAGAATGGTGTACTCAATTGGAAACTCTACCTTAGGAGCATAACGAGTGTTCACTGAGATAAAAAGGCGAAGACAGTTTAATGACTCCCCAATATGGTAGGCTAATACAAATAACAAACATTTATTATAACCCTGAGCACATATTTATATATGCACAGTAACAAAAATAAAGCTTGTCATCAGAAAATTAGGGAAAGAAATATCCCAATAGCAGTATATATGGACACCAGTTAAAGTTCAATGAAAGGTGAACTAAAGAGCTGTGTGCATATTGACCCTGTTTGAAAATATCAACACTTTTTGTATGCCAAGATACTTCCTTGGCCTTGACATCCATATCAAAGGACAATCTGTTATAAAACAGTAAATAACATTAACATCCTGTATGAAAATAATGTTATTTATTAAAACTAGCCTAACACCATTATCTGGCCTATACAACTGCATGACATCACCATAAAAACAGTGAGGCATTGCTTGTCAGTATAAAGTAAAGTAAATAATTGTTTTAATATAAATAACCCATGCTTTGATTTGGAGATGAGATACTAGAAACATCCCATTAACTATAATATTGTTCATTAGGATGGAACAAAGACTCCACAGTGACCCCCAAAGCCTTATAATATCTCTAGCAACCTCCAACATAGTACAATACCACCAACATGCCTATCATGCTCCCAAATTGCCCCTCATGCAGTTCGTTCCCATAGTTTCCCCACTTACTGTATCATGGCCACCACAGCCCATCACACAGTATGATGACCCCCCACAGACCCACAAAAAGTATAAACCCACAGTGACCCAAACACAGTATAAAGCATCCCCCCCACACAGCACACAGTATGATGGTCCCCATAGCCCCACACACACAGAATGATGCCCCCACAGTCCCCCACGCAATATGACCTCACAGCAAACTCTACATAATATGATCACTCATCCCACAGCACTCGCACACAGTAGGATGGCTTCAAAACCCACCAACAAAGTATCATGGAACTCATACCCCCCCACACGTATATATGATGATCCTCACACACACGCAGTATGATACCTCCATAGCTTCCCACACACAGTATTATTGCCCTACAACCCCCATACACAATATGATACCCCACAGTCCAACCCACACTGTTTTAAAGGCCCCTTCCCAGCCCCACACACAGTATGATGGCCCCATAGCCCTCCACACACCGTATGATACCCCCACAGCTTCTCACATGCAACATTATGGCCCTACAACCCTCATACACAGTATGATGCTCCCCCAGTCCCACACAGATTGATACCCCACAGCCCTCAAACACAGTTTGATGGCCATCGCAGCCCCTCACACACAGTATGATGTCTCCAATAGCCCACCACTCACGGTATAATTGCCCTACACAGTCCTTACCCACAATAATAGGCCCCTACACATTGTCATATCCCATTTAGCCACCCACAAAGTATGATGGCCCACACACAGCATCATGTTCTCCATAGATCCCCACAGGAACTGTCATTAACATAAATTATAATTATATCTCCCTGTTCTCCCAAAGTGTTGTTTTGGTCTGTACAGTATGTGGTCTAAGGTTCTGCAGAGCAGGGATGATTAAGTGACATCATCACGACTACTAAGCTAAGTCTCAGACACACAGGTTGAATGGGTGCTGGCGCCTCCCTTTAACACCATTCAATGGTATTTTCATGCATCCTAACGATGCAGATACAATCAAAATTGTGACTACAATCTGGGGTAGTGGGGTTGGGATATTGCCACTTGGGACCAGCTCCCGCAGCTCATGAATCTCATAGCATCCACGTAGTCTGCCTTTATGGATCACATGTCCTTGGAGATGGGCAGGTGCAACCTCCACCCCATTCATTGTCTATGGGAATGTCAGAAAAAGTTTAATGAACATTTATCTCTGGCAGTCCAATGGACAATGAGTGGATCATAGGCTGAGGATGTGCTCCTATGCTTCATTCAAGATGGTGCTCTACAGCTCTACAGAGCTACGTTCTTAGGATCCAAATTCCCATTCTCAGGAACGCTGGTGTTTCCTGCTGCCAGATGCAAAATGATCAGCAAATTATCCCCTATCCAATAATAGGGGATAAGTGTAGATTCTGGGAATACCCATTTAACTTTAGTGAAATGACTTCATAAAAGACTGTCACGCTTTTTATTCTGTGGGAAAACATCAATTTATTAGTTTTCCCATAGCTTTGTTCCCAATTGTGAGAAGGACCACTGTTTGCATACACACTGGTAGACCTTTCTGACTTTAATTTTACGCCTTTATAGAAAAGGTATGGAAATTATATTTACGGATCAGGACTAGCTTCTTAATGTGAGAATTGTTTAGTGTTCAGTGTAGAAATGATAGGTGGCTACACTATACATGTCTAAATACGGCAAATTGAATACAAATGCTGTTTGATGTGAGGCCTACTCTAGGGGCTTGTTTTTACCATACAGATCATTCTGTGCTTCATACATACCACTTTATTTTATGTCTATCGATACATATTATACTGTAGAGGAAAATATACACTGGCGCTGCACCAACAGGCAAAAATTAGGGGGGCTAAAGAAATCGAAGCAGCTGGTGATGTGACAGAGTCTGTGCTGAACTCTGTCTGAAGTAAAACAAGGAAAATAATACAATATACATATTATACTGTATCTAGGAATAATTAATTTATTGTTACATGTCATCAAGCATAAATATTCAGATTTAGTAATTAAGCAGAATATATAGTTTTGTATTTTAAATATCACATCAATAGAGCAGAGCATCAATTCCATGAGGCTCAAGAGGTTTTAGCTATATAAATAAGATTGCTGATGAAAACTGGATAAAACCCGTGTAATCTGGTATAGATCTCTCTTGAGCTGTCATTGACCTGTCCAGGCATAAATACCCCAAGACCTCTGAACCTTTCCTGCAGTAGATCATTTAAAGGGAATCTGTCAATAGGATTAACCCTCCTACACAGTCTAAAAAGGCAATGCAGGTCATACAAAGCTGAATAAAATGATACCTAATAAATCGAAAATCTGATGTTTTATTCCAGGGAAGTCCATGTTTTTCTTAATATATATATATATATATATATATATATATATATATATATATATATATATATATATATATAAACTGGTAAGATGGGCAGGACATAGATCTCTCTGAGAGTCTTCCTCCAAAGCTTATTTTAATAAACGCAGCATTACCAGTGTGAGACATGTAATGACTGACAGTTATAATTACAATCAGCAGAACTGATCTTTGTCTCATCACAAATATATCTACAGCTGCAACTCTCATATCACAGTGCAGTCAGTTCTACTGTGTCTGACTACATCTAACACTTCTTTAGCTTCCATCTCACAGGCAGCCAGTATGGGAGAGAGGAGTACAGCAAAACTTTGTCTCATTATGAACAAATCTGCAGATGGCTGCCTGAGTCTAAGTTGTAGTTAAGCACAGCTCCACATCTGAGCTGAAAAGTAGGGGCTCATCTGCAGATGTGTTTATAATGAGACAGAGTTCTGCTCTACTAGTTATAAGTTATAATCAAACATAGCTCTGCAGTGAGATCAGGAGAGTAGACTGTCAGTCAATATATGTCTGACACTGGTAATGTCCCTTTTAATTTAAAATCAGCTCTGGAGACAGACTCTTGGGGAGATCTATATCTGACTTAGAGATCTTAACAGTCAATTTATTTAAGAATACCATGGATTTCCCTGGAATAAAACATCTGATCTCAGTTATCAAGGTATCATTTTATTCAGCTTCCTATGCTACATACATATCCTGACAGACTCCCTTTTATTCCTATTACAAGGTGGAGCCTCAAAGATTGGAATATGTTATTAAAAAAAAGTCTCCAGATGACATTTGGGGACTTATGTTTTACCATTTTCCTGGTTCTAACACTTTGTAGAGACTCATTTTGTGGCAATTACAGCTGTAAGTCGCTCTGGATAAGTTTCTGAGTTTTCCACATCTTGCCACTGGGATTTTTGCCCATTTCTCAAGGCAAAACTGCTCCTGCTCCTTCAAGTTAGATGGTTTCCTTTGGTGAAGAGCAATCTTCAATTTTGACAACAGATTTTTAATTGGTCTGGGCTTTGACTAGGCCACTCCAAAACACTTACAAGTTCACCATTAAACCGCTGAAGTGTTGCTTTAGCAGTATGCTTTGGGTCATTGTCTTATTGGAAGGTGAACCTCCGTCCCAGTCTCAAATTAATTACCGACAAACAGGTTTTGCTAAAAAATATATCTGTATTTTGCACCATCCATCTTAACCTCGACTCAGACCATTTTCCCTGTCCTTGCTGCCGAAAAACGTCCCCATAGCATGATGTTGCCAACACCATGTTTCACTGTGGGGATGGTATTATTGGGGTGATGATGAGCTGTGTTGGTTTGGTGCCTTACATAGCATTTACCTTGGTGGCCAAAATGTTCAATTTTGGTCTCATTGGACCAC
This sequence comes from Ranitomeya variabilis, assembly GCF_051348905.1. Lineage (NCBI taxonomy): Eukaryota > Metazoa > Chordata > Amphibia > Anura > Dendrobatidae > Ranitomeya > Ranitomeya variabilis. The sequence goes on from NC_135232.1 coordinate 504,185,499, forward strand.
AACACCTTCCTCCGTACATTTGGGGAGTCATCCACATGTCTTTTGGAAAACTCAAAATGAGCCTTACAATTTTTGTGGGCTTTTTTCTTCCCACTCTTCCATAAAGGCAACCTCTATCGAGTGTACGGTTTATTGTGGTCATCTGGACAGATGCTTCAGTCTCTGCATGGGAACTCTGCAGTGTTCTCAGTTTTATCTTTGGTCTCTGTGCTCCCTTTTTGATTAATGTCCTCCTTACCCAAGCTAAATTTTGGCGGGAGGCCCACTCTTGGCAGGTATATTGTGGTCACATGTTCTTTCCATTTGATGATAATGGATTTGATGGTGCTCCGAGTGATAATGAGATAGGGATATTTTTTTATAACCCAACCCGGACTTGTACTTCTAGACAAATTTGTCCCTGACTTGTTTGGAGATCTCCTTGGTCTTCATGGTGTTATTTGGTTAGTGGTTCCTCTTGCTTAATGGTGTTGCAGCCTCTGTGGCCTTTCAGAAAAGGTGTGTATATACTGACAGACCATGTGACACTTAGATTGCACACAGGTGGACTTCTTTTCACTAAACATGTGACTTATAAAGGCATTTTCTTGCACCAGAAATTTTTAAGGCCTTCATAGCAACAGGGGTGACTACATATGCACATGCCAATTTTTAGATATTTGATCCTATAACATTAATGTATGCTTATATTTTTGTCACTTCACTTCATCAACTTAGACTATTTAGTGCTGATACATCACATACAAATAGGATAACAGAAATATTTATACACAGGTTGTAATGTAACAAAATAGGTAAAAACTCAAAGGGGTGAATACTTTTGCAAGACACTGTATATTCACTGATTTACATTATCAGTACTATGGGAACTTTATTCATAATATTATGGGCAAGCAGGTGTGCAGAACAACTGCTCTGTGTTTCCTATACAACAACATAGGGCAGCCTATTAAAAACACCTATCATATCATAAGCCCCAAACATGTTTCACTACTATGCAGCGTCCTCTGGGGACTTGGAAGTTATGTGGATGTGAAATTGTCTTAGTTTTGCTACCACCTGGATCTATGAAACATGCCATAAGGGGCTTCTGAGACATTTTACCAGCAGTGATTCTTCTTCCTGTGTGTAAAAAGTGTACCTGCCAAAACAGACAAAAAGATAACCACCCAGGAGGGTGAGGGGTAGCCATAGTGGAGAAGTCTCAAAGCTGATGCCTGAGAGTGAAGAGGAGTTCCATGTCAGAGACAGGAGACAATGTCTGGGGGTGACTGGGACAAGGTAACTCAGAAGAGCCGGCTGAAAGTGTATGCAGAGAGCCAGAAAAGCTGATGCAGGATTATGATGCAAAATAGAGGTGACTGTGAGGCAGGTTGTGACGAGAACTGGAAGTGTGTTCTGCGCTGCTGAGAGAGGGTCTCAGAGACTGTTGCATGGTGAAGGAAGTGTTGCTGAGGAGACTGACAGCAGACTGTGGCAAGTGTCATCCAGTTGTTACAAGTATATGTGGACTGATTGTTCTCAAGTCAACCTGTTGTGTATTGTGAGGCCAATGAAATCAAACTCCTTGGCTCATGTAGGACTACATAATCATCATACTCATTGCCACCCCGTGAGTGAAATTATTGAACTGACATCTATGTATAAATATATTCTGCCATCTCTGGGGAAGAACTCTACCACTCAATGCCTCTTCATCATACATTTTACCTAATGAGGCACACTAATCCAATCTTATATGAGCTCAGGATTGGGCCCATCTACTCAAACAATTCCGAACCTCTTACAAAATAACGTAGCAATAAAGTGAAAGGAGGAGATGAAAAGTCAAGGATCTAGTATACAGTATATAAGGCTACTTAAAAATGGAATGTGTTATCTGAAAATGGCCTACTGTTTGACTCAGGTATTTGAGTTACATATATTTTAAACATATCTCAATTTAATTTTTATAACACAATCTTTTAATGACTGCTGATACATGTTTTTAACAGCAATCTTTACTAGGCCTTATTCTTCAGTTCCGTCTTTTTAACAAATTGCATCTATTTTCTCCTATAACCTCTTGTGAAAATGAAACATTTCTAGCTAAAACGAAAAAAAATCATTTTCCATTCCACTTTTCATTAATTTCATTAATTCATGTGGAGCACCTGAATGGTAAACAAATTTCCTGACAGCAGTTTTGAATAATTTAAGTGGTGTAGTTTTTAAAATGTTTGGATATTTTATGACATGTAAGCCCCTTAAAGTAACTTCAAAACTGAATAGGTCATGGCTGGTATATAATATACTGTGACTAGAAAACATCACATATTATACAGTATACAGGATAATATGCGAGTGGTATAATATGTGATGTTCTGCAGTCATAATATAATTTCCACCACACAAAAGCTCTCGAGTTGATAATATATCACATACTTACCTTATACAATATATGAGATGATGTATAATGGATAATATGTGGCTGGTACTATGTCTGATATTCTTCATAGTATAATATTTACTAGTCACATTTTATTTTGTATATAAAAATTAATGCTGTTTTGCAAGGAAGAGGCGATATTAGGAGGACTTAGCATGATGCAATACTTGTCGAAAATTAGCTCACACGTCCTTGCATATATCTTAAGAGTTCACAAATGTCATATGAACAGAGGATTTTCCTATTTTTTTATTTATTCCACAGGCTTGCAGACATATTAAATAACAATCTCTGTTATATTCATCCTTTGCAGGTCAAGCACAGGTTCTCTATTGCCGCTTTGATCTTTGTTGATAGGCTTCAGTCTTAACGACAGGACTACAGCTTACATGAGCTCTTCATACAATCACTAGGCTTAGGATTTTCGGGCTGACTACCTCGGCATTACCACAAAGCACAGTGATTGGCTGCAGCTGTTATGTGATATAAGTCATGATATTACCACTGTAGCCTATCAGGAAGAATGGAGCAGTAATGAAGAAGCAGCAATGGACCTTCCAACTTCTCATTGAAGTCAGCTCGTGAGAAAGTTCTCACGCAGCCAGCGCTGATGTCAGTGAGGTCAATGGAGTTTATCGACTATGAACTCTACTCAACCTTATTGATGTCACCACTCTGCACTGCAGCTAAGTTGTCAGTCTCAGCTCGGTGTTCTCCTGGATTCACGGCCATAAAACAGCTGACATCAAGTGGGAAGAGGGAAAGCTAAGCATCAGAATTGGCTATTAATATCAGCCCAACGCTGTCTGTTTAGCCTTTTCTGGTTACTGAATATAGGGGGGACCCCTCTTCATTTTTTTAGGGGTTCTCCCCTATAATAACCAGTAAAGGCTAAGCAAACAGCTGTGAGCTGATATTAATAGCCTGGATCTTTTATGTCTATTGGTTCCCTCCCAGAATGTTAACATCAGCCCCGATTTGTAGCCTTTCCCTCAGCTGGTTATGAAAATTATGGGTGACCCCACAATGTGCTTCATTTTTTTTTAAATTTATTAACAAGTACAGCAAAATGCACACCCAAGGTAACTTTAGTTCACAGCCTCCAGGTGTTCCAGCAGCTGGAATCTCCAGTAACCTTAAAATGTCCCTCACAGTTTCCCATGAGGTTGCTGGGCCTCGCAGCTGACAGGAGACCTGGTGACTATGAACTCTGGTAACCTTTAATGTTACCTGAGTTCACAACCATCAGGTCTCAAGGTAGCTCGATTGCTGGACTGATGAATTCCAGAGTGCCGGACTCACGGTCATTCATCAGTCAGTCACTGGCACTTGCAAAGCAATAAATACAGCTGCTATGAACTCAGATGACCTTACTGTACTTGTTAATAAATGAAAAGATTAAAAATGGGGTGTGGTCCCCTGTACCTTTTATAAACAGCTGATGGAAAGCCGGCGGCTGGGAGCTGATATTAATATTCTGGGAACAGGCCAATAGCCCTAAAGTTTCCCAGACTGTTAATATCAGCTCACACTCTTTGCTTAGCCCTTACTGGTTATTATGGGGCAACGCACCCAAAAAAAGATAAAAAAGGGAGAAATTGACTTAATCTTTGCATTGTGTGTCTGTGTGTGCCACAATAAGCATGGGAACAGAAAGAGAAAAGAACAGTGAACCAAAATTATTGAAAAATATCAACATAGTTATAAGTCCATCTCCAGAGATCTTGGTGTTCCTTTGTGCACAGTGTGCAAAATAATCAAGAAGTTTAAAACCCATGGAAGTGTAGCTAATCTCCCTGGACATGGATGACAGAGAAAAATTGATGAAAGGCTGCAATGCAGTATAGTCCAGATGGTGGCTAAGCTGCCCCAATAAAGTTCCAAAGAAATTCCAGCTGTCCTGAAGGATCAGAGTGCATCAGTATCAGCACAAATTAACTGTCAACAATTGAATTAAATGAAATGCTATGACAGGAGACCCAAGAGGACCCCACTGCTGACACATAGACATAAAAAAAGTTAGAATGTAGTTTCCCAAAATGTACCTAAGCCAAATTCTTTCTGGGTAGGTGTCTTGTGTACAGATGAGACCAAGATAGAGCTTTTTAGTAAAGCACATCATACTCCTGTTTACCAAAAATGTAATGAAGCCTACAAATAAAAGAACACAGTACCTACAGTAAAACATGGTTGAAGAAAGATGTTTTGGGGATGCTTTGCTGCCTCTCACACTTGGCGCCTTGACTGTGCAAGGCACCATGAAATCAAAAGATTACAAAGGGATTTTGGGTCGCAATGTAGTACCCTGTGTCAGAAAGTTGGGTTTGCATCTTACGCCAAGGGCCTTCCAGCAGGACAATGACCCCAAACATAATTCAAGAAACACCCAGAGATGGATGGAAACAAAGCGCTGTAGAGTTCTGAAGTGGTCTACAATGAGTCCGTATCTAAATTTCATTGAACACCTGTGGAGAAATCTTAAAATTGCTGTTGGGAGAAGGTACACTTCAAATATGAGAGACTTGATCAAAATATGTCTGCCAACATAAAATATTGCCTCTACCCTACGAACTATAACCACGACACTCTCTTCCTTATAATCTGTAACCACCACACTGTTCATTCATCTGAACTGTAACCACCACACTATTGGCTCTTAATCGCTGTCTGCCCTTATTAGCTATACCTGCCACACTGTCTACTTTTATTAGCTATACCTGCCACACCATCAGTCTTTAAGAACTATAACCATCACATCATCCTCTTATGAACTGTAACCGCCACACTGTCACTCTTATGAACTACAGCTGCCACATTTTACCCTTATGAACTATAACCTCCAGACTGCCCACCTTTATTATCGATAACACCATACTTTAAGTCCTTATTAGCTTTAACCGCTACATTGTCCATGCTTATCTATATATATAATTGCCTAAGGGGTACTTCCGTCTGTCTGTAACGGAAATCCCACATCACAATCAGCGACGGGCACAGTCCGGCTGAGAATTAGTCCCTCCCTACTTCCGTCCAGTCAGTGCCCGGCGCCCACTCCATACTCCCCTCCAGTCAGCGCTGACACAGGGTTAATGGCAGCATTAACGGACCGCGTTATGCCATGGATAACGCACTCCATTAACGCTGCTATTAACCCTGTGTGACCAACTTTTTACTATTGATGCTGCCTATGCAGCATCAATAGTAAAAAGATCTAATGTTAAAAATAATAATAAAAAAAAACCTGCTATTCTCACCTTCCGTCGTCTGCCGATGCGTGCGAGGCTGCCGCCAGCTTCCATTCCCAGAAATGCATTGCGAAATTACCCAGAAGACTTAGTGGTCTCGCGAGACCGCTAAGTCATCTGGGTAATTTCGCAATGCATCGCATGGAACGGAAGCTGGCAGCAGCAGCGCGCGCATTGGGACAGCTTCGCAGGAAGCTGGCGGGTGAGTATATAACTATTTTTTATTTTAATTATTTTTTTTTAACAGGGATATGGTGCCCACTCTGCTATATACTACGTGGGCTGTGTTATATACTGCGTGGCTGCTATATACTATGTGGCCAGTGTTATATACTGTGTGGGCTGTGTTATATACTGCGTGGGCTGTGATATACTATGTGGGCTGTGTTATATACTGTGTGGGCTGTGCTATATATTACGTGGGCTGTGTTATATACTGCGTAGCTGCTATATACTACGTGGGCTGTGTTATATGCTACATGGGCAGTGTTATATACTGCGTGGGCTGTGTTACATACTGCGTGGGCTGTGTTATATACTGCGTGGCTGCTATATACTACGTGGGCAGTCTTATATACTATGTGGGCTGTGTTATATACTGCGTGGCCACTGTTATATACGGCGTGGCCTTTATTATATACTGCATGGCCTGTGTTATATACTGCGTGGGCTGTGTTATATATTGCGTGGGCTGTGCTATATATTATGTGGGCTTTGTTATATACTACGTGGCTGTGTTATATACTGTGTGTATGCTATATACTACATGGCTTCTATATACTACGTGGCCTGTGCTATATACTATGTGGCTGCTATATACATACATACATACATATTCTAGAATACCCGATGCGTTAGAATCGGGCCACCATCTAGTTAGATATAACCACCAGACTGTCTGCATTTTATAGCTATGAGTGCCACAATGTCCATCCTTATTAGCTATAACTGTCACACTCCTCCTTTATGAGCTACAACTGCTAAACTGCACTCTATCGCCATCTTCAGTTTCCCTCCAAGCTTTACCTTTTCCATACTGTGCCCCCTCTTTGCACTGTGCCCTCACACTGTCCCTCCTTACTGCTCTCTTTCCATATTAAGCTCATTCTGTACACTTTTCCCTTACTCATTGCGCAGAAAGGGAGGGAGAATCTGCTTCCTCTGCATAGTCTCCCATGTACTGTACCCTCACGCTGTCTCCCATGCTGCTCCCTTGCTGTAATGTCCCCATACAATCCCATCTCCTTTTGTTTCTCCATACTGCCCAGTTATTGTACTGTACCCCATCCGCACACATTGTCCTGTACATTACTTCATAATAAAACTCCATGGTTTTTTCGGCTCCTTAGAGCACTTGCCTTCCCTGCCATCTATGCCTCCTCTGTGGTACAGCAGTGGCTTCAGCTGCACGAACAGGTGACCTAACCACTCTATTGCAGGTCGCCTCAACAATGGAAGTGCTGGCACGAAGAGCAATTGTATGTGAATTAACAATCCGTTCAAAGAACGGCAGAATCTCACTCCCAGAAGGCGTTAAAATGCCGAACCACTGGATGTACATCGGACCACTCAATGAGGCAAGATGGTAATCTCACCTCATGGCAGAAGTGGACCTAAGGTGCCCCCCTGCTAACTGCAACCCGGGGCACATGCCATGCCTGCCACTCTTTCCTAGTTAAGCCCCTCTGCTGTTGCTCTGCTAAAGCTTGGTTTCAGTAATTGCAGCAGATTGAACTTCATGCTGATCGTACTGACAGTGCGACCCGATCTGTATGAAGGTTCAACTGCAGCAATAAGTAACACCGAGCCTCAATAGTCACCACAAACATAACAATACATAATCCTCCAGAGGTGAGCGGCATCTGCTACCTCTTTACTCTATATCCAACATCTCCTTCAGCTCTGTTCCAAGGTCTATCTTTCTCCGCCACAGAGCTGACACACTATATAGCTTCCAAAATGCTATGGCTTCCACACATGACAATATTAGCCTTAACTTTAGGGGCAAACCTAAAAATGAATTTACAATTGTAACGAAAATTAGAATCACATGGCTTTACCAGAAGTGATAGCTAGGAGGTTAGGCCTTTGTGTGTGACATTATGTGCAATGTCTTTCTACTTTTGTAAATTATATTTTTTGTGAATAATAATTGCTAACAAAATAAAAAAATATTGGGATATGGATAAAAAATTGCCAAAAATGAAGAAAAAAAAAATCCCAAAACCTGATTTAAACAATAGGCATTTTCTGATTACCCAATTGCCTTTAAAGAAAACATATGCACTGTGTGAACAGGATTATTAACTACACCGCAATCACTGGCTGCTGCACTAACAGACTATAGCAGTCAAACCACAATGAGAATATACCTCAGGGAAATACAGGTGGAAGTGTAAAGCACTACATAGAATTGAAAAACATATTCATTTGTGTGGGAATTGATTGATGGAATAATATGAGATAGTAGAGAAAATAATATTACAACTACTTAATATGTAGTAGTAGCTTAACTAATATGGCCTATAAATACTATGATGTAGTGATGTGATGCCACATGAGAGACCATGACTGTTGTGGAGGGCCCAATAGACTGAAATTAGTTCTGCCCAATATTAACATAATAAATATAATTTATATGAATACTAATTGTATCACTTAATATTGAGCAGAATAAAGTATGTTGACACCCCCTATATATCATATGAGCCCACACACAGCCCCTTATATACTGTATGAGCCCACACACAGCCCCCTTTATATAGTATGAGCTCCCATAGCCTCCTATATACTATGAGCCCCAACATAGCCCCCTTTATACAGTATGAACCCCCACATAGCCTTTTATATACAGGGTTAGCCCCACATAGATTCCAAATATATAGTGTGAGCCCCACAAAGCCTTCCTACATAGTCTGAGCCCCCACATAGCCTCCCTACACATAGTCTCTGACATAGAGCATGAGTCCCACATAACCTCTGATATACAGAGCGCAGAGTGGAGGGGACACAGCGGCGCACATAGTGTACGCGCTCATGCTTCATCTAGCCACTGACTTAGAGTGGCTCCGGCGCATGCGCACATCTGATATGAAGCTGAGGCTGTACACCCAGAGTCAGTGTGCATGCCCGAAGAGCAAATGGACAGTGCGCACACAAGGGATTTACTACATTGTTGCTGTGACGTTGGCACCTATGAGAATAATTTAAGACCCCTTTACCTCCAGTTATCACACAGGAGAGGGAAAGGTCTTGTGTGAATGTCCTTTCCTTATTATAAACTTAAATGCCATAAAATACAATGTAGATGACCACAAGCATAGATAGCCAACTGTAAAACTCATATCCATCTTTCTGGAGTGACAAAGAGGGGTGAAAGGACCCCATTTATGGGGGACACAGATGACTGTTACATCCTGCTTTTCTTTGATATATAAATTACATGCAAACAGCAAGGCACAAGCAAGTATTTATTTAACCATATGTAGGAGACTTCACAGAATGGCATACCAGAATGGCGAGCCATGTGGCCCCCTGTTCTGCGGGTTGTGCAACACTGATCTAGAATGAGTAGGACACCTGAGTTGCTCAGAGTGACAAATTCAAATCTGTGTGGTCTACTGGGACTAAAATCTAAAAGTTTATTGTTTTTTCCATTAGTTTCTAATGTGAAAATTATGCAATAGAGTTTAGGGGTTGTCCTCTACTAGGACAACCCCTTCTTAATCAAAATGTTTGGCCCCATAAAATAGTAAAGCTTATGCTCACCTCCCATGCGGGCACTGTTCCCACGGTATCGGCACTCAATCTCCCGGGGTTCCCATGCAGTTGTTGTGGCACTTGACGCTGGCACCCAATCAGAGATGGTGTCATTGTACCTGCCTTCAGACAAATTGAACATGAAGAGGAAGTCCGGGCTGCACCTGATCTCGGACTTCCTCCTCATGCTCAATTCGATATGGTGCTGGAAACAGTGACACCAGCGCTGATTGGGCGCCCATGTCACGTGTGACAACAACAGCACAGGAGCCCCAGGAGACCAAGTGCCCTTGGGTACAGCGCCAGCATGGCAGGGGAGTATAGGCTTTATTATTTTATGGGGGACAGGCGTGGGGTAAAACAAGAAGTTGTCCAAAGAGTGGAAAACGTCTTTAATACAAACCACTCTAAGAAAAAGTAAAATTACCTAAACTAACATCATGTACTGTTTCTTTGTATAGCTTGAAGATCACAGCACGGATGTGGAATTCATGAACAACTTTAATTCTAGTGGAAATGAGCAAAGAATATCACAGAAAAGAGGATGATATAAAGAAGATTGTGCAGAAAGGCTTAACACTGACAAAACATCATTCTGTAATAATTTGTACAATAAAGTTTTGACATTTTCAATAATCTGCGTTTTATAATTATTAAAACTTGTTGAGTGTTGTCTTAAAATGTTTTCTCACAATAGCATTTTATTTTTGGAAAATGAGATCAAATAAATTGTCATTGAATCCCTTGTTTAGAAAATCTTTTTTTTTTTTTTTAATGTCTTTTTGACTATCTCATAATCAGGAATACTTTACAGGAGAGAGGGGAAGAAAACAAATGTGTGAATGAGTCCTTACAGTGTTGTACCCTGCTGACAAATGAACCTTAGTGGCCTATGTTCACAAGAACAATTCTGCATTGACACACACCAAATCACAAACAACAGAATGTGTGAATAAATTACATTTTAGGATTTTTGTGCCGCCTGTTTTGGAAGCGCACCTCACATGGACAAGAATAACTGTAATTTGAATATGCTCTTACTTGTTCAAGAATCTATACAAAAAAACTGGGTGGACTAGAGACTTCTACAATCAATGGGACAATTTCTGCCTTAGTGCATAGAGACACATATAATCAACAGGACAAAGAAAGGTTGGAATGGACAGAAAGGGAAATGGCGCACACCAGGTAGATGGTATTTGCTGGGCACGTTGGAACTTCATCAAAGCCCCTCTCATTCACCCTGGTTTTACATTTGGAAATAACCATCATTTTTTGTGGCATTTCTTTGTTTTTAGGAGAGTCCAGAAATTCTGCAGGATAGTCTGTCAATATAGAGCATTTTTTTTCCCTGTCCATAAAGAAAATTTTGTGTGTCATTATTTTTCTTTAAGGTTGGAGAAATTTGTATAGATTATTCTAACTGTAATTATCCTCATCATTTTGCTATTCACAGTTGTCAGCTGATGTCATTGTATTGGAATTATGGGCTGTAGATATACACTGCCTAAAATCTTTAAGGGTTATCCACTACCTAGGACAACCCCTTCTTAAATGTTCTAGTAAAGTAAAAAAACCATACCACCTCACTGGTGCCGTTCCAGTAATGTCGGCACTGGGTCTTCTGGGTCTCGTGTGACCCAAATTAGACATTGCACACCAGCAGGAATTTATGTAGGGGTGATGTGAGCATTTTAACTTCACAAGTGCTTTATTGATTTTTCTATAGCATTGTAGTGTAAGAATGGAAAATTACATTGTATCTTCTCTATTATATAGTCTTAGTTCTTTTTTTTATTTTGACACAGAGTAATAGGAGTAAAAACACCCATAATGTGGTTGTAAATTGTTGTTTGGTTACATAGCAGGGCTTAGGAGGTGAGGAGCATTTTTTGGCCTCTGTAGCATCCAGATTTTGCTGGAATAGCTCTTTGGTGCCATGTTGCATTTGTCAAGCCCCTGAAATAACAGTACAGTGGAAAACCCATAAAAGTAATGCCATTTTGGAAACAAAGCCTTTCAAGGATTTGATTTAGGAATGTAGTTTGCATAATACCTAAAAAGTCTTTGCCAAAAATAAGCGCAATGAAAATTGAAATTTTTCCATATATATGCTGTATCACCCTCCCAATATTTTTGTACTCAGATGATGGAAAAATGATTAATGTTATACTTCCTAGTTTTAAAAACACACTCCTCTTTGGGTGAGCAGACAACGGGGCTCAGGAGTAAATAAAGAAGCATTATGCACTATAGGGGTTTTACTCATTTGGATGCAATGGGAGGAAACAGGAGTCTTGTTCCTTTAAATGTTCATGTGGGCTAGTTGCTTCATAAACCCAGAAGCCAAACAGAAAAACAAACAGCCTTTAGATTAGGAAAACAAAGTATACAGGTCCTAAGCAGCTATCTGCTTCGCCAGGCCTGTATGGCACACAGGCTGAGTTAGCGTCCAGTACTCAGGCTCGGTCTGGAGCCAAACACACAGGAGGCCTTCTCCCTCCCAACACACAGACCATGTGCCAAACAGCAGCCTTCATTATATAGGCGATAACCACACCCAGAGGCGAGGTATTTGGGTAGCAAGAACCCGCCCATCTCTCACAGCTACCCTCAACCTGGTGCTAGGTGCACCAAACGAACTTCTTTGTGCTTTCATGAGCTAGAGAAAACACTCCGAGCCTACATCACAGAGCGCAGCCATCTCTGCGACACATACCTCCCATCGACTATGCAACCATTAGCCACCTTACAGCACATTTGAGGTCTGTCTTGGTGATTCACACATCATTGTCAAAATAGTGTAAAGGCTCCAAGCTGAAAAAAAAAATACAATCAAGGTGGCTTAATGGGAACCAGTCACATGAAAAAACGCTATTAACCTGTAGATTCAGGGTTAATCTGCAAGTTAATAGCATTCTCAGCCTGCCTGGTGCTGGCACTTAGACCCCCCGCTCCCTGGAGGAAATAAACTTTATTCCCCCCAGCAGCATTCGGGTTTCAATCAAGGGAGTGGTGCCGGTACCTTTTCAGTCACCACCAGTATAGAGAGCGGTGGCTTAACTGCGCCACCAGCACTGACTGACAGCAGCTCAGCATTAGGACTGTCAGTTAGTGATGGGGACATGGTTACAGCCTTAGCTTTCTATACACTGAGTGGAGTCTGAACCCGCCCCATCGCCACCCCTGTGACTGAAGCCCAAACCCTACTGGAAGGAATAAAGTTTATTTCCTCCCAGCAGCTGGGGTCTAAGTGTCAGCGCCAGGCAGGCTTAGAACGCTATTAACCTGCAGATTAACCCCATATCTGCAGGTTAATAGCATTTTTTTCCTTAATAATATTATTTGGGTCATTATGGACACAGCAAAACCAATAATGTGTTTTTTGTTAATTTGATTTTAAACATAATACAGAATTCTTAGGTTTGAAGGAAAACTTTATTTTGTTTTTAAACAGTTTTAAACATTGAACTTTTTTTTTTCATTGTTTTTCTCCAACTTCGGGGATTGGACTATGCTATCATGTCAATACTTTTATAATGCTTGGTAGTGTAATATGTGTAACACTAATTATTAGCACCCTGTAATAACATCTTGGGAGTTTAATAAGATGACAGAGGGAGCCCCCTCTCTCTGTCAACCATTCATATGCCATGCTCACTATTAACTGGGACATTTAATTGGTTAAATGGAAGGGATCAGTTACTTGCAATCCCAGCCATTTCTAATGTACATAGCAGCTCCACTGCAGGTCCAATCTCTGTGATACACATTGTAAGAAGCACTGCATCAAATGTCAAAGAGGGGAGATATCACACCATTTTAAAATCTATAACTATAACTCGTTTGGATCATTTGTTGCGTAAAATCCAGAAATTCATTCAAGCGGAAAAGTCATAGTTACTCACCGATAACGGTGTTTCTCAGAGCCCATGACAGCACACCAGAGAGAGGGGATCCGCCCTTCAGGGACAGGAAACCTACAGGATAAAAGGGCGGTACCTCTCCCCTGCATCAGTTTTGTTTACAGAGCATCGGAGGTCCTCCAGGTTAGTTACAACAACAAAAAATGTACAATTTTATCATATTGCTTAACAGGTAAACACCGTGTCTATATGAAAAGGCACTTCACACAAAATAATGTGCTCACCGCACACGTGATGAGGGGGGGAATAAGTAGGTGCTGTCATGGGCTCTGAGAAACACCGTTATCAGTGAGTAACTATGACTTTCTCAGTCGCCCATGACAGCACACCAGAGAGAATTGCAGAGATATATTGGTTAGGGAGGGACCACAGCCTGTAGAACCCTTCTTCCGAAGGTTAGGTCAGACGAGGAGGCTAGGTCTAGGCGATAGTGTCTGAAAAAGGTTGAAGGTGATGACCAGGTGGCCGCCTTACAGATTTGATTTAATGGTACCTCTGACCTTTCGGCCCAGGAGGTCGCCATAGCCCTTGTAGAGTGGGCCTTCAGTCCCTGTGGAATGGCGTTCCCGGTGGATGAGTAGGCCAAGGCTATTGCGTCTGTCACTCATCGAGCAATAGTGCCCTTAGAAGCTTTGAGTCCTTTCCTAGGCCCCTGGAAACAGATAAAAAGAGACCCTTCCTTCCTACACTGTTGGGTGGATTTAATATATTGGATTAGACACCTTCTCACATCTAGTGTGTGGAATTTTTCTTCTTTCCTATTTTTAGGGTCTGGACAGAAGGAAGGAAGGATTATTTCCTGGGACCTGTGAAATATGGATGCTACTTTGGGTAGATCGGCAGGGTCTGTTTTTAGTACAACCTTATCATCCAGGATTTGTGTAAAGGGAGGGTTTGCGGACAGGGCTTGGAGATCACTTATTCTGCGGGCCGATGTCAGGGCTATTAGGAGGGCAGTTTTAAGTGATAGCATCCTAAGAGGTATTGACTCTACAAGTTCAAACGGGGGTTCTGTCAGGGCTGACAAGACCAGGTTCAAGTCCCAAGTTGGTAATTTTTTTACTGTTACAGGTTTAGACCTTGCGGCTGCTCTGATAAACCGTATCACCCAAGGGTTTGCTGCTATGTTTTCACAGTATAGTGCTCCTAGAGCTGATATTTGTACTTTTAAGGTACTTATTGAAAGGCCCAGGTCTAACCCCTTTTGTAGAAATTCTAATATTTCAGTCACTGGAACCCCGTCTTGTAACCTGACCCCGGAGGAGGATAAAAAATTTTGCCAAGTTTTACCATATATTTTTGTGGTCACGGGTTTTCTACTTTTCATTAGTGTAGAAACTAGTTTGTTAGAAAAACCTCTATCCCTCAATAGTGACCTCTCAAATTCCACGCTGTTAAGTGGAGATTCTCTGACTGGGGGTGGAACACCGGTCCCTGAGACAGAAGGTCCGGAAGATCCGGAAGGACCCAGGGATCGGTGATCGATAGCATCCTCAGCCAGGAGAACCAGGCCCTTTTGGGCCAGAAGGGGGCTATTAGGATAAGTCTGGATTTGTCCTGCCTGATTTTTCGCAGAACTGCTGGAATGAGGATGATGGGAGGAAATGCGTATGCAAGAGTTTGTGTCCAGGGAATCGTAAATGCATCTACTGCCTGAGGATTCCCTCTGGGATCTAAGGAGCAAAAGGTTTTCACCTTCTTGTTGTGCATGTTTGCAAAGAGGTCTATTACAGGGATGCCCCATAAGTCTGTGATTTTTTTGAAGATTCCCTGATTCAAGGACCATTCCCCTTGTTTTAGTTGGGTACGACTTAGAAAGTCCGCTTCCTGGTTCTCCACTCCTTTTATATGTAGGGCTGATATGGATCGAAAACTGTTCTGTACTAGGCTGAGAATTTCAGAGGTAGTTTCCATTAATGTTTGAGACCTGGTACCCCCCTGGTGGTTCAAGTAAGCTACAACTACTTTGTTGTCCGAAAAAATTCGGACGTGATGCCCCTGTAATTCTCTTAGGAAAAAACGTAGTGCATGATTCACCGCTCTCAGCTCTTTTTGGTTTGAGGAAGTCTCGAGTTCCTGACTCGACCATACCCCCTGAGCGACTTTGTTGTTCAGGTGAGCCCCCCACCCTGTGGGACTTGCGTCTGTTGTTACTATCTGAGGGTTCTCTATCACCCATGGAATCCCTTTTGATAGATTGGTGGGATTTAACCACCAGGTTAGGGAATGAATAACAGGCGAACTTAGAGTCATGCGACCCTCTAATCGACCTCTTAGTAAACTCTGTTTTTTTAAAATGTCCCACTGGAGGGGTCTCGTGTGGAGCTGCGCCCACTGAACTGCTGGAAGGCAAGCAGAGAGGGACCCCAGTAACGACATCGCCTTCCTGAGAGACATGGATGGTTTTGAACAAGCTTCCGACACTAGATGTAATATCTTTTGTCTTTTCTGAACTGGGAGGCGACATTCTTGGGAACTTGAGTCCAAAGTGAGACCCAAAAATTCCTGAACCCTGGTTGGTTTCAGTTTTGATTTTTGAAGGTTCACCAACCAGCCTAGTTTTTTCAAAATGTCTATCACTCTTTGGCAATGCTGACTGCAGAGTTGGGCCGAGCTGCTTACAATCAAAAAGTCGTCCAAATATGGAACGATTAAAATGTCCTCTTCTCTTAGATGTGCCATCATCTCTGCTACCAATTTGGTGAAGATGCGAGGTGCGATTGATATGCCAAAGGGAAGGGCTCTGTATTGGTATTCCCTTATCTGCCCTTTCATGACCACTGCCAGTCTGAGGAATTTTTGAGAATCCTTGTGGATGGGGACGTGATAATACGCGTCGCTGAGATCTAGAACTATCATAAAACAGTTCGGAAACAGGTTTTTTATTGTCGAGTTTATTGATTCCATTTTGAATCGTTTGTTCTTTACATAAGTGTTTAATTTCCGTAAGTTTATTATGGTCCGGAAAGACCCGTCTGGTTTGGGAACCAGAAATAATGGGGAGTAGAAACCCTTCTTTCTCTCCAGAGGGGGAACTTCCAGGATGACATTTTTGTCCAATAGTTTTAGGATTTCGAGTTCTAGAGCTTCTTGTTGTTGGGGAGAAGACCTCAGTGGAGTTACTACATAATGTCGGGGGGGGTAGGGAAAAAAATTCTATTTGAAGTCCCGCGTTTATCAGATTTAGTATCCAGGGGCTGGTAGTGATTTTTTCCCAGGCCGGGAGGAATTGAGACAACCTCCCTCCCACCCTGGGGGAGATGTCACTTAGGGGGGGTTTCTTATCTCGTGGAGAACTACCGAAGAGGAAACCTCTTTCTCTTCTTTTCCCATCATCCCAGCGGTTTTGTTCTCTTGGCGGTCTTCTCCTAAAGAATTTCCTACTCCGAAAGGGCCGTTTATTGAACGTTTGAGGTAGGATGGGGAACCCCTTCTTTTTATCACCTGCTTTTTGCAGGATGTCGTCTAGAGTCTCTCCAAAGAGAAACTTGCCCTCACACGGAATAGAACACAGTTTGTGTTTAGTTTGTAAATCTCCTGGCCAGCTTTTAAGCCACAGGGTTCTGCGTGCGGCATTCGAGAGGGCTGCAGATTTAGACGTTAATTTAATCGAATCGGCAGACGAATCGGCTAAAAATGCCGCGGCACCTCTAATCATGGGAATAGAGTCTAACACCTTATTTCTGGGTACCCCATCCCTCAGTTGTTTCTCTAAGTTGTCAATCCAGATCATAAGGGAGCGTGACGTGCAAGCCGCTGCTATGGCCGGTCTCAGGCATCCCCCTGCCGACTCCCAGGCACCTTTGAGAAAGGTGTCGGCTCTCTTGTCAAGAGGATCTTTTAGGGTTCCCATATCTTTAAATGGTAACGCGTATCTTTTGAGGCTTTAGCTACCGCCACGTCGAGTTTGGGAGCCTTATCCCATGAAGAGGAAGCTTCCTCTTCAAATGGATATTTTCTTTTAATAGAGGGAACTGATGCATTTTTCCTCTCTGGTTTTTCCCACTCTCTTTTGATTAAGGTTTGTATATTTTCATTTAGGGGAAAAACTTTCCGCTTTTTTTGGCATAGTCCTCCGAACATGACATCCTGAACGGTTTTGTCAGGACGAGGGTCCAATACACCCATTGTCGACCTCACCGCTTTAACAAGGCCATCAACCTCATCTAAGGGAAAACAATGACGACCTCCCCTTTCGTCATCTGAAGAAGAGAAGGAGGAGTCCTGTGTATCTGAGTTTACGACATCAGAGCTGGAGGAATCAGAGTTCCTATAGGGATTAGGTTTTTCCTTACTGACTTTCTTTTCTCCTTTAAGGGTTTTAAACACAGATTCCACCTCTGTTTTGATTACGGACCGTAACTCAGAGGCAAAGTTTGGAGTCTCCTCGTAGAGGACTTGACCAATACACGAATCACATAACTTTTTATCCCAAGATTGCGGTAATTCTATATCGCATAATGGGCAGGTTCTGTGCTTTGTTTTTGCCGTTCTCTTCCTTGCCTAGGATAAAGGAGAAGAGGGACCCCAATTACAAACAAATGAGCTTTCACGAAGATCACTCACCAATCAGACGCAGCCACAGGTACCGGTTCTGGAGGAGGGGTAGGATCTTGAAGTGAGAGATCCGTAGATGGTAGCTGATTCACCACACTGGAACTCTTGCTACGTTGCGTGGAATGGCTACCAGACCGAGATCTCCGGGTGCCCGTAGAGGTTCGCTTCTTTTGTGCGTCCGGTTTTGGTCGTTGATAGTGGCGCTGCTGCTGCTGCGGTGGCGGTGGCGGCGGCTGGAGCTGCTGATCGCTGTCTTCCATGGCTCTATTACCTTGGGACGGCATGCAGCAAGGAGTCTCCTATGCGCACCATCTTTTAAGCAGAGCGCTTCTTAATAGCCCCTCCTCTGTGGCTGCGTGAAGGAGGAAGCGTCCCCTTTTTTTTTTTTTTTTTTTTTTCGACATGCTACTGCGCATGCGCGCGCAGTCAGGGACCCGGAAATGAAGTAATCCAGTTCCGGGGCAGCGCCATCTTGGTACACCTTAGTTACAGCGCTGCCCCCGAACCGGAAGTCATCACATCACCTCCGGTGCGGCGCCATTTTGGAAACGCCGGCGTCCTGAGTGCGGCCGAGTGTCGGGAGCCCCAGCCTCCTATCCGGAGTGGCGGCTACACTTCCCCCCGCTCACGCTGACGGCCCGTCGGTCGCAGCCGTGGCGGCTTCGGACACCGCACCAGCCATGGCAGGGGCCTCCCCGCTGCCAGGACTCGGACTGGCCGGCTCCGGATTCCAGGCTTCTTCACGGTTCCAGCTTCTCAGGTACCGTCCAGAAGGTTCCCCGTCAGGGACAGGAAACCAAACTGATGCAGGGGAGAGGTACCGCCCTTTTATCCTGTAGGTTTCCTGTCCCTGAAGGGCGGATCCCCTCTCTCTGGTGTGCTGTCATGGGCGACTGAGAAATATACCTTTTTGGGGTCTGCTATCCAGACATGTAACAGAAAAGCTGTTGAGCCTTCTCATGCCCCAAAGTATAGGTGCACTTCATAGAGATTCCATTCCACTAAGGTAAAATATATTTGTGCTCAAAAGCTTATATACACTGGCAGAATTTTTGCTTTCTTGGCCTTTTTTCAGAAAATATGAATGATAACATCAAAACTTTTTCTCCACTCATGGCTAGTGGTTGAGTGAAGCCATTTATTGTCAAACTACTGTGTTTTCTCTTTTTAAATCATAATGACAACCCAAAACATCCAAATGATCCTGATCAAAAGTTCACATGCCCCATTTCTTAATACTGTGTATTGCCCCCTCTAACATCAATAACAGCATGAAGTCTTTTGTGATAGTTATGGATGAGGTTCTTTATTTTCTCAGGTGGTAAAGCTGCCCACTCTTTTTGGCAAAAAAAACTCCAGTTCCTGTAAATTCCTGGGCTGTCTAGCATGAACTGTGCACTTGAGATCTCCCCAGAGTGGCTCAATGATATTGAGGTCAGGAGACTGAGATGGTCACTCCAGAACCTTCACTTTGTTCTGCTGTAGCCAATGACAAGTCGACTTGGCCTTGTGTTTTGGATCCTTGTCATATTGGAACGTCCAAGTAAGTTCCGGGCTTCCAGGCTGATGAGTGCAAATTTGCCTCCAGTATTTGCTGATAAAGTGCTGCATTCATCTTTCATTCTACTTTGACCAATTTTCCTGTGCCTTTGTAGCTCACACATCCTCAAAACATCAGCGATCTAC
Source organism: Ranitomeya variabilis (assembly GCF_051348905.1). Lineage (NCBI taxonomy): Eukaryota > Metazoa > Chordata > Amphibia > Anura > Dendrobatidae > Ranitomeya > Ranitomeya variabilis. The sequence continues at coordinate 504,205,100 of NC_135232.1, forward strand.
CTCCGTGCTTTACAGTAGGAATTGTGTTCCTTTCATCATAGGCCTTGTTGACTTCTCTCCAAATGTAACGTTTATGGTTGTGGCCAAAAAAGTTAAATTTTGGGCTCATCATTCCAAATTACCTTGTTCCAGAAGTTTTGAGGCTTGTCTCTGTGCTGTTTTGCGTATTGTAGTTGAGATACGTTGTGGCATTTGTGCAGTAATGGCTTTCTTCTGGCGACTCAAACATGCAGCCCATTTTTCTTCAAGTGCTTCCTTATTGTGCATCTTGAAACAGCCACACTGCTAGTTTTCAGAGAGTCCTGTATTTCAGCTGAGGCTATTTGTGGGTTTTTCTTTGCATCCTGAACAATTTTGCTGACAGTTGTGGATGGCATTTTTATTGGTCTACCTGATCATGATTTTGTTTTTACAAAGCCCCTGATTTTCCATTTGATAATCACAGTTTGAACGCTGCTGACTGGCATTATCAATTCTTTGGATATCTTTTTGTATCCCTTTCTTGTTTTATACAGTTCAACTACCTTTTCCCGTAGATGAGTTGCTTTCCCCATAACTCACAATCCAGAAACATCTGGATGAAAGATGCAAGAGTCTGTCTGGATCCCAGAAACTCAGCTTTTATGCACACACACTGATTACAAGCAAACAGGTCACAGGTGAGGATGTTACCTTTAGTAGCCATTCAAACCCATTTGTGTCAACTTCTGTGCATATCAGGCCAAAATCATCAGGGTATTTGAACTTTTGATGAGGGTAATTTGAATGTTTTGGGTTGTCATTATGATTTAAAAAGAGAAAACACAGTAATTTGACAATAAATGGCTTCATCCAACCACTAACCATGAGTGGAGAAAAAGTTTTGGTGTTATCATTGCCTCATACCTTTCCAACCACACATTTAGCATTTCCCACTCCCACACTACCTCCTCATCCCGCCCTCTCTCTGTTGGACTCCCTCAAAGCTATGTCCTGGGGCCCCTACTTTTTTCCATCTATATCCATGGCCTAGGACAACTCAAAGTCCCATGGCTTCCAGTACCACTTGTATGCAGACGACACGCAGATCTACCTCTTTGGCCCAGATGTCACCTCTCTGCTGTCCAGAATCCCGGAGTGTCTATCAGCCATATCCTCCTTCTTCACCTCTTGCTTTCTAAAACTAAATGTAGACAAAACTGAACTCATCTTTCCTCCATCTCATGTACCTCCCCTACCCGACCAATCTATTATGGTAAATGGCATCATGCTCTCTCCCTCACCTGAAATCCGCTGCCTCAGAGTAACTCTCGATTCTTCCCTGTCCTACAAACCACACGTCCAAACTCTTGACCCCCTCCTGAAGTCTCCAACTCAACATATTTCCAGAATCTGTCCCTTCCTCAGCCCACAATCTACTAAAACACTTGTGCATGCCCTCATCATCTCCCGCCTCGATTGCTGCAATAACCTCCTCTGTGGCCTCCCCGCTACCTCTCTTGCACCACTCTAGTCTGTCCTCAACTCTGCTGCCCGACCAGTCCACCTCTTTTCTCGCTACTCCTCTGTTTCTCCCCTCTTCAAATCCCTCCACTGGTTCCCATTTCCCCAACGAATCCAGTTCAAACTGCTAACACTGACCTACAAAGCCATCCACAACCTGTCCTCTCCCTATAGCTCTTAACTAATCTCCCAATATCTTCCCTCATGTAATCTTCTATCCTCACAAGACCTCCTACTCTCCTCCACACTTTTTCGTTCCTCACACAACCGCCTCCAAGATTTCTCCCGAATATCCCCCATCCTCTGGAATTCCATTCCTCAACACGTCTGATTATCCACCACCCTCGGATCATTCAGATGGAACCTGAAAACCCATCTCTTCAGGAAAGCTTACAGCTTGATGAGGGAGGTGAGGCCCAAGGATACAACACCCTTTTTCAAGGTGTGCAGAATTATTAGGCAGCTTGTTTTCCTCAGGCAAAATGGGACAAAAATGAGATATAACTGTCTCTGAAAAGTCAAAAACTATACTCCTCCCTGCTGAATCCCCCCGCCAGAGCCAACGCATTCAACTATACTGGCGTCAATGCTAGTACAGTTCAATGCAATGATGGAGGAGTGTCAGCTGACGCTCCCTCTCCCATCATTCCCCTCTGCCTCTGACACTGCTGTATTACATTCTATGGGGTGTGGTATTATATTATATGGGGGCTGCATTACATTCTATGGGGGGCTGTATTATATTCTATGTGCGGCTGTATTATATTCTATGGGGGGGGCTGTGTTGCATTCTATGGGGGGCTGTATTGCATTCTATGGGGGGCTGTATTGCATTCTATGGGGGGCTGTATTACATTCTATGGGTGACTGAATTATATTCTATGGGGGGCTGTATTACATTCTATAGGGTGCTGTATTATATTCTATGGGGGAGGTATTACATTCTATGGGGGGCTGTATTATATTCTATGGGGGGCTGTATTATATTCTATGGGGGGCTGTATTACATTCTATGGGGCTGTATTGCATTCTATGGTGTAATGTATTATATTCTATGGAGATATATTATATTATATAGAGGGCTGTATTACATTCTATGGGTGACTGAATTATGTTCTACTAGATTGTGGCCCGATTCTAACGCATCGGGTATTCTAGAATATGCATGTCCCCGTAGTATATGGACAATGATGATTCCAGAATTCGCGGCAGACTGTGCCCGTCGCTGATTGGTCGAGGCAACCTTTATGACATGATCGTCGCCATGGCAACCATTATGACATCTGTGTCGATACTGTGCCCGTCGCTGATTGGTCGAGGCCGCCAGTCAGAGACGCGGGATTTCCAGGACAGACAGACAGAAAGACAGACAGACAGACGGAAAAACCCTTAGACAATTATATATATAGATGGAGGGCTGTATTACATTCTATAGGGTGCTGTATTATATTCTATGGGGGAGGTATTACATTCTATGGGGGGCTGTATTATATTCTATGGGGGGGCTGTATTATATTCTATGGGAAGTTGTATTACATTCTATGGGAGGCTGTATTCCATTCTATGGGGCTGTATTATATTCTATGGGGGCTGTATTACATTCTATGGGGGGGCTATATTACATTCTATGGGGTGCTGTATTATATTCTATGGGGGGGCTGTATTACATTCTATGGGGGGCTGTATTATATTCTATGGGGGCTGTATTACATTCTTTGGGGTGCTGTATTATATTCTATGGAGGGCTGTATTACATTCTATGGGGGGCTGTATTATATTCTGTGGGGGGCTGTATTACATTCTACAGTATGGGGTGCTGTATTATATTCTATGGAGGGCTGTATTATATTATGTGGGGAGGTGGGCTGTATCATATTCTCTGGGGGCTGCATTATACTCTCTGGGGGCTACATTATATTCTAAGGGGCACTGTATTATATTCTCTGTGGCTACATTATATTCTATGGGGGACTATTATATTCTCTGGGGGGGCTACATTATATTCTATGGGGAGGTGGCTGTATTATATTCTCTGGGGGACTACATTATATTCTATGGGGGGCTATATTATATTCCCTGGGGGTTACATTATAGTCTATGGGGGCTGTATTATATTCTCTGGGGGCTACATTATATTCTATGGGGGGCTGTATTATATTCTACGAGGGAGGATTGCATCATACTCTTTTATGGGGCTACATTATATTGTATGGGGAGGTGGGCTGTATTATATTCTATGGGGGGCTGCATTATATTCTATGTATTAAATTTAACCTATGTATTAAATTTATTATATTTTATGAAGGGTGATTGTGTTGAGGAGAGCCATAAGATCAAATACTTAACCCCTTCATGACCCAGCCTATTTTGGCCTTAATGACCTTGCCGTTTTTTGCAATTCTGACCAGTGTCCCTTTATGAGGTAATAACTCAGGAACGCTTCAACGGATCCTAGCGATTCTGAGACTGTTTTTTCGTGACATATTGGTCTTCATGTTAGTGGTAAATTTAGGTCGATAATTTCTGAGTTTATTTGAGAAAAAAACGGAAATTTGGCGAAAATTTTGAAAATTTCACAATTTTCACATTTTGAATTTGTATTCTGTTAAACCAGAGAGTTATGTGACACAAAATAACTTTGAATTTTTATGCCCTTAAATCACAGACATATGTCATGCAAAATACTTAATAAATAACGTTTCCCACATGTCTACTTTACATCAGCACAATTTTGGAAACAAATTTTTTTTTTGCTAGGAAGTTATCAGGGTTAAAATTTGACCAGTGATTTCTCATTTTTACAACAAAATTTACAAAACCATTTTTTTTAGGGACCACCTCACATTTGAAGTCATTTTGAGGGTTCTATATGGCTGAAAATACCCAAAAGTGACACCATTCTAAAAACTGCACCCCTCAAGGTGCTCAAAACCACATTCAAGAAGTTTATTAACCCTTCAGGTGTTTCACAGCAGCAGAAGCAACATGGAAGTAAAAAATGAACATTTAACTTTTTAGTCACAAAAATGATCTTTTAGCAACAATTTTTTTATTTTCCCAAGGGTAAAAGGAGAAACTGGACTACGGACGTTGTTGTCCAATTTGTCCTGAGTACGCTGATACCTCATATGTGGGGGTAAACCACTGTTTGGGCGCACGGCAGGGCTCGGAAGGGAAGGAGCGCCATTTGACTTTTTGAATGAAAAATTGGCTCCAATCTTTAGCGGACACCATGTCGCGTTTGGAGAGCCCCCGTGTGCCTAAACATTGGAGCCCCCCACAAGTGACCCCATTTTGGAAATTAGACCCCCCAAGCAACTTATCTAGAAGCATAGTGAGCACTTTAAACCCCCAGGTGCTTCACAAATTGATCCGTAAAAATGAAAAAGTACTTTTTGTTCCCCAAAAAATTATTTTAGCCTCAATTTTTTCATTTTCACATGGGCAACAGGATAAAATGGATCCTAAATTTTGTTGGGCAATTTCTCCTGAGTACACCGATACCTCACATGTTGGGGTAAACCACTGTTTGGGCACATGGTAAGGCTCGGAAGGGAAGGAGCGCCATTTGACTTTTTGAATGAAAAATTATCTCCATCGTTAGCGGACACCATGTCGCTTTTGGAATGCCCCTGTGTGCCTAAACATTAGAGCTCCTCCACAAGTGACCCCATTTTGGAAACTAGACCCCCCAAGGAACTTATCTAGAGGCATAGTGAGCACTTTAAACCCCCAGGTGCTTCACAAATTGATCCGCAAAAATGAAAAAGTACTTTTTTTTCACACAAAATTTCTTTTAGCCTCAATTCTTTTATTTTCACATGGGCAACAGGATAAAATGGATCATAAAATTTGTTGGGCAATTTCTCCTGAGTACGCCGATACCTCATATGTGGGGGTAAACCACTGTTTGGGTGCACGGCAAGGCTCGGAAGGGGAGGCGTGCCATTTGACTTTTTGAATGGAAAATTAGCTCCAATCGTTAGCGGACACCATGTCGCGTTTGGAGAGCCCCTGTGTGCCTAAACATTGGAGCTCCCGCACAAGTGACCCCATTTTGGAAACTAGACCTCCCAAGGAACTAACCTAGATGTGTGGTGAGCACTTTGAACCCCCAAGTGCTTCACAGACGTTTATAACGCAGAGCCATGAAAATAAAAAATAATTTTTCTTTTCTCAAAAATGATTTTTTAGCCCACAATTTTTTTTCCCCAAGGGTAACAGGAGAAATTGGACCCCAAACGTTGTTGTCCAGTTTCTCCTGAGTACGCTGATACCCCATATGTGGGGGTAAACCACTGTTTTGGCACACGTCGGGGTTCGGAAGGGAAGTAGTGACGTTTTGAAATGCAGACTTTGATGGAATGCTCTGCGGGCGTCAGGTTGCTTTTGCAGAGCCCCTGATGTGCCTAAACAGTAGGAACTCCCCACAAGTGACTCCATTTTGGAAACTAGACCCCCAAGGGAACTTATCTAGATGTGTGGTGAGCACTTTGAACCCCCAAGTGCTTCACAGAAGTTTATAACGCAAAGCCGTGAAAATAATAAATGTGTTTCCTTTCCTCAAAAATATTTTTTTAGCCCAGAATTTTTTATTTTTGCAAGAGTAACAGGAGAAATTGGACTCAAAAGTTGTTGTCCAGTTTCTCCTGAGTACGCTGATACCCCATATATGGGGGTAAACCACTGTTTGGGCACATGCCGGGGCTCGGAAGGGAAGTAGTGACGTTTTGGAATGCAGACTTTGATGGAATGGTCTGCGGGCATCATGTTACGTTTGCAGAGCCCCTGCTATGCCTAAACAGTAGAAACCCCCCACAAATGACCCCATTTTGGAAACTAGACCCCCCAAGGAACTTATCTAGATGTGTGGTGAGCATGTTCAACCCCCAAGTGCTTCACAGAAGTTTACAACGCAGAGCCGTGAAAATAAAAAATAATTTTTCTTTCCTCAAAAAAGATGTTTTAGCAAGCAATTTTTTATTTTCCCAAGGGTAACAGGAGAAATTGGGCCCCAATATTTGTTGCCCAGTTTGTTGTGAGTGTGCTGGTACCCCATATGTGGGGGTAAACCACTGTTTGGGCACACGTCAGGGCTCGGAAGGGAAGTAGTGACATTTGAAATGCAGACTTTGATGGAATGGTCTGCGGGCGTCACATTGCATTTGCAGAGCCCCTGATGTGCCTAAACAGTAGAAACACCCCACAAGTGACCCCATTTTGGAAACTAGACCCCCCCAAGGAACTTATCTAGATGTGTGATGAGCACGTTCAACCCCCAAGTGCTTCACAGAAGTTTACAACGCAGAGCCGTGAAAATAAAAAAAACATTTTTCTTTCCTCAAAAAAGATGTTTTAGCAAGCAATTTTTTATTTTCACAAGGGTAACAGGAGAAATTGGGCCCCAATATTTGTTGTCCAGTTTGTTGTGAGTGTGCTGGTACCCCATATGTGGGGGTAAACCACTGTTTGGGCACACGTCAGGGCTCGGAAGGGAAGTAGTGACATTTGAAATGCAGACTTTGATAGAATGGTCTGCGGGCATCACGTTGCATTTGCAGAGCCCCTGATGTGCCTAAACAGTAGAAACACCCCACAAGTGACCCCATTTTGGAAACTAGACCCCCGAAGGAACTTATCTAGATGTGTGGTGAGCACTTTCAACCCCCAAGTGCTTCACAGAAGTTTATAACGCAGAGCCGTGAAAATAAAAAATAATTGTTCTTTCCTCAAAAATTATGTTTTAGCAAGTAATTTTTTATTTTTGCAAGGGTAACAGGAGAAATTGGACCCCAACAGTTGTTGCCCAGTTTGTCCTGAGTACGCTGTTACCCCAAATGTGGGGGTAAACCACTGTTTGGGCGCATGTCGGGGCTTGGAAGGGAGGGAGCACCATTTGACTTTTTGAACGCAAGATTGGCTGGAATCAATGGTGGCGCCATGTTGCGTTTGGAGACCCCTGATGTGCCTAAACAGTGGAAACCCCTCAATTCTAACTTCAACACTAACCCCAACACACCCCTAATCCTAATCCCAACTGTAGCCATAACCCTAATCACAACCCTAACCCCAACACACCCCTAACCACAACCCTAACCGCAACACACCCGTAACCCTAATTCCAACCCTAATCCTAACCCTAATCCCAACCCTAACCCTAATCCCAACCCTAACCACAACTGTAACCCCAACGCACCCCTAACCCTATCCGTAACCCTAACCACAAGCCTAATCTTAACCCTATTTCCAACCCTAGCCCTATTTCCAACCCTAGCCCTAATTCCAACCCTAACCCTAAGGCTATGTGCCCACGTTGCGGATTCGTGTGAGATTTTTCCGCACGATCTTTGAAAAATCTGCAGGTAAAAGGCACTGCGTTTTACCTGCGGATTTACAGCAGATTTCCAGTGTTTTTTTGTGCGGATTTCACCTGCGGATTCCTATTGAGGAACAGGTGTAAAACGCTGCGGAATCCGCACAAAGAATTGACATGCTGCGGAAAATACAACGCAGCGTTTCTGCATCGAATTTTCCACACCATGGGCACAGCGGATTTGGTTTTCCATAGGTGTACATGGTACTGTAAACCTGATGGAAAACTGGTACGAATTCGCAGCGGCCAATCCGCTGCGGATCCGCGGCCAATCCGCTGCGGATCCGCGGCCAATCCGCTGCGGATCCGCGGCCAATCCGCTGCGGATCCGCAGCCAAATCCGCACTGTGTGCACATGCCATAACCCTAACCCTAACCCTAACCCTACCCGTAACCCTAACCCTACCCCTAACCCTAACCCTACCCCTAGTTCTAACCCTAGTTCTAACCCTAACCCTAGTGGAAAAAGAAAAAAAAATATTTTCTTTATTTTATTATTGTCCCTACCTATGGGGGTGATAAAGGGGGGGTTATTTATTTATTTTTTTTATTTTGATCGCTGTGATAGAACCTACCACAGCGATCAAAATGTACTTTGTAATGAATCTGCCGGCCGGCAGATTCGGCGGGCGCACTGAGCATGCGCCCGCCATTTTGGAAGATGGCGGCGCCCATGGAGGAGGCGGACGGGCACCGGGAGCCTCGGTAAGTATAAGGGGGGGGGAGATCGGGGCATGGGGGGGCGTCGGAGCACGGGGGGGTGACATAGGAGCACGGGGGGAGCGGACAGGAGGACGGGGGAGCGGAGCACGGGACGGAGGGGACTACGGGACAGATCGGTGGCTTGGTGGGAGGGGGTCACTTCAGTATTTCCAGCCATGGCCGATGATATTGCAGCATCAGCCATGGCTGGATTGTAATATTTCACCAGTTTTTTAGGTGAAATATTACAAATCGCTCTGATTGGCAGTTTCACTTTCAACTGCCAATCAGAGCGATCGTAGCCACGGGAGGGGTGAAGCCACCCCCCCTGGGCTGAAGTACCGCTCCCCCTGTCCCTGCAGAAAGGGTGAAATCGGAGTTAACCATTTCACCCGCTCTGCAGCGACGCGATCATTCCATGACGCCACATAGGCGTCATGGGTCGGATTGGCACGGGTTTTCATGATGCCTACGTGGCGTCAAAGGTCGGGAAGGGGTTAATTAACCTCAACACATAAGGTAATTGAGAGAAGCAACCCATAACATGTATTGTTTAACCTTACATAAGTTTTCCTCAGACAAAGTGAGACACTAAAGATGGCCGCCATCTCCTGTACCAGAGCCGTGTGCTCTGGTATCCAAGATGAACAATGAAGACCCTAAAGATGGCCGCCATTTCCTGTATCAGCATGCCGTGTGCTCTGGTATCCAAGATGACGCCCACCCTGATGACCTCATGGATCCACCCACAGTGAGGCCCACCCTGATGACCTCACGGACCAACCCACCCTGATGACCTCATGGATCCGCCCGTGGACTTGCTCATGCCCAACCCACTAACCAATGAAATACATCCGATCACTCCCATTTTAGAGCTAATCGAGCCCCCTTACAGGAGATATATAAGATGTGTTTTCACTAATAAAATACCTTCTTGGAGCTGAGCCACACATTGATCAAGGAGAGTTACAGCTGACTGTGTCTGGTGTATTTCTTTAGTGCACATGATCAATATCCATTAGGCCAGGAGTAGGCAACTAGAGAATTGAACATTTTATTAATTGTTCAACCCTAATATTTGGCGCCCAGAGAGGAGTAAAAACATCAGTGCCCATTTTCCTAGCTCAAGAGGTGAGTTATTCTGCAGACATAGAACAGCTAGGCCCTCTACAGTCTTTTACAGTCCACAACTAGGCAGTCAGAGCAGCTGTATGCAAGTTTGTGCCTACTTCGGTCAGGGTTGCTGAGCGCCTCCTGGATCCATCTCTCACATTGTAAACTTCTTAGACAGGTAGGGACAGAGTAGGATCTGACCTGCTTGTCAAAGTCCAGCTACAAAGGGAGGTTTTCCACAAGGGAAAACTTGTCTCAAACTGGTGAAAACTCCAATTTCCTCCCCCGGGCAAGACGGTCAGATCTAGGATGTGTACATCAGGGTTAGTCGCACATGTGTATTTTACTGTAAGTAACCATGGAGATGGGAGATTGGAGAGTAATAGATCCAGCAGGTTGGAAAGTCCCGAGGACACTGGTAACACGCTCCGATATACCTCCGCAGTATACCCATAATTGGTCACACATTCTCTGGTGTCTATAGCATCCATATTGTCATGAAGCTTCTGATGTCATAATAACACTTAACATCGGTGGGTTAGAGAACCACGGTGGGATCAAGATAAAAGAAAAGGTTAATAAAGTATTTAGGGGGGACTGTTGAGGAGAGCCATAAGATCAAATACTTAATTAACCTCAACACATAAGGTAATTGAGAGAAGCAACCCATAACATGTATTGTTTAACCTTACATAAGTTTTCCTCAGACAAAGTGAGACACTAAAGATGGCCGCCATCTCCTGTACCAGAGCCGTGTGCTCTGGTATCCAAGATGAACAATGAAGACCCTAAAGATGGCCGCCATTTCCTGTATCAGCATGCCGTGTGCTCTGGAATCCAAGATGACGCCCACCCTGATGACCTCATGGATCCACCCACAGTGACGCCCACCCTGATGACATCACGGACCAACCCACCCTGATGACCTCATGGATCCGCCCATGGACTTGCTCATGCCCAACCCACTAACCAATGAAATACATCCGATCACTCCCATTTTAGAGCTAACCGAGCCCCCTTACAGGAGATATATAAGATGTGTTTTCACTAATAAAATACCTTCTTGGAGCTGAGCCACACATTGATCAAGGAGAGTAACAGCTGACTGTGTCTGGTGTATTTCTTTAGTGCACATGATCAATATCCATTAGGCCAGGAGTAGGCAACTAGAGAATTGAACATTTTATTAATTGTTCAACCCTAATATTTGGCGTCCCTGGGTGGACTCGAACCACCAACCTGCGGTGCCATCTCTACTCCCGCCTCAGGTGCCACCACCAACAGTGCCGATGCTCATGTCTGAAGAGCCCACCCTCTATGTCAAGTTTACACCCCAGCAAGCTGCTACTCTGTTGAACCAGCTTCCAGATCCAGAAAAACAGCCGATGCCTTTCTACAGAAGCATGCTTCAAATACAAAGGAATTACTCAGCCACGTGGCAAGATCTCATTTCCCTGGCAAATCTTAAAGCGGGCGATGCATATTGGCCTGTTATGGAGGCCGCATTCAATGATGCCTCACTTGCCAGTGACACCACATGGGACTCTGGTATTTTGTTCTGCCAACAACTTAAGACATGGGCCTCGGATAAGTTGGCTGATCAGTCAACATCTTTCAAGGATGTCACGCAGGAACCAGGGGAATCGGTGGAGAGATATCATGCTCGCTGAGCCCAAATGTTTAATGACCTTGGTTTCAGTAACCAGATAAAAGTTCAACGGACACTGCTCGTCTCCTCTTTTGTTGAAGGCCTTCGAGAAGCCCTGAGGAAGCAATTTCAAGCAATCAGACCTGAATATGCTACATTGGATCCTAAGGATGTTTTAACAATAGCTAAGGGATTCGAAAAAACACTCCCTGAGAAATCGATAACCTCAAACAAAAAGACCCATATTCTATGGACTGATGTGCAATATCAAAATCAGCGACTTCTATCACCTCGTAGCAAAGATGTCTGCTTCAATTGTGGCAACCCAGGTCACCAAAAACGAGATTGTAGGGTCCCTTTTCCAAGACGCAGATTCAGGAATTACAACGAGGATAATCGCAGATTCAACTATCCTCGTTACAATGACCAATACTACGAACGACCACTACAAGCTCAGATGCATCCCGATGTCAATCACACCGCAGCTCTGATGGATCTAAGCACCCGATAGGACAAGGGCAAGCCCGTGTCCACTACTTTGGCTTCTATGTCTGGTCCTATAGCCAAAGTAACGATCAACGTTCAAGGCAAACCCTTACCGTTTCTTGTGGATACAGGTGCAGCCAGAAGTGTTATCAGATTACAGGACCTGCCTTTTCCCGATCTGATATCATCTGAAGCCGTGACATGCGTGGGAGTGGATGGCAAGCCTACTTCTAACAAGCTCACCCGTAAGATACAGGTTGGACCATACGAAGATGTGTTTATGCGTCCAGTGGTGTCCCCCACTTGTCCTACCAACCTTCTGGGAGCAGACCTTCTCCAAAAGCTGAGAGCAACTATAGCTTATTCATCAGATGGTCTCACCATCACCATCACTGACCCGCTCGATCCGAGCAAAGAGTGTCAACTTCAAGCTGCACCTCTGCTTATGATGATGGATGAAGCTGCTAAAACAGTCTCGAGTGTTCCGCCAGAAGTGATGTCACAAGTTCCATCTACTCTATGGTCTACTGGCCCTGAAGATATTGGACGTCTTGCTGTGCCCCCGGTGCGGGTCATTCTTAAACCTGGAGCTCAGCTTCCAAGGGTGCCCCAATATCCACTCAAATCTGTCCAAGAAGAGTCTTTGGCCACTCAAATCAAAACTCTCTTGGAGAACGGGGCACTAGTCAAATGTAACTCTCCCTGTAACACACCTTTGTTTCCAGTAAAGAAGAGGACATTAAAAGGAGAAGCTCCAAAGTATTGTATGGTTCAAGATCTCCGGGCTGTTAATGCAGCAACTGTACTAGAAAGTCCAATTGTGCCCAATCCACATACATTGCTGTCGGAAATACCATCAGATGCAGAACGTTTCACTGTCATAGACCTGGCCAATGCTTTCTTCAGCATACCACTGCATTCAGAAGATTGGTACCTGTTTGCTTTCACTTACAGAGGATCACAATATACCTGGACGGTCTTACCACAAGGAGCACAGAACTCACCAAGTCATTTCTCTCAGGCCCTTGCCACTTGTCTACAGCCATGGAGAGAGATTAACCATCAAGTTGTCCTGCTTCAATATGTGGATGATCTCCTACTATGCTGTCCTAATCAGGCGACCGCTGAAGAGTCAAGTCTCAGTCTTCTTCTTCATCTTGCACAACAAAACTGTAAGGTGTCCCTCAACAAAGTCCAGTGGTGTCAGCCTAAAGTCGTGTTTTTAGGCCACTGTCTCTCTCCGAAATTGAAACACCTAACAGATGAAAGGAAGCTTGCTATTAAGACCGTTCCTCTACCAAAAGGACCTAAGCAGTTACAAGCTTTTTTAGGACTTATCACATATTGTCGCCAATGGATTCCAGACGCCTCCAAGCTGATGCAACCGTTGTACGATGACCTTAAGACGTCAGCATTTCCACTATGTCCCAAATCTGTTGAAGCCTTCTATCCTCTTAAACAGGCCATACAGTCTGCACCAGCTCTTGGAATCCCAAATTATCAACTACCTTTTTACTTGTTTGTCAGTGAAGTAGCAGGACATGCTTCCGGAGTCCTAGCACAAAAACATGGGGGAAGAACAAGACCAATCGGCTACTACTCTGCCCGCCTGGACTCTGTGTCTCAAGCTTCCCCGACTTGCCTCAGAGCTGTTCATGCTGCACATATGCTTCTGGACAAAACTTCTGATATCATCTTAGGACATCCGGTTCTCTTAATGGCTCCACACGACATAAAAGCTATTCTAGGCCAGACTCAACCTAAACACCTGTCGCTACAGCGTCATATGAGACTCCAATGTTCCCTCTTGATTCCGGATAATGTCACTCTTGTCCGCTGCACCATCCTCAACCCGTCCACGCTGCTTCCTCTTTCCAGGGGGGATGTGGATGATGATACTGATGCTCTCGGAGAAGATGCCTCTACACACTCAGAGGATCATGACTGTCTCGAACAAATGCAGGAAGAAGCAGCCTCCAAGAAAAACGTGTCTGAAGACCCAGTCCCACATGCTGACCTGACGTTCTTCACTGATGGTTCCAGATTTGCAAATGAAACAGGAAGATTCCATACGGGATATGCCGTGGTTATACATGACCAGGTCATCTCAGCTGGATCGCTACCACCGCACATGTCTGCACAAGAAGCGGAACTTAAAGCTTTGACGTTGGCTTGTCAGGAAGCGACGGAGAAGGTGGTCAACATCTACACGGATTCAAGATATGCTTTTGGAGTGGCTCATGACTTCGGCAGTATCTGGGCAGCCAGAGGATACCTAACGTCCAGTGGAACTCCTGTAAAACATGCTGCTATCATACAAGAACTTGTGGCCGCTCTAGATCTATCTTTGGAGGTTGCAGTGATCAAGATCAAAGCTCACGGAAGATTGGATTCTCCAGAAGCAAGGGGGAACTTCTTTGCTGACAAAACAGCAAAAACCTATGCTGTGGATCCACTTGGGAAAGAAAAAGCAGCGGTGTACGTGTCACAAGACACTGAAGAAGGGACTAAAGCCTCTCTTATGAGGATCATCCATCTACATCAAGACAAGACATCAGATGATGAAAAGAAGTCATGGCAAGAAGGAGGAGCTAAAAAGGATGAAGATGGAGTCTGGAGGATGAACAAAAAGGTCTGTCTACCCCGTAATCTGTACCCTTCAGTGACAGAATGGGCACACGGTATCACCCACAGAGGCAAGAATCAGATGAATGACCTAATTTGGAAGACTTATATGGCACCTGGAATCTCTACTGTTACCCAAAAATATTGCAAGTCCTGCCTTGTGTGTGCAACATGCAATCCAGCACCGCCTCAGAAAGTTACTCAGAAACATTTGGCTAAACCACTTTATCCCTTTCAGAGGATTCAGATTGATCACATTCTGGTACAATACTACTGCACACGTTGCTTCTTTTAAATTTGATTATTGTGATGTAGTACAGTGCGACACTAAGTGGGTTTCCTCACCTTCCACAATGAGTCAACCGGCACAGCTGAGATCAGGACAACAATATATATGTGTTACAGGTGATGGATGGGGACGAACTTGTAGTTCATGGAGGGCGGTCGGGTGGAACACTGGTGAAGATTGGGGGTATAGACCAAACACAGCCTCAAGAAAACAGGACTCACAGGGCAAATCCCTACTCACTAGGATGACACTCTCCCGTATAAAAGTCCTCAAGCCCTGTGATACCATTGGCCAATGCAACCCTTTAGTCCTCAACCTGGAGAACCCTCAACCTGGCGATAATGGCACCTATCTGCTGGGTACATATGTAAATGGTGTGTGTGCCAGTTGTGCCCATCTAGGTCAATTCATATTAGCAGATATAAAAGAAATGTCCCCAAAAGATAAAAATGAGCATTCAAACCCTCTTAACAAGATGACAGCCATTGCAAACCCCACATTTGAAGATATTCTTGCCATTGAAACAGGATACACTGAGACAAACTTATGGTTGAAGTGGATGAAATATACAGCCAATCAATATAATAAATCTAATTGCTTTGTCTGTGCAGGAGCGAGACCCCACTTAGGATCTGTCCCTCTAGACTTACCCCCAGATATGGAAAAATGTTTCCTGAGTCTGTTTACTAACAAATCCCTTGATGAAACAAATTGCGAAAATTGGAAAAAGAAGTATCCCATAGTCACAAAAACACCTAATCCAGGTGAAGGCATCACCATATACCCAGGAAAATACACTTGTTACACTAATACTGAATGGAGCATATTTTTGGGTAATTTCACAAAGGGATACTGCAGCAGAAGGTGAGGAAGCCCTAACTTCAGAAAATCTCCACAGAACAAAACGGGAAACAAATTTAGAACCAAGAGGCAGTTTTGACCCCCACATTTATATCGATGCTATAGGAGTCCCAAGGGGGGTACCAGATGAATTTAAGGCCAGGGATCAAGTCAAAGCAGGTTTTGAATCATTTATCTTACCCCTAGTGACTATAAATAAAAATGTAGACTGGATCAATTACATCTATTATAATCAACAGAGATTTGTCAATTACACTAGAGAAGCTCTTCAAGGTTTGGCAGACCAACTAGGCCCTACATCAATAATGGCTTTTCAAAACAGAATGGCCCTTGACATGATATTGGCAGAAAAAGGAGGTGTTTGCAAAATGTGAAATCTGCATGCTGTACCTATATTCCAGATAATACAGGTCCCACCGGAAAGGTTACAGTAGCCATAAAAAAGCTGAATTCCCTACAAAAAGAATTAAAGAAAAATTCAGGTGTAGAAGATCCCTGGGACCAATACTTTTCATGGATGAAGGGGTGGCAGAGATGGCTAGCTCAGATAGGCGTAGTTATCCTCGTCGTCCTAATCATTGCAGCTATTATTGTTTGTTGTGTTCTTCCCTGTGTAAGGAAAATGATCGAGAGAGGAGTAAAAACATCAGTGCCCATTTTCCTAGCTCAGGAGGTGAGTTATTCTGCAGACATAGAACAGCTAGGCCCTCTACAGTCTTTTACAGTCCACAACTAGGCAGTCAGAGCAGCTGTATGCAAGTTTGTGCCTACTTCGGTCAGGGTTGCTGAGTGCCTCCTGGATCCATCTCTCACATTGTAAACTTCTTAGACAGGTAGGGACAGAGTAGGATCTGACCTGCTTGTCAAAGTCCAGCTACAAAGGGAGGTTTTCCACAAGGGAAAACTTGTCTCAAACTGGTGAAAACTCCAATTTCCTCCCCCGGGCAAGACGGTCAGATCTAGGATGTGTACATCAGGGTTAGTCGCACATGTGTATTTTACTGTAAGTAACCATGGAGATGGAAGATTGGAGAGTAATAGATCCAGCAGGTTGGAAAGTCCCGAGGACACTGGTAACACGCTCCGATATACCTCCGCAGTATACCCATAATTGGTCACACATTCTCTGGTGTCTATAGCATCCATATTGTCATGAAGCTTCTGATGTCATAATAACACTTAACATCGGTTGGTTAGAGAACCACGGTGGGATCAAGATAAAAGAAAAGGTTAATAAAGTATTTAGGGGGGACTGTTGAGGAGAGCCATAAGATCAAATACTTAATTAACCTCAACACATAAGGTAATTGAGAGAAGCAACCCATAACATGTATTGTTTAACCTTACATAAGTTTTCCTCAGACAAAGTGAGACACTAAAGATGGCCGCCATCTCCTGTACCAGAGCCGTGTGCTCTGGTATCCAAGATGAACAATGAAGACCCTAAAGATGGCCGCCATTTCCTGTATCAGCATGCCGTGTGCTCTGGTATCAAAGATGACGCCCACCCTGATGACCTCATGGATCCACCCACAGTGAGGCCCACCCTGATGACCTCACGGACCAACCCACCCTGATGGCCTCATGGATCCGCCCATGGACTTGCTCATGCCCAACCCACTAACCAATGAAATACATCCGATCACTCCCATTTTAGAGCTAACCGAGCCCCCTTACAGGAGATATATAAGATGTGTTTTCACTAATAAAATACCTTCTTGGAGCTGAGCCACACATTGATCAAGGAGAGTTACAGCTGACTGTGTCTGGTGTATTTCTTTAGTGCACATGATAAATATCCATTAGGCCAGGAGTAGGCAACTAGAGAATTGAACATTTTATTAATTGTTCAACCCTAATAATTGCATCATACTCTATGAGGGGGCTACATTTTATTCTATGGGGGTTGCATTATACTATATGAGGAGGGCTACAATGTATTCTATGGAAGGGCTACATTATAGTCTATGAGGTGGCTACCATATATTCTATGGAGGGGCTTCATTATACTACATGAGGGGGCTGCATTATATTCTATGGGGGGTTAAATTATATTGTATGGCCGGGGTGCATTATACTCAGGGGGCTACATTACATTCTGTGGGGTGGCTGCATTATACTCTGGGGTGGCAGCATTATACTGTATTGAGGACTATGGGGAATACATTACTATATGAAGAACTATGGGTTGCATTATACTATGGGAAGTGAATTGTACTACATGAATGACTATGGTGGTGCATTATACTATATGGAGCACTATGAGGAGTGTATTATACTATATGGAGGACTGAGCAGTGTATTTTAATATATGGAGGACTATGAGGAGTGTATCTATATATATATAAGAGGCATCGTGATTACTCACTAATCCCGCCCCCTGCACAGTAGCTCTGCCCCCACACATCACACATAATCCCACCCCCACTCCATTATTACACACAATCCCGCCCCCACCACATTACCACACACAATCCCACCCCCACCACATTACCACACACAATCCCGCCCCGACCGCATTACCACACACAATCCCGCCCCCACCACAATACCACACATAATACCGCCCCCCACCACAATACCACACATAATCCCGCCCCCCAACCACATTACCACACATAATCCGACCCCCCACCACATTACCACATATAATCCCGCTCCGCCACACCATTACCACACACAATCCTGCCCCCACCACATTACCACACACAATCCCACCCCCAGCACACTACCACACATAATCCCGCCCCCCCACCACATTAACAGACACAATCCTGCCCCCCACCACATTACCACACACAATCCCGCCCCCACCACATTACCACACATAATCCCGCCCCCACCACATTACCACACAAAATACCACCCCCACCACATTACCACACCCAATCCCGCCCCCCACGACACACAAACCCGCCACCACCACATTACCACAGATAATCCCGCCCCCCCACCACATTACCACACACAATCCCACCCCCCCACCACATTACCACATATAATCCCGCCCCCACCACATTACCACACACAATCCCGCCCCCCCACCACATCACCACACATAATCCCACCCCCCGACCACATTACCACACACAATCCCGCCCCCACCACATTACCACACATAATCCCGCCCCCCCACCACATTGCCACACACAATCCCGCCCCCCACCACATTACCACACAATCCCACCCCCCCACCACATTACCACACATAATCCCGCCCCCCCACCACATTACCACACACAATCCCGCCCCCCACCACATCACCACACATAATCCCTACCCCCACCACATTACCACACACAATCCCGCCCCCCACCACATCACCACACATAATCCCGCCACCCCACCACATTACCACACATAATTCCACCCCCCCACCATAGTACCACACATAATCCCGCCCCCCACCACATTACCACACATAATCCCACCCCCCACCACATTACCACACATAATCCCACCCCCCACCACATTACCACACATAATCCTGCCCCCCACCACATCACCACACATAATTCTGCCCCCCACCATAGTACCACACATAATCCCACCCCCCACCACATTACCACACATAATCCCGCCCCCACCACATTACCACACACAATCCCGCCCCCCCACCACATCACCACACATAATCCCACCCCCCGACCACATTACCACACACAATCCCGCCCCCACCACATTACCACACATAATCCCGCCCCCCCACCACATTGCCACACACAATCCCGCCCCCCACCACATTACCACACAATCCCACCCCCCCACCACATTACCACACATAATCCCGCCCCCCCACCACATTACCACACACAATCCCGCCCCCCACCACATCACCACACATAATCCCTACCCCCACCACATTACCACACACAATCCCGCCCCCCACCACATCACCACACATAATCCCGCCACCCCACCACATTACCACACATAATTCCACCCCCCCACCATAGTACCACACATAATCCCGCCCCCCACCACATTACCACACATAATCCCACCCCCCACCACATTACCACACATAATCCCACCCCCCACCACATTACCACACATAATCCTGCCCCCCACCACATCACCACACATAATTCTGCCCCCCACCATAGTACCACACATAATCCCACCCCCCACCACATTACCACACATAATCCCGCCCCCACCACATTACCACACATAATCCCACCCCCCATCACATTACCACACATAATCCTGCCCCCACCACATTACCACACATAATCCCGCCCCCCCCACCATATTACCACACATAATCCCGCCCCCACATATTACCACACGAGGCTCCATCCCCACACATTACCACACGAGGCTCCGTCCCACCACATTACCACACATAATCCTGCCCCCCACCACATCACCACACATAATTCTGCCCCCCACCATAGTACCACACATAATCCCACCCCCCACCACATTACCACACATAATCCCGCCCCCCACCATATTACCACATAATTCTGCCCCCCACCACATTACCACACACAATCCTGCCCCCCCACCACATTACCACACATAATCCCGCCCCCCCCACCATATTACCACACATAATCCCGCCCCCACATATTACCACACGAGGCTCCATCCCCACACATTACCACACGAGGCTCCGTCCCACCACATTACCACACATAATTCTGCCCCCCACCATATTACCACACATAATCCCGCCCCATCACATTACCACACATAATCCCAGCCCCTCACCACATTACCACACATAATCCCGCCCCCCCACCACATTACCACACATAATCCCGCCCCCCACCACATTACCACACATAATCCCGCCCCCCACCACATTACCACACATAATCCTGCCCCCCACCATATTACCACACATAATCCTGCCCCCCCACATTACCACACAAGGCTCCGTCCCCACACATTACCACACGAGGCTCCGTCCCCACACATTACCACACGAGGCTCCGTCCTACCACATTACCATACGAGGCTCTGTCCCACACATTACCACACGAGGCTCCGTACCCACACATTACCACACGAGGCTCCGTCCTCACACATTACCACACAAGGCTCTGTCCCCACACATTACCATATGAGGCTCCGTCCTCACACATTACCACACGAGGCTCCGTCCCCACACATTACCACACAAGGCTCTGCCCCCAAACATTACCATGCGAGGCTCCGTCCCTCCACATTACTACACGATGCTCCATCCCCACACGTTACCACACGAGGCTCCGTCCTCACACATTACCACATGAGGCTGCATCCCCACACATTACCACATGAGGCTCTGTCCCCACACATTACCACACAAATCCAGTTTGCTTTTGATTTTACACTGTGAATAAAATGTATTAGTATTATTCTGATTTTTTATTATTATTGTTATTAACTTCATTTTAAGTTAATTTACCACCTGCGTAAGCGCTATTGAATGTTGTCATTATTTACTTTAGTTTCATCACTAGCAGCGTTTAGATAGCAATGAGCATGCCGAGCGTTAGCTGGCTGGAAACAGCTAGTTATACTATATGAAGGACTGAGGAGTGTATTATACTATATGGAGGACTGAGGAATGTATTATACTATATGGTGGACTGAGAAGTGTTTTTTTTATATATGGAGGACTATGAGGAGTGTATTATACTATATGGAGGACTGAGGAACGTATTATACTATATGGAGGACTGAGGAGTGTATTTTAATATATGGAGGACTATGTGGTGTGTCTTATACTATATGAAGAACTGATGAGTGTATTATACTATATGGAGGACTGAGGAGTGTATTATACTATATGGATGACTGAGGAGTGTATTTTAGTATATGGAGGACTATGAGGAGTGTATTATACTATATGGAGGACTATTGGTAGTGTATATTACCATATGGAGGACTGATGAGTGTATTATACTATAAGGAGGACCCAGGAGTATATTTTAGTATATGGAGTACTATGAGGAGTGTATTTTGCTATATTGAGGACTGTGTTTCACATTATATTATATGGAGGTCTATGGGTGTATTATACTAAACAAGCAAAATGCTGCATATTCATTGAGTGATTGGATTGTTTATGTGGGAACAAAAATCATTGTTCTCAGCAGCACATCGCCGGTGTAAACTGTAGATGTGCTGCTGATAACATGATACTGTATGGGGACAGAATGATCTAATAGTGATTGTTCTGTTTCCATCACTCTTTCTCAGTTGATGTAAAGAGGCCGGGAAACAAGCGAAAAACTTCAATTTTGTCGATCACATTCATTTAGCGGCCTGAACTCAGCGCATGTAAACACAGCAGAAATGCTTGTGTGTGATGTGCAATATGTTAGCATTTAAGGCCCCATTTTCAACTTTTGCCTAGGGCCACACTTTGCCTAAAACTGGCCCTGATTGTGTGCACTGTTGGCATGGCCAAGATCTCAGTGCACCATTACACAATCATTACAACAGATCAGTCAATCAAATCAACTGCATACTTGTGTAGGTGGTTTAGTTAGCGTTCTCAGGATGACTGGCTCTCTTTAATAGTATGTGAATTATAAAAGATTGAATTAGTATGAGTTTCACAGGCAGAAGTACATGCACTTTGTATGCTACCAGTGAGGTTATTAATAGTGTAATATCTAAGTCAGTGCTTACCACCTCAGTTACTGCTTCTCTCCCAAGTGATGCTGGACCTTTACTGTGGGCGACGCAGGGCAACACAGTAACATTAATTCTCTGGGACTTGTGGTGTCATCTAGGGATGAGCGAATATTTCAATATTCGGTTTGGATTACGATCACCGAATTTGCAATTTTCGCCGAATTATTCGTCGAACATAGCCAAACACCATTGGAGTCAAAGGAAGGCAAAAACAAACACATACGCAACACTTTCAAATGGTCCTAAAAACTGCCAAAACACATCAAATTAGGGGCAGACACCAGAATGGTGGCCTCAATTCACCCACAGTACAAAATTTAGAATGGCACGACAGCAATCAGCGATGCATGAGGTATCAGGGTATGGGCCAGCATTTACAGCTTTGAATTGAACTTCAAATTAAGACAAGGTGGGTAAGACATCGGTGTAGGCCTGCTGTGCTGGGAGCCCTGATACCACATGCAACAACTCAACCTCGTTTTATTCTCAGCCACACTCAGGTGGCACAAATATCAGTTTCATAGACACACTATTGTCAGAAAAATGTAAGGATAATAACACGGGTAATTGACTCAAAGGTAGTGGAGGTCTGCTCATCTCAGAGGCCTACTGCTACAGCCAGCCCAGCAGATGGACACTCAACCAGGAGTGTACACATTTCCAAAAATTATTTGGAGACACCAACAAAGCGGCATCAATTTCACAAGAGTACAAATAGAAATAGTATAATATGTACCGACATGCCTTCCACTACAGACAACCCAGCAGATGGACACCCAACCAGGAATGTTCACATTTCAAAAAATGAGTAGCAGACACCAAAAAAGTGGCATCAATATCAAAAGAATAGAAATAGCATGAGGAGGGACATCTCTTCCACTACAGCCAACCCAGCAGATGTACCGTATATACTCGAGTATAAGCCGAGATTTTGAGCCCAAATTTTTGGGCTGAAAGTGCCCCTCTCGGCTTATACTCGAGTCACGGTCGGCGGCAGGGACGGAGGGTGAGGGGGAGAGGGCGCTGAGGCATACTTACCTGCTTCCGGGGCTCCTGGCGCTGTTCCTGCAGTCCCACGGTCTCCGGGTGCCGCAGCTCTTCCCCCTGTTCAGCGGTCACGTGGGACCGCTCATTAGAGAAATGAATATGGACTCCACTCCCATAGGGGTGGAGCCGCATATTCATTTCTCTACTGATGGTAACGGTGACCGCTGATAGAGGAAGAGGCTGCGGCACCCGGAGACCAGCTGTCCGGGGGAAGGAGCGGGTTGCCGGGAGCAGGTAAGTATGTCATATTCACCTGTCCGCGTTCCACACGCCGGGCGCCGCTCCATCTTCCCGGCGTCTCTCCGTACTGACTGTGTAGGTCAGAGGGCGCGATGACGTATATAGTGTGCGCGCCGCCCTCTGCCTGATCAGTCAGTGCAGAGAGACGCCGGGACGGGACGCTGAGGAGCTGCAAGCAAGAGAGGTGAGTATGTCATTTTTTTTTATTGCAGCAGCAGCAGCAATGGCACAGCTTTCTATGGTACATCTATGGGGCAATAATGAACGGTGCAGAGCACTATGTGGCACAGCTGTGAGGCAATAATGAACGGTGCAGAGCACTATATGGCACAGCTATGGGGCAATAATGAACGGTGCAGAGCACTATATGGCACAGCTATGGGGCAATAATGAACGGTGCAGAGCACTATATGGCACAGCTATGGGGCAATAATGAACGGTGCAGAGCACTATATGGCACAGCTATGGGGCAATAATGAACGGTGAAGAGCACTATATGGCACAGCTATGGGGCAATAATGAACTGTGCAGAGCACTATATGGCACAGCTATGGGGAAATAATGAACGGTGCAGAGCACTATATGGCACAGCTATGGGGCAATAATGAACTGTGCAGAGCACTATATGGCACAGCTATGGGGCAATAATGAACGGTGCAGAGCACTATATGGCACAGCTATGGGGCAATAATGAACGGTGCAGAGCACTATATGGCACAGCTTTCTATGGTACAGCTATGGGGCAATAATGAACGGTGCAGAGCACTATATGGCACAGCTATGTTGGCAATAATGAACGGTGCAGAGCACTATATGTCACAGCTATGGGGCAATAATGAACGGTGCAGAGCACTATATGGCACAGCTATGGGGCAATAATGAACTGTGCAGAGGACTATATGGCACAGCTATGGGGCAATAATGAACGGTGCAGAGCACTATATGGCACAGCTTTCTATGGTACAGCTATGGGGCAATAATGAACGGTGCAGAGCACTATATGGCACAGCTTTCTATGGTACATCTATGCGGCAATAATGAACTGTGCAGAGCACTATATGGCACAGCTGTGGGGCAATAATGAACGGTGCAGAGCACTATATGACACAGCTATGGGGCAATAATGAACGGTGCAGAGCACTATATGGCACAGCTTTCTATGGTACAGCTATGGGGCAATAATGAATGGTGCAGAGCACTATATGGCACAGCTATGGGGCAATAATGAACGATGCAGAGCACTATATGGCACAGCTATGGGGCAATAATGAACGGTGCAGAGCACTATATGGCACAGCTTTCTATGGTACAGCTATGGGGCAATAATGAACGGTGCAGAGCACTATATGGCACAGCTATGGGGCCATAATGAACGGTATGGAGCATCTATTTTTATTTTTCAAATTCACCGGTAGCTGCTGCATTTTCCACCCTAGGCTTATACTCGAGTCAATAAGTTTTCCCAGTTTTTTGTGGCAAAATTAGGGGTTCGGCTTATACTCGGGTCGGCTTATACTCGAGTATATACGGTACATCCAATCAGGAGTGTACACATTTCCCAAAATTATTTGGAAAGATTACCGAAGTGACATCAATTTCCCGAGAGTAGAAATAGTATAATAGGGACCAACACGTCTTCCACTACTGCCAATCCAGCAGATGGAGACCAACCAGGACTGTTCACATTTTCACAAATAAGTGTTAACATATGCAGCAGCAGCAACAGGCACAGAAGCCACACTAAATATATCACAGACTGCTATTAAGAGAGATCAATGCAGCACACTAAAAACTACAACATAGCCTAGTCTGTATAGTCTGCGATTGGCGTGCAAAAGTCCTTGGAGATCCATGACTTGTTCATCTTGATGAAAGTTAGGCAGTCAGCACTTTCAGGGGACGGCTGGCTGCGCTCATCCATCAGGACACCACCAGCAGCGCTGAACACATTTTCTGAGAGAGCGCTGGCTGCTGGGCATGATAAAATGTCAAAGGCATGAGAGGAGAGCTCTGGCCACTCATCCATTTTTGAAGACAAAAATGTGAAAAGGTCCAAACCCACCCTGATGGTATTAATATTGAGTTCTAAATACCCCTGCACCATCCTCTTCATTCGTTCACTACGTGTCAGAAGTATCAGACTCTGTTGTGCTGGTGCACGAGCTGGTCTGAAAAATGTGTCAAAGGACTCACAGAAATTGCTTCTGCCACTTACACTACTGCCGCTGCTGTTTTGGCTTTGATGAATTGACCTGCCGGAGGTTGGAAATCTAGAGCTGCGATGCACATTTTGTGTCTCACTGCTGTCTTGGGGAAAACCTTTCTTAAGGTCGTGTAAAAGAGTGATTCGATACTCCAGCATTCACGGGTCCCTTTCCAGGGCGGAAAGTATCTGGCAAAATTTCCTTTTAGGCCATTTTCAAACTTGCGTGAGCAATGTGAGAAACTCGCGCGAGTCTCTCCATCAATACCTGGCACTGCCGCCTGCATTAGGGACTGGAGTGTGCGGCTGCATGTATTTATATGCAGCTGAATGCTCAGGTCCGAATCGCCAGCGACAGTGCCGGGTATTGATGCGAGAGACTAGGGCAAGTGTCTCACATTGCACACGCAAGTGTGACACCGGCCTTATAACATGGATCTAACAGGGTGGCAACCCAGTAGTCAGCACTATTTTAAATCATAACTATACGGGAATCATGATGCAAATAGTGCAGCAAGAAGGCACTCATATGTCGGGCTATTCCATGAGGTCCAAGCCCATGCTGTGTTGGTGGCTGGGTAACACTGATGCTTCCTATGTCCCCTCCCACCAACCATGAACAGCAAGGGGATGATTATCTTCTTCATCTCCTGACAGTTACTTGCCCATCACCTCTTCCTCCTCCATTTGTTCCTCAGCTATTGCACCTTCACTAACAGTTTGCCTGGTATCACCAGCCTCCCTCGATCGCAGTAATCCACCCTCCCTTGGCACCTGCCTGTGTGATGACAGTGTGTAACTTTGAGACAATGTCATCCCTTCTGTATCCTCCTCTGCTTCCTCCTCTTCCTCTGGGACCACCACCTCCAACGCAGGCTATTCAAAGTCTGCTCCAGCATGAAGATGACCAAAATAGTGATACTGATGATGGCATAGTCAGCCCTTACCAGCTTAGTAGCCATTTTGAAACTATGCAGAAGGGTGCAGAGGTCCTTAACCCTGCTGTTCTCCTGGTTACCACTATACACTTGTTATCTTCCGGTCATTTTTGACCGGACCTAATAAAGTCTTGATTTTTAGCTAATTTAAGTGTTTTAATTGAATAATTTTTGCAGTATTACATTGTATGTGAACCTGGTTGTTTATAAACAAATGAAAAATGGAAAGAAAAACTTACTTTTTATTTTTTTTGTCAAAACATTTAACATGGCTTTATTGGAATATTTATGCATATTGCACATTTGCACATACAAAAATAATGATTCATCCAACTGTAAACTATAACTAATAACAATAAATGTATGTGTAAATCTGCATGGACCAAAAGGACCTAAATAAATTGATAAATAGTAGTAGATGTAATATATAGTCCAAAATGAGATTATATCTCCTTTATTTTACTCATAAAATGGTTGGAGATTACTATAAAAGGCTATCGGTCATTTTTGACCGAAGAGTACAAGTGTATAAAAAATTGTGGAGCAAAAAGTAAACATAAAAAAATATATATAAAAATACGCATAGTAAGAACCCATCAAATGAGGAAAAGTCAATCAACCACAAGTTTCAGAACCGCATCTTGAATTTTTAAAAAAATATTAAAGTTCAAAATCGGTGGTTTTTACCGAAGACAACAGCAGGGTTAATCTGTACCCACTCCGTAAATGTGATATGAGCCACGTCCGTACTGCATTGGCCCAGGCTATACGACATGACATTCTGCATCAGGGCTCACTGCTGCTGCCACAGTTGCTGCAACATGTGCAGAGTGGAATTCCACCATGTCGGCACATTGCATATCAACCTGCATATCGATGACCTGAGGGGTGCGAACTGCAGAAGTGAGCACACAGCTTCCGTGTTTTCTGCAGCAGTTCACCCAGGCCAGGATAGCGGTGGAGAAAACGATGTACCACCAGGTTGAGGATGTGAGCCATGCAAAGCATGTGTGTGAGCTTGCCTCGGCATATGACCGTCACCAGGTTTGCACCGTTATTGGACAAGGCCTTCCCTGGATCCAGGTTCAGCAGACACAGCCATTGCTCAAACTTGGCTTGGAGAGCTGTCCACAACTCTTCAGCTTTATGACTGTGATCTCCAAGGCATATCAATTTTAACACTGCCTGATTGCGGTGAGCCCTGGCTGCGCAGTATGGAGGTGGTGGAGATTCGATCTGCACCGTTGGAACGCGTGTCTCATTAAGGCAGAGGTTGAGTGCGCAGGTGGAGGCCCTAAAGGATGTAGAGAAGGAGACGGAAGTGTGAAATACAGAGGTTTGTACTGCAAGCCTTGGGGATACCAATACTTGTGGAGCAGGCCCTTCTCCACCTGCCCCAACAGCCACCAGAGTCACCCAGTGCCCAGTCAGTGAGATGTAATGCCCTTGGCAATGCTTACTCATCTGTGTCTGTGGTAAAATGCACCCTGGCATAGATTTAGAAAAGGAATGGGTGATGTTGTCTGCAACATGCTGGTATCATGCAGGCACAGCTTTCTTAGAGAAGTAATGGCAGCTGGGCAGCTGGTACTGGGGTACTGCGACGGACATCAGCTTTCAGAAACTGTCTGTATCTACCAGGTGGAAAGGCAGCATTTCCATGGCCAACAGATTGGAGATGTGGAGTTCAACCTCTTAGCTTTGTCATGTGTGGGACCATACCATCTTTTACGTGAGCACAACTGCAGGACCATGGGCTGGCTGCAGTCCTGAGAGGGTGGAGTTCGGTGAACTGGACAAACTACGGGACCGTGAGTGAGGTAGAGGCGGAGATGTTACCGTGGATTGATAAAGTTGTGGTGTGCTCGTTCTCTGAGGTCGGTCAAAAACAGCAGGCATATCCACTTCCGTTACAGCTGAAAGGCTCCCATTCAGCCTGACTGCAGTGGGTAAAGAACTGGAGGTTCTGCGGTTGGAGACCTGGGTGACAATACTTGGCACAGTAACAGAAGAGGAGGAAGAAGAAGCAGATGCGATTGATGGGGCAGCTGATGGTTGTTGAGGTCCGCTGGTCCGTGTTTTAGCACAGTGGGATTCCCAGAGTAACGCATGTTGATTACGCATGTGAAGGTTCATGCATATAGTAATCACATTATTGCACTTTTACCCTCTACTCTGTTTTTTTGGGTTGGGCCATCCTTTGCAGTGTCAACCCTTGTTGCCCCTGCAAGCTGCAGGCCCAAAAAATGCTGCTGGC
The DNA here is from genome assembly GCF_051348905.1 of Ranitomeya variabilis. Classification (NCBI taxonomy): domain Eukaryota; kingdom Metazoa; phylum Chordata; class Amphibia; order Anura; family Dendrobatidae; genus Ranitomeya; species Ranitomeya variabilis. Next base: position 504,234,003 of record NC_135232.1, read on the forward strand.
CACAGCCACAGTTGTGGCTGAGCATGCAGTGCTCATTGTGGCTGCATCACTCCATGTCTGCGCTGTATGGCGCAATGTAACCTCCTCATCCTCATCCTCCTCCACCTCCTCAGATGACCTACTCAGCTGCGTACCTCTGTGTTCACACCAAGTGGGATCTGCAACCTCATTATCATCCTCTGTGTTATCACATTCCTCACCCTGAGAGTCACCCTCCTCCTCTCCCTGCCCGGACAGCACAGTACATCTGCGTGAGCCTCAGATATCTGAGTTTCATCAGGATCACCTCCCTCTGGGGTTTAACATCTGGTGACAAGGGTCAGGATGCTGTTTGAACCCTACTTCATCCTCCCTGGATCCAAGCAAAAAAAATTTGGGCATCAGTGCAGATGATTTCCTCCTCTTGACTCCGTGAAGCTTTGGAGTACACTTCTGTTGCACATGGCATAGAAGGTGTGAAAAACTCTGAAGACTCACCCATCTGTGGTTCCCTACAGTCAGTTGGGCAGTTTGGCAGTTGGAGTGACGTGGGGGAAAACAAGGGTAATTGGGGTGCCAGCTTTGTGGACTGTACTGGGTGTGATGTTGAGGTGGAGGAAGGGAAGGACAGGCCACTTGAAGCTGCGCTTGCCATCCACTCGAGCACCTGCTCTTTCTGGGCAGAAAGGTAGTAGAGTAGCCCGTTCAGTGACAGAAATTGTCAGCTGTGTTTGTACAGGATGTGATATTGTTGGTTCTCTAGTGCTTTCACTAACATTACCCACTACCCCATGTACACCTTGAACACCGAGCTTAAGCCCCTTTCCACCATGACCTCGCTTTTTCCTAGTCATGTTGCTCAGATAGTTTGGTAGGAGCACGGAATTAGCAACAAAAAATTAGATTTTTTATTCTGTAGCAGCTCTGCACACAGCTGAATTTCAGTGGCACTATATGACAAGGTGAAATATGGACTGCTGAATTGCATTAGTCACAGAAGAAAGAATTGGTTCAGTCTGGATGAGGGATGTATGACAAAGAAGATATGCTTAAAATAATTTCAAACTAAAATGCCCACTACTGTATCACTTTAGTAACAGAAGAAATTTTTGGGTTGTGTGGATGAGGTCTGTATAACATAGACTAGATGCTCCAAACATTTTCCAAGTGAGATCACCCCTACTGTATCATATTAGTAACAGAAGAAAAAAATGTGTGATGATGAGGCCTGTATAACCTAGAAGATATGCTCCAAACAATTTCAAACTCTGATCTAGCCTGCTGTATCACGCTTGTCACATAAATATTTTTTTTACTGTGCAACAGCTCTGCACTCAAAACAATTTCACTTCCACTAAATGACAAGGTAGGATATGGCGGCCTGTATCATGTTTGCTGCAGATTTTTGTTTATTATTGTGCAACAGCTGTACAGAAAGATGAATTTCACTGCAACTAAATGACAGGGTGAGATATGGCGTGTTTAATCACGTTAGCAACTGCAAAGAATAGGTTTTTTTTTACTCTGCATAAGCTCTGCACAAAGCTGAATTTCACTGCCACTAAATGGCAAGGTGAGATATGGCATCCTGAATCATATTAGCAACTGCAATAAATATTTTTTTTCACTATAAAACAGCTTTGCACAAAGCTGGATTTCACCGACAAGAAATGACAAGGTGAGATATGGCCTGCTGAATCACATTAGCAACTGCAAAAAATAATTATTTACTGTAAAGCAGCTCTGCACAAAGCTGAATTCCACCACCAATAAATGACAAGGTGAGATATGGCTCATTGAATCTCGTTAGCAACTGCCAAAAATATTTTGTTGGGCAACAGCTCTGCACACAGAACAATTTCACCGTCACAAAATGACAAGGTAGGATTTGGCGGGCTGTATCACATTTAGCAACATAATTTTTTTTTTTACTCTGCAACAGCTATGCAGAAAGATTAATTTTACCGCCACTAAATGACAAGGTGGGATATGGCAGGCTGTATCAAATACAGAAACATAATTCTTTTTTTTACTGTGGAAAAACTGTACAGAAAGATGAATTTCACAGCCACTAAATGACAGGGTGAGATATGGCGTGCTAAATCACGTTAGCAAGTGCAAAAAATATATTTTTTTTATTGTGCAACAGCTCTGAACACAGAACAATGTCACAGCCACTAAATAACAAGGTGATCATGCTGTATCAGATTTAGCAACTGAAAGAATAAGATTTAGAAAGGTCTACACGTGCATGGAGCACAATAGAAGCAGTGCACAACACACTTCTATGAAATGTACCCTGCTGCCTTTGTCTTTGGACCTCAGTAATGGCACAAAAGAAATCTGCTTGAAGGTCAATTTCACAGCCACACAGGACACTAGCTATCGAAAATATCTGACTTACAAACAACCTCCTAGGTAACTATCTAAAATCTATCAGCTCATAGGACCAGGGTCCGGAGTAGCCTCTCTGTGCTGTTATATTGACAAAATGGCACTAAAACAAGATGTCCACTCTTTATATAGAGAGGGACATGTGATTTCAGCAGCCAATGACACAAGCTGTTGTGTCTGGACATTTTGGATGTTTCCTGCGGCCTGATTGGCAATGTGCACACAAAGTTAGAAAAAAAGGGAAAAAATTTCCCTCTGGGCTCTCTCCACCCCTTTCGCTCATTAAACACGTGCCCCATGCTCATCATACACCTCCACTATCCTAGCCAAAGTGCTCAAAATACTTTAGTGGCAACGCAAATATTTTCCCGCACTTTTTACCGAATGTTATCGTTTTTTTCCAATTTTATAAAAATTTGCTCGAGTTTCCGATAACAAATCTGAATGTGCCATATTCGTGCCGAATTTATGTTTGGCTATAATTTTTCAAACATATCCGCTCATCTCCAGGAATGAATCTTGGGAGTTAATACCCATCTTTGGTTTAGTAATAAATCTACGCTGTGATCCTTGGGCGGGACTGCTAACCATTTAAACTCCTGAATCCCGGTATCCCACTGCCAGTTATAAGTACTGCGTTTCCTGGTCCACACACCTGTTGTCTGCCCCTGTTGTGCTAGTGCTGTTTCCTGTTTCAGACCTCATTTTGGGATCTCACTTTCTGTCTATTCTTTTAAACTCCAGAAGTTTCATGATTCTATTCTTGACACTGGAGTCACCATGGGAATAACAATAGTATTCTACTAATAAAGAGAAATTTTTGGTGTCCAATCATTGTTTGAGATTGTAGAGAATATGTTATGGTTTGTAAAATTTGTAACTAAACAAAAAATGAGGTATACATAAAGTTGGTATGCATGCCAAATATGGGATCATGTTTACACTGGTCATTAAACAGACAAAATTGAAATAACATAGGATACTTAATAAACACAATTTTTGAATAAAAAAATAAATAAAAGCCATCCCACCAGTGTCAAGATATACCCAAATCTGGATGGTCCTAACCTCTAGTATTAAAACCTTACCATGTGTCAAAATGACATCAATTTGAATAAGGATCGAGCAGGACCGGCTCCCGAATATGGATACCCAGCAGGTTAGGAACATCCCGATTTCGGTAAACCTTGACATTGGTGAGATAGCTTTTACACTTTTTTTTAATCAAAAATAGTGGTTATGTAAGGAGTTAAAAGCACCAGAAGAGTCTGGGGGCGGTTACCTTCTCGGCTCTGTGCCCGGAACCTTTGAGCTGTGCCGCAGGTTCCCTAGGGGAGAGACTTGTAGACTGGGACAGGAGGGAAGAAGCAGCCTGAGAGCAGGAAAGGGACGCATGCAGGGGAGAGAGCAGCTTGCAGAGCAGCGTGCAGAGCCGGGTGCAGCTGCGCTCCAGAAAAGAGAAAGAAAGAGACTTCCCAGAAAGACTGCATCTTGTAGAGACTGCCCAGAAAGACTGCATCCAGTGAGTACTTAAAGCGGACTCTGCTGTGACTTTAGGGGGGCGCTTTGAGACCCGTTGAGAGACTACTACACCCTGGCCCCTGACTCCTGGTACAGAGACTTAACAGTGCAGAGCCCCTGTTTTCTTGGTACAGAGACTTAACAGTGCAGAGCCCCTTGTTTTCCTGGTACAGAGACAACCGTGCGGAGCCCTGATTTTCTGGCTGTGCTATAAAAGTTAAAGACTCAGAGCCTGTGCATACCACATTAACTCCCGAAACCCCAGGCAGCAGGCTCTCAGAGACTACTCTGCTCACGGACCACAGAGGGACGACAAGTGCCACTGATTCTCGGCGCCTACGTTGGAGAAGACGACCCTCCAAGCAAGTCCTCATGAGACTGATAAGTGTTCTTTTCTCAAGAAATCCTGCTTAATTCTGTTTTATTGTTTAACTCCCGTATTCTTGCATTGTTTTATTGCTAGTTATTTTCCATTGCTTCCTCCCTGCGAGGAGAACCTAATTCCTGTTATTAAACCCCTCAACTGTTGGTCTGCCTGTTCTGTGGTGACATACTCAGTACCTGCACGTTATTACATTTGGCGTAGTCGGCAGGATGTCACACGGTAGTGCGGATAGGGCAGACCAAGCAGCGGGGGAAGTTCCCAGGTCTAGCATTTCCCTGGGAGCCATGTTGAATAATTTGCCAAGGTTCACTGGGAACAATGTAATGTTGTGGAGTTGGACAGAGCGTATCCGGGGAATGATGCGGATGCACCCCATGACACCAGCCCTGGAGGCAGAAATTGCATTGATGGCTCTGGAGGGGGAGGCGCGGGATTCTGTCATGCATAGGTCCCCCCGGGAGAGAGATACCCTGGACAAAGTGCTGCGCATACTTGAGGAAACGCATGGGGACCCCACTGACGTAGGGGAACTTCGCATGCGACTGTTTCACCGGGTACAACGGGAGGGGGAGACCGTGACCCAATTCATGAACGCCCTACAAGAGCTTCACACTGCTATCAGACGAAAGGACGGTGTAGGGGTAGGGTCAGTTGATGTGGTGCTCAGAGATCAGCTAGTGACAGGACTGCGTGACGCAATGATGAAACAGGCACTGCGAGAGCGCATGCGAGTAAAGCCAGACATGACTTTCTCTGAGGTTGGCAGTGAGGCGCGTGTGCGAGAACAAGAACAGGGAGTGACGGGGCTGGTAGGAAGGGTGCAGAGCGGGGAGGTAACCACCACCGCAGGCAATATTCCCCAGTGGGTGGAGGACCTGAGAATGGAGATTAGACAGGTCCGTGAAGAAATGGCGGCCTCCAGAAGAACTCTGGCAGAGGGGCCCGGCCCTCTGGTGCGAGACAGAGAAGCTGCCCCCCGAAGGGAGGGTGAAACTACCAGGAGGAGAAGCCCTCTTACATGCTACACTTGTGGAGAGTCCGGCCACATTGCTCGATGGTGTCCCTGGCGGAGCCGACCATCCCCGCATCCTCCTTTAAACTAGGTGGCTCTGGGCTTGAGGGGCGCCGCTCAGAGCGTGAAGAACAGAGGAGGAAGAGTAAAAGTCCCCACAGCCTTGTTTCCACGTGCCCTCTGGTCTGGGCAGAAATCAATGGAAGAGCAGTGCGATGCTTGATAGACACCGGCTCGCAAGTGACCACCATGCCTGAGAGATATTTCCACCATCACTTCACAGAGGCGCTACGGCCCGAATGGGGTCCTGTGATCAAACTTATGGCGGCCAATCACTTGCCCATCCCGGTCGCAGGGGTGGTATGGATGAACATAGAGGTCTGCGGAAAAGACCTCGGGAGGAGAGGAGTGGTATTGGTGGATGGAGAGGTAGCTAAAGACCATACCGTGACCCTGGGCATGAATGTGTTAAAAGACCTCGGAAGCCTCGTTTTCAACGAGTCCCCGGAACAGTTCCTACAACAATGGAGCGACCAAACTCCCCAGAGAAGGGTCTTCCAACAACTGATACGGACCGCCCAGGTCCGGGAAGCATACAGCGATGGAAAGGAACTCGGCAAAGTCGTCGTCCCCTCCTCAGTCAATCGAGTGTTGCCCCCTGGACAGACAGTGCTTCCCCTGCCTGTACGAGCTGGCATCCCGCTGGAGGGAGTCGAAGTCCAAATTGAGCCCAGCAGAGCCGACCAGCTGCCGTCAGGAATATTGGTCGCACGGTCCCTGGCTACCGTGCGGGATGGAACTGTCCTTGTGCGCTGCATCAATTTGGGGGAGACAGATATAACTTTGCCCCCTAGAAGCAACGTCGCTCAAGTCCTGGGCCTTCCAGACGAATTGGTCCCCACTGAGGCGGTACAGCTGACAGCAAGGCCAGAAGATCCGTGGCTGGTGACCGTCAAGGTGGAGGCAGCTCCGGACCCCAGGTTAATGCAAGAAGGGCGCCAGATACTGGAACGCATGAGGGCGGAGCTCTCGGAACTTACTCCGCAGCAGGTACCTCAGGTAGAAGCTGTATTGGGGAAATTTCAGGATGCGTTCGCCAAAGATGAAGATGACTTTGGACGTACCACGGCCATTACCCACGAGATACCCACCGGGGATGCGGCGCCAATCCGGGAACGGTACCGCCAAATACCTCCACAGATGTACCAGGAGGTGAAGGGAATGCTGTCACACATGCTGAAGAAGGGAGTTATATGTGAGAGTCAGAGCCCGTGGGCTGCCCCTATCGTCTTGGTGAGAAAGAAAGACGGGTCCCTGCGGTTCTGTGTGGACTATCGGCGGCTCAATGCTTGCACAGTGCGGGACTCGTACCCACTGCCCAGGATAGAGGAGTCCCTGACGGCACTAGGGAATGCCAGATATTTCTCCACGTTAGACTTGGCCAGCGGCTACTGGCAGGTGCCCATGTCTGAGCAAGACCGAGCCAAGACGGCCTTCATCCTTCCGATGGGACTGTATGAGTTTGACCGGATGCCCTTCGGCCTAGCAAACGCCCCAAGAACATTTCAGCGACTCATGGAGAGATGTCTGGGAGACCTGAACTTTGAAGCCACTTTGATCTACTTGGATGATATCATCGTCTTTGCCCCCACCTTTGAGGAGCATCTGCAGAGATTAGAGCAAGTTCTGAGTCGGCTACAGAAGTATGGCTTGAAAGTGAAACCCCAGAAATGTCACCTCTTCCGTACCGAGATTGAATACTTGGGACATGTTGTCTCCGCTGAAGGGGTGAGGCCTTCCCAGGAGAAGATCGCTGTGGTACAAGAGTGGCCAACTCCAAAAACGGTGAAAGATGTGCGTGCATTCCTGGGACTCACGGGATACTTCAGACGCTTTGTAAAAGACTTTACCCGCCTTGCTAATCCACTCCAGGAGTTGTTGAGGGGAGTGCCCTCTTGCGCCAAAAACAGGAACATACAGTGGGGGAAGCATCAGGAGGAGGCATTCTTGGCTTTGAAGAAGGCATTGACGGAGGCCCCCGTGCTGGCCTACGCTGACTTCACACAACCGTTCATCTTGCACACTGACGGGAGCCTGCAGGGCCTCGGGGCTGTACTGTCGCAGATGCAGGACGGGAAAGAGCGCGTCATCGCATACGCCAGTCGGTCTCTGCATGACTCAGAAAGGAATCCAGAAAATTACAGTTCATTCAAGCTGGAGTTGTTGGCGCTGGTGTGGGCAATGACTGAGAAGTTCGCGGAATATCTGGCTGGCTCAGAAGTTCATGTACGCACCGATAACAATCCGTTGGCCCATCTCGAGAATGCCAAGTTAGGCGCCCTAGAACAACGTTGGGTAGCCCGAATGGCCAAGTTCCGATACAGAATTTCGTATAAAAGAGGAGCTGAGAATGTACATGCGGATGCCCTCTCTCGAGTAAACTATCGCAAACCAGCACCCAGCCAGGATGAAGAACTGGAAGATGTAGAGGTTCCAGGTTTTGGAAAGACTGCCAGGACGGTGGCAGCGGCGCGGGAAATTGAACAGGAAGAGGCCTGTGTGAATTTGCTGGAGCAGCCCCGCGATGAGTGGGTCCGAGTACAACAGGAGGATCCGGAGCTAGCTCAGTTGAGAAGGTGGGTCGTGTCTGAACAAATGCCCAATCGACATGAGAGGAGGTCCATGTCACCTGAAGTACTGAAGATGCTACGCCAGTGGGAGAGGCTCGAGTTGCGGGATGGTATCCTGTACCGGAAGGTATTCCTGCAAACAGAACTCAGTCTTGTATGGCAGACAGTGATTCCCTCGTCCATGATAGACCAGGTGGCTAAGGAAGCACATGAGAAAGGAGCACACTTTGGGCCAGAAAAGACTTTCCAGTGGTTACAGCGCCTATTTTATCACCCCCACTTAAGGAACACTGTGGATAAAGTATGTCGGCAATGCAGAAGTTGTGAGCTGGTCAAACCACCAGAACAAAGAGCTCCCACAGAGACGGTGAGGTCTTCTGGCCCCATGGACCTGCTGGCAATAGATTACTTGACAATTGGACCAGCACATCAAGGCTATGAGCATTGTTTAGTGATGATAGACCACTTTACTAAATTTGCCGTAGTGACGCCCACGCGGGACCAAACTGCCGAGTCTGCGGCTCACGCAATCTGCAAACACTTCATTCAGGTGTACGGGTGTCCCAAGCGCATCCATTCTGATCAAGGGGCCTGCTTCCTCGGAAGAGTGATGGAGGAGCTGCACCAGCTGTACAAAATAGATAAGTCCCGGACCACCCCTTATCATCCACAGGGGAATGGGGCTTGTGAAAGATTTAACCGCACTCTGATTCAAATGCTGAGGACTCTGGAGGAGGACCAGAAGGCGAAGTGGACTGAGTCCGTCCCTGAATTGGTGTGGGCATATAACAATCGTAAACACAGCACTACCGGATTCACCCCCTACTCTCTGTTCTTTGGCTGACCCGGGAAGGGACTGGCAGAGCTGGCGCTGGAACCCGAGGAGGACTACCCACGGACGGGGGTGTACTCCTGGGTTCAAGAACATCGTCGTCGGCTGCGGACAATTCAACGTCTAGTGCAGGACCGGCTACAAGAATTGAAGCATCCCCAGGTAGCTCCTAAAAAGGGGACAGCCCTGTGGCCTGGAGACCGAGTCTTAGTGAGGGAAAAGCGCCCACACAACAAACTGGAGTACCGATGGGAGAAAAGGCCGTACCGAGTGAAGCGGCGGCTCGGCAACGGGGGTCCCGTTTATGAGGTCCAGCCCGAAACGGAAGAAGGGACTCCCACCCGCACGCTGCACAGGAATATGTTGCGTCCATGTTTGTCTCGAGATCCTGAATCAGTCCAATTGGCTCCAGCACCCCCACCGGCTGCGCCAGTGATCAATGTAGATGTGGAAGATGAGGAAGACTTCGAATCTCCTCCAGTGAACCCAGGAACAGGGCTGGTGCCAGATTCTACCAACGTATCGGAGGAAGCCTCGACTCCTCCCACAGCAGCTGACACCACCGCCCCTGCTGGTTTTAGACGCTCTGAACGTTCAACGGCTGGTGTACCCCCTGTTCGCTACAATCAGGATGAGTTCATCTGGCAGCAGATTGTGCAAGGACTAGAAGATTGCCAACAGGAGCTCCTGAAGATCTCGCCCGTGGAATGGCGAGCAGAAAGAGGGGGGGAATGTAAGGAGTTAAAAGCACCAGAAGAGTCTGGGGGCGGTTACCTTCTCGGCTCTGTGCCCGGAACCTTTGAGCTGTGCCGCAGGTTCCCTAGGGGAGAGACTTGTAGACTGGGACAGGAGGGAAGAAGCAGCCTGAGAGCAGGAAAGGGACGCATGCAGGGGAGAGAGCAGCTTGCAGAGCAGCGTGCAGAGCCGGGTGCAGCTGCGCTCCAGAAAAGAGAGAGAAAGAGACTGCCCAGAAAGACTGCATCTTGTAGAGACTGCCCAGAAAGACTGCATCCAGTGAGTACTTAAAGCGGACTCTGCTGTGACTTTAGGGGGGCGCTTTGAGACCCGTTGAGAGACTACTACACCCTGGCCCCTGACTCCTGGTACAGAGACTTAACAGTTCAGAGCCCCTGTTTTCTTGGTACAGAGACTTAACAGTGCAGAGCCCCTTGTTTTCCTGGTACAGAGACAACCGTGCGGAGCCCTGATTTTCTGGCTGTGCTATAAAAGTTAAAGACTCAGAGCCTGTGCATACCACATTAACTCCCGAAACCCCAGGCAGCAGGCTCTCAGAGACTACTCTGCTCACGGACCACAGAGGGACGACAAGTGCCACTGATTCTCGGCGCCTACGTTGGAGAAGACGACCCTCCAAGCAAGTCCTCATGAGACTGATAAGTGTTCTTTTCTCAAGAAATCCTGCTTAATTCTGTTTTATTGTTCAACTCCCGTATTCTTACATTGTTTTATTGCTAGTTATTTTCCATTGCTTCCTCCCTGCGAGGAGAACCTAATTCCTGTTATTAAACCCCTCAACTGTTGGTCTGCCTGTTCCGTGGTGACATACTCAGTACCTGCACGTTATTACAGTTACTAAGTACCCTATGTTATTTACTGTATATACACTATTGTTTTTACATAAATACTTTCAGAAAGGTACATGTTTATTTTTCTATATTAAAATCTGTAACTAAGCCAAAATACCCCAAACCCATCACAACAAACTCTTGTAGCCCTCGCCTACTCCAAAAGGTTCTTGCACCCACCTCTCCATTGACTTTATTATTGACCATAGAGGCTCCAAAGAGAAGATATATGAGTGAAGATAGGCAGATTTTAACGAAGTGTTATTTTGATCATCCATCTGGATTTTGGTTCCTTTTCTGAATATCTTGCCTGATGTTTGTGCCCCTTATCCGTAGCTCTTGGTTCTGACATGACTGTCTGACTTTCCCTGCCAGCCTGCTCCTCTTGCCAGCAGTTACATTGTGGACTCAATCATGGTCCCTATGTAAGTCCAAATGCCCGTACAGAAGTCAAATGGTGAAGCCCAGGGAGAGTTCCACTGGGACCTGATGGAGTAGCTAAAACAAAGCCGATCTGTGGAAGCCTTATCTAGAGTTGCCAGGCTACCATGTATAGAGCAACCTTACAAATGGTTGTCTGAGGAATTTTCTGCCACACTGAATGCACTTGGTCACACAAACCATCAAAATCCACTGCTGACAGAATTTTGAAATTGCCGACCAATGACGACCCCGAGATGTACTTGATGGGAGACAGAATCAGAGACGATGCAGGTAATGGTAGCACATTTAGGCAAAGCAGGCTGCTCACAGTAGCATGAGCAACAAGCAATCTGGAGTTGTCATGTTGAAAAACTGCCCAAGACAGTTGGAGAAATGGCCATACCATTAGTTCCATGAGCAAATCAATGTAACACTGAGCTGTTAGTGTACCTAGAATTAAAACTAGAGCAGTTTGGTTACCACGCATTGTGACAACCCACACCATAACCCCAGAAGAAAGGCCAGTGCAACATTCTCCCATGAAGACCTTTTCTTGGCATTGACCATATTGTGTCCAGTACAATCTCTGGCTACCATATTATCCAAGACAAGAGTGGAACTCATTGCTGAAGCGCATAGACCTCTTTTCCAGTTTCCACTGCAATTTATGGTAGCCTTTGAAAACAGAGGACTAAGGTCAATGCAACACCTGTAGCTGGACATCTGGCTCATAGCCCTTTGTCAAGCATATGTCTTCTGATGGTTTGTGTAGACAATGTTTGATGCCTTAGGCTTGGTATGTGATGTCCAATTTCAATTGCAGTACAGAAAGATCACTACACATCCTTCTTCAAATCTGATGATTCGTCCAAGCAGAGGCTTGCCACTTTGCACACCTTGCTGTTATTCCATTCCATTGTTCTGCCAACTAAAGGGACACTCAACATTGAGCAGTGCTGACATCTTAGCCTCCACTTGTAGCAATCTTCCAGAGTGAGAGAGTAAGGTCTCCAAGTTCAAGAATTTTGACCCTCTCAGTTAGCAACAAGTAGCAATAACAGAAGGCTTTGAACAAACATCCAGAAGACTTGATCCAATTTTTGAGGTTTCATGTGGCTGAAAAAATGTGCTTTCAAACCGGCTTTTTGCCTCTTCCACATGCCACAAATTAGAGCTAGGTACATGAAAATTTGGTTATTTGCATATATTAGCAACACCTGCTATTTTCTTGAATTGCAAAAGCTTATGGTTTGTCCTTGGTGTTGCAATGTCAATGCTGAGGAGTGTACAGTGGGTACGGAAAGTATTCAGACCCCTTTAAATTTTTCACTCTTTGTTTCATAGCAGCCATTTGGTAAATTCAAAAAAAGTTCATTTTTTTCTCATTAATATACACTCTGCACCATATCTTGACGGAAAAAAACAGAAATGTAGAAATTTTTGCAAATTTACTAAAAAAGAAAAACTGAAATATCACGGTCATAAGTATCCAAACCCTTTGCTCAGACACTCATATTAAAGTCACATGCTGTCCATTTCCTTGTGATCCTCCTTGAGATGGTTTTACTCCTTCATTGGAGTCCAGCTGTGTTAAATTAAACTGATAGGACTTGATTTGGAAAGGCACACACCTCTCTATACAAGACCTCACAGCTCACAGTGCATGTCAGACCAAATGAGAATCAAGAGGTCAAAGGAACTGGCCAAGGAGCTCAGAGACAGAATTGTGGCAAGGCACACATCTGGCCAAGGTTTCAAAAGAATTTCTGCAGTACTCAAGGTTCCTAAGAGCACAGTGGCCTCCATAATCCTTAAATGGAAGAAGTTTGGGACCACCAGAAGTCTTCCTAGACCTGGCCATCCAGCCAAACTGAGCAATTGTGGAATAAGAACCTTAGTGAGAGAGGTAAATAACAACCCCAAGATCACTGTAGCTGAGCTCCGCAGATGCAGTAGGGAGATGGGAGAAAGTTCCACAAAGTCAATTATCACTGCAGCCCTCCACCAGTTGGGCCTTTATGGCAGAGTGGCCCGACGGAAGCCTCTCCTCAGTGCAAGACATATGAAAGCCTGCATAGAGTTTGCTACAAAACACATGAAGGACTCCCAGACTATGAGAAATAAGATTATCTGGTCTGATGAGACAAAGATGGAAATTTTTGGTGATAAAGCGGCATGTGTGGAGAAAACCAGGCACTGCTCATCACCTGCCCAATACAATCCCAACAGTGAAACATGGTGGTGGCAGCATCATGCTTGCGGGTGTTTTTCTGCTGCAAGGACAGGACAACTGGTTGCAATTGAAGGAAACATGAATGCGGCCAAGTACAGAGATATCCTGGATGAAAACCTCTTCCAGAGTGCTCTGGACCTCAGACTTGGCCGAAGGTTCACCTTCCAACAAGACAATAACCCTAAGCACACAGCTAAAATAACAAAGGAGTGGCTTCAGAACAACTTTGACCTGAACCCAATTGAGCATCTCTGGAGACTGAGACCTGAAAATGGCTGTCCACCAACGTTCCCCATCCAACCTGACGGAACTGGAGAGGATCTGCAAGGAAGAATGGCAGAGGATCCCGAAATACAGGTGTGAAAAACTTGTTGCATCATTCTGCTCAATACTGAGCAAAGGGTCTGAATACTTATGACCATGTGATATTTCAGTTTTTCTTTTTTAACCCCTTAACGACCGCCGATACGCCTTTTAACAGCGGCAGTTAAGGGTACTTAAACCACAGCGCCGTTAATTAACGGCGCTGTGGAAAAAGTGAATAGCGCCCCCAGAGTCGGATTTTCTCTGGGGTCTCGGTTGCCGGGGGTAGCCGAGACCCCAGAGAACATGATTCAGGGTTTTTTTACCGACCCCCGAGTTGCGTTCGCCGGTAATTAACCGTTTACCGGCGGTCGCAACGAAAAAAAACAAAACGCGATTTGCCATTTAATTTCTCTGTCCTCCGATGTGATCGCACATCGGAGGACAGAGAAATGGGGTCCCCGATAGCCCCCCGATACGTACCTATCTCCCCCGGTGCTCCTTGTGGCTCCCGATGGGCGCCGCCATCTTTTTCCGGGAAAAAAATGGCGGGCGCATGCGCAGTGCGCCCGCCGCCCGGCTCCCGGAAGATCTTTGGGGTCTTGGCTGCCGGGGGTAGCCGAGACCCCAAAGAACATGATCGGGGTCGGTTTTTACCGACCCCTGTTTTGCGATCGACGGTAATTAACTGTTTACCGGCGACCGCAAAAAAAAAAAAAGCGATGTGCAATTCTCTGTCCTCTGATGTGATCACACATCAGAGGACAGAGAAATAGGGGGATTCGGGGACCCTGTTATACTTACCGGTGTCCCTGTGTCCTCCTGTGTCCTCTCCTGGCCGCCGGCTTCTTGCTCAGGTAAGAAAATGGCGGGCGCATGCGCAGTGCCAGCCGGCAGAGGAAGATTCTTCCTCTTCTTTTATTTTGGTCACTGTGAGATCCTATCACAGTGATCAAGATAAAAAAAATAGTAAATAACCCCCCCCCCCCCTTTGTAAGGAAAAAATAATAAAATAAAAAAAATGTATGTATTTCTATTTTCCAATTAGGGTTAGGGTTAGGGGTAGGATTAGGGGTAGGGTTAGGGGTAGGGTTAGGCTTAGGGGTAGGGGTAGGGTTAGGATATGTGCACACGTAGAATGGTTCTCTGCAGATTTTTCTGCAGCGGATTTGATAAATCCGCAGGGCCAAAACGCTGCGTTTTTCCTGCGGATTTATCGCGGATGTACCGCGGGTTTTGTGCGGATTCCCCTGCGGTTTTACACCTGCGGTTTTCTATTATGGAGCAGGTGTAAAACCGCTGCGGAATCCGCAGAAAGAATTGACAAGCTGCGGAATGTAAACCGCTGCGTTTCCACGTGTTTTTTTCCGCAGCATGGGCACAGCGTTTTATGTTTCCCATAGGTTTACATTGTACTGTAAACTCATGGGAAACTGCTGCGGACCCGCAGCTGTGGAAATGCTGCGGATCCGCAGCAAAATCCGCAACATGTGCACATAGCCTTAGGGGTAGGGCTAGGGTTAGGGTTTGGGTTAGGGTTAGAGCTAGGGTTAGGGCTAGGGTTAGGGCTTGGGTTAGGGTTAGAGCTAGGGTTAGGGCTAGGGTTAGGGTTGGGGCTAATGTTAGGGTTAGGGTTGGGGCTAGGTTTAGGGCTAAAGTTAGGGTTTGGGCTAAAGTTAGGGTTAGGGCTAAAGTTAGGGTTAGAGTTGGGATTAGGGTTGGCATTAGGGTTGCATTTGGGATTAGGGATAGGTTTGGGATTAGGGTTAGGGGTGTATTGGGATTAGGGTTAGGTTTTGAGGTTAAGGTTGAGATTAGGATTAGGGGTGTGTTGGGTTTAGAGTTTTGATTAGGATTATGGATCGGGTTGGGATTAGGGGTGTGTTGGGGTTAGGGTTGGAGTTAGAATTGGGGGGTTTCCACTGTTTAGGTACATCATGGGGTCTCCAAACGCCACAGCCAATTTTGCGCTCAAAAAGTCAAATGGTGCTCCCTCCCTTCTGAGCTCTGCCGTGCGCCCAAACAGTGGTTTACCCCCACATATGGGGCATCAGTGTACTCGGGATAAATTGGACAACAACTTTTGGGGTCCAATTTCTCCTGTTACCCTTGTGAAAATAAAAACTTGGGGGCTAAAAAATCTTTTTTGAGGAAAAAAAAAAAATTTATTTTCACGACTCTGCATTATAAACTTCTGTGAAGCACTTGGGCATTCAAAGTTCTCACCACACATCTAGATAAGTTCCTTGGGGGTCTAGTTTACAAAATGGGGTCTCTTGTGGGGGGTTTCTACTGTTTAGGTACATCAGGGGCTCTGCAAATGCAACATAACGCCCGCAGACCATTCTATCAAAGTCTGCATTCCAAAACGGCACTCCTTCCCTTCCGAGCTTAGCCATGCGCCCAAATAGTGGTCCCCCCACACATGGGGTATCAGTGTACTCAGGACAAATTGGACAACAGTTTTTGGGGTCCAATTTCTCTTGTTACCCTTGTAAAAATAAAAATTTGGGGGCTAAATAATCTTTTTTGTGGAAAATTTTTTATTTTTTTATTTTCACGACTCTGCATTATAAACTTCTGTGAAGCACTTGGGCATTCAAAGTTCTCACATCACATCTAGATAAGTTCCTTGGGGGGTCTAGTTTCCAAAATGGGTCACTTGTGGGGGGTTTCTACTGTTTAGGTACATCGGGGGCTCTGCAAACGCAACATAACGCCTGCAGACCATTCTATCAAAGTCTGCATTCCAAAACGGCACTCCTTCCCTTACGAGCTCTGCCATGCGCCCAAACAGTGGTTTATCCCCACATATGGGGTATCATCCTACTCAGCATAAATTGCTCAATAAATTTTGTGGTCCAATTTCTCCTGTTACCCTTGAGAAAGTAAAAATTTGGGGGTGAAAAGATCATTTTTGTGGAAAAAATATGATTTTTTTTATTTCCATGGCTCTACATTATAAACTTCTGTGAATCAGTTGGGGGTTCATAGTGCTCACCACACATCTAGATAAGCTCTTTGGGGGGTCTAGTTTCCAAAATTGGGTCACTTGCGGGGGGTTTCTACTGTTTAGGTACATCAGGAGCTCTGCAAATGCAACATGACGCCCGCAGACCATCCCATCAAAGTCTGCATTCCAAGCGGCGCTCCTTCCCTTCCGAGCCCTGATGGGTGCCCAAACAGTGCCCCCCCACATATGGGGTATCAGCGTACTCAGGACAAACAGGTCAACAGATTTTGGGGTCCAATGTCTCCTGTTACCCTTGAGAAAATAAAAAATTGCAGGCTAAAAAATCTTTTTTTGAGGTAAAAAAAAGGATTTTGTATTTTCACGGCTCTACGTTATAAATTTCTGTGAAGCACTTGGGGGTTTAAAGTGCTCACCACACATCTAGATAAGTTTCTTAAGGGGTCTAGTTTCCAAAATGGGGTCACTTGTGGGGGGTTTCTGCTGTTTAGGCACATCAGGGGCTCTCCAAACGCGACATGGTGTCCGATCTCAATTCCAGCCAATTCTACATTGAAAAAGTAAAATGGCACTATTTCTCTTCCAAGCTCTGCGGTGCGCCCAAACAGTGGTTTACCCCCAGATATGGGGTATCAACGTACTCAGGAGAAATTGCACAACAACTTTTGTGGTCTAATTTCTCCTGTTACCCTTGTGAAAATAAAAATTTGGGGGTGAAAAGATCATTTTTGTGTAAACAAATGCGATTTTTTATTTTCACGGCTCTACTTCATAAACTTCTGTGATTCACTTGGGGGCTCAAAGTGCTCACCACACATCTAGTTAAGTTCCTTATGGGGTCTAGTTTCCAAAATGGTGTCACTTGTGGAGCGTTTCCACTGTTTAGGCATATCAGGGGCTCTCTAAACATGACATGGCATTCGATCTCAATTCCAACCAATTCTGCATTGAAACAGTCAAACGGTGCTCCTTCTCTTCCAAGCTCTGCGGTGCACCCAAACAGTGGTTTACCCCCACATATAGGGTATCGGCGTATTCAGGAGAAATTGCATAACAAAATTTATGGTTAAATTTCTGTTTTTACACTTGTGAAAATAAAAAAAGAGGTTCTGAATTAAAATGTTTGCAAAAAAAAGTTAAATGTTCAGTTTTTCCTTCCACATTGTTTCAGTTCCTGTGAAGCACATAAAGGGTTAATAAACTTCTTGAATGTGGTTTTGAGCACCTTGAGGGGTGCAGTTTTTAGAATGGTGTCACACTTGGTTATTTTCTATCATATAGACCCCTCAAAATGACTTCAAATGTGATGTGGTACCTAAAAAAAATGGTGTTGTAAAAATGAGAAATTGCTGGTCAACTTTTAACCCTTATAACTCGCTAACAAAAAAAAATGTTGCTTCCAAAATTGTGCTGATGTAAAGTAGACATGTGGGAAATGTTATTTATTAACTATTTTTTGTGACATATCTCTCTGATTTAAGGGCATAAAAATACAAAGTTTGAAAATTGCTAAATTTTAAAAATTTTCGCCATATTTCCATATTTTTCATAAATAATCGCAAGTAATATCGAAGAAATGTTACCACTAACATGAAGTACAATATGTCACGAAAAAACAGTCTCAGAATCAGCGGGATCCGTTAAAGCGTTCCAGAGTTATAACCTCATAAAATGACAGTGGCCAGAATTGTAAAAATTGGCTCTGTCATTAAGTACCAAATTGGCTCTGTCACTAAGGGGTTAATAAATTTGCAAAAATGTCTACATTTCTGTTTTTTTTTTCAGTCAAGATGGGGTGCAGAATGTACATTAATGAGAAAAAAAATGAACTTTTTTGAATTTACCAAATGGCTGAAATGAAACAAAGAGTTTAAAAAATTTAAAGGGGTCTGAATACTTTCCGTACTCACTGTATGTAGGCATATTTTTGCATAAATCTCAAGCATACTTTTTTTGTTGCTAATCTTCAAATGTAATGTCTTCGTATGGTGTGAATCTATTTTTTTAATGTCACACATTTGCTGCAAATGTAAAACTGCAGCATAAGATAACTGGCAAGGTTTTACTCAGATATACAAATGCCATAGGAAAGACTAGGTACTACAAGAGCTAATGTACTAGATAAGAGGATTTCCATCATTGTATAAGATAAACGGATATGTTAGATCAGGGGTGGGGAATCTTTTTTCTGCCAAGGGCCATTTGGATATTTATACCATCCTTCGGGGGCCGTACAAACTCCGCCCACAACACATCCTGACATAATCTTTCATTGCATGCCCTTCAGTGTTCAGTAGTGAACACTGCGTATGTGTGCTAACAGCAAGAAGAAATTAATGAGCTGGTTGTAATCAAAACACACCTCCCTGCACAAGAATGTGGTCCCTGAGAATCTGCTTGGGGTCCTGATAAAAGGTCATCGAGGGCCGTAAATGGCCCTGGGGCCTGAGGCTCCCCACCCGTGTTAGATCATCAAAGAGGTGGGTGAAGTGTTTGGGAATGTATCACGTGACATATCTCTAGTATATAAATGTTAAACTTAGTGATCGTAGAATTCCAAAACTAAGTTCATGAGAGGCTTATTAATTTACATTGAATTCAAGTCAACACTGCATATCTATTGTGGTTTGTGGAAGGTGTTAGGGGATTTGTCCATCCAAGTGTCAAAACCATACACAATGAAGTAAACTTGAAGGGCATCTGTAACCCCTTTGGACTTACCTAAGCTATTAATATGGGCATACAAGTACTAGAATAAGAATACTTAAAATAATCATACTTGTACGCCTCATATCTGTGGTCTTGTTCTTCAGAAATCCTCCTTAACATTAATCTGTTCTTCCAGGCTTTGGGGACCTGCAGTGCCTGGAAGTAAACTCTGCCTTCCGTCTTCATTTGAGTGCCTTCCATTAGCCCCTGTGCCATCTAGTGGTTATCCTGCGTCTGAGAACTGCAATTGCAATATTCCGCTCTTCTGTGAGCTTTGGCGTTTTGTTTCTTCAGCACAGGTTCCAGTAAGGGTATGTGCACACGTCAGGATTTTTTGCGTTTTTTTCGCGTTTTTTCCGCTATAAAACCGCGATAAAAACGCGAAAAAAACGCTAACATATGCCTCCTATTATTTACCGTGTATTCCGCATTTTTTGTGCAAATGTTGCGATTTTTTCCACGAAAAAATCGCATCGCGGAAAAAAAAGCAACATGTTCATTAAAAATGCGGAATTGCGGGGATTCCGCACACCTAGGAGTCCATTGATCTGCTTACTTCCCGCACGGGGCTGTGCACACCATGCGGGAAGTAAGCAGATTATGTGCGGTTGGTACCCAGGGTGGAGGAGAGGAGACTCTCCTCCACGGACTGGGCACCATATAATTGGCCAAAAATAAAAGAATTAAAATAAAAAATAGTCCTATACTCACCTTCGATGTCCCCCGCAGTGTTCCCGCCTCACCGCTGCATGCTGCCGCTTAGATTCTCATAGCTGGTGTGCGGTGAAGGACCTGTGATGACGTCACTGTCTTGTGATTGGTCGTGAGCGGTCATGTCACCGCTCACGTGACCGCTCACATGATCGCGACGTCATGGAAGGTCCTGCGCGCACACACCAGCTATAGGAAGAGGAACGGACGCCGCTGAGGAGATCGTCTGGGTGAGTATAAGCATTTTTTTTAATTTTTTTTATTATTTTTAAACATTCTATCTTTTACTATTGATGCTGCATAGGCATCAAACTATGTTTGACAAGTGTGACCAACCTGTCAGTCAGTTTTCCAAGCGATGCTACAGATCGCTTGGAAAACTCTAGCATTCTGCAAGCTAATTACGCTTGCAGAATGCTAAAAAAAACGCGAAAAAAACGAAAAAAAAACGCAAAAAAAAAATGCGGATTTCTTGCAGAAAATTTCCGGTTTTCTTCAGGAAATTTCTGCAAGAAATCCGGACGTGTGCACAAGAGGATTTCTGAAGAACAAGACCGCAGATATGAGACATACAGGTATTATTATTTTAAAGGGACTCTGTCACCTGAATAGCTTAGGTAAGTCCAAGGGGGTGACAGATTCCCTTTAAACGCTTTTACCATTTGGAGGATATCTACAAAGGAGTATAAAGATGATTGTTACAATTGATTTAATAGGCAAATATGTGCTCAATTTCTACACCAACACAACACAGGGACACTAACCTCAATATAAACATAAGAGAACTCCCAAATTGTTATTCCGTTTCCTCAAAGCAAGTAATGACTCTGAAAATCCACAACTGTCAGCATATTTTGTTATTGAACAGCCTTATAGATGCAAACATTTTTATCCAAAGTCAAATGCTTATTAATACAGGGCAGATCATGAGTGGGGTAATGGAAGAAACAATTAAAGTGTCAGGAAAATTACAAGATCAATAGGCTTAAAGATATTGTGAAGTATTATGATTTTTATATAAGATTGATTATGTCATATAAACTATGCTGTATTAGTTTCTGAAGATTTCCAGTGGTAAAAAGGCTGGGACTTGACTTCTTAGGTTTTCTGACTTTTCCCTGTCATGGTAATGGAGGCTGGACCTCCCACCACGTGAGCGCTCATCCATACAACACCCAACTGAAAAGAGCTGCAGCTTACAAGAGATTTCAAGGTTTGAAGGGGTCTGAGCTGGGGATGAAACTCCAACCTCGCTCTCCAGAAGGATTAAAGGTTTTACGCTTTTAACTCTTTTTCAGTCTAAGGAGAAGGCAGAAATGTAGAGGAGTGGAGATGTTATTGGCCAAACCAGCACAGATGAGAAACATCTAAACAGCATCTAATATTGCTGCAATATGGTGGACTGCCGATATATGTCACCGGCCTTGTAAAGAGTGACCTTTAGACAGTAAGAGATGTTAACACAAACCGTTACACAGCTAATGGCCTTGATTTGAAAGCAACATTCATCAAATAATGGGATGAGGCCATAAACTCACTAGTAGTTAGTACATAAAAACTCCAATTAACCAGCTAATTATGTGCATCTGGTTTAGTGGCAGGGGGAGAATTGCATAGAGACAATGTTTAAGAAGCTCATGACTGTCAACATTAACACCTGCCTGCGACAATATATAACTCATTTGTCAATCAAATTTACAGAACAGGTTGAATGTTTTCCTGTACATGTAGAATAGATTATTATTTAATTGCACAATTAAAAATATATTACACAGTCCAAAGCAGCGTAGAACTAATACAAGCAGGAAATAAAGGCTCACACGTGTTTAGGGTGTTAATAAGATGTATGGATAAAAAAATATATACAGGTGTTAACTTTTAGATTAAAAAAATGTATATTTTGTGCAGGTTTTATGTAGAAATAAATTGAAAATATTTGGAGGCCAATTAATTAAGACTATATGTCAGTTATATACGTCGGTTTAATGACCGAGCTTGCTGGTGCATAATGCTCCAAATTGATTTAAAAGGTGCACACCACTTAACGAAGTAGCCGCATCTCTTAATTTCCATTTGCGGCAGTCAGAAAAGTACTCCAGTCAGTGATTGGTGTACATTGCTGGGGTAACTTACGCCACTTCTGAATGGTATATGGCCATTTTGACATAGCTGGTCAGGACTGGCGTGAAAAAGCCAAATGTATTTCGGAGTTGTGCATATCATTTTAAGTCCAGCCTGTAACACCCAAAAGCACCAAAAATTGAAAAGAAACCTCTCCTTTTTGCAGCTCTCTTCTTACAAACGGTTTCACAAAGAAGCAGAACTTGTTGGCTGGTATGACAGTACTGTTGTCAATCCATAGAAAACTTCATCAGTTATAGCCATATTTCAGCTAAAAAAATATGACTGATAACAATAAGTTCAGCATCCCACAGTTTAAATTGGTTATCCAGGACCGTGAACATAAAAAAAATAAAATTATTTGTACTCACCTGTGAATAGCCCCACTATTCCAGTGCTGCTGCTCCAGTGGTCCCCTCTGGCCTTTCATTTGTCCTGTATTGATGTGTGTGTATGTGACCGCTGTAGACAATTACTGACCACAGCGGTTTTAAATAGAATTTGTCCATAGGATCAACTCTCCTAAGCCGTCTATATGAGTATGAATGTCACAGAAAGTTGAATAAAATAATAACTTGATATCTGCAATCCAATATTTTATTCCAGAGAAGTCCACATTTTTCTTAATGTGTAAATGAGCTGTTACGATCTATGGGCTGGACATAGGTCTCCCTGAGTATCTGCCTCCAGAGCTTATTTGTCAAAACACAGCTGTCGGGTGACCCAGGACCAGGGGTGTAATGATCCTAGTGGCAAGGATCGCAGGACAGACTAGCTAAGTAACTGAACAGATGACTAGCTCTGGGGAGGTGGTAACTAGATTGACCGCAACCTGATCCTATCCGCAAACAACTATAAGTAGCCGTGGAACGTTACCTGAAAATCCTAGACGTGTCTTCACGGCCTGAGAAACTGACTATTCCTGGAGGGAAAGAAAGTCCTCTCTTGCCTCAGTGGAATGACCCCAAAGATATAGAATAGCCCCCCACAAATATTAACGGTGAGTTAAGGGGAAAGCACAAACACAGAGATGAAATCAGATTTAGCAAATGAGGCCCGCTAATACTAGATAGCAGAAAATAGGAAGGAAACTGTTCGGTCAATAAAAAACCCTATTCAAAATATCCACGCAGAGATTGCTCTAGCCCCCGCACCAACTAACGGTGCGGGGGAAGCAACTCCGTACCCCAGAGCTTACCAGCAACAAGAAATCACATATTAGCAAGCTGGACTAGACTCATCTTACACAGAAATCATATTGCAGGCAGATGAGTAAAAAATATTCAAACAGAACTTAGCTTATCCTGAAGAGGCAGAAAACGAGATAATCAGGAGTAATCAGAATAGCACTGAATACATTGACAGCCGGCAACAAGTGGAAGTGAAGCAGAGCTAAATAGGAACCTCCCTTGTGAATAACGAGGCAGCTGATCCAGCCAGACCCGCAGGATAATAAACCAAACCACCAGGGGGAGCCAAAAAACCAAAGTCACACAATACCATCTGTGACCACAAGAGGGAGCCTGAAAACGGAGTTCACAACAGTACCCCCCCCTTGAGGAGGGGTCACCGAACCCTCATCAAAACCCCCAGGGCGATCAGGGTGAGCCACATGGAAGGCACGAACCAAATCGGCCGCATGAACATCAGAGGCGACAACCCAGGAATTATCCTCCTGACCATAGCCTTTCCACTTAACCAAATACTGAAGCCTCCGTCTAGAAATACAAGAATCCAAGATCTTCTCCACCACGTATTCCAATTCTCCCTCAACCAGCACAGGGGCAGGAGGCTCAACAGAAGGAACCACAGGCACCACATACCTCCGCAACAACGACCGATGGAACACATTATGAATAGCAAACGATGCCGGGAGGTCCAAACGAAATGACACAGGGTAAAGGACTTCCAAAATCTTATAAGGACCGATAAACCGAGGCTTAAACTTAGGAGAGGAGACCTTCATAGGAACAAAGCGAGAAGACAACAACACCAAGTCCCCAACGCGAAGTCGGGGACCCACACAGCGACGGCGGTTGGCAAAGCGCTGAGCCTTCTCTTGTGACAGCTTCAAATTGTCCACCACATGATTCCAAATCTGATGCAACCTATCCACCACAACATCCACTCCAGGACAGTCAGAAGGCTCCACCTGACCCAAGGAAAAACAAGGATGAAACCCTGAATTACAAAAAAAAGGCGAAACCAAAGTAGCAGAACTAGCCCGATTATTAAGGGCAAACTCGGCCAATGGCAAAAAAGTCACCCAGTCGTCCTGATCAGCAGAAACAAAACATCTTAAATAGGTTTCCAAAGTCTGATTAGTGCGCTCGGTTTGGCCATTCGTCTGAGGATGGAAGGCCGACGAAAAAGACAAATTAATGCCCATCTTAGCACAAAAGGTCCGCCAAAATCTAGACACAAACTGGGATCCTCTGTCGGAAACAATATTTTCAGGGATCCCGTGCAAATGAACCACATTTTGAAAAAAAAGAGGAACCAACTCGGAGGAGGAAGGCAACTTAGGCAAGGGCACCAAATGGACCATCTTAGAAAAACGATCACACACCACCCAAATGACAGACATTCTCTGAGAGACAGGGAGATCTGAAATAAAATCCATGGAAATGTGCATCCAAGGCCTCTTCGGGACAGGCAAAGGTAACAACAAGCCACTGGCACGAGAACAGCAAGGCTTAGCCCGAGCACAAATTCCACAAGACTGCACAAAGGAACGCACATCCCGCGACAAGGAAGGCCACCAGAAGGACCTAGCCACCAAATCTCTGGTACCAAAAATCCCAGGATGGCCTGCCAACACCGAAGAATGAACCTCGGAAATAACTCTGCTGGTCCATCTATCCGGGACAAACAGTCTCTCCGGTGGACAACGGTCAGGTCTATCCACCTGAAACTCCTGCAGCACTCGTCGCAAATCTGGGGAGATGGCAGACAAAATCACCCCTTCTCTGAGGATACCAGCTGGCTCTGAATCACCAGGAGAGTCAGGCACAAAACTCCTAGAAAGAGCATCAGCCTTCACATTCTTCGAACCAGGCAGGTATGAGACCACGAAATCAAAACGAGAGAAAAACAACGACCAACGAGCCTGTCTAGGATTCAGCAGCTTGGCCGACTCGAGATAAATCAAATTCTTGTGATCAGTCAAGACCACCACACGATGCTTAGCTCCCTCGAGCCAATGTCGCCACTCCTCAAATGCCCACTTCATAGCCAACAACTCCCGATTACCAACATCATAATTCCGCTCGGCAGGCGAAAACTTTCGTGAAAAGAAAGCACATGGCTTCATCACAGAGCCATCAGAGCTTCTCTGCGACAAAACAGCCCCCGCTCCAATCTCAGAAGCATCAACCTCGACCTGGAAAGGAAGGGAGACGTCTGGCTGACATAAGACCAGAGCCGAAGAAAACCGGCGCTTCAGCTCCCGAAAGGCCTCCACAGCCGCAGGAGACCAATTAGTAACATCAGAACCCTTCTTGGTCAAATCCGTCAATGGCTTAACAACACCAGAAAAATTAGCGATGAAGCGACGGTAAAAATTAGCAAAACCCAAGAACTTCTGAAGACTCTTAACAGATGTAGGCTGAGTCCAGTCATGAATAGCCTGAACCTTGACTGGGTCCATCTCAATAGCAGAAGGAGAAAAAATGAAACCCCAAAAATAAACCTTCTGGACTCCAAAAAGACATTTTGAGTCCTTCACAAATAAAGCATTGGCACGCAGGACCTGAAACACCATCCTGACCTGCTTAACATGGGACTCCCAATCATCCGAAAAAACCAGAATATCATCCAGATACACAATCATAAATTTATCCAGATATTCACGGAAGATGTCGTGCATAAAGGACTGAAAGACAGAAGGAGCGTTAGAAAGTCCAAAAGGCATCACCAAGTACTCAAAATGGCCTTCGAGCGTATTAAATGCAGTTTTCCATTCATCACCCTGCTTAATACGCACAAGGTTATACGCACCACGAAGATCTATCTTGGTGAACCAACTAGACCCCCTAATGCGAGCAAACAGATCAGTTAACAATGGCAAAGGATACTGAAATTTGACCGTGATTTAGTTTAGAAGGCGATAATCAATACAAGGTCTCAGGGAACCATCCTTCTTAGCCACAAAACAGAACCCCGCACCAAGAGGGGAGGAGGAGGAGCGAATAAGTCCTTTCTCCAAAGACTCCTTTATATAACTCCGCATAGCAGCATGCTCCGGCACTGACAAATTGAAAAGTCGTCCCTTAGGAAACTTACTACCAGGAATCAAATTTATAGCACAATCACAATCCCTATGAGGAGGTAGAGAACTGAGTTTGGGCTCATCAAATACATCCTGGTAATCCGACAAAAACGCAGGGACCTCAGAAGGAGTGGATGAAGCAATTGACACCACAGGAGCGTCGCCATGAATTCCCTGACAACCCCAACTTGACACAGACATTGCTTTCCAATCCAGGACTGGATTATGAGTCTGCAACCATGGCAGGCCCAACACGACAACATCATGCAAATTATGCAATACAAGAAAGCGAATCACCTCCTGATGAACAGGAGTCATGCACATGGTCACCCGTGTCCAGTACTGAGGTTTATTCGTAGCCAATGGTGTAGCATCAATTCCCCTTAGTGGAATAGGGAATTTTAAAGGCTCCAAAACAAAACCACAGCGCCTGGCAAATGACAAATCCATCAGACTCAGGGCAGCACCTGAATCCACAAAAGCCATAACCGGGTAAGATGACAGGGAACAAATCAGGGTAACAGACAAAATAAACTTAGGCTGCAAAGTACCGATAGTGACAGATTTATCAATCTTTCTTGTGCGCTTAGAGCATGCTGAGATAACATGAGCTGAGTCACCACAGTAAAAGCACAACCCATTTTGCCGTCTATAATTTTGCCGTTCACTTCTGGTCAGAATTCTATCACATTTCATAGACTCAGGTGTCTGTTCAGCAGACACCGCCAAATGATGCGCAGGTTTGCGCTCCCGCAAACGCCGATCAATCTGAATGGCCAGAGTCATTGACTCATTCAGACCTGCAGGCGTAGGGAACCCCACCATGACATTCTTAATGGCTTCAGAAAGACCTTTTCTGAAATTTGCAGCCAGGGCACACTCATTCCATTGAGTAAGCACCGACCATTTCCGAAATTTCTGGCAGTACACCTCTGCATCATCTTGCCCCTGAGAGAGGGCCAACAACGCTTTTTCAGCCTGGTTCTCAAGATTAGGTTCCTCATAGAGAAATCCAAGGGCCAGAAAAAATGCATCCACACTGAGCAATGCAGGATCCCCTGGAGCCAATGCGAAAGCCCAATCTTGAGGATCGCCACGCAAGAAAGAAATAATAATCTTAACTTGCTGAACAGAATCCCCAGAGGAACGAGGTTTCAAAGAAAGAAACAATTTGCAATTGTTCTTAAAATTCAGGAACCTAGATCTATCTCCAGAAAACAACTCCGGAATAGGTATTCTAGGCTCTGACATAGGACTGTGCACAACAAAATCCTGAATACTTTGTACCCTTGCAGCAAGATGATCTACACTGGAGGCTAAACTCTGGATATCCATATCAGCAGCTGAACTCAGAGCCACACCAAGATTAAGAGGAGGAGAGAAGCCAGACACACAGCAGCTAGACACACGGCAGCAAAGAAAAAAAAAAAATTTCTCCAAGCTTCTTTTCTCCTGCTTCTGCCATGCAATTAACACTTTACTGGCCGGCTGTACTGTTATGATCCTAGTGGCAAGGATCGCAGGACGGACTAGCTAAGTAACTGAACAGACGACTAGCTCTGGGGAGGTGGTAACTAGATTGACCGCAACCTGATCCTATCCGCAAACAACTATAAGTAGCCGTGGAACGTTACCTGAAAATCCTAGATGTCTCTTCACGGCCTGAGAAACTGACTATTCCTGGAGGGAAAGAAAGTCCTCTCTTGCCTCAGTGGAATGACCCCAAAGATATAGAATAGCCCCCCACAAATATTAACGGTGAGTTAAGGGGAAAGCACAAACACAGAGATGAAATCAGATTTAGCAAATGAGGCCCGCTAATACTAGATAGCAGAAAATAGGAAGGAAACTGTGCGGTCAATAAAAAACCCTATTCAAAATATCCACGCAGAGATTGCTCGAGCCCCCTCACCAACTAACGGTGCGGGGGAAGCAACTCTGTACCCCAGAGCTTGCCAGCAACAAGAAATCACATATTAGCAAGCTGGACTAGACTCATCTTACACAGAAATCATATTGCAGGCAGATGAGCAAAAAATATTCAAACAGAACTTAGCTTATCCTGAAGAGGCAGAAAATGAGATAATCAAGAGTAATCAGAATAGTACTGAATACATTGACAGCCGGCAACAAGTGGAAGTGAAGCAGAGCTAAATAGGAACCTCCCTGGTGAATAACGAGGCAGCTGATCCAGCCAGACCCGCAGGATAATAAACCAAACCACCAGAGGGAGCCTGAAAACGGAGTTCACAACACAGGGGCTCCTTTCCTGTCCCTAACACTAGGGGGCACCTTAGCTCACCTTGCTCCCTAGGATACTTCAGATGGTGAAGATGCCGGGGCCTCGGCCCAAGACTCATCTCCTAAGCTAGCCCTCCATCTGTTCTTTTCCCCCACCCAGGGAAGGAGGGGCGCTACTGTGCATCGCAGTACACCAACCCGACAAACATGGCAACACAGACAAGGGTTGATGGAACGCTCCAGGCATACAAAATATTCACTCATATATAAGAGAGGAATCCACTGGGGTGTGCAGGAAGGGAAAAAAAATAGAGAATGATAAGTATTACAACGCGTACAAACCAAGCAACAGTCACTAATAACTCCTCCAACTCTCCTTCTCATACCAATTAGTCTCCCTCCGTTATCCATGCAGCAATAAATCTAGCTCTGATGAGGATTAGAAACAGAGCCCAGATTATAAAGGGAAAAAGAGTGGCTAACCAAGCACAGCTATGAATACAGGGATATTCAACATGGCCGATTAACCCCTGCTCTGCCAGAAAAAATAAACACATTTAATATGACGGAGAAGTGCTTTTTCTCAGCGCCGGAGTAGGAGCAATCAGACGCTGGCTCCACACTGTCTCGGTAACCCCGTGACATTATTTTAAATGAAAGAGGGTGTTACCAGTGTGAAACATGCAGTGACTGCCGGTCTGCTCTTCTTATCTACATGTATCATGCTGGTAAGTCCCCTTTTCATTTAAAATGAGCTCTGGAGGCAGATTCTTGGGGAGATCTGTGTTCGGCCCATGGATCTCAACAGCTCATCTAGCTATATAATCGTCTAAGGGGTACTTCTGTCTGTCTGTCTGTAACGGAAATCCAGTGTCGCTGATTGGTTGTGGCCTGCCGGCCGTGACCAATCATCGACAGGCTTAGTCCAGCCGTGAATTGGCCCCTCGGTACTCTCCTCCAGTCATTGCCCCCTACTTACTCCCCTCCAGTCAGCACCAGTGTGTCGCCCCATCCCGGACCAACTTTTTACTATTGATGCTGCTTATGCAGCATCAATAGTAAAAAGATATAATATTAAAAATAATAATAAAAAAAAATTGTGCCATTCTCACCTTCCGCCGTCCACCGATACGCGCGATGCTGCTGCCAGCTTCCATTGCCGGAGGGTGAGTATATAACTATTTTTTATTTTAGGGATATGGTGCCCACACTGCTATATACTACGTGGGCTGTGTTATATACTATGTGGCTGCTATATACTACGTGGCTGCTATATACTATGTGGCTGTCTGTGTTACGTGGGCTGTGCAATATACTGTGTGGGCTGTGTTATATACTACGTGGGCTGTGTTATATACTGCGTGGGCAGTGTTATATACTGCGTGGGCTGTGTTATATACTACGTGGTCTGTGTCATATACTGCATGGGCTGTGCTAGATATTACATGGGCTTTGCTATATATTACATGGGCTGTGTTATATACTACGTGGCTGTGCTATATACTACGTGGCTGTCTGTGTTACGCTGGCTGTGCTATATACTATGTGGCTGCTATATGCTATGTGGCTGCTATATACTACATGGCTGTGCTATATACTACGTGGCTGTGTTATATACTACGTGGCTGTGCTATATACTACGTGGCTCTGCTAAGCATGACGTACATACATACATATTCTAGATGCGTTAGAATCGGGCCACCATCTAGTCTATATATATTGTATATATATTTGTCTATGGGTCTGTTTGTCTGTAACTGAAATCCCGCATCGCTGATTGGTCGTGCCTGGCCGGCGTTCATTGGTCGCATTCAGGAGAACAGTCTGTGAGGGAGAGAACAACATGGAGGACAGTCTGTGAGGGAGAAAATAACATGGAGGACAATCTGTGAGGGAGAGAATAACATGGAGGACAGTCTGTGAGGGAGAGAATAACATGGAGGACAGTCTGTGAGGGAGAGAATAACATAGAGGACAGTCTGTGAGGGAGAGAATAACATGAAGGACAGTCTGTGAGGGAGAGAATAACATGGAGGACAGTGTGTGAGGGAGAGAATAACATGGAGGACAGTCTGTGAGGGAGAGAATAACATGGAGAACAGTGTGTGAGGGAAAAAATAAAATTTTTCCCCGTTTTTAAGTTTATCATATGGTAAAATAAATGGTGTCTTTGAAAACTATAAGTCATCCTGTAGAAAACAAGCTTTCATACAGCGATAGATGACTAATAAAGTTTTGACTCTTAAAATAAAGACAGGAGAAAACCAATGGCTATGATAAGCTGCTGTGATATCAGAAATCAAGTCAAGGAAGCAAGGGTAATAACAAATGGGTTGCACTGTATCATAATACAACTGAAAAAAGATACATGTCCATCAAGTTCAACCACAGGATGGGAGATGATAAAGGTAAGGGTTTTAGATACAACCATAACATATAAACCAGTCTGCTCTAAAAGAGCAAATGTTATCATTGAGAACAAGAGTTTTATACTTTTCCATAAGTGTTTATGCTATTTTTTTGGTTAAAAAAAATTAAGCCTTTCTTGAAACTATTGATGATTCCCACTGTGATCAGCTCCACAGATTTATAATTCTCATGGTGAAGAAGACCGTCTCTTCTGGAGTTTGAACCTTTTTCTCTCCAATCAGAGGTAATGCCTCCTTGTCTTTTGAGGAGGTTTTAGATGAAACAGCTTAGACTGGAAATTTTACTGGCCATTTCTGAACTTGTAGTTAATCATGTTGTAGTTAATCATGCAATTAGTTGTAGTTAATCATGTCACCCTCTTAGATGTCTTTTTTTAGATTAAATAAATGCGGTTCTTTTAATCTTCCTTATATCTAAGCTCCTGCTTGCCCCCAGTTTATTGGCTTTTTATTTCTACATTTTCTAACTCCAGGGCATCCTTTCTATGAACATTAAAATGGTAGTTTTAAGTCTCTATTTGAAGAGATATAATACTACCACAGGGACTGGAGTAAGATTTCTGGCGAAAAGTACGCTACAGCTTGTCATGACTCAGACCAGCCACATCGCCATGCCCCTTCCTGCCCCACCTGCACCAATTTTGGCACATCTGGATGAAATTATTTGAAAAGTGGCAATATTTTTGTTCAATGCGAGGTTCTCACTTTAGTTTTACGGCAGATGGTGTAAACACTTTGATGAATAGGGACCCTGGTGTCTGCAGGTTATTAGGGGCACCCAGCACTGGGCTTCATAGCCATAGGCTATTCAGAGTAGCAGTCATTCACCACAACTCTTTGGGTTCAGTCTTTTAGCCAGTTTTTCAATCCAATTACTCTCTAAGCCTTTAAATCTTAGTTTACCCATTATGATACAGGAAAGAAATATATCTTGGTACCGTGTTAGCCAGTAGATAGAAAAATATTTAGAATTGAGAGTCCTCAGAGGTTGATACCTTTTAATGGCTAACTGTACTGGTACCTCAAGTAGTTACCTACAATCCAAATCTGGAGGCGCTAAGGGGAGCTGCACGGAAATTACAACCTTTACTGCAAAAAGATGCCCGACTACAAGCAATTTTTCCAGACCCCCCACTACTGTGTTTTAGGCAGCCCCCAAATCTAAGAAGCATCATTGTCAAGAGCTCCCTGTCCTCTCCAACAGCTGCAGGTACCTTTCCTTGCAACCAGAAAAAATGTAAAACCTGTCCATTTATAATGACCACGGACAAGATAAAGATCCCCAACTCACATCAGGACTACAAGATCCCAGGTACCTGCAGCTGCATCACATCTAATGTGGTGTACTTAATCATTTGTACTAAATGTCCAACTGGGGGTCTATATGTAGGGGAGACAGGGCAGAAACTGAGAACAAGGATGAACTCTCATCGCCATACAATAAGAGAAAAAAGAATGGATATACCTGTGGCAATACATTTCTGTCTCCCAAATCATAATATTATGGACATGAAATTACTTGTATTAAAGGGTAACTTCAAATTGCAGAAAGACAGGAGAGTCTGGGAATATAAAATGATGACGACCTTTGACACTCTAAATGCAGGATTGAATGTGTCACACGGATTTATGTCTTTTTACATCAACTAATGAACTTGCCCATCAGACCATGTGGGGTCATCACAACAGAACCAGACCGTAATCACAGGACAATAAAACAATCCTTATCTAAGAATTGGCCCAATATTTATGGACGTAACTGTTTATCACCCATGGTAATTCTGCTTCATGTCACCTGGCATATCCATGGTTTTTTCCCCTCTCCCTTTTTTTTTTTTTTCTATACTATGTTGTGCATAAATATGTGATTGTTTTAGTCTTTGCCTGATGAAGAGACGTATGTAGTCTCGAAAGCTTGCAATTTGTTACCATCTTTTCAGTTAGCCATTAAAAGGTATCAACCACTGAGGACTCTCAATTCTAAATATTTTTCTAGTTTACCCATTAGGCATCTGTGTTGGTGAGAGCCAAATATCTTAGCAAGGTCCAAAAACCTTATTGACCCAATTCGTGAAGGTGTTTGTGCCAGTTTTCTGGCATAAAACACCTGGAAATGTGGTAAAATTTTAGT
Source organism: Ranitomeya variabilis (assembly GCF_051348905.1). NCBI lineage: Eukaryota > Metazoa > Chordata > Amphibia > Anura > Dendrobatidae > Ranitomeya > Ranitomeya variabilis. The sequence goes on from NC_135232.1 coordinate 504,266,884, forward strand.
GCAGCTCAGAGTTGTGCAAACAATTTTGTTTTTATACCAACCCCAGATAGCTCAGCCAAATTGAGAGGAGTACAGGGAACAGTGAGGCCCGCATGGCAAATTCTTCACAATTTATGCCCATTTTGGTGACATACAGTTACATGAAAAAGTTTGGGCACCCCTATTAACCCCTTTACCCCCAAGGATGGTTTGCACGTTAATGACCGGGCCAATTTTTACAATTCTGACCACTGTCCCTTTATGAGGTTATAACTCTGGAATGCTTCAACGGATCTTGGCGATTCTGACATTGTTTTCTCGTGACATATTGTACTTCATGATAGTGGTAAAATTTATTCGATATAACTTGCGTTTATTTGTGAAAAAAATGGAAATTTGGCGAAGATTTAGAAAATTTCGCAATTTTCCAACTTTGAATTTTTATGCCCTTAAATCACAGAGATATGTCACGCAAAATACTTAATAAGTTACATTTCCCACATGTCTACTTTACATCAGCACAATATTGGAACCAATTTTTTTTTTGTTAGGGAGTTATAAGGGTTAAAAGTTGACCAGAAATTTCTAATTTTTACAACACCATTTTTTTAGGGACCACATCTCATTTGAAGTAATTTTGAGGGGTCTATATGATATAAAATAACCAAGTATGACACCATTCTTAAAACTGCACCCCTCAAGGTGCTCAAAACCACATTCAAGAAGTTTATTAACCCTTCAGGTGTTTCACAGGAATTTTTGGAATGTTTAAAAAAAAATGAACATTTAACTTTTTTTCACACAAAATTTATTTCAGCTCCTATTTGTTTTATTTTACCAAGGGTAACAGGAGAAAATAGACCCCAAAAGTTGTTGTACAATTTGTCCTGAGTACGCTGATACCCCATATGTGGGTGTAGACCATTGTTTGGGCGCATGGCAGAGCTTGGAAGGGAAGGAGCGCCATTTGACTTTTCAATGCAAAATTGACTGGAATTGAGATGGGACGCCATGTTGCGTTTGGAGAGCCCCTCATGTGCCTAAACATTGAAACCCCCCAAAAGTGACACCATTTTGGAAAGTAGACCCCTTAAGGAACTTATCTAGATGTGTGGTGAGCACTTTGACCCAACAAGTGCTTCACAGAAGTTTATAATGCAAAGCCGTAAAAATAAAAAATCATATTTTTTCACAAAATTGATCTTTTCGCCCCCAATTTTTTATTTTCCTAAGGGTAAGAGAAGAAATTAGACCACAAAAGTTGTTGTGCAATTGGTCCTGAGTACGACGATACCCCATATGTGGGGGTAAACCACTGTTTGGATGCATAGCAGAGCTCGGAAGGGAAGGAGCGCCATTTTACTTTTCAATGCAAAATTGACTGGAATTAAGATGGGACGCCATGTTGCGTTTGGTGAGCCCCTGATGTGCCTAAACATTGAAACCCCCCACAAGTGACACCATTTTGGAAACTAGACCCCCTAAGGAACTTATCTAGATGTGTGGTGAGCACTTTGACCCACCAAGTGCTTCACAGAAGTTTATAATGCAGAGCCGTAAAAATAAAAAATAATATTTTTTCACAAAAATGATCTTTTCGCCCCCAATTTTTTATTTTTCCAAGGGTAAGAGAAGACATTGGACAATAAAAGTTGTTGTGCAATTTGTCCTGAATAAGCTGATACCCCATATGTGGGGGTAAACGACAGTTTGGGCGCATGACAGAGCTCGGAAGGGAAGGAGCGCCGTTTGACTTTTCAATGCAAAATTGACTGGAATTGAGATGGGACACCATGTCGCGTTTGGAGAGCCATTGGTGTGCCTAAACATTAAAACCCCCCACAAGTGACACCATTTTGGAAAGTAGACCCCCTAAGGAACTTATCTAGATGTGTTTTGAGAGCTTTGAACCCCCAAGTGTTTCACTGGTTGTTGGAGATTCGTTGCTGGTGGTGTATTTTCCTTTGTCTTATTTACTCCTTCCTATATTTGTATTTATTTTGCCCTGCACATTTATAGTGTATTCCTGAGTGACTGCGGCGTGGTGTATATTTTCCTTTATCCTTGTCTGTGCTAACTGTGGGTATTGGTATATTACCTCTTCACTGGGTGGTGGCGGTTGGTGTCAGCCTAGGGTTGAAACAGGAGACAGGGCGAGGGTCGAGGCCTAGACATGCACACCTTCAGTGTAAACTCTAGGTAGAGGGTCAGTCAGGATTTCCCTAGTCTGAGGGAAATTGCAGGGGCCCGGGTTATTAGCTCTTGCTCACCTAGTCTCCCCGTGACAGTAACAGGATAAATTGGACCCTAAAAGTTGTTATTCAATTTGTCCTGAGTACGCTGATACCCCATATGTGGGGGGGAACCACTGTTTGGGCGCATGGCAGAGCTCGGAAGGGAAGGAGCGCCATTTGGAATGCAGACTTAGATGGATTGGTCTGCAGGCGTCACGTTGCATTTGCAGAGCCCCTGATGTACCCAAACAGTACAAGCCCCCCACCTGTGACCCCATATTGGAAACTAGACCTCCCAAGGAACTTATCTAGATGTGTTGTGAGAACTTTGAACCCCCAAGTGTTTCACTACAGTTTAGAACGCAGAGCCGTGAAAATAAAAAATCTTTTTTTTTCCCACAAAAATTATTTTTAGCCCCCCAAATTTTTATTTTCCCAAGGATAACAAGAGAACTTTGACCCCAAAAGTTGTTGTCCAATTTGTCCCAAGTACGCTGACACCCCATATGGTGGGGTAAACCTTTGTTTGGGTACACGGGAGAGCTCGGAAGGGAAGGAGCACTGTTTTACTTTTTCAACGCAGAATTGGCTGGAATTGAGATCGGACGCCATGTCGCATTCGGAGAGCCCCTGATGTGCCTGAACAGTGGAAACTCCACAATTCTACCTGAAACCCTAATCCAAACACACCCCTAACCCTAATCCCAACGGTAACCCTAACCACACCCCTAACCCTGACACACCCCTAACTCTAATCCCAACCCTAATCCCAACCGTAAATGTAATCCAAACCCTAACCCTAACTTTAGCCCCAACCCTAACCCTAACTTTAGCCCCAACCCTAACCCTAACTTTAGCTCCAACCCTAGCCCCAAACTTAGCCCTAACCCTAGCCCTAATGCAGCGCCCCAGAGTCCTGGTCGTTGCAGTACTGTGGCTCCGCCACTATGGGGAGCCATGGTGCGTCCGATGGCACTGAAGGGGTTCATCTGATCAGGTATCACAGACACAAATACATTTCACAGCTGGGCCTCCGGGGGGAGCTAAGGGTTCTATTCATTAGGCCACTCTCCACCATAGTGGGTAAACTGGGGGTCAGGCAGGAAGTTAGATCAGAAAGCTGACTGGATTGGACGAAACAACACCTGGTGGCAGAGGGTGTTGTGGAGGAAGAGACAGTAGGGTCTCTGTCAGGGGTGGGATCCTGACAGAGGCTTGGCAACTTGAAAGAACGTAACGGGTCCGCGCCAGCTCCGGGAAGCGGCGGGACCCAAGAAAGGACTAGAAGCGAGATAGATTGTGCTGAGTGAGAAACGAGATCAAGCGATAGGAGAATACCAGTAGGGGTCATGCTGTAAGACCGGAGCAACACCCTACTGAGGCGCATTACCGGTGGCCGGAATTATAACAATCAGCTTCAAGCAATACTCTAAACAGCGGCAGGACAGTCAGTTTAAGGCGGGCTGTCTAACACATATCACCTATGAAGTCTTGGGGGGCAACCTGTGGAGAGGGGCGACTCTAGGGTCCCGGAAGAGCTCCGAGCCTACCCGTCAAACGGGTGCCGTTCCAACCAGAATATCAGGGAGGGACGGAGGATTAGAAGAACATCATTTAATCGAGTTGTGAGGGAACTTAAGAAACAGACACGACGGTTGTGGGGACTTTCCGTAAGCACAGCAGGGAAGGACCGCAACACGTAGCGCTAGAAGGAAGGCACCGATTTCAACCTGTGAAGAGAACTCTGGAGGTGCCATTGGACCGGCCGGACTTGCGCAGCCTGGTGGACCGTATTCTGGACTGAGGACCCAGAGATCTTCAGTAAAGAGGTAAAGAGACTGCAAACTGGTGTCCTCGTTATTTACTGCACCGCACCACCATTACCATCATCCGTCATCCACACCTATCATTCACTGTGCGCCCCACGGCAGGGTCACGGAACCGGGGCCTAGCCGCCGTGACAACCCCAGAGCAGAGACTTGTAGGCCCGGTACCGGGTACCCCTCGGCCCTGCGGCGGTGGGGGCGCTACACTAACCCTAGCTCTAACCCTAACCCTAGCCCTAACCCTATCCCTAACCCTAGCCCTAACCCTAGCCCTAGCCCTAACCCTAGCCCTATCCCTAACCCTAACCCTAACCCTAGCCCTAATGCCCTAATGTGAAAATAGAAATAAATACATTTTTTTATTTTTTTTATTTTTCGCTAACTAAGGGGGTGATGAAGGGGGGTTTGATTTACTTTAATAGCGGGTGTTTTAGCAGATTTTTATGATTGGCAGCCATCACACACTGAAAGACGCTTTTTATTGCAAAAAATATTTTTTGCATTACCACATTTCGAGAGCTATCATTTTTCCATATTTTGGTCCACAGAGTCATGTGAGATCTTGTTTTTTGCGGGACGAGTTGACGTTTTTATTGGTAACATTTTCGGACACGTGACAGTTTCTGATCACTTTTTATTCCGATTTTTGTGAGGCAGAATGACCAAAAACCAGCAATTCATGAATTTCTTTTGGGGGAGGCGTTTATACCGTTCCACGTTTGGTAAAATTGATAAAGCAGTTTTTTTCTTCGGGTCAGTACGATTACAGCGATACCTCATTTATATCATTTTTTTATCTGTTGGCGCTTTTATACAATAAAAACTATTTTATAGAAAAAATAATTATTTTGGCATCGCTTTATTCTGAGGACTATAACTTTTTCTTTTATGATGCTGTATGCGGCTCGTTTTTTGTGGGACAAGATGACGTTTTCAGCAGTACCATGGTTATTTATATCCGTCTTTTTGATAGCGTGTTATTCCACTTTTTGTTCGGCGGTATGATAATAAAGCGTTGTTTTTTGGCTCATTTTTTTCTTTTCTTACGGTGTTCACTGAAGGGGTTAACTAGTGGGACAGTTTTATAGGTTAGGTCGTTACGGACGCAGCGATACTAAATGTGTGTACTTTTATTGTTTTTATGGTTTTTTTAGATAAAGAAATGTATTTATAGGAATAATACATTTTTTTTTTCTTTATTTAGGATTTTTTTTTTTTTACACATGTTTTAATTTTTTTTTTTACTTTTTTACTTTGTCCCAGGGGGGGACATCACAGATCGCCGATCTGACAGTTTGCACAGCACTCTGTCAGATCGGCGATCTTACTTTCATCGGAGCAGGCTGCTCTGCAGCCTGCTCCGGACCCGGAAGTACTCCCTGCAGGACCCGGATGCAGCCCCGCGGCCATTTTGGATCCGGGGACTGCAGGGAGGAGACGCTCGGTACAAGGTGAGTACATCGCCTTGTACCGATCGTCTCAGGGAAGCACGCAGGGAGCCCCCTCCCTGCGCGATGCTTCCCTGTACCGCCGGTACACCGCGATCATGTTTGATTGCGGTGTGCCGGGGGTTAATGTGCCGGGGGCGGTCTGTGACCGCTCCTGGCACATAGTGCCGGATGTCAGCTGTGATAGGCAGCTGACACCCGGCCGCGATCGGCCGCGCTCCCCCCGTGAGCGCGGCCGATCGCATATGACGTACTATCCCATCGGTGGTCATACGGGCCCACCCCACCTCGATGGGATAGTACGTCAGATGTCAGAAAGGGGTTAATCTTAAGCTTAATGTTTTATAAAAATAGTTTTTTTTGCAACAGCTATTTCAGTTTCATATATCTAATAACTGTTGGACACAGTAATGTTTCTGCCTTGAAATGAGGTTTATTGTACTATCAGAAAATGTGCAATCAGCATTCAAACAAAATTTGACAGGTGCATAAGTATGGGCACCTCCCCAGAAAAGTGACATTAATATTTAGTAGATCCTCCTTTTGCAAAAATAACAGCCTCTAGTCGCTTCCTGTAGCTTTTAATGAGTTCCTGGATCCTGGATGAAGGTATTTTTGACCATTCCTCTTTACAAAACAATTCCAGTTCAGTTAAGTTTGATGGTCGCCAAGCATGGACAGCCCTCTTCAAATGATCCCACAGATGTTCAATGATATTGAGGTCTGGGGACTGGGATGGCCATTCCAGAACAGTGTAGTTGTTCCTCTGCATGAATGTCTGAGTAGATTTGGAGCGGTGTTTTGCATCATAGTCTTGCTGAAAGATCCATCCCCTGCGTAACTTCAACTTTGTCACTGATTCATGAACATTATTGTCAAGAATCTGCTGATACTGAGAGGAATCCATGCGTCCCTCAACTTTAACAGGATTCCGGGTGCTGGCATTGGCCACACAGCCCCAAAGCATGATGGAACCTCCACCAAATTTTACTGTGCGTAGCAAGTGTTTTTCTTGGAATGCTGTGTTTTTTTGCCGCCATGCATAACGCCTTTTTGTATGACCAAACAACTCAATCTTGGTTTCATCAGACCTTCTTCCAAAAAGAAATTGGCTTCTCCAAATGTGCTTTTGCATACCTCAGCCGACTCTGTTTGTGGCATGCTTGCAGAAATGGCTTCTTTCGCATCACTCTCCCATACAGCTTCTCCTTGTGCAAAGTGCGTTGTATAGTTGGTCGATGCACAGTGACACCATCTGCAGCAAGTTGATGCTGCAGCTCTCTTGAGGTGGTCTGAGGATTGTCCTTGACTGATCTCACCATTCTTCTTCTCTGCCTTTCTGATGTTTTTCTTGGCCTGCCACTTCTGGCCTTAACAAGAACTGTACCTGTGTTCTTCCATTTCCTTACTATGTTCCTCACAGTGGAAATTGACAGGTTAAATCTATGAGACAGCTTTTTGTATCCTTCCCCTGAACAACTATGTTGAATAATCTTTGTTTTCAGATCATTTGACAGTTGTTTTGAGGAGCCCATGAGGTCACTCTTCAGAGGAGATTCAAACAGGAGAACAACTTGCAAGTGGCCACTTTAAGTACCTTTTCTCATGATTGCATACACCTGGCTATGAAGTTCAAAGCTCAATGAGGTTACAAAACCAAAAAAAGTGCTTTAGTAAGTCAGTAAAAAGTAGGTAGGAGTATTTAAAACAAGAAAATGATAAGGGTGCCCATACTTATGCACCTGTGAAATTTTGTTTGAATGCAGATTGCACATTTTCTGTTAGTACAATAAACCTCATTTCAAGGCAGAAACATTACTGTGTCCAACAGTTATTAGAGATATGAAACTCAAATAGCTGTTGCAAAAAAAACTATTTTTATAAAACATTAAAGGGAACCTGTCACCCCCAAAATGGCTAGTGAGGTAAGCTCACCGGCATCAGGGGCTTATCTACAGCATTCTGTAATGCTGTAGATAAGCCCCCGATGTTACCTGAAAGAGGAGAAAAAGACGTTAGATTATACTCACCCAGGGGCGGTCCCGGTGCGGTCTGGTCAAATGGGTGTCTCCGGTCCGCTCCGGCGCCTCCCATCTTCATTCCATGACGTCCTCTTCGGGTCTTTACGCCGCGGCTCCGGCGCAGGCGTACTTTGTCTGCCCTGTTGAGGGCAGAGCAAAGTACTGCAGTGCGCAGGCGCCGGGCCTCTCTGACCTTTCCGGCGCCTGCGCACTGCAGTACTTTGCTCTGCCCTCAACAGGGCAGACAAAGTACGCCTGCGCCGGAGCCGCAGCGTAAAGACCCGAAGAGGACGTCATGGAATGAAGATGGGAGGCCCCGGAGCGGACCGGAGACACCCATTTGACCAGACAGCACCGGGACCGCCCCTGGGTGAGTATAATCTAACATCTTTTTCTCCTCTTTCAGGTAACATCGGGGGCTTATCTACAGCATTACAGAATGCTGTAGATAAGCCCCTGATGCCGGTGAGCTTACCTCACCAGCCATTTTGGGGGTGACAGGTTCCCTTTAAGCTTAAGATTAATAGGGGTGCCCAAACTTTTTCATATAACTGTAAATTATTCCAGAAATGTACTCCAGGTCCTAATTGGAATAACATTTCTCATTAACTTTCTACAAAGCACCTAATTCTATAATGAATTAGGTGCATTTTACTCCAGAGGTGAATTGAATAAGACAAGCACGCAAAACACCAGTCTTAATGAATTTGGCCCAACATCTGCAGCCACCCCTTAGTCCAGGCTTTTACTCGTCTCTCCATAATATCAATTAACTTATAATGTTATTTTCTACCACATACAAGCCCCTTAAACATTTTTCCCCACAATGGACTGGAGAAAAACATAGAGCCTTTTTAAAAAAAATGGACAACACATTAAACCTTGCTAGTCACTAGAGTCTCTAAAATTATGGTACCAAGGCAAAGCAATAACTGAACAGAGTTCCTTAAGAATTCTTGGATACAGCCCATCTGGGCCACGAGCCTTGATCACATTGATTATATTTAACGAGGACCTTTCATGATACAGTCGTGATACAAATATATACCAGTAAAAAAAGACAGCGGAGCTAATAATTTTGTTCTGTTTTATTCCACAGCATTGTGGAGAGTTTGGATTTTGAAGTGACTCACCGAGAACTGTTCCCTCTCTCACCTGCATACTGCTTCCGAGCTTCGTTAAGCCCCGCAGTGTTGGAGACTGCTCTTCACTCTGCAACCCGTATCGAGGACCCAGGACCCCGCGCAAGACGTTGAGGACTCATCATTGCTGTAAGGAACTGGATTATCAACGCCTGCAGGACGACCCCGGTTTCATCACGTGCTAACCGCGTTGGCACCACCGTTTGAACCTAGGACTCTTCAGTCAGAAAGCCATCAGACTGATAAGTTAACTCTTAATGAACAGTTGCTATACGTTTTACCCTCGTTACCTCCCTCAGCATCCCTATTGTGCTCATATATACCTGCCATACCCCTGCCTCTCCTTTCCCCTCCCTATGTGGAGTATTCCCCTGTACAAGTAAAATTAACATTAACCCTTGCTCTGCTTCCTGTCCGTTACTGCATCCCGCAACCTGCTCACATGTTGATCAGTGGTGGTCGGGTTTCAGCCATTCTTACTTTGGCCATGTTTCTGAACATTGAAGACCTTGTACTTCTGGGCTCTCCAAGGAGCTTGCAGTTCTAGAATATGACAGCGCTGGAGGATGATTGGTTACTGGTCGCTTTACATTTGATTCTTCTCAAAACCTTTGGCAGTTAAGTGTGTAGGGTTTTTTTTCAACATGTTTGCAACACAACTTTCGATGGTCCTGTGAGCACGTCTCAATATCTTAGCACTTTTAGGAGCACTACTTCTCTTTGTAAGACTTAAATGTTGATTTTTTAGAGTCAGTTAAATCTCTATTTGGACCATTTTGCCTGAGGAAATCAAACTGCCTAATAATTCTGCACACCTTGATAAAGGGTGTTGTATCCTTTGGCCTCCCCTCCCTCATTACACAAATATACATCACCTGATCTGCTTCATCAAAAAAAACTTTCACTTTTATACAGCTTGGAGATGGAAAATCTGCATAAAAATGATAAAGTCAAAATACTCAATTGCCTAATAATTGTGTAAAAGATATCTATGACAATGATTGAACCATAATAGAAAGGTAAAGGATGGGAAATACTAAACAGGACTCAGAGAGCCCCAACACAGAATAGGTCTGAATCCCAAAGTGCAAAAGTAATGAAAACTGTAAATCAACAGCAATAACCAGAAAGACTACACCGACCCAGCAAAAACAAAGAACAAGGATGACTGCCTCCAGGACACTAGGAGACCCACTGCCCCAATGTGCATTTCACTAGATTTCATATCCAGCTAAACACGTAATTTGAAGGCAGAGTTGCACTTTACTCACCTGCAAGCAAAAAGTTCAAACTGAAATAGGAATGAAGAAAAAACGTACGTTGTCTTACATCAATATCCCTTAACCCCTTAACGATCACAATACACCTTTTAACCCCTTTCTGCCAGCTGACGGAATAGTACGTCAGCTGGCAGATCCCCTGCTTTGAGGTGGGCTCTGGCGGTGAGACCACCTCAAAGCCGTGACATGTCAGCTGTTTTGTACAGCTGACCTGTGCGCACAATGAGCGTGAGCGGAATGGTGATCCGCCCGCGCCCATTAACTAGTTAAATGCCGCCGTCAAACGCTGACAGCGGCATTTAACTAGCGCTCCCGGCCGCGCGGCCGGATGTGCTCGCACCGCTGACCCCCGTCACATGATCGGGGGTCATCGGTGCATTGCCATAACAACCAGATGTCTCCTTGAGACCTCTATGGTTGTTGATGGCCGATTGCTTTCAGCGCCACCCTGTGGTCGGCGTTCAAAGCACACTTGCATTTCTGCTACATACACTGTGTTCCAAACTATTATGCAAATTGGATTTAAGTGTCATAGAAGTTTTAATTGTTTTGTTTTTCAAATAAACTTGTGGATGGTATTGTGTCTCAGGGCTCAATGGATCACTGAAATCAATCTTAAACACATGTGATAATTAGTTTTCCAGGTGATTCTAATTAAAGGAAAACTACTTAAAAATGACGTTCCAGATTATTAAGGCCACAGGTTTCACGCAATATGGGAAATAAAAAGGATCTCTCTGCTGCTGAAAAGCGTTAACTAGTGCAATGCCTTGGACAAGGTATGAAAACATTAGATATTTCATGAAAACTTAAAAGTGATCATCATACTGTGAATAGATTTGTGACTAGTGTTGAGCGATACCTTCCGATATCGGAAAGTATCGGTATTGGAAAGTATCGGCCGATACCGGCAAAATATCGGATCTCGCCGATACCGATACCCGATACCAATGCAAGTCAATGGGACGAAAATATTGGAATTAAAATAAACCCTTTCTTAACTTGTAGGTTCATTCTACATGAAGGAAAACAACTAAGAATAATGTAGGATGTATTGGGGGAGGTGGCGGAGACATTAAAGGCATAGAGGTTTAGCCCAATCAAATAGAATAGCAGGAATTTTATTTTTTTTTTAAGATGTTCAGAGTTACAAAGATATTGACTATGTTAAGAATTTTTTTATTTTGTCAGATATTGATGTTTCACTACTTCCAAGCCCTTCACCTATTTTTATACTTCTCCCACACTTTCTTCTTCATCATCATCAGCATCTTTGACATCAACTTCTTCTTCACCTTATTCATCTTCTTCTTCATCTTCTACCTATTATTTTTTTTTGTTACATTCTTCATATTCTTTTTATTCAACTATTATTCTTCTTCATATTCTACTTCTTCATCATATTCTTATTTGTGACAGGCATTCCTGTAGTTGTTATCTATAAAAGTTTGAAGATTACACCTTCCATTCTGCCTGTCACAACATAACATTTGTCCGCGTTCAGTTTGGCCTGCAGCATCAGGCTTTATCCAGGGGCACCACGAGGAGGAACAGACTCACCCCCATACACTGCTTAGTCTTCTTCTGCTTATAATTTAGATAACATCTGTTGCTCTGATATTTAGTGTTATGCTTAATGTTCTTCTGCTCTTTGTTCTGCAGCCTCTTGTTCTTCTGCTTCTCGGTCTTCCATGTCGTCGTCTCCTGGGTCGTCGTCTCCAGGGTCGTCGTCGTCGTCGTCATCATCGGGGTGGTCTTCAGGGTCATCGTCTCCAGGGTCGTCGTCATCTCAGTGGCTGTCGTCTCTGGTGTCGTCGTCATCTTAGAGGTGGTCTTCCGGGTCGTCGTCTTTAGGGTCTTGAACTTGGAAATGTAGCAGAAGGCACAAGAAGGCTGAGAAAATGCCGAGAACCAGCTGATGGAACTGGAACTCAGATGGCTACCCGAAGGTCCAAGAGCCAATGGAACTACCGAGGACCAGCTGACGTTACTGGAACCTGGTTACTAAGCAGGAGGTACCCATGCCAGAAAGCACTACCAAGGACCACCTGACGTTGGTGGAACTCGGATACCCAGAAGGAGGCACCTAAGCCAAAGGCTCTGCCCGGAACCAGCTGAGGGTACTGGAACCAGGATGGGGAGAGAAGGTACAAGAGCAAAAGACACTGCCGAGAACCAGCTGACGGTACTGGAACCCGGATGGGTAGCCGAAGGTCCAAGAGCCAATGGAACTACCGAGGACCAGCTGACGTTACTGGAACCCGATTACCAAGCAGGAGGTACCCGTGCCTGAAAGCACTACCAAGGACCACCTGACGTTGGTGGAACTCGGATACCCAGAAGGAGGCACCTAAGCCAAAGGCTCTACCTGGAACCAGCTGACAGTCCTGGAACCAGGATGGGGACCTATTCAAGATTGTCTTCCTAGAGCCCCAACTAGCGGTGTTGGAGCAAAGGGTCAGCAGGGGGAGCAGAGTGTAGGCCGAAGCCTGCACTGGAGGCAGCTTTGTGTCTGCGTGGCGTTTGCAGGACAAGTTGCTGGCTACACAGCAGGAGAACAGCTGGCGTTGCTGAACCCCACGGACACATTGGCGGGTGTTTTTCTCTGTGCAGCCAGCACTTCCGGGCACCAACTGGCGGTGTTAGAGCCCAGGGTCTGCAGGAGGAGCAGAGTGTAGGCCGAAGCCTAATTGAACCAATTTTAAAGGTAACCTTTAACCCCCCCCATGTCAGCTGATGCGGTTCGCGATGCCCATGAATCCCAGCCCCGCAGTGTCTTTTCATTAATTCACACTGCGGGGCTGGGATTCATGGCTTTGCGCAGTAATTATGTTCGCCTCTCACTCGTGTCCTTACACCTGCTTCAGACTGTGCGGCGTCAGCTGATCCCTTATCGCATGCCACGGCCATGAAGCCACACAGTCTGAAGAAGGCGGAAGGAGATGAGTGATAGGCGAACATATGCACTGCTCATGCCCATCAATCACACCCTCGCAGTCAAAATAAATAAGACACCGAGGGGCGTTGTGTCGGGCAGGGCGGCCGCAGAGGCGCAGCCAGCCAACCAATGATGTCAAAGACGGGCAGCACTACCAAGGTGTCATTACAAAGGAAAGTCACACCTCAGGGACGGTTTAATGGTCTCTGGGGACACATTTTAGACGTGTTGAGTTTGACGTGTGCAAGGAGAATAACTGAATGAGCCACCTTGTACAAATGCAGCATTACTGCTGTACAAGGTGGCTGTTAAACATACAAACGCCTGGGGGGGACAGGTTCCCTTCAATTTCAGTTGTTGTGTCTATGTGGTGTTTGCAGGACACGTTGCAGGCTACACAGCAGGGGAACAGCTGGCGTTGCTGAACCCCACTGACACATTGGCGGGTGTTTTTCTCTGTGCAGCCAGCACTTCCGGGCACCAACTGGTGGTGTTAGAGCCCAGGGTCAGCAGGAGGAACAGAGGAGCAGAGTGTAGGCCGAAGCCTGCACTGGAGGCAGTTTTAGGTCTGTTGTGTCTGCGTGGCGTTTGCAGGACACGTTGCCGGCTACACAGCGGGGGAACAGCTGGCGTTGCTGAACCCCACTGACACAGTGGTGAGTGTTTTCTCTGTGCAGCCAGCAGTTCCGGGCACCAACTGGCGGTGTTAGAGCCCTGGGACAGCAGGAGGAGAGGGAGCAGAGTGTAGGCCAAAGCCTGCACTGGAGGCAGTTTTAGGTCTGTTGTGTCTGCGTGGCGTTTGCAGGACACGTTGCCGGCTACACAGCGGGGGAACAGCTGGCGTTGCTGAACCCCACTGACACAGTGGCGAGTGTTTTTCTCTGTGCAGCTAGCACTTCTGGGCACCAAATGGTGGTGTTAGAGCCCAGGGACAGCAGGAGGAGCAGAGTGTAGGCCGAAGCCTGCACTGGAGCAAGTTGAAAGGGAATCTTTAACCCCCCCAGGCGTTTGTTGCTGAAAGAGCCATCTTGTACAGCACTAATGCTGCAAAAGGAAAAGGTGGCTCTTTTAATTATGCTCCTTGCAAACGCTGAACTAGACACTTATGAAATGTGTCCCCTCACACCGTAAAACTGTGCCGGAGGTGCGACTTTCCTTCGTAATGTGATGCAGCACAGCCGTCATTCCTACCCCCTTGGTGCCGTGTGCCGCCTCCTCAGTGTTGTTTGATTCTGTCCCGGAGCCTGCGCTGTTATGTTATCCCTTGGCCAGGCGCACTTAGCGCTGCCCGTCTTCTGACATCATTTGGTGTCAGGCTGGCTGCGCCTGTGCAGCCGCGCTGCCCGAGATCCCGCCTCACAGTGTCGTCTAATGTAATCCCACTGCGGGCCTGGGATCCATGGGCATGCGCAGTGCATATCCTTGCCTCTCACTCCCCTCCCTCCGGCTTCTTCAGACTGTGCGGCGTCCCGGCCGTGGCATGCTATTAGGGATCAGCTGATGGCGCACAGTCTGAAGAAGGTGGAGGGAGATGAGTGAGAGCCAGAGGAGAAGATATGCACTGCGCATGGCCATGGATCCCAGGCCCGCAGTGTGATTAAATCATTAGACACTGCGAGGCGGGATCTCGGCCAGCGTGGCCGCACAGGCGCAGCCAGCCTGACACCAAATGCCGTCAGAAGACGGGCAGTGCTAAGTGTGCCTGGCCAAGGGATAACATAACAGCGCAGGCTCCGGGACAGAATCAAACAATGCTGAGGAGGCGGCGCACGGCACCAAGGGGGTAGGAATGATGGCTGTGCTGCGTCACATTACAAAGGAAAGTCCCACCTCCAGGACGGTTTAACGGTGTGAGGAGGCACATTTCATAACTGTTAGGTTCAGCGTGTACAAGGAGCACAACGAAAATAGGCACCTTTTCCTTGTGCAGCATTACTGCTGCACAATGTGGCTCTTTCAGTAACAAACGCCTGGGGGGGGGCAGGTTCCCTTAAATTTTAGTTGTGCCAGCGTGGCGGGCGCATGACACATTGCCGGATACACAGCAGGGGAGCAGCAGGCGTTACTGAACCCCACTAACACATTGGCAAGGTGTTTGGCTCTGTGCAAACAGCACTTCCGGGCAGCAACCAGCAGTGTTGGAGCCCAGGGACAGCAGGAGGAGCAGAGTGTAGGCCGAAGCCTGCACTGGAGGCATGTAAATGTCTGTTAGTGTGCCAGCGTGGCGGTCGCATGACACGTTGCCGGATACACAGCAGGGGAGCAGCTGACGTTACTGAACCCCAATAACAGAGGAGCAACTGTTGACTGTGCGGACAGCACTTCCAGGCACCAACTGGCGGTGTTAGAGCCCAGGGACAGCAGGAGGAGCAGATTGGAGGTATTGCCGCACACACAGCAAGGGAGCAGCTGACATTACTGAACCCCAATAACACGGCAGCAAGTGTTAACAGTGCAGACAGCACTTCCAGGCACCAACTGGCAGTGTTAGAGCCCGGGGACAGCAGGAGGAGCAGATTGGCGGTATTGCCGCACACACAGCAGGGGAGCAGCTGACGTTACTGAACCCCAATAACAGAGGAGCGACTGTTGACTGTGCGGACAGCACTTCCAGGCACCAACTGGTGGTGTTAGAGCCCAGGGACAGCAGGAGGAGCAGATTGGAGGTATTGCCGCACACAGAGCTGGGGAACAGCTGATGTTACTGAACCCCAATAACAGAGGAGCGACTGTTGACTGTGCGGACAGCACTTCCAGGCACCAACTGGCGGTATTAGAGCCCAGGGACAGCAGGAGGAGCAGATTGGAGGTATTGCCGCACACACAGCAGGGGAGCAGCTGACGTTACTGAGCCCCAATAACACGGCAGCAAGTGTTAACTGTGCGGACAGCACTTCCAGGCACCAACTGGCAGTGTTAGAGCCCAGGGACAGCAGGAGGAGCAGATTGGAGGTATTGCCGCACACACAGCAGGGGAGCAGCTTACGTTACTGAACCCCAATAACAGAGGAGCGACTGTTGACTGTGCGGACAGCACTTTCAGGCACCAATTGGTGGTGTTAGAGCCCAGGGACAGCAGGAGGAGCAGATTGGAGGTATTGCCGCACACACAGCTGGGGAACAGCTGACGTTACTGAACCCCAATAACAGAGGAGCGACTGTTGACTGTGCGGACAGCACTTCCAGGCATCAACTGGCAGTGTTAGAGCCCAGGGACAGCAGAAGGAGCAGATTGGAGGTATTGCCGCACACACAGCAGGGAAGCAGCTGACGTTACTGAACCCCAATAACACGGCAGCAAGTGTTAACTGTGCGGACAGGACTTCCAGGCACCAACTGGCGGTATTAGAGCCCAGGGACAGCAGGAGGAGCAGATTGGAGGTATTGCCGCACACACAGCAGGGAAGCAGCTGACGTTACTGAACCCCAATAACAGAGGAGCGACTGTTGACTGTGCGGACAGCACTTCCAGGCACCAACTGGTGGTGTTAGAGCCCAGGGACAGCAGGAGGAGCAGATTGGAGGTATTGCCGCACACACAGCAGGGGAGCAGCTGACGTTACTGAACCCCAATAACAGAGGAGCGACTGTTGACTGTGCGGACAGCACTTCCAGGCACCAACTGGCGGTGTTAGAGCCCAGGGACAGCAGGAGGAGCAGATTGGAGGTATTGCCGCACACACAGCTGGGGAACAGCTGACGTTATTGAACCCCAATAACAGAGGAGTGACTGTTGACTGTGCGGACAGCACTTCCAGGCACCAACTGGCGGTGTTAGAGCCCAGAGACAGCAGGAGGAGCAGATTGGAGGTATTGCCGCACACACAGCAGGGGAGCAGCTGACGTTACTGAACCCCAATAACAGAGGAGCGACTGTTGACTGTGCGGACAGCACTTCCAGGCACCAACTAGTGGTGTTAGAGCCCAGGGACAGCAGGAGGAGCAGATTGGAGGTATTGCCGCACACACAGCAGGGGAGCAGCTGACGTTACTGAACCCCAATAACAGAGGAGCGACTGTTGACTGTGCGGACAGCACTTTCAGGCACCAACTGGTGGTGTTAGAGCCCAGGGACAGCAGGAGGAGCAGATTGGAGGTATTGCCGCACACACAGCAGGGGAGCAGCTGACGTTACTGAACCCCAATAATACGGCAGCAAGTGTTAACTGTGCGGACAGCACTTCCAGGCACCAACTGCGGTGTTAGAGCCCAGGGACAGCAGGAGGAGCAGATTGGAGGTATTGCTGCACACACAGCAGGGGAGCAGCTGACATTACTGAACCCCAATAACAGAGGAGCGACTGTTGACTGTGCGGACAGCACTTCCAGGCACCAACTGGCGGTGTTAGAGCCCAGGGACAGCAGGAGGAGCAGATTGGAGGTATTGCTGCACACACAGCAGGGGAGCAGCTGACGTTACTGAACCCCAATAACAGAGGAGCGGCTGTTGACTGTGCGGACAGCACTTCCAGGCACCAACTAGCGGTGTTAGAGCCCAGGGACAGCAGGAGGAGGAGAGGAACACAGTGTAGGCTGAAGCCTGATTGGAGCAAGTCGAAAGGGAACCTTTAACCCCCCCAAGGCGTTTGTAGCTGAAAGAGACATCTTGTGCAGCACTAAGGATGCAAAAGGAAAAGGTGGCTCTTTTAATTATGCTTCTTGCAAACACAGAAGTAAACACTTATAAAATGTGTCCCCTGATACCGTGAGACCGTCCCGGAGGTGGGACTTTCCTTTGTAATGGGACGCAGCACAGCCGTCATTCCTACCCCCTTGGTGCCGTGCGCCGCCTCCTCAGCGTTGTTTGATTCTGTCCCGGAGTCTGCGCAGTTATGTTATCCCTTGGCCAGGCGCACTTAGCGCTGCCCGTCTTCTGACATCATTTGGTGTCAGGCTGGCTGCGCCTGTGCGGCCGCGCTGCCCGAGATCCCGCCTCACAGTGTCGTCTAATGTAATCCCACTGCGGGCCTGGGATCCATGGGCATGCGCAGTGCATATCCTCGCCTCTCACTCCCCTCCCTTCGGCTTCTTCAGACTGTGCGGCGTCCCGGCCGTGGCATGCTATTAGGGATCAGCTGACAGCGCACAGCCTGAAGAAGGCGGAGGGAGATGAGTGAGAGCCTGAGGTGAAGATATGCACTGCGCATGGCCATGGATCCCAGGCCCGCAGTGTGATTAAATCAGAATCTGCGAGGCGGGATCTCGGCCAGTGCGGCCGCACAGGCGCAGTCAGCCTGACAACAAATGATATCAGAAGATGGGCAGCGCTAAGTGTGCCTGGCCAAGGGATAACATAACAGCGCAGGCTCCGGGACAGAATCAAACAACGCTGAGGAGGTGGCGCACGGCACCAAGGGGGTAGGAATGACGGCTGTGCTGCGTCACATTATGAAGGAAAGTCCCACCTCCGGACTTAAGTTCTGCGTGTGCAAGGAGCTAAACTAAAATAGCTACCTTTTCCTTGTGCAGCATTACTGCTGCACAAGGTGGCTCTTTCAGTAACAAACGCCTGGGGGGGGACAGGTTCCCTTCAATTTCAGTTGTTGTGTCAGCGTGGCGGTCGCAGGACACATTGCCGGCTACACAGCTGGGGATCAGCTGACGTTACTGAAACCCAATAACACTGGGTCGTATGTTTTCACTGTGCAGCCTGCACTTCTGAGCCTCAACTGGCGGTGTTGGAGCCCAGGAATTACAGTTCAGGTGGTAGAAAGATGAACACAACAGGAGACGTGGATACTGTAGACAGTCACCCAATTATTTAATCAGGAAGAGGAGTGGCAAATTCCTGCGAGATCCAGGCCTGGTTCATTTTCAGAAAAGTACGCCGGTCAACGTTATCGCAGGATAGTCGCATGCGACGGTCTGTTAGTACACCACCTGCAGCACTAAAGACGCTTTCCGATAATACACTAGCCGCAGGGCAAGCCAGCACCTCCAATGCATACTGGCTTAGGTCTGGCCATGTATCCAGCTTAGAGACCCAAAACTTGAAAGGGGAAGAGCCTTCTGGGAGAACAGTAAGAGGGCAAGACATGTAGTCTGTCACCATCTGACGGAACCGTTGCCTCCTGCTGACTGGAACCGCCTGTGATGGTGTAGACATTTGTGGCAGGCACACAAAACTGTGCCACAGTTGGGCCATACTGGTCTTGCCTTGGGCAGAGGCACTGTTTCTGCTCCCTCTTTGTGCAGAGCCTCCTCCACTGCCTGGACACACTGAGCTGCTTTGTAAAGCACTAGCAGCACTTCTATCAGTTGGACTGGAGAAGATGATGGAATTCACCAGTGTGTCTTGGTACTCCCGCATTTTACGCTCCCGGTTCAACGGTGTGATGAGGCTTTGTACGTTGTCCCGGTAGCGAGGATCGAGGAGGGTGTACACCCAATAATCAGCCATGTTGAGAATGTGGGCGATGCGGCGGTCGTTTCTCAGGCACTGCAGCATGTAATCAACCATGTGCTGCAGACTGCCAACTGTCCAAGAAACGCTGTCCCCTGCTTGAGGCGTGATCTCTGCCCGCTCTTCATCACCCCACCCTTGCTGTACACACTGACTACTGGACAATTGTGTAACTCCCTCCTCTGGACGGATGTCTTCCTCCTCCATTGACTCCTCCTCATCTTCCTCACAAAGTGCCCCCTGCCTACGCGTTTGTGAGGAACCACGTGGCGCTGACTGTCCAGAAGCTGATGGAAATGGTGACTCCTCATCCTCCACCTCTTCCACAACATCATCCCTTAGCGCTTGCAGTGTTTGTTGAAGCAGGCAGATAAGGGGGACAGTCATGCTGACTAGAGCATCATCTGCACTCGCCATCCGCGTGGAATAATCGAAGGGACGCAAAACCTGGCAGAAGTCCTTCATAGTGGCCCACTCTGTGGTTGTGAAGTCTGAACGGCGCGGAGTGCGACTTCTTTGCGCCTGATGCAGCTGGTACTCCATTACTGCTTGCTACTGCTCACACAACCGCTCCAACATATGTAACGTGGAATTCCACCTGGTAGGTAGGTCACATATGATGTGATGTTCCGGAAGGCGGAATTGGCGCTGCAGAGCTGCAATGCGCGATCTTGCCGTGCTGGAACACCGCAAGTGAGCACACTCTAGGCGGACCTTGTGCAGCAGTGCATCAAGACCCGGATAGTCCCTCAAAAAACTCTGCACGACCAAGTTGAGCACATGTGCCAGACATGGGATGTGAGTGAGGTTGCCGAGGCCCAGAGCTGCCACCAGATTTCGGCCATTGTCACACACTACCATGCCTGGCTGGAGATTCGCTGCCACAAACCACACATCGCTCTCCTGCTTGATGGCATTCCAGAGCTCCTGCACTGTGTGGCTTCGATTCCCCAAAGAAATTAATTTCAAGACGGCCTGTTGACGTTTGGCCATGGCTGTGCTCATGTCAGCCGTAACAGGTAAACGTTCACGGGTCCATGTGGAGGTGGACTGTGACGGCTCCTGCAGCGATGATTCTGAGGAACTTGTGTATGAGGAGGAGTCAATGCGTACAGACTGGATTCCTGCAATCCTTGGAGTGGGCAGGACATGTCCTGCGCCACTCGCACGATCTGTACCCGGCTCAACAACATTAACCCAATGGGCAGTGAGGGAAAGGTATCGCCCCTGGCCATGGTGACTGGTCCACGCATCGGTGGTGAGGTGGACCTTGCTACTGACGGCGTTCAGTAGCGCGTGTTTTATGTGTCCCTCCACATGCTTGTGCAGGGCAGGGACGGCTTGCCTGCTGAAATAAAAGCGGCTGGGCACATTGTACTGTGGGACTGCCAATGACATCAAGTCACGGAAGCTGTCAGTCTCCACCAGCCTGAATGACAGCATTTCCAGTGACAGAAGTTTGGCAATGCCTGCAGTCAGAGCCTGTGCTCATGGGTGGTTTGCCGAGAAAGGCCGCCTTTTCTCCCATGCCTGTACTACCGATGGCTGTAGACTGGGCTGGGAGTGTGAGGATGACTGGGAACGTGGTTGCAGCGCCCCAGAGTCCTGGTCGTTGCAGTACTGTGGCTCCGCCGCTAAGGGGGGCTATGGTACGTCTGATGGCACTGAAGGAGTTCCTCTGACCAGGTATCACATACACCAATACATTTCACAGTCGGGCCTCCAGGGGGAGCTAAGGGTACTATTCATTAGGCCACTCCTCACATACTGGTAAAACTGGGGGTCAGGCATGAAGTTAGAGAGAACGCTGACTGGGTTGGAACCAGGCAACACCTTGTGGCAGAGGGTGTTGCACGGGAAGATTCGGTAGGGTCCCTGTCAGGGGTGGGATCCTGACAGAGGCTTGGCAAACAGAGAGAAACCTATGGGACCGCGCCTGCACTTCATAGCGGCGGTGCCCTAAGAAAGGACAAGAAGCGAGATTTATTGTGCTGAGTGAGAAACGAGATCAAAGCAAGAAGGAGAATACCAGTAGGAGTCGTGGTGTAAGATCGAGGCAACATCCTACTGAGGCGTAAACAACCGGCGGCCGGAACGCCGAGTAGGTACAGAGCTCTAAGCCATACTTCAAACCAACGGCAGGACAGTCAGTCACAGGCGGGCTGTCTCACTTAAATCACCTACGCAGACATAGGGGGCAACCTGTGGAGAGGGGCGACTCTAGGGTCCCGGAAGAGCTCCGAGCCTACCCGTCATACGGGTGCGTCCCAACCATAACACCTGGGAGGGACGGAAGATTAGCAGAAGATCATCTAATCGAGTTGTGAGGGAACACGAGAAACAGACACAACAGTTGTGGGGACTATCCCGTAAGCTCAGCAGGGGAGGACCACAACACATAGCGCTAGAAGGAAGGCACAGATTTCCACCTGCAAAGGGAACTCTGGAGGTGCCATCGGACCGGCCGGACTTGCGCAGCCTGGTTAACCGTATTCCGGATTGAGGACTTTGAGACCTTCAGTAAAGAGGTAAAGAGACTGCAACCTGGTGTCCTCGTTATTGACTGCGACCGGCACTACACTACCCCCATCATCCACATCTATTACTGTACGCCCCTCAGCAGGGTCACGGACCGGGTCTAGCCACCGTGACAACCCCAGAGCAGAGACTCAGAGGCCCGGTACCGGGTACCCCTCGGCCCTGCGGCAGTGGGGGCGCTACAAACTTGGCGTCACGAACAGGATCTACTTAAGCCTGAAGAATCAGGTCATGTGTGCCTTGGAACTGTGATTTATTACACTCGGACTGTGATTTATTGCAAAGACTGTGCCGCGCCATCTACCACCAAAATCCGCCGCCATTACAGCGCTGAGGAGAGCGCAGGAGAAGAAGAGGGGCGTGGAGTAGGCGTAGACAAGCTGGAGAGCGCGAACGACGATGGCCGCCCAGTCTAAATATTTCTGTACCGTGAGGACGTGTCCGTCAGCAGCCGAGATCCGCCTCCTGATTCTCAATGGAGGGCGGAGACAACGAAAACAAAACTGCCCACGAAGGAGAGAGCGGGAAAAAGATCAGGAAGCGACTCACGTGGAGGACGCCATGGCCAGCAGCTCAGAACCCGAATGTGGGGTGGAAGCAGAAGTCTCCCCCAACTACCCGGACGAGTACCGCAGCCAATTCTCCACGGACAACGCTGATCTTTTGCAGGCTGAGATGGGGACTTGATCCACCAGCTCCTTCGGCTGAACGCGAGGGCCCAGGCTCCACACCAGGTAGCGCCGGAAGGAAGTCCTTTGACATCGGACCCTGTACCACTACCGGAGTCGCTGCTGAGGCCCTCGCCGACACCGCCAGTGGAACCCGCCACGGAGGAGGAACCTGCATTGGCTGGTGAGTCCGTCGACCCTGTCCCGCCGGCGGAGGACTTGTTGATAGGCCCCGTTGCGGCACCCCCTCTCCCTGGGACCCGTAGACTCCAACGCCTGTTACCATGGGAGGAGGCAACGGGCATGGAACACCGCCTGAAGGCCCCGATCGCGCCAACCACCCTGTTGTGTGAGACCCGTGCGGAGCGCACGGTATACCGCTGGGTGAACCCCGGATCCAACCTCATGGGGTTCCCCGGGGTGAAGACACGGGAAGGGGAGATGGTGCAGGCCCTGAGCTGGGAGGAATACCAGGCCCAGCTGGAACAGCAGTGGGAGGAGAAAGAAAAAGAGTACCAGGCCGGGCTGGAGGCCCACCATCAAAAAGACCTGGCGGTCAAGGACCGGGCCCGCAAGGACCCCACCGCTCACCAAGCCCCGCGCAGGCAGGGCATCATCACCACCTTCAAGCTCCGCGGAGGCTGGGGCTTCATTAAAGAGCCGGGCCTGTATGCGGAGGTGTTTGTAAACCGAAGGGATGTTGAGTCGCATCTCAGAGAAGGCCACCCAGACTGGGATCTCTACCCGGGGGATGAAGTGTTGTGAATTTGGTTTTTGGGCCCCCCCGGTGGTCACTGGTGGTACTGGACTTGTGTGCTTCACTTTCTCTGTTCACCTGTTTCCATCAGGATATGGGAGTATTCTATTTAGCCTTGCTGCTCAGTTATTCTAGTGCCGGCCATCAATGTAACCAGAGCCTTTCTGTTGCATGTTCCTGCTTCTAGACTACTATCAGCTAAGTTGGACTCTTAGTCCTAAGTTTGTTTGCATTTTTGTTCCAGTTCACAGTTATGTTATGTTTCTGTAGCTGGAAGCTCTTGTGGGCCGAAATTACCACTCCGGTGTCATGAGTTGACACATGAGTCTTAAAGTAATTTCTGGATGGTATTTTAATAGGGTTTTCAGCTGACCGTGAAGTTCCCTATTGTATCTTCTTACTATCTAGTAAGCGGACCTCGCTTTGCTGAACCTACCTTCATACTGCGTATGTCTTTTCCTCTGAACTCACCGTCAATATATGTGGGGGGCTTCTGTCTCCTTTTTGGGGGAATTTCCCTAGAGGTAAGCCAGGTCTGTTTTTTCCTCTATTAGGGTTAGTTAGTTCTCCGGCTGGCGCTGGGCGTCTAGGGATAAAACGTAGGTACGTCACCCGGCCACTGTTAGTTGTGTGGTAGGTTTAGCTCACGGTCAGCTCGAGATTCCATCACCCAAGAGCTAGTCTGTTATTTAAGTTCTCTGACGTTCCCTTGCCATTGGGAACCATGACAGTATGGCCGGCCAAGGGTTAAAACCGTTGGCAGAAGAAAGGAGAGATAAAGAAGTCTGCAGATTTTTTTTTTTTTTTCTTCTGAGCTTGCTCTATAGTTGACTCAGTTACATTTCTGCTCTAATTGCAGCCTTTGCCTCTCTCTCTCCTTCTAATCCTTGAATGGCTCTGATCTCACCTGATTAAAATGGATCCTCAGAGTTTGGCTACAGGTTTGAATAATCTTGCTATGAAGGTTCAAAATTTACAGGATTTTGTGTCATGATTCTCAATGGCGAGAGAACATAGCCCAGCATATATGAGAACTAGCTCTTGGAAGATGGAAACTATACTGACCATGAACTAAACCTGCCGCACAACTAGAAGTGGCCGGGTAGCATGCCTACGTTTTTTTATCCCTAGATGCCCAGCGCCAGCCGGAGAACTACCTAATCCTAGCAGAGGAAAAGACAGTCCTGGCTCACCTCTAGAGAAATTTTCCCAAAAGGCAGACAGAGGCCCCCACATATATTGGCGGTGATTTTAGATGAAATGACAAACGTAGTATGAAAATAGGTTTAGCAAAATCGAGGTCCGCTTTCTAGATAGCAGGAAGACAGAAAGGACACTTTCATGGTCAGCAGAAAACCCTATCAAAACACCATCCAGAAATTCCTTTAAGACTCTAGCATTAACTCATAACACCAGAGTGGCAATTTCCGATCACAAGAGCTTTCCAGACACAGTAACGAAACAGCAGCTGTGAACAGGAACAAAATGCAAAAACACACAAGGACAAAAGTCCAACTTAGCTGGGAGTTGTCTAGTAGCAGGAACAAGCACAGAAGGCTTCTGATTACATTGTTGACCGGCAAGAAACTGACAGAGGAGCAAGGTTATATAGCGACTCCCACATCCTGATAGGAGCAGGTGAACAGAGGGGATGATGCACACAAGTTCAATTCCACAAGTGGCCACCGGGGGAGCCCAGAATCCAATTTCACAACAGTACCCCCCCCTCAAGGTGGGGGCACCGAACCCTCACCAGAACCACCAGGGCGATCAGGATGAGCCCTATGAAAGGCACGGACAAGATCGGAGGCATGAACATCAGAGGCAGTGACCCAAGAATTATCCTCCTGACCGTATCCCTTCCATTTGACCAGATACTGGAGTCTCCGTCTGGAAACACGAGAGTCTAAGATCTTTTCCACAACGTACTCCAACTCACCCTCAACCAACACCGGAGCAGGAGGCTCAACGGAAGGCACAACCGGTACCTCATACCTGCGCAACAATGACCGATGAAAAACATTATGAATCGAAAAGGATGCAGGGAGGTCCAAACGGAAGGACACAGGGTTAAGAATCTCCAATATCTTGTACGGGCCGATGAACCGAGGCTTAAACTTAGGAGAAGAAACCCTCATAGGGACAAAACGAGAAGACAACCACACCAAGTCCCCAACACAAAGCCGAGGACCAACACGACGACGGCGGTTGGCAAAAAGCTGAGTCTTCTCCTGGGACAACTTCAAATTGTCCACCACCTGCCCCCAAATCTGATGCAACCTCTCCACCACAGCATCCACTCCAGGACAATCCGAAGATTCCACTTGACCGGAGGAAAATCGAGGATGAAACCCCAAATTACAGAAAAACGGGGACACCAAGGTGGCAGAGCTGGCCCGATTATTGAGGGCGAACTCCGCCAAAGGCAAAAAAGCAACCCAATCATCCTGATCCGCAGACACAAAACACCTCAAATATGTCTCCAAGGTCTGATTAGTCCGCTCGGTCTGGCCATTAGTCTGAGGATGGAAAGCAGACGAAAAAGACAAATCTATGCCCATCCTAGCACAGAATGCCCGCCAAAATCTAGACACGAATTGGGTCCCTCTGTCAGAAACGATATTCTCAGGAATACCATGCAAACGAACAACATTTTGAAAAAACAGAGGAACCAACTCGGAAGAAGAAGGCAACTTAGGCAAGGGAACCAGATGGACCATCTTAGAGAAACGGTCACACACCACCCAGATGACAGACATCTTCTGAGAAACAGGCAGATCCGAAATAAAATCCATCGAGATGTGCGTCCAAGGCCTCTTCGGGATAGGCAAGGGCAACAACAATCCACTAGCCCGAGAACAACAAGGCTTGGCCCGAGCACAAACGTCACAAGACTGCACAAAGCCTCGCACATCTCGTGACAGGGAAGGCCACCAGAAGGACCTTGCCACCAAATCCCTGGTACCAAAGATTCCAGGATGACCTGCCAACGCAGAAGAATGAACCTCAGAGATGACTCTACTGGTCCAATCATCAGGAACAAACAGTCTACCAGGTGGGCAACGATCAGGTCTATCCGCCTGAAACTCCTGCAAGGCCCGCCGCAGGTCTGGAGAAACGGCAGACAATATCACTCCATCTTTAAGGATACCTGTGGGCTCAGAATTACCAGGGGAGTCAGGCTCAAAACTCCTAGAAAGGGCATCCGCCTTAACATTCTTAGAACCCGGTAGGTACGACACCACAAAATTAAACCGAGAGAAAAACAACGACCAGCGCGCCTGTCTAGGATTCAGGCGCCTGGCAGACTCAAGGTAAATTAAATTTTTGTGGTCAGTCAATACCACCACCTGATGTCTGGCCCCCTCAAGCCAGTGACGCCACTCCTCAAAAGCCCACTTCATGGCCAAAAGCTCCCGATTCCCAATATCATAATTCCGCTCGGCGGGCGAAAATTTACGG
Organism: Ranitomeya variabilis; assembly: GCF_051348905.1. Lineage (NCBI taxonomy): Eukaryota > Metazoa > Chordata > Amphibia > Anura > Dendrobatidae > Ranitomeya > Ranitomeya variabilis. The sequence continues at coordinate 504,293,580 of NC_135232.1, forward strand.
GAAAAAAAAGCACAAGGTCTCATCACGGAGCAGTCGGAACTTCTCTGCGACAACACCGCCCCAGCTCCGATTTCAGAAGCGTCGACCTCAACCTGAAAAGGAAGAGCAACATCAGGCTGACGCAACACTGGGGCGGAAGAAAAGCGGCGCTTGAGCTCCCGAAAGGCCTCCACAGCATCAGGGGACCAATCAGCAACATCAGCACCCTTCTTAGTCAAATCAGTCAATGGTTTTACAACATCAGAAAAACCAGCAATAAATCGACGATAAAAGTTAGCAAAGCCCAAAAATTTCTGAAGACTCTTAAGAGAAGAGGGTTGCGTCCAATCACCAATAGCCTGAACCTTGACAGGATCCATCTCGATGGAAGAGGGGGAAAAAATGTATCCCAAGAAAGAAATCTTTTGAACCCCAAAAACACACTTAGAACCCTTCACACACAAGGAATTAGACCGCAAAACCTGAAAAACCCTCCTGACCTGCTGGACATGAGAGTCCCAGTCATCCGAAAAAATCAGAATATCATCCAGATACACAATCATAAATTTATCCAAATAATCGCGGAAAATGTCATGCATAAAGGACTGGAAGACTGAAGGGGCATTTGAAAGACCAAAAGGCATCACCAAATACTCAAAATGGCCCTCGGGCGTATTAAATGCGGTTTTCCACTCATCCCCCTGCTTGATTCGCACCAAATTATACGCCCCACGGAGATCAATCTTAGAGAACCACTTGGCCCCCTTTATACGAGCAAACAAATCAGTAAGCAGTGGTAACGGATATTGATATTTAACCGTGATTTTATTCAAAAGTCGATAATCAATACACGGCCTCAAAGAGCCGTCTTTCTTAGACACAAAGAAAAAACCGGCTCCTAAGGGAGATGACGAAGGACGAATATGTCCCTTTTCCAAGGACTCCTTTATATATTCTCGCATAGCAGCGTGTTCAGGCACAGACAGATTAAATAAACGACCCTTAGGGTATTTACTACCCGGAATCAAGTCTATGGCACAATCGCACTCCCGGTGCGGAGGTAGTGAACCAACCTTGGGTTCTTCAAAAACGTCACGAAAGTCAGACAAGAATTCAGGAATCTCAGAGGGAATAGATGATGAAATGGAAACCAAAGGTACGTCCCCATGAGTTCCTTTACATCCCCAGCTTAACACAGACATAGCTCTCCAGTCGAGGACTGGGTTATGAGATTGCAGCCATGGCAATCCCAGCACCAAAACATCATGTAGATTATACAGCACCAGAAAGCGAATAACCTCCTGGTGATCCGGATTAACACGCATAGTCACTTGTGTCCAGTATTGTGGTTTATTACTAGCCAATGGGGTGGAGTCAATCCCTTTCAGAGGTATCGGAGCCTCCAGTGGCTCCAAATCATACCCACAGTGTTTGGCAAAGGACCAATCCATAAGACTCAAAGCAGCGCCAGAGTCGACATAGGCGTCCGCGGTAATAGATGACAAAGAACAAATCAGGGTCACAGATAGAATAAACTTAGACTGTAAAGTGCTAATTGAAACAGACTTGTCAGGCTTCTTAGTACGCTTAAAGCATGCTGATATAACATGAGTTGAATCACCACAATAGAAGCACAACCCATTTTTTCGTCTAAAATTCTGCCGCTCGCTTCTGGACAGAATTCTATCACATTGCATATTTTCTGGCGTTTTCTCAGTAGACACCGCCAAATGGTGCACAGGTTTGCGCTCCCGCAGACGCCTATCGATCTGAATAGCCATCGTCATGGACTCATTCAGACTCGCAGGCACAGGGAACCCCACCATAACATCCTTAATGGCATCAGAGAGACCTTCTCTGAAAATCGCCGCCAGGGCGCACTCATTCCACTGAGTAAGCACAGACCATTTGCGGAATTTTTGGCAGTATATTTCAGCTTCATCTTGCCCCTGAGACAAGGACATCAAGGCCTTTTCCGCCTGAAGCTCTAAATGAGGTTCCTCATAAAGCAACCCCAAGGCCAGAAAAAACGCATCCACATTGAGCAACGCAGGATCCCCTGGTGCCAATGCAAAAGCCCAGTCTTGAGGGTCGCCCCGGAGCAAGGAAATTACAATCCTGACCTGCTGTGCAGGGTCTCCGGCAGAGCGAGACTTCAGGGACAAAAACAATTTGCAATTATTTTTAAAATTTTGAAAGTGAGATCTATTCCCCGAGAAGAATTCAGGCAAAGGAATTCTAGGCTCAGACATAGGTGCATGAACAACAAAATCTTGCAAATTTTGTACCTTTGTGGCGAGATTATTCAAACCTGTAGCTACACTCTGAAGATCCATTTGAAACAGGTGAACACAGAGCCATTCAAGGATTAGAAGGAGAGAAAGAGAGGAAGGCTGCAGTATAGGCAGACTAGCAAGTGATTCAATTAAGAGCACACTCAGAACTAGAGGAAAAAAAAAAAAAAATTGTAGCTGACTTCTTTTTTCTCTCCTTTCTCAGCCAGTAATTTAACCCTTTTTTGGGCCGGTCAAACTGTCATGATTCTCAATGGCGAGAGAACATAGCCCAGCATATATGAGAACTAGCTCTTGGAAGATGGAAACTATACTGACCATGAACTAAACCTGCCGCACAACTAGAAGTGGCCGGGTAGCATGCCTACGTTTTTTTATCCCTAGATGCCCAGCGCCAGCCGGAGAACTACCTAATCCTAGCAGAGGAAAAGACAGTCCTGGCTCACCTCTAGAGAAATTTTCCCAAAAGGCAGACAGAGGCCCCCACATATATTGGCGGTGATTTTAGATGAAATGACAAACGTAGTATGAAAATAGGTTTAGCAAAATCGAGGTCCGCTTTCTAGATAGCAGGAAGACAGAAAGGACACTTTCATGGTCAGCAGAAAACCCTATCAAAACACCATCCAGAAATTCCTTTAAGACTCTAGCATTAACTCATAACACCAGAGTGGCAATTTCCGATCACAAGAGCTTTCCAGACACAGTAACGAAACAGCAGCTGTGAACAGGAACAAAATGCAAAAACACACAAGGACAAAAGTCCAACTTAGCTGGGAGTTGTCTAGTAGCAGGAACAAGCACAGAAGGCTTCTGATTACATTGTTGACCGGCAAGAAACTGACAGAGGAGCAAGGTTATATAGCGACTCCCACATCCTGATAGGAGCAGGTGAACAGAGGGGATGATGCACACAAGTTCAATTCCACAAGTGGCCACCGGGGGAGCCCAGAATCCAATTTCACAACAATTTTGTTATTCATGCTCCTATATCTGAACCTAGAATTCCTATACCAGAATTTTTCTCCGGGGATAGATCTCGTTTCCTGAATTTCAAAAATAATTGTAAATTATTTCTTTCCCTGAGATATCGCTCTGCTGGAGATCCCGCACAGCAGGTTAGGATAGTAATTTCCTTGCTGCGGGGTGACCCTCAGGATTGGGCATTTGCGTTGGTACCCGGGGATCCTGCGTTGCTCAATGTGGATGCGTTTTTTCTGGCTTTGGGGTTGCTTTATGAGGAACCTAATTTAGAGATTCAGGCTGAAAAAACCTTGATGGCCCTATCTCAAGGGCAAGATGAAGCTGAAATATACTGCCAAAAATTTCGTAAATGGTCTGTGCTTACTCAGTGGAATGAGTGCGCCCTGGCGGCGAATTTCAGAGAGGGTCTCTCTGATGCCATTAAAGATGTTATGGTGGGGTTCCCTGCACCTACAGGTCTGAATGAGTCCATGACAATGGCTATTCAGATTGATCGGCGTTTGCGGGAGCGCAAACCTGTGCACCATTTGGCGGTGTCTTCTGAGAAGGCTCCAGAAAATATGCAATGTGATAGAATTCTGTCCAGAAGCGAACGGCAGAATTTTAGGCGAAAAAATGGGTTGTGCTTCTATTGTGGTGATTCAACTCATGTTATATCAGCATGCTCTAAACGTACAAAAAAGGTTGATAAGTCTATTTCAATTGGCACTTTACAGTCTAAGTTTATTCTGTCTGTGACCTTGATTTGTTCATTATCGTCAATTACCGCGGATGCCTATGTCGACTCTGGCGCCGCTTTGAGTCTTATGGATTGGTCCTTTGCCAGGCGCTGTGGGTTTGATCTAGAGCCTCTGGAAGTTCCTATACCTCTGAAGGGTATTGACTCTACACCATTGGCTAGTAATAAACCACAATACTGGACACAAGTGACTATGCGTATGAATCCAGACCATCAGGAGACGATTCGCTTCCTTGTGTTGTACAATCTACATGATGTTTTGGTGCTCGGATTGCCTTGGTTACAATCTCATAACCCAGTTCTTGACTGGAAAGCAATGTCTGTGTTAAGCTGGGGATGTCAGGGGGCTCATGGGGACATACCTTTGGTTTCCATTTCGTCATCTATTCCCTCTGAGATTCCGGAATTTTTATCTGATTATCGTGATGTTTTTGAGGAGCCTAAGCTTGGTTCACTACCTCCTCACAGAGATTGCGATTGTACCATAGATCTGATTCCAGGCAGTAAATTTCCAAAGGGTCGTTTATTTAATCTATCTGTACCTGAACATGCTGCTATGCGAGAATATATTAAGGAGTCCCTGGAAAAGGGACATATTCGTCCTTCTTCATCTCCCTTAGGAGCCGGTTTTTTCTTTGTATCTAAAAAAGATGGCTCTTTGAGGCCGTGTATTGATTATCGACTCTTGAATAAAATTACAGTCAGATATCAGTATCCTCTGCCACTGCTGACTGATTTGTTTGCTCGAATAAAAGGGGCTAAGTGGTTCTCTAAGATTGATCTCCGTGGGGCGTATAATTTGGTGCGAATTAAGCAGGGGGATGAGTGGAAAACCGCATTTAATACGCCCGAGGGCCATTTTGAGTATTTAGTAATGCCTTTTGGTCTTTCAAATGCCCCTTCAGTCTTTCAGTCCTTTATGCATGACATTTTCCGGGAATATTTGGATAAATTTATGATCGTGTATCTGGATGATATTTTGATTTTTTCGGATGACTGGGATTCTCATGTCCAACAGGTCAGGAGGGTTTTTCAGGTTTTGCGGGCTAATTCCTTGTGTGTGAAGGGTTCTAAGTGTATTTTTGGGGTTCAAAAGATTTCTTTTTTGGGGTACATTTTTTCCCCCTCTTCCATTGAGATGGATCCTGTCAAGGTTCGGGCTATTTGTGATTGGACGCAACCTTCTTCGCTTAAGAGCCTTCAGAAATTTTTGGGCTTTGCTAATTTTTATCGTCGATTTATAACTGGTTTTTCTGATGTTGCTAAACCTTTGACTGATTTGACCAAAAAGGGTGCTGATGTTGCTGATTGGTCCCCTGCTGCTGTGGAGGCCTTTCGGGAGCTTAAGCGCCGCTTTTCTTCCACCCCTGTGTTGCGTCAGCCTGATGTTACTCTTCCTTTTCAGGTTGAGGTCGATGCTTCCGAGATCGGAGCTGGGGCGGTCTTGTCGCAGAAAAGTTCCGATTGCTCCGTGATGAGACCTTGTGCGTTCTTTTCTCGAAAATTTTCGCCCGCCGAGCGAAATTATGATATTGGTAATCGGGAGCTTTTGGCTATGAAGTGGGCTTTTGAGGAGTGGCGTCATTGGCTTGAGGGGGCTAGACATCAGGTGGTGGTATTGACCGATCACAAGAATTTGATTTATCTTGAGTCTGCCAGGTGCCTGAATCCTAGACAGGCGCGCTGGTCGTTGTTTTTCTCTCGGTTTAATTTTGTGGTCTCATACTTACCAGGTTCTAAAAATGTGAAGGCGGATGCCCTTTCTAGGAGTTTTGAGCCTGATTTCCCTGGTGATTCTGAACCTACAGGTATCCTTAAGGATGGGGTGATATTATCTGCTGTTTCCCCAGACCTGCGACGGGCTTTGCAGGAGTTTCAGGCGGATAGACCTGATCGTTGCCCGCCTGGTAGACTGTTTGTTCCTGATGATTGGACCAGTAGAGTCATCTCGGAGGTTCATTCTTCTGCGTTGGCAGGTCATCGCGGGATCTTTGGTACCAGGGATTTGGTGGCTAGGTCCTTCTGGTGGCCTTCTCTGTCTCGAGATGTACGAGTTTTTGTGCAGTCTTGTGATGTTTGTGCTCGGGCCAAACCTTGTTGTTCTCGGGCTAGCGGATTGTTGTTATCTTTGCCTATTCCTAAGAGGCCTTGGACTCACATCTCTATGGATTTTATTTCTGATCTCCCTGTTTCTCAGAAAATGTCTGTCATCTGGGTGGTGTGTGACCGTTTTTCAAAGATGGTTCATTTGGTGCCCTTGCCTAAGTTGCCGTCCTCTTCCGACTTGGTTCCTCTGTTTTTTCAAAATGTGGTTCGCTTGCATGGTATTCCGGAGAATATCGTTTCTGACAGGGGGACCCAGTTCATGTCTAGATTTTGGCGGGCGTTCTGTGCTAGGATGGGCATTGATTTGTCTTTTTCATCTGCGTTCCATCCTCAGACTAATAGCCAGACTGAGCAAACTAATCAGACCTTGGAGACTTATTTGAGGTGTTTTGTGTCTGCGGATCAGGATGACTGGGTTGCCTTTTTGCCGTTGGCGGAGTTTGCCCTCAATAATCGGGCTAGTTCTGCCACTTTGGTTTCTCCTTTCTTTTGCAATTCGGGGTTTCATCCTCGCTTTTCTTCTGGTCAGGTGGAGTCTTCGGATTGTCCTGGAGTGGATACTGTGGTGGATAGGTTGCATCGGATTTGGGGACAGGTGGTGGACAATTTGGAGTTGTCCCAGGAGAAGACTCGGCATTTTGCTAACCGCCGTCGTCGTGTTGGTCCTCGTCTTCGTGTTGGGGACTTGGTGTGGTTGTCTTCTCGTTTTGTCCCTATGAGGGTTTCTTCTCCTAAGTTTAAGCCTCGGTTCATCGGCCCGTATAAGATTTTGGAGATTCTTAACCCTGTGTCCTTTCGATTGGACCTCCCGGCATCTTTTTCTATCCATAATGTCTTCCATCGGTCATTATTGCGCAGGTATGAGGTACCGGTTGTGCCTTCCGTTGAGCCTCCCGCTCCGGTGTTGGTTGAGGGTGAATTGGAGTACGTTGTGGAGAAGATCTTGGACTCCCGTGTTTCCAGACGGAAACTTCAGTATCTGGTCAAGTGGAAGGGCTACGGTCAGGAGGATAATTCTTGGGTGACAGCCTCTGATGTTCATGCCTCTGATTTGGTCTGTGCCTTTCATAGGGCTCATCCTGATCGCTCTGGTGGTTCTTGTGAGGGTTCGGTGCCCCCTCCTTGAGGGGGGGGTACTGTTGTGAATTTGGTTTTTGGGCCCCCCCGGTGGTCACTGGTGGTACTGGACTTGTGTGCTTCACTTTCTCTGTTCACCTGTTTCCATCAGGATATGGGAGTATTCTATTTAGCCTTGCTGCTCAGTTATTCTAGTGCCGGCCATCAATGTAACCAGAGCCTTTCTGTTGCATGTTCCTGCTTCTAGACTACTATCAGCTAAGTTGGACTCTTAGTCCTAAGTTTGTTTGCATTTTTGTTCCAGTTCACAGTTATGTTATGTTTCTGTAGCTGGAAGCTCTTGTGGGCCGAAATTACCACTCCGGTGTCATGAGTTGACACATGAGTCTTAAAGTAATTTCTGGATGGTATTTTAATAGGGTTTTCAGCTGACCGTGAAGTTCCCTATTGTATCTTCTTACTATCTAGTAAGCGGACCTCGCTTTGCTGAACCTACCTTCATACTGCGTATGTCTTTTCCTCTGAACTCACCGTCAATATATGTGGGGGGCTTCTGTCTCCTTTTTGGGGGAATTTCCCTAGAGGTAAGCCAGGTCTGTTTTTTCCTCTATTAGGGTTAGTTAGTTCTCCGGCTGGCGCTGGGCGTCTAGGGATAAAACGTAGGTACGTCACCCGGCCACTGTTAGTTGTGTGGTAGGTTTAGCTCACGGTCAGCTCGAGATTCCATCACCCAAGAGCTAGTCTGTTATTTAAGTTCTCTGACGTTCCCTTGCCATTGGGAACCATGACAGTATGGCCGGCCAAGGGTTAAAACCGTTGGCAGAAGAAAGGAGAGATAAAGAAGTCTGCAGATTTTTTTTTTTTTTTCTTCTGAGCTTGCTCTATAGTTGACTCAGTTACATTTCTGCTCTAATTGCAGCCTTTGCCTCTCTCTCTCCTTCTAATCCTTGAATGGCTCTGATCTCACCTGATTAAAATGGATCCTCAGAGTTTGGCTACAGGTTTGAATAATCTTGCTATGAAGGTTCAAAATTTACAGGATTTTGTGTCATGATTCTCAATGGCGAGAGAACATAGCCCAGCATATATGAGAACTAGCTCTTGGAAGATGGAAACTATACTGACCATGAACTAAACCTGCCGCACAACTAGAAGTGGCCGGGTAGCATGCCTACGTTTTTTTATCCCTAGATGCCCAGCGCCAGCCGGAGAACTACCTAATCCTAGCAGAGGAAAAGACAGTCCTGGCTCACCTCTAGAGAAATTTTCCCAAAAGGCAGACAGAGGCCCCCACATATATTGGCGGTGATTTTAGATGAAATGACAAACGTAGTATGAAAATAGGTTTAGCAAAATCGAGGTCCGCTTTCTAGATAGCAGGAAGACAGAAAGGACACTTTCATGGTCAGCAGAAAACCCTATCAAAACACCATCCAGAAATTCCTTTAAGACTCTAGCATTAACTCATAACACCAGAGTGGCAATTTCCGATCACAAGAGCTTTCCAGACACAGTAACGAAACAGCAGCTGTGAACAGGAACAAAATGCAAAAACACACAAGGACAAAAGTCCAACTTAGCTGGGAGTTGTCTAGTAGCAGGAACAAGCACAGAAGGCTTCTGATTACATTGTTGACCGGCAAGAAACTGACAGAGGAGCAAGGTTATATAGCGACTCCCACATCCTGATAGGAGCAGGTGAACAGAGGGGATGATGCACACAAGTTCAATTCCACAAGTGGCCACCGGGGGAGCCCAGAATCCAATTTCACAACAGTACCCCCCCCTCAAGGTGGGGGCACCGAACCCTCACCAGAACCACCAGGGCGATCAGGATGAGCCCTATGAAAGGCACGGACAAGATCGGAGGCATGAACATCAGAGGCAGTGACCCAAGAATTATCCTCCTGACCGTATCCCTTCCATTTGACCAGATACTGGAGTCTCCGTCTGGAAACACGAGAGTCTAAGATCTTTTCCACAACGTACTCCAACTCACCCTCAACCAACACCGGAGCAGGAGGCTCAACGGAAGGCACAACCGGTACCTCATACCTGCGCAACAATGACCGATGAAAAACATTATGAATCGAAAAGGATGCAGGGAGGTCCAAACGGAAGGACACAGGGTTAAGAATCTCCAATATCTTGTACGGGCCGATGAACCGAGGCTTAAACTTAGGAGAAGAAACCCTCATAGGGACAAAACGAGAAGACAACCACACCAAGTCCCCAACACAAAGCCGAGGACCAACACGACGACGGCGGTTGGCAAAAAGCTGAGTCTTCTCCTGGGACAACTTCAAATTGTCCACCACCTGCCCCCAAATCTGATGCAACCTCTCCACCACAGCATCCACTCCAGGACAATCCGAAGATTCCACTTGACCGGAGGAAAATCGAGGATGAAACCCCAAATTACAGAAAAACGGGGACACCAAGGTGGCAGAGCTGGCCCGATTATTGAGGGCGAACTCCGCCAAAGGCAAAAAAGCAACCCAATCATCCTGATCCGCAGACACAAAACACCTCAAATATGTCTCCAAGGTCTGATTAGTCCGCTCGGTCTGGCCATTAGTCTGAGGATGGAAAGCAGACGAAAAAGACAAATCTATGCCCATCCTAGCACAGAATGCCCGCCAAAATCTAGACACGAATTGGGTCCCTCTGTCAGAAACGATATTCTCAGGAATACCATGCAAACGAACAACATTTTGAAAAAACAGAGGAACCAACTCGGAAGAAGAAGGCAACTTAGGCAAGGGAACCAGATGGACCATCTTAGAGAAACGGTCACACACCACCCAGATGACAGACATCTTCTGAGAAACAGGCAGATCCGAAATAAAATCCATCGAGATGTGCGTCCAAGGCCTCTTCGGGATAGGCAAGGGCAACAACAATCCACTAGCCCGAGAACAACAAGGCTTGGCCCGAGCACAAACGTCACAAGACTGCACAAAGCCTCGCACATCTCGTGACAGGGAAGGCCACCAGAAGGACCTTGCCACCAAATCCCTGGTACCAAAGATTCCAGGATGACCTGCCAACGCAGAAGAATGAACCTCAGAGATGACTCTACTGGTCCAATCATCAGGAACAAACAGTCTACCAGGTGGGCAACGATCAGGTCTATCCGCCTGAAACTCCTGCAAGGCCCGCCGCAGGTCTGGAGAAACGGCAGACAATATCACTCCATCTTTAAGGATACCTGTGGGCTCAGAATTACCAGGGGAGTCAGGCTCAAAACTCCTAGAAAGGGCATCCGCCTTAACATTCTTAGAACCCGGTAGGTACGACACCACAAAATTAAACCGAGAGAAAAACAACGACCAGCGCGCCTGTCTAGGATTCAGGCGCCTGGCAGACTCAAGGTAAATTAAATTTTTGTGGTCAGTCAATACCACCACCTGATGTCTGGCCCCCTCAAGCCAGTGACGCCACTCCTCAAAAGCCCACTTCATGGCCAAAAGCTCCCGATTCCCAATATCATAATTCCGCTCGGCGGGCGAAAATTTACGGGAAAAAAAAGCACAAGGTCTCATCACGGAGCAGTCGGAACTTCTCTGCGACAACACCGCCCCAGCTCCGATTTCAGAAGCGTCGACCTCAACCTGAAAAGGAAGAGCAACATCAGGCTGACGCAACACTGGGGCGGAAGAAAAGCGGCGCTTGAGCTCCCGAAAGGCCTCCACAGCATCAGGGGACCAATCAGCAACATCAGCACCCTTCTTAGTCAAATCAGTCAATGGTTTTACAACATCAGAAAAACCAGCAATAAATCGACGATAAAAGTTAGCAAAGCCCAAAAATTTCTGAAGACTCTTAAGAGAAGAGGGTTGCGTCCAATCACCAATAGCCTGAACCTTGACAGGATCCATCTCGATGGAAGAGGGGGAAAAAATGTATCCCAAGAAAGAAATCTTTTGAACCCCAAAAACACACTTAGAACCCTTCACACACAAGGAATTAGACCGCAAAACCTGAAAAACCCTCCTGACCTGCTGGACATGAGAGTCCCAGTCATCCGAAAAAATCAGAATATCATCCAGATACACAATCATAAATTTATCCAAATAATCGCGGAAAATGTCATGCATAAAGGACTGGAAGACTGAAGGGGCATTTGAAAGACCAAAAGGCATCACCAAATACTCAAAATGGCCCTCGGGCGTATTAAATGCGGTTTTCCACTCATCCCCCTGCTTGATTCGCACCAAATTATACGCCCCACGGAGATCAATCTTAGAGAACCACTTGGCCCCCTTTATACGAGCAAACAAATCAGTAAGCAGTGGTAACGGATATTGATATTTAACCGTGATTTTATTCAAAAGTCGATAATCAATACACGGCCTCAAAGAGCCGTCTTTCTTAGACACAAAGAAAAAACCGGCTCCTAAGGGAGATGACGAAGGACGAATATGTCCCTTTTCCAAGGACTCCTTTATATATTCTCGCATAGCAGCGTGTTCAGGCACAGACAGATTAAATAAACGACCCTTAGGGTATTTACTACCCGGAATCAAGTCTATGGCACAATCGCACTCCCGGTGCGGAGGTAGTGAACCAACCTTGGGTTCTTCAAAAACGTCACGAAAGTCAGACAAGAATTCAGGAATCTCAGAGGGAATAGATGATGAAATGGAAACCAAAGGTACGTCCCCATGAGTTCCTTTACATCCCCAGCTTAACACAGACATAGCTCTCCAGTCGAGGACTGGGTTATGAGATTGCAGCCATGGCAATCCCAGCACCAAAACATCATGTAGATTATACAGCACCAGAAAGCGAATAACCTCCTGGTGATCCGGATTAACACGCATAGTCACTTGTGTCCAGTATTGTGGTTTATTACTAGCCAATGGGGTGGAGTCAATCCCTTTCAGAGGTATCGGAGCCTCCAGTGGCTCCAAATCATACCCACAGTGTTTGGCAAAGGACCAATCCATAAGACTCAAAGCAGCGCCAGAGTCGACATAGGCGTCCGCGGTAATAGATGACAAAGAACAAATCAGGGTCACAGATAGAATAAACTTAGACTGTAAAGTGCTAATTGAAACAGACTTGTCAGGCTTCTTAGTACGCTTAAAGCATGCTGATATAACATGAGTTGAATCACCACAATAGAAGCACAACCCATTTTTTCGTCTAAAATTCTGCCGCTCGCTTCTGGACAGAATTCTATCACATTGCATATTTTCTGGCGTTTTCTCAGTAGACACCGCCAAATGGTGCACAGGTTTGCGCTCCCGCAGACGCCTATCGATCTGAATAGCCATCGTCATGGACTCATTCAGACTCGCAGGCACAGGGAACCCCACCATAACATCCTTAATGGCATCAGAGAGACCTTCTCTGAAAATCGCCGCCAGGGCGCACTCATTCCACTGAGTAAGCACAGACCATTTGCGGAATTTTTGGCAGTATATTTCAGCTTCATCTTGCCCCTGAGACAAGGACATCAAGGCCTTTTCCGCCTGAAGCTCTAAATGAGGTTCCTCATAAAGCAACCCCAAGGCCAGAAAAAACGCATCCACATTGAGCAACGCAGGATCCCCTGGTGCCAATGCAAAAGCCCAGTCTTGAGGGTCGCCCCGGAGCAAGGAAATTACAATCCTGACCTGCTGTGCAGGGTCTCCGGCAGAGCGAGACTTCAGGGACAAAAACAATTTGCAATTATTTTTAAAATTTTGAAAGTGAGATCTATTCCCCGAGAAGAATTCAGGCAAAGGAATTCTAGGCTCAGACATAGGTGCATGAACAACAAAATCTTGCAAATTTTGTACCTTTGTGGCGAGATTATTCAAACCTGTAGCTACACTCTGAAGATCCATTTGAAACAGGTGAACACAGAGCCATTCAAGGATTAGAAGGAGAGAAAGAGAGGAAGGCTGCAGTATAGGCAGACTAGCAAGTGATTCAATTAAGAGCACACTCAGAACTAGAGGAAAAAAAAAAAAAAATTGTAGCTGACTTCTTTTTTCTCTCCTTTCTCAGCCAGTAATTTAACCCTTTTTTGGGCCGGTCAAACTGTCATGATTCTCAATGGCGAGAGAACATAGCCCAGCATATATGAGAACTAGCTCTTGGAAGATGGAAACTATACTGACCATGAACTAAACCTGCCGCACAACTAGAAGTGGCCGGGTAGCATGCCTACGTTTTTTTATCCCTAGATGCCCAGCGCCAGCCGGAGAACTACCTAATCCTAGCAGAGGAAAAGACAGTCCTGGCTCACCTCTAGAGAAATTTTCCCAAAAGGCAGACAGAGGCCCCCACATATATTGGCGGTGATTTTAGATGAAATGACAAACGTAGTATGAAAATAGGTTTAGCAAAATCGAGGTCCGCTTTCTAGATAGCAGGAAGACAGAAAGGACACTTTCATGGTCAGCAGAAAACCCTATCAAAACACCATCCAGAAATTCCTTTAAGACTCTAGCATTAACTCATAACACCAGAGTGGCAATTTCCGATCACAAGAGCTTTCCAGACACAGTAACGAAACAGCAGCTGTGAACAGGAACAAAATGCAAAAACACACAAGGACAAAAGTCCAACTTAGCTGGGAGTTGTCTAGTAGCAGGAACAAGCACAGAAGGCTTCTGATTACATTGTTGACCGGCAAGAAACTGACAGAGGAGCAAGGTTATATAGCGACTCCCACATCCTGATAGGAGCAGGTGAACAGAGGGGATGATGCACACAAGTTCAATTCCACAAGTGGCCACCGGGGGAGCCCAGAATCCAATTTCACAACAATTTTGTTATTCATGCTCCTATATCTGAACCTAGAATTCCTATACCAGAATTTTTCTCCGGGGATAGATCTCGTTTCCTGAATTTCAAAAATAATTGTAAATTATTTCTTTCCCTGAGATATCGCTCTGCTGGAGATCCCGCACAGCAGGTTAGGATAGTAATTTCCTTGCTGCGGGGTGACCCTCAGGATTGGGCATTTGCGTTGGTACCCGGGGATCCTGCGTTGCTCAATGTGGATGCGTTTTTTCTGGCTTTGGGGTTGCTTTATGAGGAACCTAATTTAGAGATTCAGGCTGAAAAAACCTTGATGGCCCTATCTCAAGGGCAAGATGAAGCTGAAATATACTGCCAAAAATTTCGTAAATGGTCTGTGCTTACTCAGTGGAATGAGTGCGCCCTGGCGGCGAATTTCAGAGAGGGTCTCTCTGATGCCATTAAAGATGTTATGGTGGGGTTCCCTGCACCTACAGGTCTGAATGAGTCCATGACAATGGCTATTCAGATTGATCGGCGTTTGCGGGAGCGCAAACCTGTGCACCATTTGGCGGTGTCTTCTGAGAAGGCTCCAGAAAATATGCAATGTGATAGAATTCTGTCCAGAAGCGAACGGCAGAATTTTAGGCGAAAAAATGGGTTGTGCTTCTATTGTGGTGATTCAACTCATGTTATATCAGCATGCTCTAAACGTACAAAAAAGGTTGATAAGTCTATTTCAATTGGCACTTTACAGTCTAAGTTTATTCTGTCTGTGACCTTGATTTGTTCATTATCGTCAATTACCGCGGATGCCTATGTCGACTCTGGCGCCGCTTTGAGTCTTATGGATTGGTCCTTTGCCAGGCGCTGTGGGTTTGATCTAGAGCCTCTGGAAGTTCCTATACCTCTGAAGGGTATTGACTCTACACCATTGGCTAGTAATAAACCACAATACTGGACACAAGTGACTATGCGTATGAATCCAGACCATCAGGAGACGATTCGCTTCCTTGTGTTGTACAATCTACATGATGTTTTGGTGCTCGGATTGCCTTGGTTACAATCTCATAACCCAGTTCTTGACTGGAAAGCAATGTCTGTGTTAAGCTGGGGATGTCAGGGGGCTCATGGGGACATACCTTTGGTTTCCATTTCGTCATCTATTCCCTCTGAGATTCCGGAATTTTTATCTGATTATCGTGATGTTTTTGAGGAGCCTAAGCTTGGTTCACTACCTCCTCACAGAGATTGCGATTGTACCATAGATCTGATTCCAGGCAGTAAATTTCCAAAGGGTCGTTTATTTAATCTATCTGTACCTGAACATGCTGCTATGCGAGAATATATTAAGGAGTCCCTGGAAAAGGGACATATTCGTCCTTCTTCATCTCCCTTAGGAGCCGGTTTTTTCTTTGTATCTAAAAAAGATGGCTCTTTGAGGCCGTGTATTGATTATCGACTCTTGAATAAAATTACAGTCAGATATCAGTATCCTCTGCCACTGCTGACTGATTTGTTTGCTCGAATAAAAGGGGCTAAGTGGTTCTCTAAGATTGATCTCCGTGGGGCGTATAATTTGGTGCGAATTAAGCAGGGGGATGAGTGGAAAACCGCATTTAATACGCCCGAGGGCCATTTTGAGTATTTAGTAATGCCTTTTGGTCTTTCAAATGCCCCTTCAGTCTTTCAGTCCTTTATGCATGACATTTTCCGGGAATATTTGGATAAATTTATGATCGTGTATCTGGATGATATTTTGATTTTTTCGGATGACTGGGATTCTCATGTCCAACAGGTCAGGAGGGTTTTTCAGGTTTTGCGGGCTAATTCCTTGTGTGTGAAGGGTTCTAAGTGTATTTTTGGGGTTCAAAAGATTTCTTTTTTGGGGTACATTTTTTCCCCCTCTTCCATTGAGATGGATCCTGTCAAGGTTCGGGCTATTTGTGATTGGACGCAACCTTCTTCGCTTAAGAGCCTTCAGAAATTTTTGGGCTTTGCTAATTTTTATCGTCGATTTATAACTGGTTTTTCTGATGTTGCTAAACCTTTGACTGATTTGACCAAAAAGGGTGCTGATGTTGCTGATTGGTCCCCTGCTGCTGTGGAGGCCTTTCGGGAGCTTAAGCGCCGCTTTTCTTCCACCCCTGTGTTGCGTCAGCCTGATGTTACTCTTCCTTTTCAGGTTGAGGTCGATGCTTCCGAGATCGGAGCTGGGGCGGTCTTGTCGCAGAAAAGTTCCGATTGCTCCGTGATGAGACCTTGTGCGTTCTTTTCTCGAAAATTTTCGCCCGCCGAGCGAAATTATGATATTGGTAATCGGGAGCTTTTGGCTATGAAGTGGGCTTTTGAGGAGTGGCGTCATTGGCTTGAGGGGGCTAGACATCAGGTGGTGGTATTGACCGATCACAAGAATTTGATTTATCTTGAGTCTGCCAGGTGCCTGAATCCTAGACAGGCGCGCTGGTCGTTGTTTTTCTCTCGGTTTAATTTTGTGGTCTCATACTTACCAGGTTCTAAAAATGTGAAGGCGGATGCCCTTTCTAGGAGTTTTGAGCCTGATTTCCCTGGTGATTCTGAACCTACAGGTATCCTTAAGGATGGGGTGATATTATCTGCTGTTTCCCCAGACCTGCGACGGGCTTTGCAGGAGTTTCAGGCGGATAGACCTGATCGTTGCCCGCCTGGTAGACTGTTTGTTCCTGATGATTGGACCAGTAGAGTCATCTCGGAGGTTCATTCTTCTGCGTTGGCAGGTCATCGCGGGATCTTTGGTACCAGGGATTTGGTGGCTAGGTCCTTCTGGTGGCCTTCTCTGTCTCGAGATGTACGAGTTTTTGTGCAGTCTTGTGATGTTTGTGCTCGGGCCAAACCTTGTTGTTCTCGGGCTAGCGGATTGTTGTTATCTTTGCCTATTCCTAAGAGGCCTTGGACTCACATCTCTATGGATTTTATTTCTGATCTCCCTGTTTCTCAGAAAATGTCTGTCATCTGGGTGGTGTGTGACCGTTTTTCAAAGATGGTTCATTTGGTGCCCTTGCCTAAGTTGCCGTCCTCTTCCGACTTGGTTCCTCTGTTTTTTCAAAATGTGGTTCGCTTGCATGGTATTCCGGAGAATATCGTTTCTGACAGGGGGACCCAGTTCATGTCTAGATTTTGGCGGGCGTTCTGTGCTAGGATGGGCATTGATTTGTCTTTTTCATCTGCGTTCCATCCTCAGACTAATAGCCAGACTGAGCAAACTAATCAGACCTTGGAGACTTATTTGAGGTGTTTTGTGTCTGCGGATCAGGATGACTGGGTTGCCTTTTTGCCGTTGGCGGAGTTTGCCCTCAATAATCGGGCTAGTTCTGCCACTTTGGTTTCTCCTTTCTTTTGCAATTCGGGGTTTCATCCTCGCTTTTCTTCTGGTCAGGTGGAGTCTTCGGATTGTCCTGGAGTGGATACTGTGGTGGATAGGTTGCATCGGATTTGGGGACAGGTGGTGGACAATTTGGAGTTGTCCCAGGAGAAGACTCGGCATTTTGCTAACCGCCGTCGTCGTGTTGGTCCTCGTCTTCGTGTTGGGGACTTGGTGTGGTTGTCTTCTCGTTTTGTCCCTATGAGGGTTTCTTCTCCTAAGTTTAAGCCTCGGTTCATCGGCCCGTATAAGATTTTGGAGATTCTTAACCCTGTGTCCTTTCGATTGGACCTCCCGGCATCTTTTTCTATCCATAATGTCTTCCATCGGTCATTATTGCGCAGGTATGAGGTACCGGTTGTGCCTTCCGTTGAGCCTCCCGCTCCGGTGTTGGTTGAGGGTGAATTGGAGTACGTTGTGGAGAAGATCTTGGACTCCCGTGTTTCCAGACGGAAACTTCAGTATCTGGTCAAGTGGAAGGGCTACGGTCAGGAGGATAATTCTTGGGTGACAGCCTCTGATGTTCATGCCTCTGATTTGGTCTGTGCCTTTCATAGGGCTCATCCTGATCGCTCTGGTGGTTCTTGTGAGGGTTCGGTGCCCCCTCCTTGAGGGGGGGGTACTGTTGTGAATTTGGTTTTTGGGCCCCCCCGGTGGTCACTGGTGGTACTGGACTTGTGTGCTTCACTTTCTCTGTTCACCTGTTTCCATCAGGATATGGGAGTATTCTATTTAGCCTTGCTGCTCAGTTATTCTAGTGCCGGCCATCAATGTAACCAGAGCCTTTCTGTTGCATGTTCCTGCTTCTAGACTACTATCAGCTAAGTTGGACTCTTAGTCCTAAGTTTGTTTGCATTTTTGTTCCAGTTCACAGTTATGTTATGTTTCTGTAGCTGGAAGCTCTTGTGGGCCGAAATTACCACTCCGGTGTCATGAGTTGACACATGAGTCTTAAAGTAATTTCTGGATGGTATTTTAATAGGGTTTTCAGCTGACCGTGAAGTTCCCTATTGTATCTTCTTACTATCTAGTAAGCGGACCTCGCTTTGCTGAACCTACCTTCATACTGCGTATGTCTTTTCCTCTGAACTCACCGTCAATATATGTGGGGGGCTTCTGTCTCCTTTTTGGGGGAATTTCCCTAGAGGTAAGCCAGGTCTGTTTTTTCCTCTATTAGGGTTAGTTAGTTCTCCGGCTGGCGCTGGGCGTCTAGGGATAAAACGTAGGTACGTCACCCGGCCACTGTTAGTTGTGTGGTAGGTTTAGCTCACGGTCAGCTCGAGATTCCATCACCCAAGAGCTAGTCTGTTATTTAAGTTCTCTGACGTTCCCTTGCCATTGGGAACCATGACAGTATGGCCGGCCAAGGGTTAAAACCGTTGGCAGAAGAAAGGAGAGATAAAGAAGTCTGCAGATTTTTTTTTTTTTTTCTTCTGAGCTTGCTCTATAGTTGACTCAGTTACATTTCTGCTCTAATTGCAGCCTTTGCCTCTCTCTCTCCTTCTAATCCTTGAATGGCTCTGATCTCACCTGATTAAAATGGATCCTCAGAGTTTGGCTACAGGTTTGAATAATCTTGCTATGAAGGTTCAAAATTTACAGGATTTTGTGTCATGATTCTCAATGGCGAGAGAACATAGCCCAGCATATATGAGAACTAGCTCTTGGAAGATGGAAACTATACTGACCATGAACTAAACCTGCCGCACAACTAGAAGTGGCCGGGTAGCATGCCTACGTTTTTTTATCCCTAGATGCCCAGCGCCAGCCGGAGAACTACCTAATCCTAGCAGAGGAAAAGACAGTCCTGGCTCACCTCTAGAGAAATTTTCCCAAAAGGCAGACAGAGGCCCCCACATATATTGGCGGTGATTTTAGATGAAATGACAAACGTAGTATGAAAATAGGTTTAGCAAAATCGAGGTCCGCTTTCTAGATAGCAGGAAGACAGAAAGGACACTTTCATGGTCAGCAGAAAACCCTATCAAAACACCATCCAGAAATTCCTTTAAGACTCTAGCATTAACTCATAACACCAGAGTGGCAATTTCCGATCACAAGAGCTTTCCAGACACAGTAACGAAACAGCAGCTGTGAACAGGAACAAAATGCAAAAACACACAAGGACAAAAGTCCAACTTAGCTGGGAGTTGTCTAGTAGCAGGAACAAGCACAGAAGGCTTCTGATTACATTGTTGACCGGCAAGAAACTGACAGAGGAGCAAGGTTATATAGCGACTCCCACATCCTGATAGGAGCAGGTGAACAGAGGGGATGATGCACACAAGTTCAATTCCACAAGTGGCCACCGGGGGAGCCCAGAATCCAATTTCACAACAGTACCCCCCCCTCAAGGTGGGGGCACCGAACCCTCACCAGAACCACCAGGGCGATCAGGATGAGCCCTATGAAAGGCACGGACAAGATCGGAGGCATGAACATCAGAGGCAGTGACCCAAGAATTATCCTCCTGACCGTATCCCTTCCATTTGACCAGATACTGGAGTCTCCGTCTGGAAACACGAGAGTCTAAGATCTTTTCCACAACGTACTCCAACTCACCCTCAACCAACACCGGAGCAGGAGGCTCAACGGAAGGCACAACCGGTACCTCATACCTGCGCAACAATGACCGATGAAAAACATTATGAATCGAAAAGGATGCAGGGAGGTCCAAACGGAAGGACACAGGGTTAAGAATCTCCAATATCTTGTACGGGCCGATGAACCGAGGCTTAAACTTAGGAGAAGAAACCCTCATAGGGACAAAACGAGAAGACAACCACACCAAGTCCCCAACACAAAGCCGAGGACCAACACGACGACGGCGGTTGGCAAAAAGCTGAGTCTTCTCCTGGGACAACTTCAAATTGTCCACCACCTGCCCCCAAATCTGATGCAACCTCTCCACCACAGCATCCACTCCAGGACAATCCGAAGATTCCACTTGACCGGAGGAAAATCGAGGATGAAACCCCAAATTACAGAAAAACGGGGACACCAAGGTGGCAGAGCTGGCCCGATTATTGAGGGCGAACTCCGCCAAAGGCAAAAAAGCAACCCAATCATCCTGATCCGCAGACACAAAACACCTCAAATATGTCTCCAAGGTCTGATTAGTCCGCTCGGTCTGGCCATTAGTCTGAGGATGGAAAGCAGACGAAAAAGACAAATCTATGCCCATCCTAGCACAGAATGCCCGCCAAAATCTAGACACGAATTGGGTCCCTCTGTCAGAAACGATATTCTCAGGAATACCATGCAAACGAACAACATTTTGAAAAAACAGAGGAACCAACTCGGAAGAAGAAGGCAACTTAGGCAAGGGAACCAGATGGACCATCTTAGAGAAACGGTCACACACCACCCAGATGACAGACATCTTCTGAGAAACAGGCAGATCCGAAATAAAATCCATCGAGATGTGCGTCCAAGGCCTCTTCGGGATAGGCAAGGGCAACAACAATCCACTAGCCCGAGAACAACAAGGCTTGGCCCGAGCACAAACGTCACAAGACTGCACAAAGCCTCGCACATCTCGTGACAGGGAAGGCCACCAGAAGGACCTTGCCACCAAATCCCTGGTACCAAAGATTCCAGGATGACCTGCCAACGCAGAAGAATGAACCTCAGAGATGACTCTACTGGTCCAATCATCAGGAACAAACAGTCTACCAGGTGGGCAACGATCAGGTCTATCCGCCTGAAACTCCTGCAAGGCCCGCCGCAGGTCTGGAGAAACGGCAGACAATATCACTCCATCTTTAAGGATACCTGTGGGCTCAGAATTACCAGGGGAGTCAGGCTCAAAACTCCTAGAAAGGGCATCCGCCTTAACATTCTTAGAACCCGGTAGGTACGACACCACAAAATTAAACCGAGAGAAAAACAACGACCAGCGCGCCTGTCTAGGATTCAGGCGCCTGGCAGACTCAAGGTAAATTAAATTTTTGTGGTCAGTCAATACCACCACCTGATGTCTGGCCCCCTCAAGCCAGTGACGCCACTCCTCAAAAGCCCACTTCATGGCCAAAAGCTCCCGATTCCCAATATCATAATTCCGCTCGGCGGGCGAAAATTTACGGGAAAAAAAAGCACAAGGTCTCATCACGGAGCAGTCGGAACTTCTCTGCGACAACACCGCCCCAGCTCCGATTTCAGAAGCGTCGACCTCAACCTGAAAAGGAAGAGCAACATCAGGCTGACGCAACACTGGGGCGGAAGAAAAGCGGCGCTTGAGCTCCCGAAAGGCCTCCACAGCATCAGGGGACCAATCAGCAACATCAGCACCCTTCTTAGTCAAATCAGTCAATGGTTTTACAACATCAGAAAAACCAGCAATAAATCGACGATAAAAGTTAGCAAAGCCCAAAAATTTCTGAAGACTCTTAAGAGAAGAGGGTTGCGTCCAATCACCAATAGCCTGAACCTTGACAGGATCCATCTCGATGGAAGAGGGGGAAAAAATGTATCCCAAGAAAGAAATCTTTTGAACCCCAAAAACACACTTAGAACCCTTCACACACAAGGAATTAGACCGCAAAACCTGAAAAACCCTCCTGACCTGCTGGACATGAGAGTCCCAGTCATCCGAAAAAATCAGAATATCATCCAGATACACAATCATA
This sequence comes from Ranitomeya variabilis, assembly GCF_051348905.1. Lineage (NCBI taxonomy): Eukaryota > Metazoa > Chordata > Amphibia > Anura > Dendrobatidae > Ranitomeya > Ranitomeya variabilis. The sequence continues at coordinate 504,315,525 of NC_135232.1, forward strand.
AATTTATCCAAATAATCGCGGAAAATGTCATGCATAAAGGACTGGAAGACTGAAGGGGCATTTGAAAGACCAAAAGGCATCACCAAATACTCAAAATGGCCCTCGGGCGTATTAAATGCGGTTTTCCACTCATCCCCCTGCTTGATTCGCACCAAATTATACGCCCCACGGAGATCAATCTTAGAGAACCACTTGGCCCCCTTTATACGAGCAAACAAATCAGTAAGCAGTGGTAACGGATATTGATATTTAACCGTGATTTTATTCAAAAGTCGATAATCAATACACGGCCTCAAAGAGCCGTCTTTCTTAGACACAAAGAAAAAACCGGCTCCTAAGGGAGATGACGAAGGACGAATATGTCCCTTTTCCAAGGACTCCTTTATATATTCTCGCATAGCAGCGTGTTCAGGCACAGACAGATTAAATAAACGACCCTTAGGGTATTTACTACCCGGAATCAAGTCTATGGCACAATCGCACTCCCGGTGCGGAGGTAGTGAACCAACCTTGGGTTCTTCAAAAACGTCACGAAAGTCAGACAAGAATTCAGGAATCTCAGAGGGAATAGATGATGAAATGGAAACCAAAGGTACGTCCCCATGAGTTCCTTTACATCCCCAGCTTAACACAGACATAGCTCTCCAGTCGAGGACTGGGTTATGAGATTGCAGCCATGGCAATCCCAGCACCAAAACATCATGTAGATTATACAGCACCAGAAAGCGAATAACCTCCTGGTGATCCGGATTAACACGCATAGTCACTTGTGTCCAGTATTGTGGTTTATTACTAGCCAATGGGGTGGAGTCAATCCCTTTCAGAGGTATCGGAGCCTCCAGTGGCTCCAAATCATACCCACAGTGTTTGGCAAAGGACCAATCCATAAGACTCAAAGCAGCGCCAGAGTCGACATAGGCGTCCGCGGTAATAGATGACAAAGAACAAATCAGGGTCACAGATAGAATAAACTTAGACTGTAAAGTGCTAATTGAAACAGACTTGTCAGGCTTCTTAGTACGCTTAAAGCATGCTGATATAACATGAGTTGAATCACCACAATAGAAGCACAACCCATTTTTTCGTCTAAAATTCTGCCGCTCGCTTCTGGACAGAATTCTATCACATTGCATATTTTCTGGCGTTTTCTCAGTAGACACCGCCAAATGGTGCACAGGTTTGCGCTCCCGCAGACGCCTATCGATCTGAATAGCCATCGTCATGGACTCATTCAGACTCGCAGGCACAGGGAACCCCACCATAACATCCTTAATGGCATCAGAGAGACCTTCTCTGAAAATCGCCGCCAGGGCGCACTCATTCCACTGAGTAAGCACAGACCATTTGCGGAATTTTTGGCAGTATATTTCAGCTTCATCTTGCCCCTGAGACAAGGACATCAAGGCCTTTTCCGCCTGAAGCTCTAAATGAGGTTCCTCATAAAGCAACCCCAAGGCCAGAAAAAACGCATCCACATTGAGCAACGCAGGATCCCCTGGTGCCAATGCAAAAGCCCAGTCTTGAGGGTCGCCCCGGAGCAAGGAAATTACAATCCTGACCTGCTGTGCAGGGTCTCCGGCAGAGCGAGACTTCAGGGACAAAAACAATTTGCAATTATTTTTAAAATTTTGAAAGTGAGATCTATTCCCCGAGAAGAATTCAGGCAAAGGAATTCTAGGCTCAGACATAGGTGCATGAACAACAAAATCTTGCAAATTTTGTACCTTTGTGGCGAGATTATTCAAACCTGTAGCTACACTCTGAAGATCCATTTGAAACAGGTGAACACAGAGCCATTCAAGGATTAGAAGGAGAGAAAGAGAGGAAGGCTGCAGTATAGGCAGACTAGCAAGTGATTCAATTAAGAGCACACTCAGAACTAGAGGAAAAAAAAAAAAAAATTGTAGCTGACTTCTTTTTTCTCTCCTTTCTCAGCCAGTAATTTAACCCTTTTTTGGGCCGGTCAAACTGTCATGATTCTCAATGGCGAGAGAACATAGCCCAGCATATATGAGAACTAGCTCTTGGAAGATGGAAACTATACTGACCATGAACTAAACCTGCCGCACAACTAGAAGTGGCCGGGTAGCATGCCTACGTTTTTTTATCCCTAGATGCCCAGCGCCAGCCGGAGAACTACCTAATCCTAGCAGAGGAAAAGACAGTCCTGGCTCACCTCTAGAGAAATTTTCCCAAAAGGCAGACAGAGGCCCCCACATATATTGGCGGTGATTTTAGATGAAATGACAAACGTAGTATGAAAATAGGTTTAGCAAAATCGAGGTCCGCTTTCTAGATAGCAGGAAGACAGAAAGGACACTTTCATGGTCAGCAGAAAACCCTATCAAAACACCATCCAGAAATTCCTTTAAGACTCTAGCATTAACTCATAACACCAGAGTGGCAATTTCCGATCACAAGAGCTTTCCAGACACAGTAACGAAACAGCAGCTGTGAACAGGAACAAAATGCAAAAACACACAAGGACAAAAGTCCAACTTAGCTGGGAGTTGTCTAGTAGCAGGAACAAGCACAGAAGGCTTCTGATTACATTGTTGACCGGCAAGAAACTGACAGAGGAGCAAGGTTATATAGCGACTCCCACATCCTGATAGGAGCAGGTGAACAGAGGGGATGATGCACACAAGTTCAATTCCACAAGTGGCCACCGGGGGAGCCCAGAATCCAATTTCACAACAATTTTGTTATTCATGCTCCTATATCTGAACCTAGAATTCCTATACCAGAATTTTTCTCCGGGGATAGATCTCGTTTCCTGAATTTCAAAAATAATTGTAAATTATTTCTTTCCCTGAGATATCGCTCTGCTGGAGATCCCGCACAGCAGGTTAGGATAGTAATTTCCTTGCTGCGGGGTGACCCTCAGGATTGGGCATTTGCGTTGGTACCCGGGGATCCTGCGTTGCTCAATGTGGATGCGTTTTTTCTGGCTTTGGGGTTGCTTTATGAGGAACCTAATTTAGAGATTCAGGCTGAAAAAACCTTGATGGCCCTATCTCAAGGGCAAGATGAAGCTGAAATATACTGCCAAAAATTTCGTAAATGGTCTGTGCTTACTCAGTGGAATGAGTGCGCCCTGGCGGCGAATTTCAGAGAGGGTCTCTCTGATGCCATTAAAGATGTTATGGTGGGGTTCCCTGCACCTACAGGTCTGAATGAGTCCATGACAATGGCTATTCAGATTGATCGGCGTTTGCGGGAGCGCAAACCTGTGCACCATTTGGCGGTGTCTTCTGAGAAGGCTCCAGAAAATATGCAATGTGATAGAATTCTGTCCAGAAGCGAACGGCAGAATTTTAGGCGAAAAAATGGGTTGTGCTTCTATTGTGGTGATTCAACTCATGTTATATCAGCATGCTCTAAACGTACAAAAAAGGTTGATAAGTCTATTTCAATTGGCACTTTACAGTCTAAGTTTATTCTGTCTGTGACCTTGATTTGTTCATTATCGTCAATTACCGCGGATGCCTATGTCGACTCTGGCGCCGCTTTGAGTCTTATGGATTGGTCCTTTGCCAGGCGCTGTGGGTTTGATCTAGAGCCTCTGGAAGTTCCTATACCTCTGAAGGGTATTGACTCTACACCATTGGCTAGTAATAAACCACAATACTGGACACAAGTGACTATGCGTATGAATCCAGACCATCAGGAGACGATTCGCTTCCTTGTGTTGTACAATCTACATGATGTTTTGGTGCTCGGATTGCCTTGGTTACAATCTCATAACCCAGTTCTTGACTGGAAAGCAATGTCTGTGTTAAGCTGGGGATGTCAGGGGGCTCATGGGGACATACCTTTGGTTTCCATTTCGTCATCTATTCCCTCTGAGATTCCGGAATTTTTATCTGATTATCGTGATGTTTTTGAGGAGCCTAAGCTTGGTTCACTACCTCCTCACAGAGATTGCGATTGTACCATAGATCTGATTCCAGGCAGTAAATTTCCAAAGGGTCGTTTATTTAATCTATCTGTACCTGAACATGCTGCTATGCGAGAATATATTAAGGAGTCCCTGGAAAAGGGACATATTCGTCCTTCTTCATCTCCCTTAGGAGCCGGTTTTTTCTTTGTATCTAAAAAAGATGGCTCTTTGAGGCCGTGTATTGATTATCGACTCTTGAATAAAATTACAGTCAGATATCAGTATCCTCTGCCACTGCTGACTGATTTGTTTGCTCGAATAAAAGGGGCTAAGTGGTTCTCTAAGATTGATCTCCGTGGGGCGTATAATTTGGTGCGAATTAAGCAGGGGGATGAGTGGAAAACCGCATTTAATACGCCCGAGGGCCATTTTGAGTATTTAGTAATGCCTTTTGGTCTTTCAAATGCCCCTTCAGTCTTTCAGTCCTTTATGCATGACATTTTCCGGGAATATTTGGATAAATTTATGATCGTGTATCTGGATGATATTTTGATTTTTTCGGATGACTGGGATTCTCATGTCCAACAGGTCAGGAGGGTTTTTCAGGTTTTGCGGGCTAATTCCTTGTGTGTGAAGGGTTCTAAGTGTATTTTTGGGGTTCAAAAGATTTCTTTTTTGGGGTACATTTTTTCCCCCTCTTCCATTGAGATGGATCCTGTCAAGGTTCGGGCTATTTGTGATTGGACGCAACCTTCTTCGCTTAAGAGCCTTCAGAAATTTTTGGGCTTTGCTAATTTTTATCGTCGATTTATAACTGGTTTTTCTGATGTTGCTAAACCTTTGACTGATTTGACCAAAAAGGGTGCTGATGTTGCTGATTGGTCCCCTGCTGCTGTGGAGGCCTTTCGGGAGCTTAAGCGCCGCTTTTCTTCCACCCCTGTGTTGCGTCAGCCTGATGTTACTCTTCCTTTTCAGGTTGAGGTCGATGCTTCCGAGATCGGAGCTGGGGCGGTCTTGTCGCAGAAAAGTTCCGATTGCTCCGTGATGAGACCTTGTGCGTTCTTTTCTCGAAAATTTTCGCCCGCCGAGCGAAATTATGATATTGGTAATCGGGAGCTTTTGGCTATGAAGTGGGCTTTTGAGGAGTGGCGTCATTGGCTTGAGGGGGCTAGACATCAGGTGGTGGTATTGACCGATCACAAGAATTTGATTTATCTTGAGTCTGCCAGGTGCCTGAATCCTAGACAGGCGCGCTGGTCGTTGTTTTTCTCTCGGTTTAATTTTGTGGTCTCATACTTACCAGGTTCTAAAAATGTGAAGGCGGATGCCCTTTCTAGGAGTTTTGAGCCTGATTTCCCTGGTGATTCTGAACCTACAGGTATCCTTAAGGATGGGGTGATATTATCTGCTGTTTCCCCAGACCTGCGACGGGCTTTGCAGGAGTTTCAGGCGGATAGACCTGATCGTTGCCCGCCTGGTAGACTGTTTGTTCCTGATGATTGGACCAGTAGAGTCATCTCGGAGGTTCATTCTTCTGCGTTGGCAGGTCATCGCGGGATCTTTGGTACCAGGGATTTGGTGGCTAGGTCCTTCTGGTGGCCTTCTCTGTCTCGAGATGTACGAGTTTTTGTGCAGTCTTGTGATGTTTGTGCTCGGGCCAAACCTTGTTGTTCTCGGGCTAGCGGATTGTTGTTATCTTTGCCTATTCCTAAGAGGCCTTGGACTCACATCTCTATGGATTTTATTTCTGATCTCCCTGTTTCTCAGAAAATGTCTGTCATCTGGGTGGTGTGTGACCGTTTTTCAAAGATGGTTCATTTGGTGCCCTTGCCTAAGTTGCCGTCCTCTTCCGACTTGGTTCCTCTGTTTTTTCAAAATGTGGTTCGCTTGCATGGTATTCCGGAGAATATCGTTTCTGACAGGGGGACCCAGTTCATGTCTAGATTTTGGCGGGCGTTCTGTGCTAGGATGGGCATTGATTTGTCTTTTTCATCTGCGTTCCATCCTCAGACTAATAGCCAGACTGAGCAAACTAATCAGACCTTGGAGACTTATTTGAGGTGTTTTGTGTCTGCGGATCAGGATGACTGGGTTGCCTTTTTGCCGTTGGCGGAGTTTGCCCTCAATAATCGGGCTAGTTCTGCCACTTTGGTTTCTCCTTTCTTTTGCAATTCGGGGTTTCATCCTCGCTTTTCTTCTGGTCAGGTGGAGTCTTCGGATTGTCCTGGAGTGGATACTGTGGTGGATAGGTTGCATCGGATTTGGGGACAGGTGGTGGACAATTTGGAGTTGTCCCAGGAGAAGACTCGGCATTTTGCTAACCGCCGTCGTCGTGTTGGTCCTCGTCTTCGTGTTGGGGACTTGGTGTGGTTGTCTTCTCGTTTTGTCCCTATGAGGGTTTCTTCTCCTAAGTTTAAGCCTCGGTTCATCGGCCCGTATAAGATTTTGGAGATTCTTAACCCTGTGTCCTTTCGATTGGACCTCCCGGCATCTTTTTCTATCCATAATGTCTTCCATCGGTCATTATTGCGCAGGTATGAGGTACCGGTTGTGCCTTCCGTTGAGCCTCCCGCTCCGGTGTTGGTTGAGGGTGAATTGGAGTACGTTGTGGAGAAGATCTTGGACTCCCGTGTTTCCAGACGGAAACTTCAGTATCTGGTCAAGTGGAAGGGCTACGGTCAGGAGGATAATTCTTGGGTGACAGCCTCTGATGTTCATGCCTCTGATTTGGTCTGTGCCTTTCATAGGGCTCATCCTGATCGCTCTGGTGGTTCTTGTGAGGGTTCGGTGCCCCCTCCTTGAGGGGGGGGTACTGTTGTGAATTTGGTTTTTGGGCCCCCCCGGTGGTCACTGGTGGTACTGGACTTGTGTGCTTCACTTTCTCTGTTCACCTGTTTCCATCAGGATATGGGAGTATTCTATTTAGCCTTGCTGCTCAGTTATTCTAGTGCCGGCCATCAATGTAACCAGAGCCTTTCTGTTGCATGTTCCTGCTTCTAGACTACTATCAGCTAAGTTGGACTCTTAGTCCTAAGTTTGTTTGCATTTTTGTTCCAGTTCACAGTTATGTTATGTTTCTGTAGCTGGAAGCTCTTGTGGGCCGAAATTACCACTCCGGTGTCATGAGTTGACACATGAGTCTTAAAGTAATTTCTGGATGGTATTTTAATAGGGTTTTCAGCTGACCGTGAAGTTCCCTATTGTATCTTCTTACTATCTAGTAAGCGGACCTCGCTTTGCTGAACCTACCTTCATACTGCGTATGTCTTTTCCTCTGAACTCACCGTCAATATATGTGGGGGGCTTCTGTCTCCTTTTTGGGGGAATTTCCCTAGAGGTAAGCCAGGTCTGTTTTTTCCTCTATTAGGGTTAGTTAGTTCTCCGGCTGGCGCTGGGCGTCTAGGGATAAAACGTAGGTACGTCACCCGGCCACTGTTAGTTGTGTGGTAGGTTTAGCTCACGGTCAGCTTGAGATTCCATCACCCAAGAGCTAGTCTGTTATTTAAGTTCTCTGATGTTCCCTTGCCATTGGGAACCATGACAATGAAGTCTCGTACACGAGGCACTTTGGGGAAAAGGGGTGGTTTGCCCTGAATGTCCGCAAGAGGCAGAACCCTGTGATACCCCCGATCAAGGTGCCAGTGAAGCTGGCACCCTGTAGCAAAGGTGCCCCCTTGTGGTCAGCCCATGGTTATTACCAGGACCACCGAGGTCACTCCCAAGTGCACTATGGTCAAGACCACGACATGCAGCATTGTCACTTCCACCACCCTTGTGGCCAAGGAGGCACCTCTTCAGGTGGGTGGTGCGCTGCTCCAGAACTGAAGACAGTGGGTACGCAGACCCCCAGATGGGACAACACGTCCCCTTATGCAGTACCTGGCGGTGCGCAATACCCTAGGGGGTTGCCTCCGCCGGTGCTACCTCCTGAGTGGTTCAAGTAACTTATACACTGCAGAAATGCTTTAATGACTGTAAATAGTTCATTGTTTTTCCTTGCTGTTTTGCTGCTAAAACCCGTCTAGGGTTACTCTTAAAGGGATCCCTTTGTTGACCCGGGATCCCTATTGTTTCTTATTTTTGTTTGTTTTCTACATTTGCACGAGTTATCAAAGAACTGCTGAATCATGAACAATGCATGATACAAACTCCTTGTATATAGTTTGCACCTTCTTAAAGGTGCTCTCTACTGGTTTTACATAAAGACGGACTCTTTGCGAAGATACGGTTCTTGGAACCTGCACTGGAGTCCTTGCTGCATATGGACTTGCAGCTTGAGAAGTTGCACTACCTCATAGAGACTTTGTCCCCTCTTAAAGGGGATGTTCACATCCCGCACTTATGAACAGTGTTGCCTTAAGATGGTTGAATGGCAATAATGTCTTGAAAAAGAAAGTATTGATGATGTTGATATGTGAAAGTTAATTGTAACTAACTATCGTTAGTGTTACAACTATTGTATTATTGTTGATTGTAAGAAATGTTTAATAATGCGTTAGAGAATGAGGACAGGAAGTGAACCCGTAGGGGTTAGTGGTGAGTCCTCTTAGGAGCCATATAGAGAAGGCACTTAGTAGAATACCCGGTTGGGTAAGGAAAGTTATTTATAGTAAAGTTATTTAAAAGTATTTAACCATGTTTGTAACGTTCAAGTGTCCTCACCTCCCATAAAGGGAAGCTCTGTTAAAAAAAAGTTGACTTGTACTTGCATTTTCAAAATTGTATGTCTTTTTGCTGACATGTATTGTTGTTTTCTTCCCAGTCCAGGAGTACTGGATTTAACCGGGGGGGAGTGCAGCGCCCCAGAGTCCTGGTCGTTGCAGTACTGTGGCTCCGCCGCTAAGGGGGGCTATGGTACGTCTGATGGCACTGAAGGAGTTCCTCTGACCAGGTATCACATACACCAATACATTTCACAGTCGGGCCTCCAGGGGGAGCTAAGGGTACTATTCATTAGGCCACTCCTCACATACTGGTAAAACTGGGGGTCAGGCATGAAGTTAGAGAGAACGCTGACTGGGTTGGAACCAGGCAACACCTTGTGGCAGAGGGTGTTGCACGGGAAGATTCGGTAGGGTCCCTGTCAGGGGTGGGATCCTGACAGAGGCCTGGCAAACAGAGAGAAACCTATGGGACCGCGCCTGCACTTCATAGCGGCGGTGCCCTAAGAAAGGACAAGAAGCGAGATTTATTGTGCTGAGTGAGAAACGAGATCAAAGCAAGAAGGAGAATACCAGTAGGAGTCGTGGTGTAAGATCGAGGCAACATCCTACTGAGGCGTAAACAACCGGCGGCCGGAACGCCGAGGAGGTACAGAGCTCTAAGCCATACTTCAAACCAACGGCAGGACAGTCAGTCACAGGCGGGCTGTCTCACTTAAATCACCTACGCAGACATAGGGGGCAACCTGTGGAGAGGGGCGACTCTAGGGTCCCGGAAGAGCTCCGAGCCTACCCGTCATACGGGTGCGTCCCAACCATAACACCTGGGAGGGACGGAAGATTAGCAGAAGATCATCTAATCGAGTTGTGAGGGAACACGAGAAACAGACACAACAGTTGTGGGGACTATCCCGTAAGCTCAGCAGGGGAGGACCACAACACATAGCGCTAGAAGGAAGGCACAGATTTCCACCTGCAAAGGGAACTCTGGAGGTGCCATCGGACCGGCCGGACTTGCGCAGCCTGGTTAACCGTATTCCGGATTGAGGACTTTGAGACCTTCAGTAAAGAGGTAAAGAGACTGCAACCTGGTGTCCTCGTTATTGACTGCGACCGGCACTACACTACCCCCATCATCCACATCTATTACTGTACGCCCCTCAGCAGGGTCACGGACCGGGTCTAGCCACCGTGACAACCCCAGAGCAGAGACTCAGAGGCCCGGTACCGGGTACCCCTCGGCCCTGCGGCAGTGGGGGCGCTACATGGTGCTGTGGGTGGAATTACAGTGGGTCTCTGGACAACAGTGCCAGAGGTTCTTCCATGGCGATCCTGGGAGGAAGCCGAACCAGCTGTGTGTGAGCTGGAGGAAGAGGCAACACGAGCTGAAGAGGTGGTAGCTGCCGCTGTTGGTTGGCCTAGTTCTTCAGTGTGTTTTTGTAACTCCACCGCGAGCCTGGTCCGCACATGTTTCCACATATTTGAGGTATTGAGGTTGCCGACATTTCTCCCTCTTTTGATTTTATGATGACACACCTTGCATTTGACAAAGCAAATGTCATCTGCAACTGTGTCAAAAAAGTACCAGGCACTGCAAGTCTTGGGAGCCCCCTTTTTGGCTTTTGGAAGAGACATGCTCCTAACGGGTGCCGAAGTGGAGGCTACAGGCTCCGCAGTCTTCCCCCTCGCTCTCCCTCTTTGGCCATTCGGGGAATCTCTTCCTCAGAGCTGCTCCCACCACCTTCCTGTTCCTCACGCCACGATGGGTCAAGGACCTCATCATCTACACTACCCTCTGCCACCAACTGCTCCTCCTGGGTAGTCTCTGCAGCACAGCACGCACCAGAAAGTGGCACCTGAGTGTCGTCATCAGATGCGTACTGCGGTGTGGTGACCGGAGGCACTGGCCCACCCGCCTCTTCAGAGTCAGAGAGACAAAGCTGTTGTGCATCACTGCACACTGCCTCTTCTTCCATTTCTCCAATGCTGCTTGGCTGGCCCCCTGTTTCCAAGCCAAGAGATTCAGAGAACAGAAGTAGAGACGGCTCCTGTCCTGGGCTCTCTTGACTGCCTGGGCAATTTGGCAGGTAGTGAAGAGACAGATGGGTGCTCTCCAGTGCTCTGTGCCTGAGAGGATGTGGCACTAATTGAAGTCGATGCGTTAGCTGCCATCCATCCGACAACGGCTTCAATTTGGTCTTCACGCAGCAGCGGTGTACGGCGCTCTCCGACAAAGCTGCGCATGAAGGTCTGTTCCCTCCTGAAACTGGGTGATGATGAGTCACCGGTGCCCGCAGCAGGCACAGAATCCCCACATCCTCTCCCTGCTCCGCGCCCACACCCATGTGCCTTACTCCCTGCCTTCTTCATCTTGGTTGACTGATAAAGATAAGCAGAAAAGTACTAAGGGCTTAGTGTGCTTATTCCTGAGCAGCTCCTAACAGGTATAAGAAACACTAATTTTCTAAAGTGTGGACTAGACTTTAATATGAGCTAATGTGGCCTACACAAATGTAAAGTGGTGTGTTTGGTGAACTTTATTATTTATTTATTTTTTTTGGCAGAACTGACTACAGGGCGAGCTGCACTCACACGGAGACCGTGCAGACAGCGGTAAACGGCGCTGCAAGGCCCAAAAAAACTCTTCTAGGTTATCCTATGTAGTGTTTTTCCACAATTTAGCTGGATACGGGTGGAAAGCCACTAATAGGAATTATTTGAAAAAATGTGCAGCAGCCTGCACTATTTGCAAAAAAGGACAATGTATTTTACGGTATGAGGCAGTGACGTACCCTGAGCTGGATACAACCGGCTGTGGCTGCACACAGACTACAGGGCGAGCTGCACTCACACGGAGACCGTGCAGACAGCCGTAAACGGCGCTGCAAGGCCCAAAAAAACTCCTCTAGGTTATCCTATGTAGTGTTTTTCCACAATTTAGCTGGATACAGGTGGAAAGCTGCTAATAGGAATTATTTGAAAAAATGTGCAGCAGGCTGCACTATTTGCAAAAAAGGACAACGGATAGAACAAGTATGAGGCAGTGAACCACCCTGAGCTGAATACAACCGGCTGTGGCTGCACAGACTACAGAGTGGGCTGCACTCACACACACACACAGAGACCTTGCAGATCGCTGTGAAAACAGCGCTGCAAGGCAAAAGCAAGGTGAACACACAGCGGTTGCTAAATTAGCCTGGGAAAAGCACAATGAAGGAAATCGCTATCTCAACTGGCCCTCAGTCAGAACACAGCGTCCTATGCCTAACTGAATTCACAGCAGAGTGAGCCAGAAAGGGCGGCAGCATTTTTTATAGTGCATCATGCCATCATTTCAGCAGCCAATCACAGCCTTGCCAGTAGTTACATGCCCACCATGCTGAACAGGATGTGCCCACACTTGGAATCATTCCTCATTGGCTGAATCGTGCAGTTTGAATTCTGGGAACTTCCGACTCCGGTATCTGATATGCGGTAAGTATCGGAACTCGGTATCGGAATTCCGATACCGCAAATATCGGCCGATACCCGATACTTGCGGTATCGGAATGCTCAACACTATTTGTGACTGAAACAGAGCACAGAGTTCATGCAGATAAAGGCATAATGAGGAAGGTTTCTGCCAGACAAATTCATTGGATTAAGATAGCAGCTGCTAAAATACAATTACAAAGCAGCAAACATTTATTTGAAGCTGCTGGTGCCTCTGGAGTCCCTCGAACCTCAAGGTGTAGGATCGTTCAAAGGCTTTCTGTGCATAAACCTACTATTTGGGCACCCTAAAAAGTGTTCACAAGCAAAAACAGTTGCACTGGGCCCAGACATACATGAGGACTAATTTTCAAACAGTTTTGTTTACTGATGAGTGTCGAGCAACCCTGGATGGTCCAGATGGATGGAGTAGTGGATGGCCACCATGTCCCAACAAGGTTGCGACGTCAGCAAGGAGGTGGAGGAGTCATGTTTTGGGCTGGAATCATGGGGAAACAGCTGGTAGGGCCCTTTCAGGTTCCTGAAGGTATGAAAATGACCTCTGCAAAGTATATAGAGGTTCTGACTGACAACTTTCTTCCATGGTATAAAAAGCAGAAACGTGCCTTCAGGAGCAAAATCATCTTCATGCATGACAATGCACCATCTCATGCTGCAAAGAATACCTCTGAGGCTCTGAGTCATCGGCAGTTAAGGTCATAAAAGGAGAAACTCATGGTGTGGCCACCATCTTCCCCTGACCTCAACCCTATAGAGAACCTTTGGAGTATCATCAAGCAAAAGATCTATGAGGGTGGGAGGCAGTTCACATCAAAACAGCAGCTCTGGGAGGCTATTCTGATTTCATGCAAAGAAATACAAGCAGAAACACTCCAAAAACTCACAAGTTCAATGGATGCAAGAATTGTGAAAGGTGATATCAAAGAAGGGTTCCTGTGATAACATGTAACTTGGCCTGTTAGGATGATTTGGAGTTAAATAGCTTTCTTTGTTCGGGAATGTGACCTCCTAATGCTGCAAATTCCACAAATGAGCATTTTCAGTTCTTTAAAACATATCAAATGTTTAGAAATTCTACTGTGCCTAATAATTTGTTACAGTGCGTTTTGATTTTTTATTCATTTTGGAGATTATACTGCTATCATTGGGAGGTTTCTTCAATAAAATTCGATGTATACTCTAACGCGTGATGACGTTTATTAGACTGACTGTCATTTGCACCAACTATTTAGGAAAATCCGAAAAAAAATGTCATTTGCATAATAATTTGGAACATGGTGTAGAGGTGATCTGTGCTTCACCTCTATGTAGCAGAGCCGATCGTGTAGTGCATGCTTCTAGCCTCCTATGGAGGCTATTGAAGCATGCCAAAATAAAAAAAAAAAGTGTTTAAAAATATAAAAAAATATATAAAAGTTCAAATCACCCCCCTTTCGCCCCAATCAGTTAAGGGTACTTAAACCACAGTGCTGTTAATTAACGGCGCTGAGGAATAAGGGTATAGCGCCCCACAGAGTTGGAATTTCTCCAGGGTCTCGGCTACCGGGAGTAGCAGTGACCCCAGAGAACATAATTCGGGTCGTTTTTTTACCGACCCCGATGTTGCGATCGCCGTTATTAACAGTATAATGCAAAAAAAAAGTCTGATTTTCCATTTAATTTCTCTCTCCTCTGATGTGATCGCACATCAGAGGAGAGAGAAATAGGGTGCCCTGATCCCCCCGGTACCTCTGGTGTCCTTGCATGCCCACGTGAAGTCCCCCAGGCCGCTGGTGTCTTCTTCCTGCAGAAAATGGTGAGCGCATGCACAGTGCACCTGCCGAGATCTGACAGCCGGCACCCGGCAACAATAGGAAATTTTTCCTATTGGTTCAGTTTGTGGATTAGGTTTAGGGGTGTGTTGGGGTTAAGTTTGTGGTTAGGGTTATGACTAGGGTTGAGATTAGGGTTAGGGATTGTGTTGGGGTTAGGTTTGTGGTTAGGGTTATGGTTAGGGTTGGGATTAGAGTTAGGGGTATGTTGGGGTTAAGTTTGTGGTTAGGGTTACGGTTGGGATTAGGGTAAGGGGTGTGTTGGGGTTAGGTTTGTGGCTAAAGTTATGGTTAGGGTTGGGATTAGGGTTAGGGATGTGTTTGGGCTAGGGTTGGAGTTAGAATTGGGGGGTTTCCACTGTTTAGGTACATCAGGGGGTCTCCAAATGCGAAATGGCGCCACCATTGATTCCAGCCAATGTTCAGTCAAAGGATGCTCCCTCCCTTCTCAGCCCTGCCATGCGCCAATACAGTGACTTTTCCCCACACATGGGGTATCAGCGTACTCAGGACAAATTGTACAACAACTTTTGGTGTCCATTTTCTCTTGTTACTCTTGGTAAAATAAAACAAATTGGAGCTGAAATAAATTTTGTGTGAAAAAAAGTTAAATGTTCATTTTTATTTAAACATTCCAAAAATTCCTGTGAAACACCTGAAGGGTTAATAAACTTCTTGAATGTGGTTTTGAGTACCTTGAGGGGTGCAGTTTTTAGAATAGTGTCACACTTTGGCATTTTCTATCATATAGACCCCTCAAAATGACTTCAAATGAGATGTGGTCCCTAAAAAAAAAAATGGTGTTGTAAAAATAAGAAATTGCTTGCCAACTTTTAACCCTTATAACTCCCTAACAAAAAAAAAAATTAGTTCCAAAATTGTGCTGATGTAAAGTAGACATGTGGGAAATGTTACTTATTAAGTATTTTGTGTGACATATCTCTGTGATTTAAGGGCATAAAAATTCAAAGTTGGAAAATTGCAAAATTTTCAAAATTTTTGCCAAATTTCCATTTTTTTCACAAATAAATGCAAGTTATATCGAAGAAATTTTACCACTATCATGAAGTACAATATGTCACGAGAAAACAGTGTCAGAATCGCCAAGATCTGTTGAAGTGTTCCAGAGTTATAACCTCATAAAGGGACAGTGGTCAGAATTGTTAAAATTGGCCCGGTCTTTAACGTGCAAACCACCCTCGGAGCTTAAGGGGTTAAGGGCATAAAAATTCAAAGTTTGAAAATTTCTAAATTTTCAACATTTTCGCCATATTTCAATTTTTTTTTCATAAATAAATGCAAATCATATCAAAGAACTTTTACCACTAACATGAAGTACAATACTTCACGAAACAGAATCAATGGGATTCCTTGAAGCATTCCAGAGTTATAACCACATAAAATGACATTGGTCAGAATTGTAAAAATTGGCTTGGTCATTAAGCACAAAATTGGCTCTGTCATTAGGGGGTTTATGTTAGGGAATCTCTTTAATTGCTTGGGAATCTCCATTTGAGCATATGATGTCAAGAATCTTTTCTACCAGTATAGCAATAATACATTTCATTAGTGGACAAATCCTTATTATCAGCCCCCAGTGTGTAGCCTAAAATAAAAAAACCTCTAACTTACCTCAGTTCTATTCCTGATTTCAGCGCTGTGTTCCTCACCAGTCACCTGACATAATCAATGTCACGTTACCGCTGCAGCCAATCAGCAGACTCTGATCACTATTCTATCAGAGAGGAAGAAATACTATAAAGGCTGCTGATTGGCTGCAGCGGTCATGTCACATAATCTTTGTTTGATGACTGGCGGGGGAAACAGAGCTGAAATGAGAGGAATGGCACTGTTCCGGGAGGCAAGGTTTTGTTTTTTTTTTATTTCATGCTGTACCTTAGGGTTGTTAATAAGGGGCTGTCCAGACATGGAAGTTTATTAGAGTATTGGTAGAAAAAGAGTCTGGATGTTATATGCATAAGTGCAAATTCCCAAGGAATTAAAGGGATTCCCTAACATTCTGCCATATATCTCTCTAGTGCTTCCTTAAATGTTTTGACATACAACCTTAAGATGTAATATTTACTGGGCAGTCTTTCTCCAGGACTCTATGTTTCGGTGCCTTTTCCTGCCACTGTCTGTCTCCCAGTGAATTTCTCTCCCTCTGTGCTGAACACACTCGTCTATGCATTTATTCCATACCCTCTGTCATTTCCCTTTCTCTGCCCTAATCTGTCCCCCGCCTCCCTCATTTGCAGATGCCTCTTGTTGTGCACCTGCCCTTCCTCCCCTCAGCCCTCCACTCCTCCAGGAGCCTGAGAACAGGCAGGGCAGCCAGCTCTCAGACTCACCAGCGACAGGGAGCGTCCCCAAGGAAAGGCCTGCTGTCACCCACTGGCTGACACTTCTTTCATGTAGGGGATCTGTACAGAATAGGAAAACCATGACCCAATAATACATGCTATGACTTTTAAAAAAAACATTTTTTAAAGAGTTGAAATGAATGATAAACATGAAAATCATATATCAATGAAGCTTTATTGGAAGGAAATATGTGACAGGAATACTTCTCAGTGTCACTTCCCACCCAACCCCCAGCGAGCACTTTGATGGTGGCACATGTGCCTTCTCCGATGGACTTTGATGTCATCTAACTCCATACCGGCCCTTCTAGTAAACCGTCCCTGGGATAGACGAGACCTGGACAACCTCAGAGGCAATCCAATTATGGCAGGTGACTGGGATGCAAGTTTGATGGAAATCTCCATAAATCAAATTATGCACGTCCTGCATTCTATGGACTGGGTGTATTAATGAGTTTCCAAAAGAAAAGTCTTGGTAGCCATGATAAATGTATCAGTATGGGTGCTCAGTACAGACCACTGTGATCTGATAAAAGTCACGTAATCCACATCCATCTCCTGCACATTTCTTGTCTACGTTCTCTGTATTTTATACATTCTGCACTTTCCCTGTACGTGAGAGATCAAGTTTAGATTTTTTATTTTTCTGATAATCTTCCAGGGTTTTTTATTATTATTATTTTTTGTTATTTTCTGGATACACCTTGTAATTCTCATTGTATTTATTATTATTGTAATCATTATTATTCCTATAAATACTAAATAAATCTAAAATCCCCCTCTGGAATGGAGACATCCTGCTGGTTATTACTTAATTGCAGAATTATTCTCATGTGATCTCCAAGACTTCGCTCCACTACCGGGGATCAGAGGCCATCGTCTACCATAGCATGCCACCAGCCATTCTGCTGTATAGTGAGCGAGTCTGCTGGCTCCTCACACGAGCACAACACCACAGGAGTCATCAGAAACCAAACATGCCCTCTCTAACCCAGCGAATTGAGAAGAACGGCAGAAATAATTCATAAGAAAGGCCTTAAAAGTGCACTAGCAAGGACATCATGCACTGCTAAGCTCACAGCATTGGATTTAACCATTTTGCTTCAAAACAAGATTAGATACGAAATCTGTTACTGAGGAAAAAACTTTTCAAAATGATTTAATAAAATCCAACACATCAACCAAACCTAGCGCACACCCAGCGCATATATATGTATGAGGCCAGCGGCTGACACCTAGTGGCCATCTTTAGAACTGCGTGGCCATAGCACCTGACGTGTAAAGGCAGTGTCATGGGGCACTGTCACCATCAGTGGAGTATCACGGTGTTCCATCAGTGCTTCTCCATTGAAAATCATATCATTAAACCACACTTAGAAACCGCCATGGTTTTCCTTGCCTGATAAATAGGAATAGGTCAAGTTGTGGTTTGCAAAATCTCATTAACAAGTAAGTAACACGTACTGCAGCAACAAAAGACA
Source organism: Ranitomeya variabilis (assembly GCF_051348905.1). Lineage (NCBI taxonomy): Eukaryota > Metazoa > Chordata > Amphibia > Anura > Dendrobatidae > Ranitomeya > Ranitomeya variabilis. Next base: position 504,333,216 of record NC_135232.1, read on the forward strand.
CAATAATTGCACATATGAAAGCTTCCTTAGGGTCCATGTCTGCAGCTGGTGTTTAACAGAACTGTAAAATGCAAGTTATAATTATACAGGCGCACAATTTATACAGAGGCACATGCGAATCCATTAGAAAATAATTGTGACATGCTCCATCGCTTCCCATATGACCGTGATATCAGCACATGGAGGGCAGACTCATGGGAGCTCGTGCCAGGTAACGCTATGTGCTAAACCCAAAGGGATAGTCAGACAGGGAGGAAATTCTCCACAGCAAATCTACAAATGTCACTCCTAGGCAAGTCTTGGAGCAGCTCCATTGTTACATTGTTCTCCTATCCTAGTTTCACGGGTAATACCTACTCTTAGGGTTCGTTCAGATGAGTGTATAATTGGTCTGTGTGCACCACAAGTACCCATTATAGCCAGTGCGCCAGTGTACATGGCCAATTTTTCACACAAACTGATTGCATGGAAAAAAAATCCCAACATGCAGTAAAGCGGTCCATTTTATGAACCACAATAATGCATGCAATGAAAGGCAGCTCCGGCACCCGTCTACTATGTGAAGGAGCACGAGGAGCCAGTCACATCCACAATCTGCAGCTGCGCCTGGCCTGAATTCCAGTATGGCCGTCTGAACCCGACCTTACTAATACATTGCAACAATGCCATCACATCGGGAGTACAAGTACAAGATAGTGGAACTTGACTCTTCAGTCCCCAAATGTAAGCAGGGCACATATACAGTGGGGCAAAAAAGTATTTAGTCAGTCAGCAATAGTGCAAGTTCCACCACTTAAAAAGATGAGAGGCGTCTGTAATTTACATCATAGGTAGACCTCAACTATGGGAGACAAACTGAGAAAAAAAAATCCAGAAAATCACATTGTCTGTTTTTTTTATCATTTTATTTGCATATTATGGTGGAAAATAAGTATTTGGTCAGAAACAAACAATCAAGATTTCTGGCTCTCACAGACCTGTAACTTCTTCTTTAAGAGTCTCCTCTTTCCTCCACTCATTACCTGTAGTAATGGCACCTGTTTAAACTTGTTATCAGTATAAAAAGACACCTGTGCACACCCTCAAACAGTCTGACTCCAAACTCCACTATGGTGAAGACCAAAGAGCTGTCAAAGGACACCAGAAACAAAATTGTAGCCCTGCACCAGGCTGGGAAGACTGAATCTGCAATAGCCAACCAGCTTGGAGTGAAGAAATCAACAGTGGGAGCAATAATTAGAAAATGGAAGACATTCAAGACCACTGATAATCTCCCTCGATCTGGGGCTCCACGCAAAATCCCACCCCGTGGGGTCAGAATGATCACAAGAACGGTGAGCAAAAATCCCAGAACCACACGGGGGGACCTAGTGAATGAACTGCAGAGAGCTGGGACCAATGTAACAAGGCCTACCATAAGTAACACACTACGCCACCATGGACTCAGATCCTGCAGTGCCAGACGTGTCCCACTGCTTAAGCCAGTACATGTCCAGGCCCGTCTGAAGTTTGCTAGAGAGCATTTGGATGATCCAGAGGAGTTTTGGGAGAATGTCCTATGGTCTGATGAAACCAAACTGGAACTGTTTGGTAGAAACACAACTTGTCGTGTTTGGAGGAAAAAGAATACTGAGTTGCATCCATCAAACACCATACCTACTGTAAAGCATGGTGGTGGAAACATCATGCTTTGGGGCTGTTTCTCTGCAAAGGGGCCAGGACGACTGATCCGGGTACATGAAAGAATGAATAGGGCCATGTATCGTGAGATTTTGAGTGCAAACCTCCTTCCATCAGCAAGGGCATTGAAGATGAAACATGGCTGGATCTTTCAACATGACAATGATCCAAAGCACACCGCCAGGGCAACGAAGGAGTGGCTTCGTAAGAAGCATTTGAAGGTCCTGGAGTGGCTTAGCCAGTCTCCAGATCTCAACCCTATAGAAAACCTTTGGAGGGAGTTGAAAGTCCGTGTTGCCAAGCGAAAAGCCAAAAACATCACTGCTCTAGAGGAGATCTGCATGGAGGAATGGGCCAACATACCAACAACAGTGTGTGGCAACCTTGTGAAGACTTACAGAAAACATTTGACCTCTGTCATTGCCAACAAAGGATGTATTACAAAGTATTGAGATGAAATTTTGTTTCTGACCAAATACTTATTTTCCACCATAATATGCAAATAAAATGATAAAAAAACAGACAATGTGATTTTCTGGATTTTGTTATCTCAGTTTGTCTCCCATAGTTGAGGTCTACCTATGATGTAAATTACAGACGCCTCTCATCTTTTTAAGTGGTGGAACTTGCACTTTTGCTGACTGACTAAATACTTTTTTGCCCCACTGTATATATATATATACAGTAGCAGGAAAATCAACCACTCTTGTCCCTGGCTAGGCCAAAAGGGGAAAACCCCTTCAAATACACCAGACTCTGACTTATGAGCCTATTAAATATTCCGAGCAGAATATAAGCATAGCCCATAAGAGTTAAATACGGAGAGAAAAAGCATGGTATGAATATTGCAAAGAGAACACTAGAAGCATTGGATGGTGGATGACTAGGCACGTTTTTAGATGGATGAGTCCTGAATTGTTTGAATTGACGAGGAGCAAAGACATGAATCTTGAGGCAAATGAATGCACGTTGGTTAAGTGCTTGATATCTTCTTTCAGGAACTCCACACTGACTGGCTGTGTGCCACTCAATGTGATGTATGTCCTGGGTTCCTTGTAACTCCGTGTCCAGAACACATAACATTGGACTTAATTAACCCCTTAGTGACAGAGCCAATTTTGCACTTAATGACCAGGCCAATTTTTACAATTCTGACCACTGTCACTTTATGAGGTTATAGCTCTGGAACACTTCAATGGATCCCACGGTTTTTTCATGACATGTTGTACTTCATGTTAGTGGCAAAATTTCTTCAATATAACTATAAAAATTGAAATTTGGCAAAAATGTTGAAACTGATGCAATTTTCAAACTTTTAATTTTTGTGCCCTTAAATCAGTGAGTCATATCACATAAACTAGTTAATAAATAACATTTCTCACATGTCTACTTTACATCAGCACAATTTTGGAAGCATTTTTTTTTACGGGCGCCATATCGCGATTGGAGACCCCCTGATGTACCAAAACAATGGAAACCCCCAATTCTAACTTCAACCCTAACACAGCCTTAACCCCAACTCTAACCCCAACACACCCCTAACCCTAATCCCAACCCTAAAAATAACCCTTAACCACAACCCTAACCCAAACACCACCCTAACCCCAACACCCCAACCCTAACCCCAACATACCCCTAACCCTAATCCCATCCCTAAAAGTAACCCTAACCACAACCCTAACCCAAACACCACCCTAACTCCAACACCACAAAAATAACCCCAACACACCCCTAACCCCAGCACACCCCTAACCCCAACCCTAGCCCCTACCCCCAACCCAACCCTAACTCTAACCCTAGCCTAACCCTAACCCAACCCTAACCCTAGCCCAACCCCAACCCTAGTCCAACCCTAACCCTAGCCCCAACCCTAACCCAACTCCAACCGTAACCCTAACTCTAACCCTAGCCCAACCCTAACCCTAGCCCAACCCTAACCCTAGCCCAACCCCAACCCTAGTCCAACCCCAACCCTAACCTAACCCAACTCCAACCCCAACCCTAACTGTAACCCTAGCCTTAACCCTAACCCTAGACCCAACTCTAACCCTAGCCCAACCCTAACCCTAGCCCTAACCCTAGCCCCAAACCTAACCCTAGCCCAACTCTAACCTTAGCTCTAACCCCAGCCCTAACCCTAACCCTAGGCTCAGCCCTAACCCTAATGGAAAAATAGAAAAAACTTTTTAATATTTTTTGTATTTTGATCACTGTGATAGGGTCTATCACAGTAATCAAAATGAACCAGTAAGAAAAATTGAAAAATCACCTATTGCTGCTGGGTGCCGGCCGGCAGATCTCAGTGGGTGCACTGAGCATGCGCCAACCATTTTCTTCCCGGAAGAAGATGCCGGGGGACAGAGCCAAAGGGAGCGGGGGATACCGGATGTACCGGGGGGGGGTTCGGGGGACCTTATTTCTCTCTCCTCTGATGTGCTAGATCATATCAGAGGGGAGAGAGATAAATGGGAAATCTGACTTTTTTTGTGTTTTTTGTTATTCCGTGAATAACGGCGATTGCAACACTGGGGACAGTAAAAACTGACCCAAATCATGTTCGATGGGGTCTAAGCTGCCCCCGGAAGCCGAGACACCAGAGATTTCCCCTTAACTGCTGCCATTAAAAGGCGTATCAGAGGTCTTTAAGGGGTTAAAAGAAAAGGGGTAAGGAGCGTAGAGATGCTAATAAGCAAGAAAGGAGAAAAGTACTAAGCAATCTCTTTTGTGGCTTTGGTTAGGGAGTGGGACATGACATCATATGGAACCAAATAAGAGGAAACATCCCATTGGTGCGCCGACAGGAATTTTTGTTTATTTTGCTCAAACGAAACCACAAACAACCAACATAAGACACATAGAAAAGCCATGATGAATGAAGATTGTTAGTGATAAATATCTGTATCTCAGGATACTGATATGAAACATATGAACTGTAAACTAATAATAATTACAAGGCACGGGCCGTCATGGACATGAAAAGATGAAGAGAGGATGCCTTTGACCTATGTAAACACAGTGCAAACGCTGTAAAGGGCTAAATTAATCTGTACAAACTGCTCCAGCTTTGAAAAAAAACAAAAAAAACAAAACCCCACACAGAAACTAGATGGGTTCCACAATGGTTCCAAAAAGGAGATGGTGGAAATGCATGTTCTGGATCATGCCAGTTCATAGACCGGCCTCAGCTTCTCTTTCCCTCCAAACCCAGCTCTTAACATCTGGGATGAGGCTCTTATCCGATTGAACATATACCGCTGATCAAGGCTGATGAGCCCCCTTTTCAGTAATCTAGCCTTCCCCCAAATGGTAGGCAAAGTTGTCTTTTTGGCTTAATCCGCCTCCAGGAATACCGGGTGGTCACTGATATTTCAGTGCTCCTCCCACTCGCCATGATTTCAAAAGTCTGTTCGTAATGGCGCCTTCAATGGTTGGAAAATACTATACTGAAAACATATCTCCAATCATGATGTCCTGTGATTTACAAATGAACAGGATTCTGTCTAATGTGGATTGCTAGAAAATCTTTTCCTGAACACACAAGATAATGGCATGCATGTCACACCTTGGTACAGATGTCCAAATACATTACTTAGGGTGGACACTTTCTGAGCTATGCTGACATTGCAATGTGAAATGGAATCCTACATGGCTGAGAACCTGAAATCATTGTGTTGCTTATGTGGACCTCCTTTAAATCAAGACTTTTCCCCTCTTGGCCTGGCTAAAGTCTTGCTTTCATCATATACAGATAGTTACAGCCCCATCTATTATTGCACCTTATTTCTTAGGCTGTGTTCACATGTAGCGTAAATACTGCGTTTCTTTCGGCTACTTGTTATCCGCATATTTTTGGCTGGTGTCCACAATATAATACGCAATAGCAAGCTTCTCTGATTACTGCTTTTTTACTGTGTTTTTTATGTTTTTTTTTCCTTTTATTAGATGTAATTTTGGTGCAGTTTTGAAGGATATGTTTTAATTAGTTGTTTTAGTACAGGAAAGCTTTGATTCTGCAAATAAAAACACAACTGCATATTTATACATGCATTTATTTCAGGCTCCCAATAACCTATAGAGAAAAAATGCACCAAAAAATAAACAGTTCAACAGCGTATTTAGATGCACAGTGGGCAGGAGCTTTCATGAAATGAAATCCCCTTTGGTTTGACAGTTAAAGTATGTGCACATGTTATGTATTTGGAGCAGAAATTTCTCTTGGCAGGAAAAACGCTGCATAAAATACTGAATGGGTGAAAAAAAAAATTGCTGAAAATGCTGAAAATTTAAGCCCTTAACGACCGCCGATACATCTTTTAAAGGCAGCAGTTAAGAGTACTATTTCCTCAGTGCCGCTTTTTAACGATGCTGAGAAATAAGTGTATAGCGCCCCCAGCATCAGAAAATTTCCAGCGTCTCGGCTACTGGGAGGTAGCTGAGACCCCAGAGAACATGATTCGGGATGGTTTTTACCATCTTTGGTCTTGTGATCGCCATTATTCACCAAATAACAGCCATCACAAAAAAAATGTCAGATTTTCCATTCATTTCTCTCTCCTCTGATATGATCTAGCATACCAGAGGAGAGAGAAATTGGGTCCCCTGAGGCCCCCCCATTAACTCCAGCATCCCTGGCTCCATCTCCCAGCCGGTACCCAGCAGCCATCGGAGATTTTTCCTATTGGTTGATTTTGATCATGGCGATAAACCCTATCACAGTGATCAAAATAAAAAAAACAGCAAATCATTTTATTATTTTTTACCTAAATAAGGGGGTGACAAAGGGGGGCTTTGTCACCCCCTTATTTAGGTAAAAAATAATAAAATTAAAAAAATGTATTTTCTTTCCATTATTTGCAGTTAGGGTTGGGCTAGGGTTGGGGCTAGGGTTAGGGTTGTGTTGGGGTTAGAGCTGTGTTGAGGTTAGGGTTGTGTTGGAGTTACGGTTATGGTGTTGGTTTTAGGGTGGTGTTGGGGGTAAGGGTTGTGTTGGGGTTATGGTTGTGGTTAGGGTGGGTGTTAAGGTTAGGGGTGTGTTGGGGATAGGGTTGGAGTTAGAATTGAGCGTTTACACTGTTTAGGTACATCAGTGGATCTCCAAATGCGACATGGCGTCTGCCATTGATTCCAGACAATTTTGCGTTCAAAAAGTCAAACGGTGCTCCCTCCCTTCTGAGCCCTGCCATGCGCCCAAACAGTGGCTTTCCCCGACATACTGGGTATCAGCGTACTCAGCAGAAATTGCACAACAAATTTTGTGGTCCATTATCTCCCGATACCCTTGTGAAAATAAAACAATTGGTTCCAAAGCAAATTTTTTTGCGGAAAAAAGTTGACATGTGAGAAATGTTATTTATTAACTATTTTGTGTGACACCGCTCTCTGATTTAAGGGGATAAAAATTAAAAGTTTGAAAACTGCAACATTTTCTACATTTTTGCCAAAGTTCCGCTTTTTTCATAAATAAATGAGAGTCACATCGAAGTATCAGAATCAGTGGAATCCGTTGAAGTGTTCCAGAGCTATAACCTCATAAATAGTGTTGAGCATTCCGATACCGCAAGTATCGGGTATCGGCCGATATTTGCTGTATCGGAATTCCGATACCGAGATCCGATACTTTTGTGGTATCGGGTATCGGTATCGAAACAACATTAATGTGTAAAATAAAAAATTTAAATAAAAAATATTGCTATACTCACCTCTCCGACGCAGCCTGCACCTTACCGAGGGAACCGGCAGCGTTGTTTGCTTAAAATTCGCGCTTTAACTTCCTTACGCGAAGTCCCGGCTTGTGATTGGTCGCGCGCCGCCCATGTGGCCGGGACGCAACCAATCACAGCAAGCCGTGACGTAATTTCAGGTCCTTCAGGATTTTAAAATTACGTTCCGGCGTTGTGATTGGTTGCGTCGCGGTCACATGGGCGACGCGACCAATCACAAGCCGTGACGTCACGGGAGGCAGGAGACGCGCGCATTTTAAAAATATATACAGAATAATACACCTACTGATTACACCCAGTATACAGGAGAGGAGAAGTGGTACTGTGCAGTATATATATATATGTGTATATATATATATATATATATATATATATATATATATATATATATATATATATAAGCAAAAAAAGAAAAGCAGCACAAAAAGTAGAAAAAGAGTGGACTTATTGCCTGAATGGCGTGGCAACGTTTTGGATATAAGATCCTTTGTAAAGCAGAAATATATATATATATATATACAGAATATTACACCTACTGATTACACCCAGTATACAGGGGAGGAGAAGTGGTACTGTGCAGTGTATATACAGGATAATACAGATACTAAGAATTACACCCAGTATACAGGAGAGGAGAAGTGGTAATGTGCAGTGTATATACAGAACAATACAGATACTGAGAATTACACCCAGTATACAGGAGAAGTGGTACTGTGCAGTATATATATATATATATATATATATATATATATATATACAGAATAATACACCTGCTGATTACACCCAGTATACAGGAGAGGAGAAGTGGTACTGTGCAGTATATATATATATATATATACAATGGTGTTCAAAAGTCCTGCATAGGCGTGAAGAAAACTATATATTTCATACTTCTGCATCTCTACAGTGAAACTGGTGGAACATATATGTTTTTGTAATCCCTCATTGTATGACATACTCATTTTTGAATGTCCCAAGTGTATAAATTGTTATGGTATGCGCATTTTTGATAATTTGTTTTACAGCATAACAATACCTACACCAGTACAGTGTGTTGAATGGTGAACAGGTTTCTAAGTTCATTAACTTCCAATGCAAGTTCACACAGACTTAAATTTTACTTTTTAAGATTTATTATTTTTTATTTAATTCAGAGTCCTGAAAAGGGCCTTTTGAGTGCATCTTTAGCTTCTAATACTTTATTGGCCAGCGTTTGCTCTTGAGCACCAGCTTGCATCTCTGTGGCATTGAGTGAACAAGCTTCTGCAGATGTTCACGAGTGATGATGTGGTTCCAGGCCTGTATCAGAGCCTCAATCAACTCACTCTTGGTCCTTGGCTGTTTTCTAGATATCTCTAATGATACCTTGTGCCACAAATTTTTTATTGGATTGAGGTCCGGGGACTGAGCTGGCCAGTCAATAGTAGCCACCTTGTTCTTTTTTTTCCATTCCGTTACTGTCTTAGCTCTGTGACAAGGAGCATTATTATCCTGGAAGATATAATCCCCTGAAAACAGGTGTTGAGCAGAAGGCAGCATTTTTTTTTATTAAGGATGTCTATGCATTTTTTTGCATTAACCATACCCTCCACAATATGAAGCCTTCCAACACCATTGGCTGCCATACAGCCCCAGACCATTACTTTCATCGGATGTTTCACAGAGAAGCTCAAACACTCTGGCTTGTACTCTTCATGTGGGAACCTTCTCACATAAGACTTGCCATCATTTCCTAAAATGCAAAAAGTGCTTTCATCACTAAATAGCACTTTTTCCCACTCCTCCTTCCTCCATTTTAAATATTTCAATGCCCACGATCCTCCACTGACAAAAATCTGAAGGCTCCCATCATAAAACTCTACAGTATGATTCACTAGATAGACCAACAGATAAAACAAACAAACAAAGCAGCAGATATGATGTAATGTAATGCAATGTGATTGGCTGCCATATCCAGGTTATGATTGGTCACAAGAACCTCATCTGTGATTGGCTAATTTTGGATCTGAAGCTGTACAATATTTAGTTGTGCTTTCAATTCCCATATTTTTGCAATAATTTCAGGCAAAACTGCTTCAAAAGCTAAAAATATTACAAGGAGAGAATGCAAAATTGTATTCTGAACAAAACCATATATAATATGTCATATTTGCATCGAAGATATTCGACAGAAAACGTTTAAAACTTGAAAATTCAATTTATCCTATACCTATGCAGGACTTTTGAACACCACTGTATATATATATATATATATATATATATATATATATATATATATATATATATATACACAGAATAATACACCTACTGATTACACCCAGTATACAGGAGAGGAGAAGTGGTACTGTGCAGTGTATATACAGAATAATACAGATCCTGAGAATTACACCCAGTATACAGGACAGGAGAAGTGGTACTGTGCACTGTGTATACAGAATAATACAGATCCTGAGAATTACAACCAGTATACAGGAGAAGTGGTACTGTGCAGTGTATACATACAGGACAGGAGAAGTGTTACCGTGCAGTGTATATACAGGACAGGAGGATTGGTACTGTGCAGTGTATATACAGGACAGAAGGAGTGGTACTGTGCAGTGTATATATACAGGACAGGAGGAATGGTACTGTGCAGTGTATATATACAGGACAGGAGATATGGTAATGTGCAGTGTATATATACAGGACAGGAGATATGGTAATGTGCAGTGTATACATACAGGACAGGAGAAGTGTTACCGTGCAGTGTATATACAGGACAGGAGGATTGGTACTGTGCAGTGTATATACAGGACAGAAGGAGTGGTAATGTGCAGTGTATATATACAGGACAGGAGATATGGTACTGTGCAGTGTATATATACAGGACAGGAGATATGGTAATGTGCAGTGTATATATACAGGACAGGAGATATGGTAATGTGCAGTGTATATATACAGGACAGGAGATATGGTAATGTGCAGTGTATATATACAGGACAGGAGATATGGTAATGTGCAGTGTATATATACACAGGACAGGAGATATGGTAATGTGCAGTGTATATATACAGGACAGGAGATATGGTAATGTGCAGTGTATATATACAGGACAGGAGATATGGTAATGTGCAGTATATATACAGAATAATACACCTACTGATTACACCCAGTATACAGGAGAGAAGTGGTACTGTGCAGTGTATATACAGAATAATACAGGTACTGAGAAGTAACCCAGTATACAGGAGAAGTGGTACTGTGCAGTATATATATATATATAAATATATATATATACATACAGAATAATACACCTACTGATTACACCCAGTATACAGGAGAGGAGAAGTGGTACTGTGCAGTATATATATATATATATATATATATATATATATATATATATATATACAGAATAATACACCTACTGATTACACCCAGTATACAGGAGAGGAGAAGTGGTACTGTGCAGTGTATATACAGAATAATACAGATACTAAGAATTACACCCAGTATACAGGAGAGGAGAAGTGGTACTGTGCAGTATATATATATATATATATATATATATATATATATATATATATACAAAAAAAGAAAAGCAGCACAAAAAGTTGAAAAAGAGTGGACTTATTGCCTGAACGGCGTGGCAACGTTTTGGATATAAGATCCTTTCTCAAGCAAAAAAAAATAAATAAATAAAAAAAAAAATATATATATATATATATATATACTAGCTGAAGAGCCCGGCGTTGCCTGGGCATAGTAAATATCTGTGGTTAGTTATAGCACCTCACTTCTCTTATTTTCCCATCACGCCTCTCATTTTCCCCCTCACATCTCTCATTTTCTCCCTCACACCTCTCATTTTCCCCCTCACTCCTCTCATTCCCCCCTAACACTTGTCATTTCGACCTCACATCTGTCATTTTCCGATCACTCCACTATTTTCCCTCACTCCTCTCATTTTGCACTCACACCTCTCATTTTCACCTCAGTATATACATGTTTGTCATCTCACTTATATATAGTATACATCTGTATGTCATCTCCTGTATATAGTATATACCTGTATGTCATCTCCCCTGTATATAGTATATACCTACTGTGTGTCATCTCCCCTGTATATAGTATATACCTGTATGTCATCTCCTCCTATATATAGTATATACCTGTATGTAATCTCCTCCTGTATATAGTATATACCTGTGTGTCATCTCACCTATATATAGTATATATCTGTGTGTCATCTCCTCCTGTATATAGTATATACCTGTATGTCATCTCCTCCTATACATAGCATATACCTGTATGTCATCTCCTCCTGTATATACTATATACCTGTAGGTAATCTGCTCCTGTATATAGTATATACCTGTGTGTCATCTCCTCTTGTATATAGTATATACCTGTATGTCATCTCCTCCTGTATGTAGTATGTACCTGTATGTCATCTCCTCCTCTATATAGTATATACCTGTGTGTCATCTCCCCTGTATATAGTATATACCTGCTGTGTGTCATCTCCCCTGTATATAGTATATACCTGTATGTCATCTCCTCCTATATATAGTATATACCTGTATGTCATCTCCTCCTATACATAGCATATACCTGTATGTCATCTCCTCCTGTATATACTATATACCTGTAGGTAATCTCCTCCTGTATATAGTATATACCTGTGTGTCATCTCCTCCTGTATATAGTATATACCTGTATGTCATCTCCTCCTGTATGTAGTATGTACCTGTATGTCATCTCCTCCTCTATATAGTATATACCTGCGTGTCATCTCCCCTGTATATAGTATATACCTGCTGTGTGTCATCTCCCCTGTATATAGTATATACCTGTATGTCATCTCCTCCTATATATAGTATATACCTGTATGTCATCTCCTCCTATACATAGCATATACCTGTATGTCATCTCCTCCTGTATATACTATATACCTGTAGGTAATCTGCTCCTGTATATAGTATATACCTGTGTGTCATCTCCTCCTGTATATAGTATATACCTGTATGTCATCTCCTCCTGTATGTAGTATATACCTGTATGTCATCTCCTCCTATACATAGCATATACCTGTATGTCATCTCCTCCTGTATATACTATATACCTGTAGGTAATCTGCTCCTGTATATAGTATATACCTGTGTGTCATCTCTCCTGTATATAGTATATATCTGTGTGTCATCTCCTCCTGTATATAGTATATACCTGTGTGTCATCTCCCCTGTAAATAGTATATACCTGTGTGTCATCTCCTCCTGTATATAGTATATATCTGTATGTCATCTCCTCCTGTATTAGACCTCGTTCACACGTTATTTGGTCAGTATTTTTACCTCAGTATTTGTAAGCTAAATTGGCAGCCTGATAAATCCCCAGCCAACAGTAAGCCCACCCCCTGGCAGTATATATTAGCTCACACATACACATAATAGACTAGTCATGTGACTGACAGCTGCCGGATTCCTATATGGTACATTTGTTGCTCTTGTAGTTTGTCTGCTTATTAATCAGATTTTTATTTTTGAAGGATAATACCAGACTTGTGTGTGTTTTAGGGCGAGTTTCGTGTGTCAAGTTGTGTGTGTTGAGTTGCGTGTGGCGACATGCATGTAGCGACTTTTGTGAGATGAGTTTTGTGTGGCGACATGCGTGTAGCAACTTTTTGTGTGTCGAGTTGCATGTGACAGGTTAGTGTAGCAAGTTGTGTGCAGCAAGTTTTGCGCATGGCGAGTTTTGCGCGTGGTGAGTTTTATGTGTGGTGCCTTTTGAGTATGTGCAAGTTTTGTGTGAGGCAACTTTTGCATGTGTTGCAACTTTTGTGCATGTGGCAATTTTTCCGCGTGTGCAAGTTTTGCGTGTGGCGAGTTTGCCATGAGGTGAGTTTTGCACGTGTGGCGAGTTTTGAATGTGGAGAGTTTTGCGCGTGGCGAGTTTTGAGCGGTGACTTTTGTGTTTCGACTTTTATGTGGCGAGGTTGGTGTATGTGTTGTGAAATGTGCGCTGAGGGTGGTATATGTGTTCGAGCACGTGGTAGTGTGTGGCGCATTTTGTGTGTGTGTTCATATCCCCGTGGTGGTGTGGTGATTATCCCATGTCGGGGCCCCACCTTAGCAACTGTACAGTATATACTCTTTGGCGCCATCGCTCTCATTCTTTAAGTCCCCCTTGTTCACATCTGGCAGCTGTTAATTTGCCTCCAACACTTTTCCTTTCATTTTTTCCCCATTATGTAGATAGGGGCAAAATTGTTTGGTGAATTGGAAAGCGCGGGGTTAAAATTTCACCTCACAACATAGCTTTGACGCTCTCGGGGTCCAGACGTGTGAGTGCGCAAAATTTTGTGCCTGTAGCTGCGACGCCTCCAACACTTTTCCTTTCACTTTTTCCCCATTATGTAGATAGGGGCAAAATTGTTTGGTGAATTGGAAAGCGCGAGGTTACAATTTCACCTCACAACATAGCTTTGACGCTCCCGGGGTCCAGACGTGTGACTGTGCAAAATTTTGTGCCTGTAGCTGCGACGCCTCCAACACTTTTCCTTTCACTTTTTCTCCATTATGTAGATAGGGGCTAAATTGTTTGGTGAATTGGAAAGCGCGGGGTTAAAATTTCACCTCACAACATAGCCTATGACGCTCTCGGGGTCCAGACGTGTGACTGTGCAAAATTTTGTGGCTGTAGCTGCGACGGTTCAGATGCCAATCCCGGACATACACACATACATACACACATACACACATTCAGCTTTATATATTAGAGATATATATATATATATATATATATATATATATATATATATATATATATATATATATATATATACAGAATATTACACCTTCTGATTACACCCAGTATACAGGAGAGGAGAAGTGGTACTGTGCAGTGTATATACAGGATAATACAGATACTAAGAATTACACCCAGTATACAGGAGAGGAAAAGTGGTAATGCGCAGTGTATATACAGAATAATACAGATACTGAGAATTACACCCAGTATACAGGAGAAGTGGTACTGTGCAGTATATATATATATATATATATATATATATATATATATATATACACAGAATAATACACCTACTGATTACACCCAGTATACAGGGGAGTAGAAGTGGTACTGTGCAGTATATATATATATATATATATATATATATATATATATATATATATATTGTAAGAGTCATGTCGGTCTGGTAGTCGGGGGCAGGTATATCTCGCCCAGGTATTTGTCCTATGTGATTTAGGCCGCTCAGTATCTTCAGGATACCGAGGGGTTAATAAGTGCAGGAATAAAGGCTGACCAGCTGGAGGTTTCAGGTGTCAGCCTGGGGCACACAGAATGCCTGTCTGTGTGAGGCAAACGTGAGTGAGAGCTGTGCTCGTGACCTGTGTAATGTTAGCTGGGTGGGAGAAGCCCCCCAGTTGTTAGATAGGAACGTATTTGTATAGTTAGCGCCGGACAGGCAAGGATTTATTTTTATGTTTTGTTTTCTGTATTTGCTTTCACTTTAATAAACCTGACCTGAGGTCAGTCTACTTGGAAACCTGCTGTCGCCTCAGAGTTTAATGCACAAACCACGTGACCTTTGACCCCAGCAAAGGCGATCCCGGAGTGTTTTGTTACATTGTGGTGGAGAACGCGGGCATTCCGTGGCACAGGCGACAGTATGGAAGACGTGGTGAAAGCCCTAGTACAGTCCGCTGCCGTACAGCAGGAAGCTAACCGCTTGATGGCCGCACAGCTGAAGGAGTTGGTGGACGTGACGACTGCAGACCGCCAGCTTCTCCAACAGGTGGCGCAGCGCTTGGTGAGCATGCCTGAGGCTAACCCGGAAGCAGAGTCCAGGAGAATCCATGTGAGTCGGTACTGGCAAAAGCTGACCGCAGAAGATGACGTCGAGGCGTACCTGACAACGTTTGAGCGGACAGCGTTGAGAGAGAAGTGGCCGAAGGAACGATGGGCCGATCTAATTGCTCCGTTTCTCTCCGGTGAGGCCCAAAAGGCTTACCATGACTTGGACCCGGAAGTCGCTCAGGACTTTGAGAGGCTGAAAGCTGAGGTCCTGGCCCGGCTGGGTGTGACGACGGCTGTCCGTGCACAGAGGGTACATCAGTGGACCTATCAGCCAGATAAACCGCCGCGATCGCAGATGTTCGACCTGATCTACTTGATAAAGAAATGGCTGCAACCCGAGGTACTGACAACTCCGGAGATAATCCAGCGCATCGACAAGTACCTGAGAGTACTACCACCGGCGCTGAAAAAGTGGGTGAGCCAAGGAAATCCCGCGACAGCGGATCAATTGGTGGACTTGGTGGAGCGTTATTCCGTGGCGGAAGGACTTCCTGATGATACCGCTACTACCCGAACTGTACCTCCTCCTCGTGGAACCGGTAAGACTGTTCCAGGGACTGCGGGGGAAGGAAAATTGCCAA
Source organism: Ranitomeya variabilis (assembly GCF_051348905.1). Lineage (NCBI taxonomy): Eukaryota > Metazoa > Chordata > Amphibia > Anura > Dendrobatidae > Ranitomeya > Ranitomeya variabilis. Next base: position 504,349,051 of record NC_135232.1, read on the forward strand.
AAACTGTGGGGGAGGAACACGGGACTGCTCGCACCCCGAGATCAAGGGTGTCGGACTCTGGTTTCAATAGGGGGCCTGTTAGGTGTTTCCGTTGCCATGAGAAGGGCCATGTTTCTGCAAACTGTCCTGTTACCACTGAACCCATGCAGTGCGACGTTACGGACTCTAAGAAACGCATGTCTTTGGTTACACGGCTAGTAAGTGTGAATGCGGGTCAAAATGATACAGCGAAACACCTGCGTGAATTGTCTGTAGATGGGAAAAATGTTGTGGCATTGCTAGACTCTGGAAGTGTGGTGACTCTGGTGAAAGCCAGTCTGGTGGCACTTCCATCTGGTCCGTCTGATAAATTTTCTGTAACGTGTGTGCATGGTGACACCTGCTCATATCCTACAGCGGTCATATGTATCTCCACTCCCTATGGGTCTGTGCAACACAAAGTGGGACTCGTTCCCGCATTGTTACATGATATAATCCTGGGCAGGGATTTTCCTCATTTCTGGCAGTTGTGGGAGAATCAGTTGCTCCTTCACGGTAGCTGTAACCGTGAATCTTCCCCCATGCCATCTGGAGGTCCCGAGTTCCTAGACGAGAGCCCACAGGAAGATGTTGCTGGGGAGGTTATTGAATCTAACCTTCAGTTCCCCTTCTCAGTTATGGCGGGGGAAACTGAGGAAACTCAGCGAGAGGCGGAGGCAGACAGCCATCCAGCACCCTGCCTACCCGATTTGGGAGTTCAGTTGGATGACTTCCACAGCGAACAAATGAAAGATCCTACCCTGACTCAGGCTAGGAAAAATGTAAAAGTGATAGATAGCGTACCCGTAGAACCTGACACTAGGCTAGCGTACCCGTACATGGTTCTTGAGAATGATTTACTCTACCAGGTAGAAAAAAAAGGGGAAGACACTGTGCAACAGTTAGTGGTACCCAAACCTTATCGGCGGAAGGTACTGGACCTCGCCCACGGACATATAATGGGGGGACATCTGGGGGTACAAAAAACCACAGAAAGGATATTGCATTGTTTTGTGTGGCCCGGAATACACAATGATGTGCGTAACTATTGTGAGTCCTGTCCAGAGTGCCAAATCTCGGCACCTAAACCTCGGTTCTGTAGTCCTTTGGTACCCTTCCCTATTATTGGGGTCCCGTTTGAGAGAATTGGGATGGATTTGGTTGGGCCCCTTCCCCGGTCCGCACGTGGGCATCAACATATCCTCGTCATCATGGACTATGCCACTCGTTACCCCGAAGCCATCCCTTTGCGTAACACTGCTACCAAAACGATCGCCAAAGAGTTGGTACAAGTGTTTAGTCGGGTGGGAATTCCAAAACAGATACTCACCGACCAGGGGACTCCCTTTATGTCAAGGGTGATGAAGGAGCTCTGCAGGCTCTTACAAATAGACCAGTTGCGTACGTCTGTCTATCACCCTCAAACAGATGGCCTGGTTGAGCGGTTCAATAAAACCTTAAAACAGATGCTCCGGAAGGCGATAGACAAAGATGGGAAGAACTGGGATTACTTGTTACCCTATTTGCTGTTTGCCATTCTGTTTGCCATTAGGGAAGTTCCCCAGTCTTCCACAGGATTCTCGCCTTTCGAGCTATTATATGCCCGTCGTCCCCGTGGACTGTTGGACGTCGCAAAAGAAACCTGGGAAGGTCAAGTCACTCCCTTTAAAACGGTGATAGACCATGTAACGCAAATGCAGGACCGGATTGCTGCTGTCATGCCCCTTGTTAGGGAACATATGTTACAGGCCCAGGGAGCCCAGAGGCAAAGTTATGATAGAGGCGCCAAGTGTCATGATTCCCCAATGGCATGGGAACATCAGAAACACAAAATAACAGACTAGCCCTCGGGTGATGGAAACTCAAGCTGACCGTGACCTAAATCTACCACACAACTAACAGTAGCCAGGAAGCATTCCTACGGCTGCCTAGATGCCATGCGCCAGCCGGGGGAACTAACTACGCCTGGAAGAGGAAGGAACAGACCTGGCTTACCTCTAGTGAAATTCCCCAAAGATGATAGTAGCCCCCACATATATTAACGGTGAGTTCAGAGGAAAAGACATACACAGTATGAAGGTAGATTTAGCAAAGCGAGGTCCACTTACTAGATAGAGGAAGGATACAAAAGAGGACTTCACGGTCAGCTGAAAAACCCTTTCAAAAACCCATCCTGAAATTACTTTAAGACTCCTGTGTCAACTCATGACACAGGAGTGGCAATTTCAGTCCACGAGAGCTTCCAGTAACAGGAAATGACAAACTGTAAACTGGACAAAAAATACAAAACAAAAAGGACAAGAGTCCACTTAGCTGATCAGCAGACTGGTAGCAGGAACATGCAACTGAAAGACTCAGGTTACAATGATGACCGGCAAGGAAGTGACTGGAGAGCAAGGCTAAATAGGGAACTCCCAAAACTGATGGAAGCAGGTGAGCTGAGGCAGAAAAGAACACACAAGTCTCCAGTACCACCAGCCACCACTAGGGGAGCCCAAAAAGCGGATCACAACAGTACCCCCCCTTAAGGAGGGGGCACCGAACCCTCACAAGAACCGCCAGGGCGACCTGGATGAGCCCTATGAAAGGCACGAACCAAATCCGAGGCATGAACATCAGAGGCAGTTACCCAAGAATTATCTTCCTGACCATAGCCCTTCCATTTAACCAGATACTGGAGTCTCCGCCTGGAGTATACGGGAGCCCAAGATCTTCTCTATAACGTACTCCAATTCACCCTCAACCAGCACAGGAGCAGGAGGCTCAGCAGAAGGAACCACCGGCACCTCGTATCTCCGCAACAACGACCGATGGAACACATTATGGATAGCGAAAGATGCCGGGAGGTCCAAACGAAAGGAAACAGGGTTAATAATCTCCAAAATCCTATAGGGACCGATGAACCGAGGCTTAAATTTAGGAGAAGAAACCCTCATTGGGACAAAACGGGAAGACAACCACACCAAGTCCCCAACACGAAGGCGAGGACCAACCCGACGCTGGCGGTTAGCAAACCGCTGAGTCCTCTCCTGGGACAAATTCAAATTGTCCACCACTTGTTCCCAAATCCGATACAACCGATCCACCACAGCATCTACTCCAGGACAATCCGAAGACTCCGCCTGACCAGAAGAAAACGGGGATGAAACCCCGAATTGCAAAAGAAAGGGGAAACCAAAGTGGCCGAACTAGCCCGATTATTAAGAGCAAACTCCGCCAACGGCAAAAAGGCAACCCAATCATCCTGATCCGCAGACACAAAACACCTCAAATACGTCTCCAAAGTCTGATTAGTTCGCTCCGTCTGGCCATTAGTCTGAGGATGGAAGGCAGACGAAAAAGACAAATCAATGCCCAACCTGGCACAGAATGCCCGCCAAAATCTAGAAACGAACTGGGTACCCCTATCAGAAACGATATTTTCAGGAATACCATGCAAGCGAACCACATTTTGAAAAAACAAAGGAACCAACTCAGACGAGGAAGGCAACTTCGGCAATGGCACCAAATGAACCATCTTAGAAAAACGGTCACACACCACCCAGATAACAGACATCCTCTGAGAGACAGGAAGATCAGAAATAAAGTCCATCGAGATGTGCGTCCAAGGCCTCTTCGGAATAGGCAAGGGCAACAACAACCCGCTAGCCCTAGAACAACAAGGCTTGGCCCGAGCACACACATCACAAGACTGCACAAAAACACGCACATCTCGAGACAGAGATGGCCACCAGAAGGATCTAGCCACCAAATCCCTGGTACCAAAAATTCCAGGATGACCCGCCAGCGTAGAAGAATGAACCTCCGAGATGACTCTACTGGTCCAATCATCAGGAACAAACAGTCTACCAGGTGGACAGCGATCAGGTCTATCCGCCTGAAACTCTTGCAAAGCACGTCGCAGATCTGGGGAAATAGCGGATAATATCACCCCATCCTTAAGGATACCTGTAGGTTCCGAATCACCAGGGGAATCAGGCTCAAAACTCCTAGAAAGGGCATCTGCCTTCACATTCTTAGAACCTGGTAGATATGAGACCACAAAATTAAACCGAGAGAAAAACAACGACCAGCGCGCCTGTCTAGGATTCAGGCGCCTGGCAGACTCAAGATAAATCAGATTCTTGTGATCAGTCAAAACCACCACCTGATGTCTAGCACCCTCAAGCCAATGACGCCACTCCTCAAATGCCCACTTCATGGCCAAAAGCTCCCGATTACCGACATCATAATTTCTTTCGGCGGCAGAAAATTTTCGAGAAAAGAACGCACAAGGTCTCATCACTGAGCAATCAGAACTTTTCTGCGACAAAACCGCCCCCGCTCCGATCTCGGAAGCATCAACCTCAACCTGAAAGGGGAGAGAGACATCAGGCTGGCGCAACACAGGGGCAGACGAAAAGCGGCGCTTAAGTTCCCGAAAGGCCTCCACAGCGGCAGAGGACCAATTGGCAACACCAGCACCCTTCTTAGTCAAATCCGTAAGAGGCTTAGCAACACCAGAAAAACCAGTTATAAATCGACGATAAAAATTAGCAAAGCCCAAGAACTTCTGAAGACCCTTTAGAGAAGTAGGCTGCGTCCAGTCACAAATAGCCCGAACCTTGACAGGGTCCATCTCAACAGAAGAAGGGGAAAAAATGTACCCCAAAAAGGAAATCTTTTGAACCCCAAAAACACACTTAGAACCCTTTACACACAGAGAATTCTCCCGCAAGACCTGAAAAACCCTCCTGACCTGCTGAACATGAGACTCCCAGTCCTCAGAAAAAATCAAAATATCGTCCAAATACACAATCATAAATTTATCCAGATATTCACGGAAAATATCATGCATAAAGGACTGAAAAACTGAAGGTGCATTAGAAAGGCCGAAAGGCATTACTAAATACTCAAAGTGGCCCTCAGGCGTATTAAATGCGGTTTTCCACTCATCCCCTTGCTTAATTCGCACCAAATTATACGCCCCACGGAGATCAATCTTGGAGAACCACTTAGCCCCCCTTATGCGAGCAAACAAATCAGTAAGCAGCGGCAACGGATACTGATATTTGACAGTAATTTTATTCAGGAGTCGATAATCAATACAAGGCCTCAGCGAGCCATTCTTTTTAGAGACAAAGAAAAACCCAGCTCCTAAAGGTGATGAAGAAGGACGAATATGTCCCTTTTCCAGGGACTCCTTAACATACTCTCGCATGGCAGCATGCTCAGGTACAGATAGGTTAAACAAACGACCCTTTGGAAATTTACTGCCTGGAATCAGATCTATGGCGCAATCACACTCTCTGTGGGGAGGGAGAGAACCAATTTTAGGCTCTTCAAAAATATCCCCAAAATCCGACAAAAATGCCGGAACCTCAGAGGGAATAGATGACGAGATAGAAACCAAAGGTATGTCCCCATGAGCCCCCCGACATCCCCAGCTTAACACAGACATAGTTTTCCAGTCCAGTACTGGGTTATGAGATTGCAACCATGGTAATCCAAGCACTAACACATCATGTAAATTATGCAACACGAGGAAGCGAATCATCTCCTGATGGTCTGGAGTCATACGCATAGTCACTTGCGTCCAGAACTGTGGTCTATTACAAGCCAGAGGTGTAGAATCAATACCCTTCAGAGGTATAGGAACTTCCAGAGGCTCCAAATCAAACCCACAGCGCCTGGCGAAGGACCAATCCATGAGACTCAGAGCGGCGCCAGAGTCCACATAGGCATCCACGGTAATAACTGATAATGAACAAATCAGAGTTACAGACAGAAGAAATTTAGACTGTAAAGTGCCAATAGAAACAGACTTGTCAACCTTCCTAGTACGTTTAGAGCATGCTGATATAACATGCGCGGAATCACCACAGTAGAAGCACAAGCCATTTTTGCGCCTATAATTCTGCCGCTCGCTTCTTGACAGAATTCTGTCACATTGCATTTTCTCTGGCGTCCCTTCAGAAGATACCGCCAAATGGTGCACGGGTTTGCGCTCCCGCAAACGCCGATCAATCTGAATCGCCATTGTCATGGACTCATTCAGACCTGTGGGCGTAGGAAACCCCACCATGACATCCTTAACGGCATCAGAAAGGCCTTCTCTGAAAATTGCCGCTAGGGCACACTCATTCCACTGAGTAAGCACAGACCATTTACGAAATTTTTGGCAGTATATCTCAGCTTCATCTTGCCCTTGAGACAGGGCTATTAAAGCTTTTTCAGCTTGAATCTCCAAATTAGGTTCCTCATACAGCAACCCTAAAGCCAGAAAAAACGCATCCACATTGAGCAACGCAGGATCCCCTGGTGTCAATGAAAATGCCCAATTTTGAGGGTCACCTCGCAGCAAAGAAATCACAATCTTAACCTGCTGAACAGGATCTCCAGAGGAGTGAGGTCTGAGAGAAAGGAATAATTTACAATTACATTTGAAATTCAGAAACCGAGATCTATCTCCGGAAAATACCTCTGGTGTAGGAATCTTAGGTTCAGAAATAGGAGTACGTATAACATAATCTTGTAAATTCTGAACCTTCGTAGCAAGATTATTTAAACCTGCAGCCAAACTCTGAGAGTCCATCCTTAAACCGGAGAGATCAGAGCCATTCAAGGATTAGAAGGAGAGAAAGGCAAGGCTGTAAATAGAGCAGAAATACAACTGAGCCAACTAAGTAGCAAACATGTGAGGAAAAAAAAATAAAAAAAAAAAATCTACAGACTTCTTTTACTCTCCTTTCTTCTGCCAATTACTTTAACAGTGGCCGGTCATACTGTCATGATTCCCCAATGGCATGGGAACATCAGAAACACAAAATAACAGACTAGCCCTCGGGTGATGGAAACTCAAGCTGACCGTGACCTAAATCTACCACACAACTAACAGTAGCCAGGAAGCATTCCTACGGCTGCCTAGATGCCATGCGCCAGTCGGAGAACTAACTACGCCTGGAAGAGGAAGGAACAGACCTGGCTTACCTCTAGTGAAATTCCCCAAAGATGATAGTAGCCCCCACATATATTAACGGTGAGTTCAGAGGAAAAGACATACACAGTATGAAGGTAGATTTAGCAAAGCGAGGTCCACTTACTAGATAGAGGAAGGATACAAAAGAGGACTTCACGGTCAGCTGAAAAACCCTTTCAAAAACCCATCCTGAAATTACTTTAAGACTCCTGTGTCAACTCATGACACAGGAGTGGCAATTTCAGTCCACGAGAGCTTCCAGTAACAGGAAATGACAAACTGTAAACTGGACAAAAAATACAAAACAAAAAGGACAAGAGTCCACTTAGCTGATCAGCAGACTGGTAGCAGGAACATGCAACTGAAAGACTCAGGTTACAATGATGACCGGCAAGGAAGTGACTGGAGAGCAAGGCTAAATAGGGAACTCCCAAAACTGATGGAAGCAGGTGAGCTGAGGCAGAAAAGAACACACAAGTCTCCAGTACCACCAGCCACCACTAGGGGAGCCCAAAAAGCGGATCACAACAGCCAAGGTCCGTACGTTTGCACCCGGGGATAGGGTGTTGATCCTAATCCCTACGGTGGATAGTAAATTTCTGGCAAAATGGCAAGGCCCCTTTGAGGTCATGGAACGAGTTGGAGAAGTGAACTATAAAGTGCACCAGCCTGGTAAGAGAAAACCAGAGCAGATTTATCATGTGAATCTGAAAAACCCTGGAAATACCGCGCTGCCCTAACAGCGGATCTGCCCCGTCCGGTTTGCTCACCTACTATACCGGAGGTGCAGATTGCCGAGACTCTCTCTGAACGACAAAAATCTGAGGTTAAGCAGTTTTTGTTACAGAACCAACAGTTTTTCTCGGAAAAACCTGGCCAGACTAGGCTAGTGAAACATGAGATTGTCACAGAGCCTGGTGTCACAGTTCATGTGAAGCCATACCGGATTCCGGAAGCACGCCGTGAAGCCGTCTCCCGGGAGGTGAAGGCCATGTTGGACTTAGGAGTCATTGAAGAGTCGCACAGCGCCTGGTCCAGTCCAATCGTGTTGATACCTAAGCCGGATGGCTCTATACGGTTTTGCAATGACTTTCGGAAACTGAATGCGGTTTCTAAATTTGATGCCTACCCTATGCCCCGGGTCGATGAGTTGATCGATCGGCTGGGTAAAGCCCAATATATTACGACCCTGGATCTAACAAAGGGGTACTGGCAGATCCCTCTGGCCGAGGCGGCCAGAGAGAAGACGGCATTTGCTACACCGGAAGGGCTGTTCCAGTATATCTACATGCCGTTTGGACTTCACGGAGCCCCAGCAACGTTCCAGAGATTGATGGATCGAGTCTTGAGGCCCCACAGGCAGTACGCCTCTGCCTACCTAGACGACATCATAATTTACAGCGTGGACTGGGAAGCTCACCTCCGGAAGGTACAGGCGGTGATTGATGACCTGAGAGACGCAGGCTTAACGGCGAATCCTAAGAAATGTCACATCGGCCTTGAAGAAGCCCGATAATTGGGCTACGTGATTGCAGAGGAGTGGTTAAACCCCAGATCGACAAAATACAGGCAATTCAGGGCTGGCCGCAACCAGTGAACAAGAAACAAGTTCAAGCTTTCCTGGGCATTGCCGGCAATTATCGCCGGTTCATACCCAACTTTGCGGCCATGGCTACCCCCTTGACGGATCTTACCAAAGGGAAGGATTCCATCATGGTAAAATGGACCTCAGCGGCTGAAGAGGCCTTCCACAGTCTGAAACGGGCTTTGTGCTCTCAGCCCGTACTAGTGACTCCTGATTTCAGCAGCGAGTTTGTGGTGCAAACGGATGCTTCTGATACTGTTATCGGAGCTGTACTTTCCCAGGTAAGGGACGGAGTCGAACACCCGGTCCTCTACCTCAGTCGGAAACTGAATGTACATGAGCAGAGGTATGCCGTGATTGAAAAAGAGTGCCTAGCCATCAAATGGGCTCTCGACTCCCTCAAATATTACCTGGCAGGTAGGAAGTTTAGGCTGGTCACGGACCATGCCCCTCTCAAGTGGATGCATCTCCACAAGGACCGTAATAGTCGGGTAACCCGGTGGTTCCTTGCTCTGCAGGCTTACTCTTTCACGGTGGAGCACCGCCCCGGGGTGCAGATGGGGAACGCTGATGCCCTGTCCCGAGTACACTGTTTCGAGAGTATTCTTGCTCGACCTGAGTGGTCTGAGCAGGGGGGGAGGATATGTAAGAGTCATGTCGGTCTGGTAGTCGGGGGCAGGTATATCTCGCCCAGGTATTTGTCCTATGTGAATTAGGCCGCTCAGTATCTTCAGGATACCGAGGGGTTAATAAGTGCAGGAATAAAGGCTGACCAGCTGGAGGTTTCAGGTGTCAGCCTGGGGCACGCAGAATGCCTGTCTGTGTGAGGCAAACGTGAGTGAGAGCTGTGCTCGTGACCTGTGTAATGTTAGCTGGGTGGGAGAAGCCCCCCAGTTGTTAGATAGGAACGTATTTGTATAGTTAGCGCCGGACAGGCAAGGATTTATTTTTATGTTTTGTTTTCTGTATTTGCTTTCACTTTAATAAACCTGACCTGAGGTCAGTCTACTTGGAAACCTGCTGTCGCCTCAGAGTTTAATGCACAAACCACGTGACCTTTGACCCCAGCAAAGGCGATCCCGGAGTGTTTTGTTACAATATATATATATATATATATATATATATATATATATATATATATATATATACAGAATAATACACCTACTGATTACACCCAGTATACAGGAGAGGAGAAGTGGTACTGTGCAGTGTATATACAGAATAATACAGGTACTGAGAATTACACCCAGTATACAGGAGAAGTGGTACTGTGCAGTATATATATATATGTATATATATATATATACAGAATAATACACCTACTGATTACACCCAGTATACAGGGGAGGAGAAGTGGTACTGTGCAGTATATGTATATATATATATATATATATATATATATATATATATATATATATATATATATATATATACTGTATATATATACATATATATATATATATATATATATATATATATATATAATAATACACCTACTGATTACACCCAGTATACAGGAGAGGAGAAGTGGTACTGTGCAGTGTATATACAGAATAATACAGATACTAAGAATTACACCCAGTATACAGGAGAGGAGAAGTGGTACTGTGCAGTGTATATACAGAATAATACAGATACTAAGAATTACACCCAGTATACAGGAGAGGAGAAGTGGTACTGTGCAGTGTATATACAGAATAATACATGTACTGAGAATTACACCCAGGATATAGGACAGGAGAAGTGGTAATGTACATTGTTTATATACAGAATAATACACCTACCGAATATTACACCTAGTATACAGGACAGGAGATATGGTAATGTGCAGTGTATATACAGAATAATACACCTACTGATTACACCCTGTATATAGGACAGAAGTGGCACTGTGCTGTGTTTATACAGAATAATACAGATACTGAGAATTACACCCAGGATATAAGACATGAGAAGTGGTACTGTGCAATGTTTATATACACACATAATACGGTACTGAGAATTACACCCAGTATACAGGAGAGAAGTGGTACTGTGCAGTGTATATATACAGAATAATACAGGTACTGAGAATTACACCCAGTATACAGGAGAGGAGAAGTGGTACTGTGCACTGTATATACAGAATAATACAGATACTGAGAATTACACCTAGTATACAGGAGAGGAGAAGTGGTACTGTGCACTGTATATACAGAATAAAGCCGGCGTCACACTAGACCGTAATACGGACAAGTGCTATGCGATAAAAAATTGCCTAGATCTCGGACCAATGTTAATCCATGGGGCAGCTCCCATCACTCGTTTTTTTTTCGGCTGTATTATACGTGCGAGAGAAATCGCCAATGAAAGCCTAATGGTGCGAGAAAAACTCGCACACCACAAGGACCATCAGTGTGACTTGCGAGAAATACGCACCGGTGTCCTTTAGAAAAGCCGGCAATTCAGTGCGGTGTACAGTAAAATCACTGACCGCAATCCCTAATCCTATCACACACACTAGAAATAGCCGTGGAGCGTACCTAACTCTCCCTAGACGCCTCTTCACAGCCTAAGAGCTAACTACCCCTAAAGATAGAAATTGTAGCCTACCTTGCCTCAGAGAAATTCCCCAAAGTAAAGGTAGCCCCCCCACAAATATTAACTGTGAGTTAAGAGGGAAGTGACAAACACAGGAATGAAACAGATTTTAGCAAAGGAGGCCGAATCTTCTCTAGAAAGACAGAGGATAGGAAAGGGAACTATGCGGTCAGTATAAAAAACTACAAAAACCATGCAGAGTGTGCAAAAAGACCTCCACACCAACTCACGGTGTGGAGGTGCAGCTCTGCAACCCCAGAGCTTCCAGCTAGCAAGGAAATATCATAATAGCAGGCTGGACTGAAACATAGCATGTACTGAAAAATATATTAAAAAAACCAATGAACAGCAAATGACTAGCAAGGACTTAGCTTCTGCTGGAGTAGTCAGGTAATCTGAGAATTCCAAGAGAGATCTGAACCAGTACTGAGACATTGACAGCTGGCATGGACTAACGACCTGGGCAGAGTTAAATAGGGAAGCGAGCAGAAGCAATAAACGAGGGCAGCTGAGAAAGCCAACCTCAAAGATCAGCAGTTCCACTCAAAGCCACCAGAGGGTGTCCAAGGACAGAACTCACCAAAGTACCATTCACGACCACAGGAGGGAGCCCGAGAACGGAATTCACAACAGACTCCCCCACAGTACTCTCAGGCACCAGTTCGCACAGCCCACCAATATGTCTCTTTGGGATGCACTGGCCCTTTAAGAGTCTGCACAATCTGGACTGTTATGATCCGGTGACCTTGGAGCCGCATGAAACTTTCTCTGGAGTAGGTGGAAACTATACTGACCGCAGATCCTGAACTAACACCGCAACTAGAAGTAGCCGTGGGGTGTGCCTAACAAACCCTAGACACCTCGACACAGCCGGAGGACTAAATACCCCTATAGATGGAAATAGGAATACTACCTTGCCTCAGAGCAGAACCCCAAAGGATAGGCAGCCCCCCATGAATATTGACTGTGAGTAGGAGAGGAAAGACACACGCAGGCAGAAAACAGGATTCAGCAAAAGAGGCCACTCTAGCTAAATAGGGAAAGATAGGACAGAATACTAAGCGGTCAGTATTAAAACCCTTCCAAAAATATCCACAGCAGATAATAGAAAAAGTTCCACAATCTAACTAAAGACATGGAATGTATATCTGCCACTCCAGAGAATCCAACAAGACTGAGAAAATACTGACACAATCTAAGCTGGACAAGAAAACACAAAAGAATAGCACTGAATCATGAAGCACACAGCATGTGTGCCACAGAAAAAAAAACAGACACTTATCTTTGCTGATTTGGCAGAAAGGCAGGAGGAACCAGGCAGAGGTCCAACACCTCCCAACAACAATTGACAACTGGCAAGGACTAATGAATCCTGCACACCTAAATACCCCAGTCAGAACTGCAATCAGCAGAAACACCTGACCAGGACTGAAACCCAGGGATAACTGCATTACCACCTACCACCACCGGAGGGAACCCAAAAGCAGAATTCACAACACTGGACCAATGTCTTCTCACGACACCTCACCAGCTCCTGCTGGCACTGCCACAGCTCCTGCTGCAGCCACAAATGCCGGCACCTCCGACTGCCGATCACCAGCCGCTGCTGCCACTGCAGCTCCAGCTGCTGCGGAACCTCTTGCTGCAACTGCAGCTCCATTCCACAAGGCTCTGCACGGCTCCACCGCAGACTTCGTGGACCTGCCGATCCAGAGCAAAACTTCATAACCCCGCCGAGTTACAGCCAGACGCTTGTCAGCTTCGTGGACCCGCCGTTCCACAGCAAGTTGCTTTGAAGAAAAAAAAAAATCTTCGGGACCTTGCCGAGCAGCAGCAGTCACCTCCATACTTGACAGTTGTCCGCATTCTCCACCAATTGTAAGATAATGCTTACTGCGTGTCTTGGGGGACACTCGCTTGGCAATGGGATAATCGCACCCAGGCACGATTTTCTTACAAAAACAGTCTATTTGTTTATTTCCACATCAGCATAAACCGCAACCTCAGGAACTTGGTAGTATGCAACAGCCTGAACACCGTCTGTACATATTCAGCTTTACAGTGGAACCACAGTCCCTCACTGACCCGGTCAGCATAACACGGATTACAGTTCGTTACCTATTGGCGACCATCACACAAGTTCCTGGATGCCTCTGATCCTCAGAGGTATCCCGCAGGCACAGTCTCTCTCTCTTTCTGAACCCTGAGCTCTGGGAGGCTATTCTAACTTCATGCAAAGAAATACAAGCAGAAACTCTCCAAAAACTCACAAGTTCAAAGAATGCAAGAAAGATTGCCTTGTGCAGGCATGTACTACGGAGGACAGAGAATGAACTTCAATCCAATATCGCAGCCAGCATGCAGCCAGTGGGTAAGGAAAGGGTGAATCAAACACCCGAAAACACCGCCCATATGACTGAAAACTGGTCCCGCCAAATTCAGGTGACAGGTTCCCTTTAAAACATATCACATGTTTAGAAATTCTACTGTGCCTAATAATTTGGAACAGTGCATTTTGAGTTTTTATTCATTTTGGAGATTATACTGTTATCATTGGGAGGTTTCTTCAATAAAATTTGATATATACTCTAACAGGTGATGACTTTTATTAGACTGACTGTCATTTGCACCGACCATTTAGGAAAATCAGAGAAATATGTCATTTGCATAATAATTTGGAACACGGTGTATGTTCAGTTCATTAAAGGGAACTTATCAGCAGATTTTGCTGCTATAAGATATGGGCACTGCCTTTCAGGGCTTATCTACAGCATTCAATAATGCTGGAGATAAATCCCTGGTCCAACCTGCAAGTGAAGAAAAATAAGTTATATTATACTCACCCAGGGCGGTCCGGTCCGATGGGTGTCACAGGTCCGGGTCCGGGGCCTCTCGTTTTCTTGCGACCCCGCCTTCCTGCTTCTTCATCGTTTCCCGGCATCGGCGCTGCTGCGCAGGCGTACTTATCTGCCCTGTTGAGGGCAGAGTAAAGTACTGCAGTGCACAGGCGATGGGAAAGATCAGAGAGGCCCGGCGCCTGGGCACCGCAATACTTTACTCTGTCCTCAACAGGGCAAAGTACGCCAGAGCCGCAGCGTGAAGACCAGAAGAGGACTTCATGTGATGAAGATAGGAGGCGCCAGACCGGACCGCGACACCCATCGGACCATAGCGGGACCGCCCCTGGGTGAGTATAATATAACCTCTTTTTCTCATCTTTTAGGATACATCGGGGGCTTATCTACAGCATTCCAGAATGCTGTAGATAAGCCCTTGATGCTGGTGGGCTTACCTCACCCTCGATTTTGGGGGTGACAGGTTCCCTTTAATTGATGTTGTACGTTTGTATTCAGTCTCATTATTAGGTCTTTTATGATATTTCTACTAAGTGGTAACTCAGATATTCTCTTAATAATTGCATCTTTATTCTGCATATCATGAAATAGAACTGATGTACATCTTAGGAGAGTTTCTTTAACCCCTTTCTGCCAGCTGACGGAATAGTACGTCAGCTGGCAGATCCCCCGCTTTGAGGTGGGCTCCGGCGGTGACCCCACCTCAAAGCCGCGACATGTCAGCTGTTTTGTACAGCTGACATGTGCGCACAATGAGCGCGAGCGGAATCAGGATCCACCCGCGCCCATTAACTAGTTAAATGCCGCCGTCAAGCGCTGACAGCTGCATTTAACTAGCGCTCCCGGCAGCGCGGCCGGAAGTGCTCGCACCGCTGACCCCCGTCACATGATCGGGGGTCAGCGGTGCATTGCCATAACAACCAGAGGTCTCCTTGAGACTATGGTTGTTGATGGCCGATTGCTTTGAGCGCCACCCTGTGGTCGGCGCTCAAAGTACACCAACATTTCTACTACATAGAGGTGATCTGTGCTTCACCTCTATGTAGCAGAGGTGATCGAGTTGTGCATGCTTCTAGCCTCCTATGGAGGCTATTGAAGCATGCCAAAAAAAAAAAGTGTTTAAAAATATATATAAAAAAATATATATATAAAAGTTCAAATCACCCCCCTTTCGCCCCAATCAAAATAAAACAATAACAAAAAAATCAAACCTACACATATTTGGTATTGCCACGTTCAGAATCGCCCGATCTATCAATAAAAACAAAGGATTAACCTGATCACTAAATGGCGTAGCGAGAAAAAAAATCAAAACGCCAAAATTACGTTTTTTTGGTCGCCGCAACATTGCATTAAAATGTAATAACGGGCGATCAAAAAAACTTATCTGCACCAAAATGGTATCAATAAAACCGCCAGCTTGGCATGCAAAAAATAAGCCCTCACCCGACCCCAGATCACGAAAATTGGAAACGCTACGGGTAGGGTTGAGCGACTTTTGCTTTTTTAGGGTCGAGTTGGGTTTTGTGAAAGCCGACCTTCTCGAAAGTCGGATCTCGTGAAATTTGCTGATTCTACTGTTCCGGACCGGAACACGAAACCCAATGCAAGTCAATGTGCATTTTATTCTCTCTCTCTCTCTCCCCTCCGTGCAAAGCATGTGTTGTGTTTGACTGCGGAAATCACTGCAGCCCAAACGGTAATATGGCTCTATGACGCTGGCCGGAACCTATGTCATCACGCTGCCCACACTCCTTAATTGGCTGAAAAAATGGCGGGGAGGGCGTCATGCAAAACGCGACTTTGGAGCCAAGATCGCCGACCACGTGGACGATCCCACGCTGGAGTGAAACCCGACTTTGCCAAAAGTCGGCGACTTTTGAAAATGAACGATCCGTTTCGCTCAACCCTAGCTACGGGTATCGGAAAATCTCGCAATTTTTTTTTTTTTTTTTTAAGCAAAGTTTGGAATTTTTTTTCACCACTTAGATAAAAAATAACCTAGACATGTTAGGTGTCTATGAACTCGTAATGATCTGGAGAATCATAATTGCAGGTTAGTTTTAGCATTTGGTGAACCTAGCAAAAAAGCCAAACAAAAAACAAGTGTGAGATTGCACTTTTTTTGCAATTTCATCACACTTGGAATTTTTTTCCTGTTTTCTGTTACAGGGCATGGTAAAACCAATGGTATCGTTTAAAAGTACAACTTGTTTCGCAAAAAATAAGCCCTCACATGGCCATATTGACAGAAAAATAAAAAAGTTATGGCTCTGGGAAGGAGGGGAGCAAAAACCGAAAACAAAAAAACGGAAAAAGCTCCGGGGGTGAAGGGGTTAATAAATTCTCCCTCACTGAGGGATTTTCCATGATGAGCTATGGAATGAGCAACGCTCAAACTTGCAGATGTTAAATTTGTAGAGCCTTTTATAAATTTAAGGATGGAATTAGATTGACTCTTATAAAGGTGTAGCTGCCTGAAAATGTATTCCTTCTTTTTATCCTCACTTTTTTTTACAAGAGCTGGGAATGATTAGTTCAAAATGTCTATTTACAGCTCTGGCAAAAATTAAGAGACCACTGCAAAATGTTCAGTTTGTCTGATTTTTCTCTTTATAGGTGTATTTTTGAGTAAAATGTAAATTGCTCTTTTAGTCTAACTTCTGACAAAATGTCTCCAAATTTCCAAAGCCTGGTTCGCCGGGCGATACGCGTGGGGCATCACCTCACCAGGTTGTATGTTTATGGGAATTTATTTCCTGTGATATCTGCTGTGACCTAGTGGTACTATTGCATATTTGTGACCCATTGGCTTTTTTTTTTTTTTTTTTGCCTTTGGCTCACCATCAGGTACTATTTCTTTATGGGACTATCCATTGTGCCTAATATATATATTTTTGTTTGCTTAGGCATCATTTATTGTACCTTTTTCTGGGCACTGTCTCTATACTATATATACAGGTCTGCGCTACACCCCATGAGCCATTAGGTTTTGGGTCACGTTATTACACTGTGCTATGGTCCATTTTTCCTGTGTGTCTCTGATGGTGCTTATATGTTTTTAATTATGTTTTTATTGTTTGTGATGTGTTTTTTGAGCTATTAATAAAACAGTTTGTATTTTATACATATTGTCGTTTACTGTTTGCAGGTGTGCGATTCACTGCAGTGATGCTTTTTCTTTTTCTTTCAAATTTCCAAGCAATACATTTTGTATATTTTTTCTGAAAAGGAGAATGGTGCTTTCAGACCTCAAATAATACAAAGAATACAAGTTCATAATCATTTAGAAACAACAATACTAATGTTTTAACTCAGGAAGAGTTCAGAAATCAAAATTTTGTGGAATAACCATGATTTTTAATCACAGCTTTCATGCATCTTGGCATGCACTCCACCAGTCTTTCACACTGCTTCTGGCGCAAAAATGTAAGCAGTTCTTCTTTATTGATGGCTTGTGACTATCCATCATCCTCTTGATTACATTCCAGAGGTTTTCAATGGGGTTCAGGTCTAGAGATTGGGCTGCCCATAACAGGGTTTTGATGTGGTGGTCTCTCAATTTTTGCCAGAGCTGTATATTCCACTGTCTGCTTACTACTGTTTCAGTACATAGAACGCAAAATGATCTGCCATTTTTTTCTATAATGCTATACATCTCGGTCCATGTCTCTTGAAAGGGTCGGCTAGTGCTACTACCACTTCCTTTACTTAAAGGGAACCTGTCACCCTCAAAATCGAAGGTGAGCTAAGCCCAGCGGCATCAGGGGCTTATCTACAGCATTCTGGAATGCTGTAGATAAGCCCCCAATGTATCCTGAAAGATGAGAAAAAGAGGTTAGATTATACTCACCCAGGGGCGGTCCCGGTCCGATGGGCATTGCAGTCTGGTCCGGGACCTCCCATCTTCACGATGACGTCCTCTTCTGGTCTTCACGCTGCCGCTCTGGTGTACTTTGTCTGCCCTGTTGAGGGCAGAGAAAAGTACTGCAGTGCGCTGGCACCGGGAAAGGTCAGAGGCCGGCGCCTATGAAGATGGGAGGCCCCGGACCGGACCACGATGCCCATTGGATCAGACCACCCACCCAGGTGAGTATACACTAACCTCTTTTTTTCATCTTTCAGGATACATCGGGGGCTTATCTACAGCATTCCAGAATGCTCACCTTCGATTTTGGGGGTGACAGATTCCCTTTAACCTTGTTTTTTTATTTTTTGGTTCTCCATCAGGGGGATGTTAGCCCTGCAGCCAATTACGGGTTCACTAGCCTAACTGACCAAAAATATGTAACTGGCTTTTAGGAAAGGTCAAGGTTAATAAACAGAAATAGGGGTTAATAAGGATGCACAACAGTAAAAGTGGTGAAATGGAGTCTGCACTATGACTGCAGTAGTGTATCTCCAGATACAGCATACAAGTAGCCCCTAATGGGACTCCAGCACCTCTCATGAAATATTTCCTCTCCTTGCCTTTCTACTATGAGTAAGGTTTGATAAAGACCCAGTGGGTCGAAACGTTACCTTACACCATTGGAATACCTTATTGTCTCAACTGCAGTGAATCATTTAATTGGTGTTTTGAAAATAAAATTCTAAATTGTTTGCAACTTAAAGGAACTCTGAGTGCGACTGTTTATCCTTGGGATTACATTTTGTGGAATAACTCCACGTTCAGTCAGCACCACCGTAGCAAGAGTGCGCGTCTTTTTCTTTTCTACTATGCTGCAAGATGACGTTCCTCATGTAAATTAAGCACCAGGGCTGTGGAGTCGGTAAGCCACAGTTGCGACTCCGACTCCTGGATTTTATCAGGTTCCGACTCCGACTCCTTCATAAATGGCCAATTCGTAACAATAAATTTACTGTTGTAAAATATTAACATCGTGCTTATTCAGTTTCTCACCATCATATAAGTAATCAGACCACTTAGAGCAAAAACTTTATTTATTAGAATACAATTAGAATATAGCAAATAACTTTTATAAACTTTTATAAACTCTTGTAAGTAAATATGCAATAACCACTGTTATGCAGTTAATAAGAAGAAATCTATAAATTTGTCCTCAGAAAAAGTATTGCCTCCGTCAGATCCTCCTTCATGGATGCCCTCAAATCTGGTCTAATTATTTTGAGAGCAGAGAACAACCTCTCTACACTAACTTGGATTGGTGGCAAAGCACTAACCACTCGGGCAACATCTCTGACAATGTCAGGATACAGAGGAATCGCTTGTTGCACTGTTATTTTTGATGAACGGTCAAATTTCTCAATTTCTTTTAGTGCACATGAAAAATTCTGCTGAAATGTACTGGCTGTGTTCTTTGATGGGGATGACTCTTCTTCTATGCGGGAACGCTTTGCACGGTCCTTGTGATCCAAATATTTTTCGAAATTAAATTCTTCATCAGTTGATGAGGGTGAAGATGTGGCAGGACGACCAAATTCTTCTTGTTCCTCCTGACTGTTCTGCAACCCTTTCATCCTTACTGCTATTTCAAACAGAGCTCCTTTTCCTTTAGTTAGTTGTTGATCATCTAGAAGAATCCGATGCATTGGGTCTACATAAACAGCTGCCAAAAGAATGTTATTTTATAATAGTAGCTCCTCTCTCCGTTTCATTGATGTAGCAATGCCACTTCAATTAACCCTCCTCTTTGGGACAGGCGAAACATCAGGTTCTTCCACTCCTTTAAGAAAATACCTGGAGTTAAGTCCTCTGCTTGTAATTTTTTAGTCACTGTAAATGGGTGCTCTAGCAATTTTTCCAGCTCAGTCACCTGATTCCACTGACTTTCATTTAGCGGCAGTTGAGGGTTAGCCATGTCTACAAGAAAAGTTTTCAGTTCAACCAAGCGCTGAATCATTAAGTACTGCCCCATCGTGTGGCTTGATCAATAATTGCCCCTTTTCCAGCACGTCTCTTCAAAATTGAGTCAACTTTAGGGTTTCTGGCAACAGTAGCCAATTTTCTCACCTTGCCAATCAGTGCAGCAGCATGTCCTTCTTGCAGACTGTCTCTTATAGCCAGCTGTAGCGTATGCACAACACAGCGCATGTGATGAATGAAAGAACGTATTGACACAGTTTCAACAAGATCATCTAAACTATCATGTTGCTGTTCATCTGAAGCAACTTCAGTTTGCTCCTCAGTTACAATACTGTGTTCCTCTATTTCAAACATTTCTGTGTCTGTTGACCCAGAATGTTCTTCTAGCTGCTGGTCACCATCATTACTCTCATTCATTAGCTTAATAGTACTTATCATATTTGAAGCATTGTGAGTTACGACAGAAAGAACTTGCTCTTTTTTAAGTTCATAGTCTTGCAGAACCTTTTCCACCAAGACTTGAAGAAACTCACTGGTGTGATAAGCTTTGGTGTCTTTTACTGCCAATGTCTTGGTAACTATTTCATTTTCGTCACAAACAAATCGGACATTGATGGCAAAATAGTCCACTCTGTGATGTGTGCAGGCATCCATTTTAAGAAACAGAAAGCGTCCCTTGAGAGTTTTTTTAAGTTCTTCCTTTTGTTTAAAAGCTTCTTTGATTACTAATTTTCTAATACTCTCTCTCTCCAGAGAAACACCAAGCTTGTGGGCCATTTCCCCATTCAGACACATAAAAGCTGCTCGTGAAAATAATGAAATAGGCACACTATCCTTTACAACAAGCTCTATGATCTGTTTTTTAAATGTATCTACTGTCATTATCACAGTAACTTTGTCACTGACAAAATATCTTGCAACTGATGGCTGCAAAGTTCTCTGCTCCTTTGTTTGGCTGGAAGAGCTGGGCACTGGTTCATTGGTTTGGATGCAGTCTTTCTCATCCACTGCTTTTAGTACTTCTGGATGAAAGTGCTGTAAATGTCTCTTTATAGGTAAATATATTTTAAATATTTTATTATTCTTAAAGAGAAGAGAATTTTACAAGAAAAACAGTAGTTGAAAACTACGACAATGATCAAAGTACTTTTTCTTATAATATACAATTCGAGAAGAGTAACACAAAAAACACTCGTTCACAAACCTTGCATAAATCTTACATAAAAGAAAGAAAAAAAAAAACGGTAACGTTAACATATAAGCAATAACTCCTTGCCCCCGCAACAGGCGAGGACTTTCATTACCGTGAATAAAAGAAAGCATACCTAAAATCAGTTCGCTCATGTCCCCTAGAGCGAGACATGCACGCAAATAGTAACATTATAAAAGTAACTGGTAAATCATGGTACAGACCTATCACACCGAGCTGGTGGAAGGTGAACAGCTCACGCAGGGGGGAGATAGAAAGAGGAGGAAATAGAGGGGGGAGCCCACGTAGGTGGGGCTCAAGAAAAGAAATATAAAATGAGAACACGAAAAGAAAAGAAGAGTAGCTTAGTAATCGACTGTAGAATAGACAGGTGTATTCAGGTAAACAGGTCAGGGAAACGAGCAGAATCTTTAAATAGAATCCATTCAGTCCAGATACCTAAAAAGGAGACCCTTGTCTGTGAAAGGTCTGCATCAATTTCCTCCATCCTAAAGATGGTTTCAAATTCTGAAAACCACTCCACAACATCGGGGGGAACCGGGTCTCGCCATCGGCGGGGGATCACCGTCCTAGCAGCCGCTAGGCAAAATTTAAGGATGTCCTTTTTTTGGGATCCCACCGAACCGGGAATCATGGAGAGCAATGCCATCTCCGGAGGACCGGTGATGTGCTTGCCTGTGATCAAACCATAATTTCGGAACACTTGGTCCCAGAATGTTCTAATCAAGGGGCAGCCCCACCAGATATGCAAAAGGGAGCCAATGCCATTTCCACACCTCCAGCAGCAGTTTGAAATTGAGGGAGAAAATTTGTGTAACCTGTCAGGTGTGAGGTACCACCTATATTGCAGTTTATACCCCTTCTCCGAGGCCTCACTGGAACTCGGGAGTTTATGGTTCATCAGGAAGCAACGCTCCCATTCCTCATCCGACAAAGTCCACCCTAAATCCTTCTCCCAAGCAGACTGGAAATAGAGCCTTGCGTCAGAGTCAGGTGTTGAAAAAATTGAGTAGAGGGAAGAGATTCCCCTGCTCGGGGCGTCTCCTTTGGCAAACAACAGTTCCAAGGGAGAGAGTCTACTGTTCGAACCCCTTGGCAAATTCAAAGAGGCCAGGAAGGACCGGACCTGCAAGTACTCCCACCAAAGAAGTTTAGTGGAGGGAGATTGGGTTTGGAGGGAACAGGGGGTGGGAATCTCGCCACGCTGTAAGATATCACCAACCCGTATGTCATCCTCGTATTTCCATCCCATGAAGGCTTTCCTGTGAATACCCGGAGGAAATGCCGGGTTGCAAAAAATAGGTGTAAGAAGGCTGGCCCCAAGAGGAGTGGACCCCTTCACACCACTGCAGTGCCATGCCCTCATAGCCTCTGAGGTTAGGAAGGAAAATCTCCCCTGTTGAAGAGCCTATTGTTTGGGATCCACTGAAGATAATGAAGAGGCAAATCGGACCATTCTTGTTCCAACTCTACCCATTTTTTAAATTTAATTTTATATTTCCAGTCCAAGAGGCGAACTAATATGGCCGCCCTGCAATAGTTTTGGAGGTTGGGTAGACCCACCCCACCAAACTGGCGTGGCCTAGATAAAACCTTGTAACTCACCCTCGGTGTTTTCCCCTTCCAGATAAAACGGGAAATCAAGGACTGTATTTTAATAAAAAACGATTTATGTGGCCAAATGGGAATCGCCTGAAAGTTATAAAGAAATCTCGGCAGGATATCCATCTTAACCACCTGAATCCTACCGAGCCACGACAGCCTCAATGGGCCGTAAGACTCCAGAAAGGATCCCACCATGTTCAAAATGACCTGATGGTTCAAAGAAAATAATTGAAGAGGATCCGAGGTGAGGTTCACCCCGAGATATGAAATCTGATCCTGTTGCCATCTAAAGGGGAAGGCCCGCTTCAAGGAAGCCACCACGGAAGAAGATAGAGAAATGTTTAGGACCTCAGTTTTGGAGTAATTAATCTTGAAGTTACTTAAATCCCCGAAGGATTCGAACTCCTTCATAAGCACTGGAAAAGAGACGACTGGGTTAGAGACGAAGAGGAGGATGTCGTCGGCAAATAGGGCCGTTTTATGGTTAGAGTTTCCAACCTGAATCCCTGAGATACTGTCATTAACTCGGATAGCCTTAGCCAAATGCTCAATAACTAAAACATATAATAGGGGCAACAACGGGCAGCCTTGTCTAGTACCGTTCTGAATATAAAAACGATCGGACAAAGATCCATTGACTCTAACACGAGCTGAGGGTTTTGAATATGACATAATTTTCCCCAGGAAATTGGATTGTAAGCCAATATGGGTCAGGGTCTCCCATAGAAAGTCCCAATGGACTCTATCAAAGGCCTTTTCCGCGTCAATCGACAGAAGACAAAGAGGGGACTTTTGCATCTTGGTCCTCTCAATAAGGAGAAGAGACCTGATAATGCTGTCCCGCGCCTCCCGGCCCTTGACAAAGCCCACCTGATCAAGGTCGATAATAGATGGGAGAAGTCCCGACAATCTGTCAGCCAATACCTTGGCAAATAATTTTACATCAACGTTGATCAGGGAGATTGGCCTATAACTCCCGGCCAGCAGGGGATCTTTATTAGGCTTTGGCAGAACAGAAATATGAGCCTCTAGGGACTGGGGGGTAAAGCTATTCTCCTCAGAAATCGCATTAAAGGTGAGGAACATTTGGGGAAGCAAGTCAGATAGAAGGGATTTATAGAATAAGGGAGTGAACCCATCCGGCCCAGGACATTTAGAGGTGGACGTGGATTTAACAGCTTCTGACAGCTCCTCAGGGGTTACGTCCTTTTCCAGGACTGCCAAATCCGCCTCAGGGAGGGATGGGACCTTGATCCTATTCATATAAGATTTAATTTTATTTTTCAACGTGGTGGGATCCAAGTCAGCGTACCTGCCCCTAATGTTGTACAGGGATTTATAGAACTTTTGAAAGACCTCTAGGATCTCCTCATTACTATGGACCAGTTGGCCCTTATCATTTTTGAGTGATGAGATAAGGGTGGGACCCGATCTGGGATGAAGCAGTCGTGCTAGAGGGCGCCCACAAACATTAGCTCTTTTGTAGAAAAACCCTTTAGTTCTTTCCTTGTCACCCATAAACCGTCTATCCAGCAGGCCTTTAAGTTCAAGCCTTTTTGTAGTGAGCTCGACTAAAGTCTCAGAGGACCTAGAATTCTTATGCCTGCTTTCCAGGGTCTGAATTTGTGACAGCAAAGCGTCTATTTCCTCAGTCTGAAGTTTTTTGATTCTAGCCCCATGTTTGATTAAGGTGCCTCTCATGATGCACTTCAGTGCTTCCCATTTAATTGCCTGAGGTGTGGGATCTGACGCATGAGTATGGGCGAACGCTGCAATGTCAGATTTCAAATCACTCAAACAGGTGGTGTCTCGTAAAAGGTTGCCATTCAATTTCCATGAGAATTTTTTCATAGCCAGCCTGGGTATCTCCAAGGATAGAAAAATAGGGCAATAATCCGATTGAACTATATTACCAATCTTGGCATCAGGCCTCCATGATAAGACCCCCCTGCTGACCAGAAAAAGGTCAATTCTGCTGTAGGAGTTATGTGGAGTAGAATAGAAAGTATAATCCTTACCTCTAGGATTGAGGATTCTCCAAACATCTATCAGATGTAGTTTAAGTAAGAATTTTTGTAGGGCTCTCACCTTTCTCAATGGGACCGCCCCCCGACCAGAGGAGGTATCTAGTTTGGGATCAAAGACAAAGTTAAAATCACCACCTATCACAACCTGGCCCTCCGCAAATGAAGACAGTTTCAACAATAGAGACTTGCAGACCTTAGGCTGTTCCCGGTTCGGGAGATACCAGTTAACTAGGGTCAGGATCCGTTCAGCAACTTTAACTTTCATAAAAATATAGCGTCCCCCTTCATCTATGACCTTGTCTATCAATATGATATTTAAATTCTTACAAAAGGCTATTGAGACACCTTTTGTCCTCGATTCGGGGTTGGAACTATGGGACCATCTATCATAAAGTTTACCCCCGACAACTGGTATCCGGTCAGCTCTAAAATGAGTTTCTTGAAGAAAAAGTATCTGAACCCTAGCTTGTGCATATCTGAAAGTACGTGGCTTCGTTTTTGGGGAGTATTGAATCCCCGTACATTTAGGGAACCAAATTTTAAGGAACCCATTTTTCAATAGAACGTCGAGTACCCAACCGTTAGGCCCCAAAAAGGGGATATCCTGCCACCTGAGAGATGAGAGCAGAAAACAAGACGCAGCAAATTAGAAGAAAAAGAGAAAAAGAGAAGGCAAATATAGAAGAAAAAAGGAATGTAGCAGTAAATTGTACCCCTGAGGGAGCTGAAAATTAAAAACTCTTACTTAAGATATGGGGTATAGTCGTTTCACGAATATCACGGTTTGGACCAACCGTATAACCCCTTAATGGGTCGTGTCCTTTCCACTGAAGAAAGTCAAAACAATATATAACAAAATAAATCATATACCGACGGATTCGATAAACAATATAACTGTATAACACACCATGTTCCCCGGCGAACTTCCCTGAGACAAAAAAAATACACAAAATTACCCAGTACAACCGAACCACCAGAGGGGGAGGGAAAGGGAGAAGAAAAAAGGAGGGGGGGGGGGAAGGGGTAATCAAAGGAGAGGAGAGGGAGTGGGAAGAATAAGAAGGGGGAAGGAAGAGAATGGAATAGTGGAGAGGGAAGGGAAAATGACCAAGGGAAAAGAGCAAAGCATATATCATCAACACGGCCATTACTGCCTAAAGCTAAACCAAAGACCTAAGGGTCTGCAACCGACTGAACCAAAAATACTGGACGCTTGCATATCAGCCGTCTTCAGATACATCATTACAGTTCTGTCCTCTACCACAAGATCTAGTGCGGCCTCTTCCACGGTTGCGACGCGCCCTCTTTCGGCGCTGTGGCATAGGGCCCATATCCTGACCAACGGGATAAGGCCAGTCAGGGAATTGTAGGCCCGGATCCTCGAGGTTCAGAAGGGAGAGAAATGAACGATGCTCCCTGGGGTGAGATAAGGACACCATCTGGGTTCCACGCCGAACCTGAAGGCGGAACGGATATCCCCAAGAATAGGGTTCTGGCTCTGGCGAAGGAGGTTAAGTAGAGGTCGCAGAGCTCTCCTCTTTTGGAGGGTTCTCCGTGACAGATCCGAGAGGAACTGTAATTGGCAATCTTGGAAACGGATCTCCTGGGTCTTTCTGGAACAGTTGAGGATTTCTTCTGTCACTTGGTACCTATGAAAACGACAAATCACGTCTCTAGGCAGACCTCCATCCTCAGGGGGAGGACCCAGCGACCTATGAGCTCTGTCAAATTCAATACCCAACTCTGGGGCAGTGTTCCTAACGGAGTTGAACAAAGCTTGAAGAGTCGCAGTTAGGTCACTGGCTTGGACTGATTCCGGTAGACCCCTCGCTCTCAGATTTTGCCTTCTCTCCCGATTCTCCAAGTCCTCCATATGGTCTAGAAAGCTCTCAAAGGTGGACGTCTGGGCTGACAGTTTATCCTCAAGGGCTAGGATCTTGCTGGAGAGATTTTCCACAGTAGTGTCAGTAAGTGTGACTCTGCCCGCTAGAGCTGAGATGTCCCCTCTCAGGGCCATTGTTTCAGCTTTAAAGGAGTTCTCCACCCTGGAGATAAAGCCCTCAAGGATCAGTGCAGCTCCAAGGCCCCTTCCCAGAGCTTCTTAAAAAGCGAGATATACTTGCAGAGAACTCCACAGGGGGTCCAGAAGGGGTGTTGGGGCATGCAGGCTTCCGTTTAGCAGGCATAGACTCCGGTAAAGTCAGTTTCTGGGCTGTTGCAGGGCTTTATTCGGCTGGGGAAGCAGGAGCTCAGGGATTAGCAGCCTTCCTCCATTATGGCCAAGACACGCCCCCGTAAATGTCTCTTTAGATTAGAAGCTCTGGTAGGAGCATTTTTATCTTTGCCTGAATATGCACTGATCTTGGCTTCACAGCATTTGTTTTCGTCTGGATCATTTGTCATACACTGACAGACATAATGTTTTCTATCTTGAGTGATGGTGAAATGTTCAAATACAGCTGATTTAATGTGACGCTTCATTGACATTCTCAGGTTTTTAATTATGCATTCACAATCCAAATGACAATTGTTTTTCCTAAAACAATTGTACAAAATTATTGCCAGGTCGTACAACTGATATAGTTGTCAGTAATACTGTTATTCCTCATGTACTCACAGTTAACTGAGTTAACAAAGTTTGTTGAAAGGATAATACTTCTTACAGTCTTCCTCTTCTGAGTAGCAGCTGTGAGATGCTTGGAAGACGCACACCTAGTAAACATCTAGTCTAGAGGAGGAGCTTTACTACTAAGAATTTGCAACACATTTTCACTTTCAGTTTCATACATTGTAAGTATGGGGGTTGGGGCAGCATAAGGTTAACCAAGTATAATATTAGATAAGGGCAGTGGAGAACAGTGACACACAAGAAGTAAGAAATGTATCTCTAGCAGAACTGCTTATCACTGTTGTTCATAGTTTGATAGAACATATATATTTGAGTAATTCATATGAAAGTTCAATTATGAAATAGTAATAATTTTTTTTTAAAGCTGGAGTCGGTACATTTCTACCGACTCCGACCAAAACTAACTCCGACTCCACCGCCCTGCATAGCACAGGCCCTCACCTCTCCCAGCCTCCTCATCACATATCTCAGTAATGATGATCAATTAGAAGTCCACAATACCCCAGAACAGTAGTTTGGATGATGGTTGCTGTGGTTATGTGATTGCTGGTAATGGCGATCACAGGGCCCCCAGAGATGCGTCCCCCTTGGCTTTCCTCTGCTCCACCGGCCAGAAGTGAGGTCAAAGATCCCCTAACGGCCTAACCGGAAGTCCCAGAACTAGACGCTCTGTGCCGGAGTTCTGTTGTTTTGGCCTACAGACCTCCAGCACAGAGTGTCTACACTACAGCAAATGGTTTATCATCAGTAGAGATGGGCAGACATCTGGATGCTTGGGTCCGGCCGAGCAGTTACAAAAAGTTCAGGTTTGGGTACCAGAACAGTACCCAGACCCAAACCCCATTCACTTAAATGCGGGGTGTCACGGGGTCCTTCTCCGGTATCACACAATCAAGAGCAAGAGAATAGTGAAAAATTCCAAGACCTTTATTTAGGCAAAACACGAAAGGTCCATATATACGATCCATCACACAAAGGATTAAATATTCCAGGACATGAATGCATTTCAGTAACAGGATAAAAGTCCAACAATCCAGCACAGAGGATAACAGTCCATATTCCCTTCTTTCTCTCTGACATGCTGTCTTCACCTCATGGGTCCACACAGGATCTGAATTCCCCCCAGCTCCTCTCCTCCCCTTATGTCCAGGAGTAGTCAAACAGGTTGGGGTGGTTTTCAGGCCTCCCCCACCTGACAAAGGTGCCTGGTGGGTTAAGGCACTACATTGGCTCATTGTTTCAACAAGCTAGTTCAATATGTCATTAGCATATTAGCAAACAACTTTATTAACTGACCCTGTGGAGAGATAACAATACAGAACTGTGGGGAGAATATCAGATGGCAAATAACAACTCATCCTACAAGATACAGTAACACCATGATAATCAGTAAAATAGAAATATACACAAAAATGATACCCACATAGCATATCACACCATCACACGGGGCCAAACATCAAGTGTTTGCTGCACTGTCGTGTGCATGACAGTGCAGCAAATACCGCTTCTGATCGGCGGTAAAAACATCCCCGCTGATCAGAGCCACGGTTCCCACGCTGTGAAAAGACAGAGTGAGCACTCAGCTGTGATCGGAGGTACAAAGTTTACTTCCGGTCACTGGTGTCAGCTGATTGGACAACTGTTCCCATCATTCGACACCTGCTTCCGCTAATAATAGCGAGAGCAGGAGCGGCAGATCTGAGTACCGAGTATTCATCAGCCGCTCCTCTGCTGTAAATAATTTAAAAAAAAAGGCGTGGGTTCCCCTGTATTTTTGTTAACCAGCCAGGCAAAACTCATAGCTGGGTGCTGCAACCCTCAGCTGTCAGGTTCAGCAAGGCTAGATATCAAGAATAGAGAGGTCACCACGCTGTATTTTTTAATCATTTAGATAGTTAAAAAAAAAACAGCGTGGGATCCCCACCGTTTTTGACAATTAGCCTTGCTAACGCAGACAGCTGGGGGCTGGTATTCTCAGGCTGGTAAGGGGCCATGGATATTGCCCCCCCAGCCTAAAAATAGCATCCCGCAGCTGCCCAGAAAAGGCACATCTATTAGATGCATCAATTTTGCTGCTTTGCCCGGCTCTTCCCACTTGCCCTGTAGTTGTGGCAAGTGGGGTTAATATTTGTGGGGTTGATGTCACCTTTGTATTGTCAGGTGACATCAAGCCGACGGATTAGTAATGGAGAGGCATCTATAAGACACCTATCCATTACTAATCCTACAGTTGTATTGTAAATAAAGACGCAGCCAGAATAAAGTCCTTTATTAGAAATAAAACAGAACACACTTTTCCTTTTTTTATTTAAAAATATCAAAGTCATACTCAAAAAACGCCTATTCCACTGAAGCCCTCATTCTCCTATAATAAAACTAAAATAAAAAAACAACAATATCCCTCACCTCTCCGTCGTTCTGTCTCACGCCGTAATCCATGTCTGGGGGAAAAACAGTTTTCAACCTGGACGGTGCCAAGATGCAAAAATCGAGGCTGAGAACCACTGGTGACTGAACTGCGGCGAGCGCAGCCTCAGAGACTGGGGGGTGACATCATCGAGGTTACCTCCGTGACATCCCCGGCAGCACTGTGATAAAAACTTCTAATTTTGTAGCATCATACTCTGTAATGACCATAAAAGTGGCATTGCTGGTGAGAACACTAAAGGAATTCAATAGTGACACAAAGCGCCTTGAAAAAGCATTCATACTCTATGAACTTTTCCACATTTGTTCACGTTACATGTACTAAAAAAAATGTATTGGGATTTTTTGTGATATATACTAACACTGTCACGGTTCCACCCCTCAGTGTGTCTGGGATACAGATATTGACAGCTCAGCCATCCAATCTGGTACAGGGGCATGTTGAAGCTGTCGGTGCTTTGCTTGACAGCTTGGCCACCCAATCAGGTACAGGGGCACGCTGAGCTGTCAATTGTGCTAACTGACAGCTCGACTATCTAATCTGAGCCTGGGAGGTGTCGGCTGTCTGCGGGTTCATTATTCCAGGTAATTGCCACGCTACTTAACTGAGCTATTTCTCCCAGAGCTCTGCCAGATGTACTTTCAGCTAGTGGTTTGTACTCCTTGTGCCTGGATTTCTGTATGCTTGATCTTTTGTTGCCTGACCTTGGACTTCGTCTGTTTAACCCCTTCTGCTCTGATCCATTAGCCTTCTGCTAGTCTGACTTCGGAACGTTACCTGTCCATGCTTTTGTCTCTTCCTTCTGTTTATAATGTACTCTCCTGGCTTCTGACTTGGGACTCCTTGATCATTCTCATGGCTTGGCCGTGAGAAGTGACTAGCATCACAAACACTAAGTGGCAGGTATTTTTGAAGTATAAAGTAAGTGATATATGGTTTTCTAAATATTTTAAAAATATAAATCTGAAAATTGTGATGTGCATTTGCATTCAGCCCACTGTCGTCTGATACTCCTAAATACAAGACTGGGTGACCAATTGCCTCCAGAAGTCACATAATTAGTGAATTGAGTCCCCCTATGTGCAATTTATCCTCAGTATACCGACAGCTGTTATGTGAAGGCCTCAGAGATTTGTTTGAGAACATTAAGGAATAAACAGAATCATGAAAACCAAGGAACACACCAGACAGGTCAGGGGTAAACTTATGAATTTAGGTTAGGTTATAAAACAAGAGCCCAGGTTCTTAACATCTCAAGGAACACTGTTAAATCCGTCATCCAAAAATAGAAGTTTCCCCTTCCAGCAGGACAGCGATCCTAACCATACTGCCAGAACTACAATGGATGGTTCAAATCAAAGCGAATTCATGTGTGAATGGCCCAGTCACAGTCCAGACCTGAATCCCATGGACAATCTGTGACAAGACATGAAAATTGCTGTTTACAGACGCCTCCATCCAATCTCACAAAGCTAGAATGTAAAGAAGAAGGGCTAACATTTCTGCCTCTAGATATGAAAATCAGGTAGAGAGATATCCAAAAGACATGCAGCAATAATGACGGTGAAAGGTGGTCCTACCAAGTAATGACTCAGGGGCGCTGAATACAAATGCAAGTCACAAGTTTCAGATTTATATTTTTTTAGTTAAACCATGTATCAGTCACAAATACTAGCTACTTAGTGTTCATATATCACATATAATCCCAATTAAAAATAAATTCAAGATTGTGGGAGTAACGTGGAAAAATGTGTAGAAGGTCACAGGGCATGAATATTTTAAGACACTGTAATTGCTGTGTAATCTGCGAGACTTTCCCCCAGACCCATCTGCAACAAGTCAGGGGCAACTCCAGGTGTATCGCATGCAGATCTTGTGGTGGAGTTACCGCAAGCTAATCAGTGGTGGGAAGCTATTAACCCTTATTTCCCACAGGAGGATAGCTGTATGTGTCATAATGGAGGAATGCTGCTCACTATAAACTGACGACGGCAGCCAAGCTCCAGCTGCAACTGACAGCACCCAAATTATCGCAGATGACTAAAGTTTAACCCCCTTTAATCCAATAATCAGTCTAAACCACAGCATCTAAGCTGCGGGTCAGAGGGAAGAGGCTCCTTCAGCCCAGCCACATGATTTTAGAGGGGAGGAGGGTTATCGTGGCAGCTAAAAATGGCTCCGAAATAAATCCATCAGTATTTCGCTACTAGATGGTGGCCCGATTCTAACGCATTGGGTATTCTAGAATATGCATGTATGTATATAGCAGACAGACGGAAGCGGACCTTAGACAATTATATATATAGACTGATGGGAGAAGGCCCCAGCCTCATAATGAAGAGCGGGGCTAATCACCGTCTGCACATGGCCCTATGGTCACATTGTATGTATGAGGTGGTGCACAGACAGGCCCGGAAACAGCGGCCACCGGAGAGACCTGGCGAGCCAGCCCCAGCGTCCCCGTGTAACAGCAGCACCCTGTGGAGTGACATGAGATCTGTCACAGTCTCCTCCTGGGCGACACTGCAGGCAGCTGTCAGTCCTCATGTCTTCCTACGCCGCGCGTCCTTACTGACTTATCACTTGCAGCTGCTCTCCCAGGAGACGGAGGAACTACAACTCCCAACATGCCGTGCACTGCGCACGACCCTGCAGTACCCGGATACACTGATAGAATATAATTAACAAAGCACCGCCCACTCCTTCGGAACTTACACAACCTATTGGTGTTTCCGCTGTCGATCAAAGCGCGCTGGTGTTTTGATTGGTTTACAAGCTGAGACTGGTTTTAACTTCCTTAAAGGGACAGCGCACTGCCCTTCCTGCAGCTGTTCTGTCATCACATGGCAAGGGAAATGTGAATTACTCTTCGGGCCAGAATTGGAGCACGAACTTCAGCATGGTAAGGGCGGATCGGGTTAATGTCACGCGTTTCTTCATGAGATGTAAAGAGTTTACTGAAGTGCTCGTAGCATGGAACTGATTATCGGCTTAGATTCTAAAGTAGTGCTAGAAGTTTATCAGGGGATTAGGATTAGACAGTCATACTTCACTTACTCATTGTGTCAGTGCAGTAAAGTGATGGAAGTGGCCAAAACAACCAATCAGTTCCCTGCTTTCATTTGCTAACTTGTGCAAAACATGTATCCAGAGCCTGGAGGATGAATGGAGGCGGTGATGGAAGGTAGGATTACTGTACAGGATGTATCCAGAGCCTGGAGGATGAATGGAGGCGGTAATGGAAAGTAGGATTACTGTACAGGATGTATCCAGAGCCTGGAGGCGGTAATGGAAAGTAGGATTACTGTACAGGATGTATCCAGAGCCTGGAGGATGAATGGAGGCGGTGATGGAAGGTAGGATTACTGTACAGGATGTATCCAGAGCCCGGAGGATGAATGGAGGCGGTAATGGAAGGTAGGATTACTGTACAGGATGTATCCAGAGCCTGGAGGATGAATGGAGGCGGTAATGGAAGGTAGGATTACTGTACAGGATGTATCCAGAGCCTGGAGGATGAATGGAGGCGGTAATGGAAAGTAGGATTACTGTACAGGATGTATCCAGAGCCTGGAGGATGAATGGAGGCGGTGATGGAAGGTAGGATTACTGTACAGGATGTATCCAGAGCCTGGAGGATGAATGGAGGCGGCGATGGAAGGTAGGATTACTGTACAGGATGTATCCAGAGCCTGGAGGATGAATGGAGGCGGTAATGGAAGGTAGGATTACTGTACAGGATGTATCCAGAGCCTGGAGGATGAATGGAGGCGGCGATGGAAGGTAGGATTACTGTACAGGATGTATCCAGAGCCTGGAGGATGAATGGAGGCGGTAATGGAAAGTAGGATTACTGTACAGGATGTATCCAGAGCCTGGAGGATGAATGGAGGCGGTGATGGAAGGTAGGATTACTGTACAGGATGTATCCAGAGCCTGGAGGATGAATGGAGGCGGTAATGGAAAGTAGGATTACTGTACAGGATGTATCCAGAGCCTGGAGGATGAATGGAGGCGGTGATGGAAGGTAGGATTACTGTACAGGATGTATCCAGAGCCTGGAGGATGAATGGAGGCGGCGATGGAAGGTAGGATTACTGTACAGGATGTATCCAGAGCCTGGAGGATGAATGGAGGCGGTAATGGAAGGTAGGATTACTGTACAGGATGTATCCAGAGCCTGGAGGATGAATGGAGGCGGCGATGGAAGGTAGGATTACTGTACAGGATGTATCCAGAGCCTGGAGGATGAATGGAGGCGGTAATGGAAGGTAGGATTACTGTACAGGATGTATCCAGAGCCTGGAGGATGAATGGAGGCGGTGATGGAAGGTAGGATTACTGTACAGGATGTATCCAGAGCCTGGAGGATGAATGCAAGTGGTGATGGAAGGTAGGATTACTGTACAGGATGTATCCAGAGCCTGGAGGATGAATGGAGGCGGCAATGGAAGGTAGGATTACTGTACAGGATGTATCCTGAGGCGGGAGGATGAATGGAGGCGGTGATGGAAGGTAGGATTACTGTATAGGATGTATCCTGAGGCGGGAGGATGAATGGAGGCGGTAATGGAAGGTAGGATTACTGTACAGGATGTATCCAGAGCCTGGAGGATGAATGGAGGCGGTGATGGAAGGTAGGATTACTGTACAGGATGTATCCAGAGCCTGGAGGATGAATGGAGGCGGCGATGGAAGGTAGGATTACTGTACAGGATGTATCCAGAGCCTGGAGGATGAATGGAGGCGGTAATGGAAGGTAGGATTACTGTACAGGATGTATCCAGAGCCTGGAGGATGAATGGAGGCGGCAATGGAAGGTAGGATTACTGTACAGGATGTATCCAGAGCCTGGAGGATGAATGCAAGTGGTGATGGAAGGTAGGATTACTGTACAGGATGTATCCAGAGCCTGGAGGATGAATGGAGGCGGCAATGGAAGGTAGGATTACTGTACAGGATGTATCCAGAGCCTGGAGGATGAATGGAGGCGGCAATGGAAGGTAGGATTACTGTACAGGATGTATCCAGAGCCTGGAGGATGAATGCAGGTGGTGATGGAAGGTAGGATTACTGTACAGGATGTATCCAGAGCCTGGAGGATGAATGGAGGCGGCAATGGAAGGTAGGATTACTGTACAGGATGTATCCAGAGCCTGGAGGATGAATGCAGGTGGTGATGGAAGGTAGGATTACTGTACAGGTTGTATCCAGAGCCTGGAGGATGAATGGAGGCGGTGATGGAAGGTAGGATTACTGTACAGGTTGTATCCAGAGCCTGGAGGATGAATGGAGGCGGTGATGGAAGGTAGGATTACTGTATAGGATGTATCCTGAGGCGGGAGGATGAATGGAGGCGGTAATGGAAGGTAGGATTACTGTACAGGATGTATCCAGAGCCTGGAGGATGAATGGAGGCAGTGATGGAAGGTAGGATTACTGTACAGGATGTATCCAGAGGCGGGAGGATGAATGGAGGCGGTGATGGAACGTAGGATTACTGTATAGGATGTATCCAGAGCCTGGAGGATGAATGGAGGCGGTAATGGAAGGTAGGATTACTGTACAGGATGAATCCAGAGCCTGGAGGATGAATGGAGGCGGTAATGGAAGGTAGGATTACTGTACAGGATGTATCCAGAGCCTGGAGGATGAATGGAGGCGGCAATGGAAGGTAGGATTACTGTACAGGATGTATCCAGAGCCTGGAGGATGAATGCAAGTGGTGATGGAAGGTAGGATTACTGTACAGGATGTATCCAGAGCCTGGAGGATGAATGGAGGCGGCAATGGAAGGTAGGATTACTGTACAGGATGTATCCAGAGCCTGGAGGATGAATGGAGGCGGCAATGGAAGGTAGGATTACTGTACAGGATGTATCCAGAGCCTGGAGGATGAATGCAGGTGGTGATGGAAGGTAGGATTACTGTACAGGATGTATCCAGAGCCTGGAGGATGAATGGAGGCGGCAATGGAAGGTAGGATTACTGTACAGGATGTATCCAGAGCCTGGAGGATGAATGCAGGTGGTGATGGAAGGTAGGATTACTGTACAGGTTGTATCCAGAGCCTGGAGGATGAATGGAGGCGGTGATGGAAGGTAGGATTACTGTACAGGTTGTATCCAGAGCCTGGAGGATGAATGGAGGCGGTGATGGAAGGTAGGATTACTGTATAGGATGTATCCTGAGGCGGGAGGATGAATGGAGGCGGTAATGGAAGGTAGGATTACTGTACAGGATGTATCCAGAGCCTGGAGGATGAATGGAGGCAGTGATGGAAGGTAGGATTACTGTACAGGATGTATCCAGAGGCGGGAGGATGAATGGAGGCGGTGATGGAACGTAGGATTACTGTATAGGATGTATCCAGAGCCTGGAGGATGAATGGAGGCGGTAATGGAAGGTAGGATTACTGTACAGGATGAATCCAGAGCCTGGAGGATGAATGGAGGCGGTAATGGAAGGTAGGATTACTGTACAGGATGTATCCAGAGCCTGGAGGATGAATGGAGGCAGTAATGGAAGGTAGGATTACTGTACAGGATGTATCCAGAGCCTGGAGGATGAATGGAGGCGGTGATGGAAGGTAGGATTACTGTACAGGATGTATCCAGAGCCCGGAGGATGAATGGAGGCGGTAATGGAAGGTAGGATTACTGTACAGGATGTATCCAGAGCCTGGAGGATGAATGGAGGCGGTAATGGAAGGTAGGATTACTGTACAGGATGTATCCAGAGCCTGGAGGATGAATGGAGGCGGTAATGGAAGGTAGGATTACTGTACAGGATGTATCCAGAGCCTGGAGGATGAATGGAGGCGGTAATGGAAGGTAGGATTACTGTATAGGATGTATCCTGAGGCGGGAGGATGAATGGAGGCGGTAATGGAAGGTAGGATTACTGTACAGGATGTATCCAGAGTCTGGAGGATGAAAGGAGGCGGTAATGGAAGGTAGGATTACTGTACAGGATGTATCCAGAGCCTGGAGGATGAATGGAGGCGGTAATGGAAGGTAGGATTACTGTACAGGATGTATCCAGAGCCTGGAGGATGAATGGAGGCGGTGATGGAAGGTAGGATTACTGTACAGGATGTATCCAGAGCCTGGAGGATGAATGGAGGCGGTAATGGAAGGTAGGATTACTGTACAGGATGTATCCAGAGCCTGGAGGATGAATGGAGGCGGTAATGGAAGGTAGGATTACTGTATAGGATGTATCCTGAGGCGGGAGGATGAATGCAGGCGGTAATGGAAGGTAGGATTACTGTACAGAATGTATCCAGAGCCTGGAGGATGAATGGAGGCAGTAATGGAAGGTAGGATTACTGTACAGGATGTATCCAGAGCCTGGAGGATGAATGGAGGCGGTAATGGAAGGTAGGATTACTGTACAGGATGTATCCAGAGCCTGGAGGATGAATGGAGGCGGTGATGGAAGGTAGGATTACTGTACAGGATGTATCCAGAGCCTGGAGGATGAATGGAGGCGGTAATGGAAGGTAGGATTACTGTACAGGATGTATCCAGAGCCTGGAGGATGAATGGAGGCGGTAATGGAAGGTAGGATTACTGTATAGGATGTATCCTGAGGCGGGAGGATGAATGCAGGCGGTAATGGAAGGTAGGATTACTGTACAGGATGTATCCAGAGCCTGGAGGATGAATGGAGGCGGTAATGGAAGGTAGGATTACTGTATAGGATGTATCCAGAGCCTGGAGGATGAATGGAGGCGGTAATGGAAGGTAGGATTACTGTACAGGATGTATCCAGAGCCTGGAGGATGAATGCAGGTGGTGATGGAAGGTAGGATTACTGTACAGGTTGTATCCAGAGCCTGGAGGATGAATGGAGGCGGTAATGGAAGGTAGGATTACTGTATAGGATGTATCCTGAGGCGGGAGGATGAATGGAGGCGGTAATGGAAGGTAGAATTACTGTACAGGATGAATCCAGAGCCTGGAGGATGAATGGAGGCGGTAATGGAAGGTAGGATTACTGTACAGGATGTATCCAGAGCCTGGAGGATGAATGGAGGCGGTAATGGAAGGTAGGATTACTGTACAGGATGTATCCAGAGTCTGGAGGATGAATGGAGGCGGTGATGGAAGGTAGGATTACTGTACAGGATGTATCCAGAGCCTGGAGGATGAATGGAGGCGGTAATGGAAGGTAGGATTACTGTACAGGATGTATCCAGAGCCTGGAGGATGAATGGAGGCGGTAATGGAAGGTAGGATTACTGTATAGGATGTATCCTGAGGCGGGAGGATGAATGCAGGCGGTAATGGAAGGTAGGATTACTGTACAGGATGTATCCAGAGCCTGGAGGATGAATGGAGGCGGTAATGGAAGGTAGGATTACTGTATAGGATGTATCCAGAGCCTGGAGGATGAATGGAGGCGGTAATGGAAGGTAGGATTACTGTACAGGATGTATCCAGAGCCTGGAGGATGAATGCAGGTGGTGATGGAAGGTAGGATTACTGTACAGGTTGTATCCAGAGCCTGGAGGATGAATGGAGGCGGTAATGGAAGGTAGGATTACTGTATAGGATGTATCCTGAGGCGGGAGGATGAATGGAGGCGGTAATGGAAGGTAAAATTACTGTACAGGATGAATCCAGAGCCTGGAGGATGAATGGAGGTGGTAATGGAAGGTAGGATTACTGTACAGGATGTATCCAGAGCCTGGAGGATGAATGGAGGCGGTAATGGAAGGTAGGATTACTGTACAGGATGTATCCAGAGTCTGGAGGATGAATGGAGGCGGTAATGGAAGGTAGGATTACTGTACAGGATGTATCCAGAGTCTGGAGGATGAATGGAGGCGGTAATGGAAGGTAGGATTACTGTACAGGATGTATCCAGAGTCTGGAGGATGAATGGAGGTGGTAATGGAAGGTAGGATTACTGTACAGGATGTATCCAGAGCCTGGAGGATGAATGGAGGCGGTAATGGAGGGTAGGATTACTGTACAGGATGTATCCAGAGCCTGGAGGATGAATGCAGGCGGTAATGGAAGGTAGGATTACTGTACAGGATGTCAGCCTGTCTGCAGGAAGTAAAGTGCTATACTGCAAAGAGTTGTACAGTTCAGTCCAAACATATAGGACAAATCGTTTGTAACATGTAGTGTACAATAATGTGTATATTATTGTTCTACCTGTGATTAATCCATAATCACTGTATTTGTTCTCATTCTGTCCAGGCTGTAATGGGGATACAAATGATCGTCACCTTACTGGTGGCCAGTGTCATGTACAGGGTGTCCCCTCACTATTCCCTTGCACGATGGCTTCTATGCAATGGCAGGTGAGTTTATTGAGAAATAATAAGGTTCATTTCTGAGCATTTCCTGGCAGAGATGTATTATAGAGGTGTAATAGTACACTGGGATGTAAAGTTCTCTTTTTATATACTCTTAATATCTTTTTTGTTTTTGCAGCTGCTGCTTGACATTGAGTACTACTGCTTAGTTTATTAGTAACCAGAATACCCAAGTTCTCTTCTTTTTTTGTAATCCCGAGTATATTTCCATTTGAACAGGTTCTGCAAGAATGTAATAAAATTACCCTTAATGTAATTTAAATGGCAGGTCTCGGTCACATGTCAGGATGAGCTCCAATCTAAAGAAACGCAGTGCCCAAGACATGTATCTCAACTGTCAGAGGAGCTCTATAGTAAGCATACACATACCAGAGCTGCTGTAGAAGTGTGTGACTGCACAAAGGATTTTTTACTCTTCGCCACGACAGCACCCCACTGGAGAGAGGGATCCGCCCTGCAGGAACAGGAAACCTACAGAGAAATAAAAGGGGGCGGTCCACCTCTCCTCAGTTTAGGTTTCCTGTTCCTGCGGGAACGTACAGGAACGACAGGACTACACGGCATACCTGGGCTAGCATGCCGCCTGCGCGGTATCCATGAGAACGGCAGGGGCTGCGGCTCAGAAGCAGCGTCGGGGGAGTTCCGTTAGACGGCTCCCTCCTCGTCTGGTGGAGCATGCAGACGGCCGTGTCCGGGGAAGGCCGCCTGGCATCATCTGCGGTGGTGGTACGGCAGTATGAGGAAGCCGGCTGGAGAGGTAAGAGAGCGGCTACACTCCTATTGCGGTCCGATGCGGAAATCCCGGACCGCACATGCGCCGACCGCCGCAATACAGGCTACCCCGGAAATGGATGGTGGACTTCCTGGGCGCCTAGGCCGGATCTAGGGCGGGGGAGCCAGCGCCGATCTCTGCATGCGCACTGCAAAAAAAAAAAATGGGCGCACTATTTAAACTGCACATGAACGGTAATATGGCGATGCAGAGATGTCATCCCCAGGTGCCATGGACCCCACAGCTGGAGATCCAGTACCCCCCGCCAAAGATCATGCCAGAGGATCCTCAGAGACCGCTCCTAAAAGCGACGGATCCAGAACAGGATCTCGGCCTTCTGATTCGGTATTATTTGCTTCACTGGGTGAGTTATGAACTCTGCCTATTAAGCTGACGTTGTCTCCCTACTTCTCTCTTTTCTCTTTCTCTCTCTACTTATTACGCTTAGTCCAAAAAGCGACAAAAAGCGAAGCATAAAGAATGTGCCTTGTGTAGCCAGCCCCTTCCAGACTCATACCCCAAAAAACTTTGCAAGGACTGTTTTAAGGAAACAACACAGGGAGCAACAGTGTCCATTACGGACTTACGGGCCATTATTAGGGAGGAACTAAAAAATATGGCCCAGGACAAACCACGTAGTACTAAGTCCAAAACACCGACACTTGTGTCAGACTCCGACAGTGACCAACCTGTACTGTCAGACGCCTCCCTGTCATCATGTTCATTATCATCATCCTCATCAGAGATCGAGGGACGCTCATGTTTTCCCTTAGACAGTGTGGACAACTTGGTAAAGTCAATTCGAAATACCATGGGGTGTGAGGAGACTAAGGGTGCGCAAACCACGCAGGACATAATGTTCGCGGGTTTGGCAGAGAGAAAGAGGAGATGTTTTCCAGTTATACCAGCAGTGAAAGCATTAATTAAAAGAGAGTGGGAGAAGCAGGATCAGAGAAGCTTTCTACCCTCAGCGTCAAAACGAAAATATCCGTTTAGTGACGAGGAGCTTCTTACATGGACCAAAGTCCCTAAGGTCGACGCAGCTGTAGCCTCTACCTCTAAGCAATCCACTCTACCTGTGGAGGATGTGGGACTACTGGTCGATCCTTTGGATCGTAAGGCTGAATCATCCCTTAAACGTTCTTGGGAAGCGGCTACAGGAATATTCAAACCTGCAGTAGCCAGCACTTGCGCTGCCCGGTCAATGATCATCTGGATTGATCAGTTAGACCAGCAAATTAAAAATAAAAGTTCAAGAGAAAAACTACGGGCGGCCATCCCCTTAATACGAGGAGCAGCGGCCTTTATGGCAGACGCTTCCGCCGACTCACTCCGTTTGGCAGCAAGATCTGCAGGCCTTGTGAATAACGCAAGACGAGCGCTATGGATGAAAAGCTGGAAAGGGGACGCGCAATCTAAATCGAAAATATGCGCAATCCCATGTGAGGGTGAGTACCTCTTTGGTAAAACCTTGGACGAGATACTCAAAAAGGCAAAGGACAGGAAGAAAGCCTTTCCTGATTCATCTATTCCCTTTTACAGGAGAGTCTTTAAAAGGAGACCGTTTGGCAAAAGGAGGCAAACGGATAGGTCTACAACATGGACCGCTAAAGACGACAAGCAGAGAGGTACCATGTTTAGAAGACCCAACCCCCCAAAAGACAACAAATACTGAGGATATACCAGTTGGGGGCAGACTGAAGTTTTTCACCACTCAATGGGAAAAAATAACATCTAGCTCGTGGGTTTTAAATATCATCCGAGATGGAATTAAACTAAAATTCTCTCGTGTTCCCCACGAGTCATATATTATAACATCCCTCAGCTCGCCTATACAACAACAGGCTCTAGAGCTTGAAATTCAAACCCTATTATCAAAACGGGTTTTAGTCCAAGTTCCGGTGGGACAGGAAGGTAGGGGATTCTACTCTCCCTTATTCCTAATTTCCAAGCCCGACGGTTCTTTCAGGACAATCATAAACCTTAAAAAACTCAATTCATTTATTGAAAACTATACATTTAAGATGGAATCCATTAGGTCCACTATAAAACTCCTCTTTCCAAACTGTATGATGGGGGGCATTGATCTAAAAGATGCTTACTGTCATCTCCCTATTCATGACAGATACCAAAAATTCCTCAGGGTGGCGGTATTAATCAACAACGAGATTCGCCATTTCCAGTATGCGGCCTTGCCCTTCGGCCTTTCAACAGCGCCGAGGATCTTCACCAAGATAATGCTAGAGGTGATGGCCTACCTTCAAGGAAACTTTAATTGTGCCCTATCTGGATGACTTTTTGGTAATAGGAAATTCAGTTACTCAATGTACTGATCGTTTAGCTCACGCAATTTCCTCTCTACAGGACTTGGGTGGATCATCTTTACCAACAAATCCAGACTCACTCCGCTTTCCCGTCAGGCATTCTTGGGGTTCCATCTAGACTCCATATCTCAAAAGTGTCTTCTGCCTCAGGTAAAGATACTACTGATCAGACACAAAGTCCTAGCCGCGATAAATAATCCACGTATATCCCTAAGACAAGCTATGTCGTTACTAGGGTCTCTTATCTCTTGTATACCTGCAGTAAAATGGGCTCAATACCATACTCGAACACTACAACATCAGATTTTACAAGAAGATAGACGGTTATTTGGTCACCTAAATGCAAAAATAACCTTATCTCAGGAGGTTTTATCTTCCTTAGCGTGGTGGCTAGATTCAAATCATTTGATGAGTGGTGTTCCATGGGTAATAACGCCATCTCATACCATAACCACTGACGCCAGTCCTCATGGATGGGGCGCTCATATGGGGAATGATTTTTGCCAAGGGTTATGGAACATGGAGGAAAGCTGCAGCTCCTCTAACGTTAAAGAACTAAATGCAGTAAAATACGCCTTATACCATTTCCTCCCACAGCTTCAGGGGAAAGACGTCAGAATCCTTTCCGACAACACCACAGTGGCGTATCTAAACAGGCAAGGAGGCACGCGATCAGAGACTCTGCTGTCTTCTGCTACAGAAATCTTGAATCTAGCAGAAAGTCACCTAACATCCCTTACTGCGCTGCACATTAGAGGAGAAAACAATCAGCAGGCAGACTTCTTAAGTCGACACACCTTGAGACAAGGGGAGTAGTG
Source organism: Ranitomeya variabilis (assembly GCF_051348905.1). NCBI lineage: Eukaryota > Metazoa > Chordata > Amphibia > Anura > Dendrobatidae > Ranitomeya > Ranitomeya variabilis. Next base: position 504,392,021 of record NC_135232.1, read on the forward strand.
CCTAAACCAGCAGATTTTTCTGGACATAATATCCCTATGGGGCCGTCCTCAAATAGATCTCTTCGCCACAAGAAGAAACAGAAAAGTCCGGAGGTTTGCCTCCTTATCTCCAGCGGATCATCCGGACATTCTGGACGCTCTCCAAGCCCCTTGGCAGTTCAGTCTGGCGTACGCTTTTCCCCCGATCATATTACTACCCCAAGTCATACGCAAAATCAGAGAAGGAGGAAAAGTGATACTGATAGCTCCATTCTGGCCCAAGAGACCATGGTTCTCGTGGCTACAAACCATGTCGGTCTCAGAGCCTTGGGTCCTCCCCTCAACACCCAACCTTCTCTTCCAGGGTCCGTTTTTCCACCCTCAGGTGGACAATCTCCATCTGACGGCCTGGAATTTGAGAGGCAGATGCTAAAATCAATGGGGTTCTCGGAGGGATTGATTGACACACTCCTCCAAAGTAGAAAACCTTCCACTACAAGAATCTATGCAAGAATATGGAAAAAATTCCTACAATTCCATACATCTTCAAACACGTCAGAAATTCCGATACAGTCTATCCTGGAATTTCTTCAAAAAGGGAGAGAACTAGGTTTATCTGTAAACACCTTAAAGGTTCATGTTTCAGCACTAGGAGCCCTCTATGGCCATAACATTGCGGGAGATAGATGGGCATGCCGATTTATCACAGCCTGCGAACGGATAAACCCAGTTAACATACCTAGAATTCCACCCTGGGATCTAAATTTAGTTTTACAAGCCCTAACAGACTCTCCATTCGAACCAATAGACTCAATACCCATTAAATGCCTATCACTAAAAATGGCCCTATTGGTAGCACTGACTTCGGCAAGAAGAATCAGTGACATCCAAGCTCTCTCTGTAGATCCACCTTTCCTGTTAACCTTTCAGGATAAATTGATCCTTAAACCAGACCCTTCCTACCTTCCCAAAGTAGCAAAGAAATTCCATAGGTCTCAGGAAATAATTTTGCCCACTTTCTTCAGTAATCCCTCTACTCCTGAAGAACAGAAGTACCACACTCTAGATGTTAAAAGAATAGTGTTAAAATACATTGAAAGGACCAGCAGCTGGCGACAGTGTAGGGCTCTGTTTATATCCTTCCAGGGTCACAAGAAGGGTCATGGAGTAACAAAAAGCACCTTATCCTGGTGGATCAGAGAGTCTATCAGACTGGCTTATTCCGCGAGGAAAGAAAACCCTCCGGAAGGCATAACAGCGCACTCTACCAGAGCTATGGCATCCTCCTGGGCAGAAAGGGGAGAGGTCCCGATTGAGACTATATGTAAGGCCGCAACTTGGTCAAATCCCTCTACCTTCTATAATCACTATAGGCTTGACCTATCGTCAACTTCTGACCTAGACTTTGGCAGGACTGTCCTCAGCACGGTTGCCCCCCCCCCCCCCTAGGTGATGGTCTCTGAAAGATCTCCAGTGGGGTGCTGTCGTGGCGAAGAGTAAAAAGCCGGATTACTCACCGGTAATGCTCTTTTAGTGAGTCCACGACAGCACCCTCTTACATCCCTCCCTAGATTAATATAGTACATACTATTGAGTAAAAATTATTTTAATCATAAGCAAATAAGTTTGAAAAATGAAATGAATGATATTTGCCTAATACTGGCGGTCCTCCGGGTACTCTGAAATCAAAACTGAGGAGGAGAGGCGGACCGCCCCCTTTTATTTCTCGGTAGGTTTCCTGTTCCTGCGGGGCGGATCCCTCTCTCCAGTGGGGTGCTGTCTTGGACTCACTAAGAGCATTACCGGTGGGTAATCTGGCTTTTTTCCTCCCTCCTCAGTTGTCAATTCTTAGTCTGCTGTTGACATCATTTATTTCTTCTCTTATCTCTCACTTCTCCAGCATGTCTGATATGGTTATGTGTACTATGCAGCTCATCTGTCAGCTTAGACGCAAGTCTCTGTATCTATATTTCTTAAGACTACAGCCCATCCTGACACATGACTAGAAAGTGTTGCCATTTGAATTACATGACGATGGCCATTTTATTACATTCTTGGAGAACCTTTTTAATGTATATGTAGTAATACAATCACTGCCTGAGAAGTTCTAGGATCTACGCAATGCTTATATGGGCCACAAGTTTGATAAAGCTACCATATGGCTTCATATAGCTTGCATAGCCACTTTCACTATTGAACTTCACATATGTTCATTTTTTTTTTTCCTTATCAGCTTATTCCGCTACAAGCATCCAACAGAGAACGAATTAAGAGCACTCTCTGGAAAACTAAAGCCCAAAGCCAAAAAAGAGCGGTAAGATCACAAATAAATATAATCTACAGCAAGGATCCATAAAAGGGTTGTCATATGGGTAGGTCATCAGTATCACCTCAATGAATGTCTTACACCTGATATCCCGACTTTTCAACTATTCTTCGCTCTAGGAGCTGCATGTAAATGGTGAACGCTATTTAATCCATACTGGCTTCTGGTGAGAATTGTAGCTCAACTACTATTTAAGCGAGTAACTGATCTGCAGTATCCTGTAGATGTCACTACACATTAAATACTTATGGCTGACCATCTGGAATTACGGATTCATGGGTTTTTGCAATGGCTAACAGAGCTTTTAGACTCTATCTATCTAATAGAAGAAAAGTGTAATACTGTGCATGTGTCAGATTTAGTGAGATATTAAACTTTCAGCTTGCATTTTTTTTTTTACATTTTAGTTAACCTCTATTTTTGTAGGAGAATGAATGGAACCACAGATGAAAAACCACTTACAGTCCCAAGAGACATTGACCTTCATTTGGAGGTCACACCAATCACGACGGTTGATGCTCTTGGTAATTTATTTTATTTTATTGGGTAAAGGTAAAATAAAACTATAAAAACTTCCTTTTACATGCAAAATAAATCCGATCACTTTGTGCGGCTTGTGATACATAGTATTTCATCAGAGGGGACTGTATGAATCATGTTTAATACACAGTAATGATCACATGTACACTCACCGGCCACTTTATTAGGTACACCATGCTAGTAACGGGTTGGACCCCCCTTTTGCCTTCAGAACTGCCTCAATTCTTCGTGGCATAGATTCAACAAGGTGCTGGAAGCATTCCTCAGAGATTTTGGTCCATATTGACATGATGGCATCACACAGTTGCCGCAGATTTGTCGGCTGCACATCCCAAAGATGCTCCATACAAGGCAGGATGGATCCATGCTTTCATGTTGTTTACGCCAAATTCTGACCCTACCATCCGAATGTCGCAGCAGAAATCGAGACTCATCAGACCAAGCAACGTTTTTCCAATCTTCTACTGTCCAATTTCGATGAGCTTGTACAAATTGTAGCCTCAGTTTCCTGTTCTTAGCTGAAAGGAGTGGTACCCGGTGTGGTCTTCTGCTGCTGTAGCCCATCTGCCTCAAAGTTCGACGCACTGTGCGTTCAGAGATGCTCTTAGGCCTACCTTGGTTGTAACGGGTGGCGATTTGAGTCACTGTTGCCTTTCTATCAGCTCGAACCAGTCTGCCCATTCTCCTCTGACCTCTGGCATCAACAAGGCATTTCCGCCCACAGAACTGCCGCTCACTGGATTTTTTTTCTTTTTCGGACCATTCTCTGTAAAAACCCTAGAGATGGTTGTGCGTGAAAATCCCAGTAGATCAGCAGTTTCTGAAATACTCAGACCAGCCCTTCTGGCACCAACAACCATGCCACGTTCAAAGGCACTCAAATCACCTTTCTTCCCCATACTGATGCTCGGTTTGAACTGCAGGAGATTGTCTTGACCATGTCTACATGCCTAAATGCACTGAGTTGCCGCCATGTGATTGGCTGATTAGAAATTAAGTGTTAACAAGAAGTTGGACAGGTGTACCTAATAAAGTGGCCGGTGAGTGTATATCACTGCAGTATACACAATAAAGAATCGCCTTCCAGCTTGTCATGGAAGGCGAGTATAATGTGAGACTAGATGGACGTCATAAGTCACTTTCCTTTCTTGTCTTAGTATGTATGTATGTATTCGTTGGTATTTTTGGTGCCAAATTCATCAAAATGACCAGTGTGATTCAAGAATTTGCCGCAGAGTCATTAATTGGCTTCTTTCCTGTCCTAAACTCTTTTTGTGACTTTTGGCATCAAAATACTGGCATACTCCAGGGGCGACTGAAGTGAAGTTGCAGCAAATTTTAAAAAAGTCACAATTGATGCATGGAGTTAAAACCTCTGGAATTGCTAGACTCCGCCCACAAAGCATAAAGAAAACAAACGGGCGAGCACATATAAAATAGACCTCAAAAAAAGGTGCAAATAGAATGAATTGGGTGCAGAAAAAAAAGGCACAAAAATGGACAAAAAATAAGGGCAATGATGAATTTGGGCCTATACTTCCAAACATTTAGATTGCCAACCTATATTCATGACTTGTTCTCACCCTAAGAGGCAGTTGTTCTAAAGTCCATTGCTTTAAAGGGTTTATGACGAAGTCTGCAGTCACTCTGTCACTGTACACTTGTGTATCCTCACAGCATGCACTGTGCGGATTCTCCACTGCTACTGGCGCAACAGGGCGGTCATCAATATGTGTACGACTGGCCACATTCCAACTAGACATGCAAGGCCTGCAGTGAAATAGTGACTGCAGGTTTTTGTGATAAACTTGGACAACCCCTTTAAGGTAATCAACTTTCTGGTCATGAAGAGTGTCTCAGTATATTATTATTTGTGTATAAATTGTGACGTCCCAGTGACCACATCTCAGGATGTAGGTTTAAGATTCCCAGGGTACTTGTGCCTCTGCATTTGAAGAATGGGTGATTGAAGTCAATGTGACCACTATGGGACTTTGGGTATGATATTCTAGCCAGATTGTGCAAATTTATTGGTGCTTGATATTACTAGTATGAGGTGTACAGTTAAACTAATAAGGGTATAAGGACTTCCTACTGGAAGAAAACATGCTGGCAGATTTGCCTGGCATAGGTGGATATATCATGAGAGCCTTGGACCCAATAAATGCATATCATTGGGGTAATGTGATCTTGGCAGCATAAGGTCTGAAAACTGGCTAACAAAGGCATGCTTACACTGAAGATATTGAGTGACGCAATGCAGGGGAAATTGCAGGCCATTATTAATTGTTCAAAGGAGCACAGTGTATGCTACAATGCGGGATGTTTCCAGAGCTTGTAGATTGTTTGGGTCAAAATTGGGATTCGAGTGGCTGGCAGTGTCTTCGAATAGCCTTTTAGTTTGGCATATCCACCACAATGTCTGATGGGATAAAGGCGTGTCTTTGGGTGCCATACCAGATGTGCCAACTTATGGTTAGGCTTCAGTATAAGGCATATGGCTACTGCTTCTTCCTATAATGGCCCACATCATAACTGCTCTTAATAAAAGGCTAATTATACTCTTAAATGGTCAAATATCTAAATTTAGTCTATTTTCTTATATCAAGCTGTTTACATTGGAAGGCAGCCACATAATGAGGTGATATATTGATTTTGTTGTTATGCTTCGTATGCCATCATCCTTAGACCTCGTTCACATGTTCAGTATTTGGTCAGTATTTTACCTCAGTATATGTAAGCTAAAACCAGGAGTGGAACAATCAGAGGAAAAGTATAATAGAAACATATGCACCACTTCTGCACTTATCACCCACTCCTGGGGTAAAATACTGACCAAATACTAAATAAGTGAAGATAGCCTTATTTCTATAGATGTCTCAGATTACAACTATACCTAGCTAACTATGGCCTTGCTGTCAGCCATGGGCACTGTGTCATTGATGGGTTCTTTCTAGCCACGGTGAAGTCCACCTACTTTTTGTAGCTCACACTCTATTGTATTGTAGGTGACACTTTCCTACTTTTTGTTCAGTCTCTGAGTATGTAATCTCTTTCTAGTAATAGCACTTAATTCTATTTTTTTCCTTCATTTTGCAGTGCTTCGATATTTCCTGGAGTACCAGTGGTTTATAGACTTTTCATTGTACTCAACTATCATCTACCTGTTGACTGAAGGATACTACTGCCTAGTGAATGCCCAGAATGAAATCAATATTGGTGTTTTGTGGTGTCTGCTGACTGTCATTTTTGCTATGTATCCTTTAAGGCCTCATGTAAGGGGATGTGGTAACTGGGATCTTGGATTCTAAGAGCAGCATATGTTGGTTATTCCTTACCCCAAATCCTCCAGTAAAGTTCTGTTTACCATGATGAAGCACTACTTCCGCTCAGAAGAGGGAGGAGAGCGCTCGGTCTGCTTGACCTTCGCCTTCTTCTTTATGCTCATCGCCATGATAGTGATGGTTGTAAGAGAAGAGTATTTAGAGTTTGGACTGGAACCAGGTATTCACATTACCTCCAATCTCTTCTGTCCCATTTTTAACCTTTTACTGACTTTGGAAGTACCTGTACGCCCCATAATTTTGATGTGGGCTCAGGAGCAGTCGCAGGGCGACGATGGGTTGCCATGACAGCATGGCAATCCGTGCCTCCAAGGAAGGTCTATGCAACGACCGAAACGTTATGTTGTCACTGTGGAGTGCAACTCCCAAATAAATCCCCTTGAAATTCACTATTTGAGTGCCAAGTTCTTCCTATGTATATTCCTATAGATTGGGCTCCTACTTTTTGCACCTAGATTTCATAGGTGACCATGATTTTTGCTGTACACAGCAATACTGTGGGGAAAAAAAATGTAAACTCCAGAATTGCAGTATTTCTACCACCACAACACCACTAAAAATGCAATAAGTAGCATTTAAAAAGTTGTATCTACCCAAAAACTATCAATAAAATGTCTGTTCGACTTTGCAAACAACAAGCCCTCACACAGCTCTATCGACTAAAAACTGAAACCGTTACAGATCTTGGAAAATGACAAAAGCACATGCAACTTTTTTTTTTTCTTTTAATTTCCTTTTTTTTTTTTTTAAATGTATGTAATTCTTGTATCGCCATAATCACTGTAGAATCATATTGGCAGGTTATTTTTACCGCATAACTAATGCTGTAGAAACAAAGCCCCAAATCAGTTGTTGAATTGCGTTGTTTTTTTCTTTGGGAATTTTTTTACCTGTTTCCCAGTGCATCGCATGGTGAAATGAATGATGTCATTAAAAAGTACAACTCGTCCCGCAAAATACAAGCCCTCATGTAGTTGTATGGACAGAAAAATAAAAAAGTTATGGGGAGGAAAAAACAAGAGCGTAAAAATGGAAAATTGCCTGTTTGGTTATGGTTATGGTTCTACAGGTCCTTCTCAAAAAATTAGCATATAGTGTTAAATTTCATTATTTACCATAATGTAATGATTACAATTAAACTTTCATATATTATAGATTCATTATCCACCAACTGAAATTTGTCAGGTCTTTTATTGTTTTAATACTGATGATTTTGGCATACAACTCCTGATAACCCAAAAAACCTGTCTCAATAAATTAGCATATTTCACCCGACCAATCAAATAAAAGTGTTTTTTAATACCAAACAAAAAAACCATCAAATAATAATGTTCAGTTATGCACTCAATACTTGGTCGGGAATCCTTTGGCAGAAATGACTGCTTCAATGCGGCGTGGCATGGAGGCAATCAGCCTGTGACACTGCTGAGATGTTATGGAGGCCCAGGATGCTTCAATAGCGGCCTTAAGCTCATCCAGAGTGTTGGGTCTTGCGTCTCTCAACTTTCTCTTCACAATATCCCACAGATTCTCTATGGGGTTCAGGTCAGGAGAGTTGGCAGGCCAATTGAGCACAGTAATACCATGGTCAGTAAACCATTTACCAGTGGTTTTGGCACTGTGAGCAGGTGCCAGGTCGTGCTGAAAAATGAAATCTTCATCTCCATAAAGCATTTCAGCCGATGGAAGCATGAAGTGCTCCAAAATCTCCTGATAGCTAGCTGCATTGACCCTGCCCTTGATGAAACACAGTGGACCAACACCAGCAGCTGAGATGGCACCCCACACCATCACTGACTGTGGGTACTTGACACTGGACTTCAGGCATTTTGGCATTTCCTTCTCCCCAGTCTTCCTCCAGACTCTGGCACCTTGATTTCCGAATGACATGCAAAATTTGCTTTCATCAGAAAAAAGTACTTGGGACCACTTAGCAACAGTCCAGTGCTGCTTCTCTGTAGCCCAGGTCAGCCGATTCTGCCGCTGTTTATGGTTCAAAAGTGGCTTTACCTGGGGAATGCGGCACCTGTAGCCCATTTCCTGCACACGCCTGTGCACGGTGGCTCTGGATGTTTCCACACCAGACTCAGTCCACTGCTTCCTCAGGTTCCCCAAGGTCTGGAATCGGTCCTTCTCCACAATCTTCCTCAGGGTCCGGTCACCTCTTCTCGTTGTACAGCGTTTTCTGCCACATTGTTTCCTTCCAACAGACTTACCATTGAGGTGCCTTGATACAGCACTCTGGGAACAGCCTATTTGTTGAGAAATTTCTTTCTGCGTCTTACCCTCTTGCTTGAGGGTGTCAATGATGGCCTTCTTGACATCTGTCAGGTCGCTAGTCTTACCCATGATGGGGGTTTTGAGTAATGAACCAGGCAGGGAGTTTTTAAAAGCCTCAGGTATCTTTTGCATGTGTTTAGAGTTAATTAGTTGATTCAGAAGATTAGGGTAATAGGTCGTTTAGAGAACCTTTTCTTGATATGCTAATTTATTGAGACAGGTTTTTTGGGTTATCAGGAGTTGTATGCCAAAATCATCAGTATTAAAACAATAAAAGACCTGACAAATTTCAGTTGGTGGATAATGAATCTATAATATATGAAAGTTTAATTGTAATCATTACATTATGGTAAATAATGAAATTTAACACTATATGCTAATTTTTTGAGAAGGACCTGTATGTGATCTCTTCTCAATTCTCATAGTTTTTCTATGTCTCTCATATATAATAGAGCTATTTTTTATTGCAGGTATAGATAATATATGTCACAATCTGGAAATTTTACTTAAACAGCAAGGCTGGCAGTTATCGTAAGTTGCCTCTTAGAATTTTTTATCAATGTACTTAACTTGCTGTAATCTTGGCAAATGTTGCAAGTTTTTGCTATTTAATCTGAGAGCAGCATGATGTATGGGGCAGAGAGCCTGATTCCAAAAATGTGACATTTATTAGGCTGTGTGCTGTAGTTTCAATACAAGCAGTGTTTTATCAGCAGGAGATTAACACTAGAGGACTAGGTCTCATGTGCAGACCAGTCAGGCTAATCTGCATAACCCCGCCCCCACCACTGATTTGTAGCTGACAATTCAGTGTACACAGAAAACTGCTAATCAGTGGTGTGGGAGGGGTTATATGCAGCTCAGCTTTCTGACCACTGCAACATCTATATATACATCTTTATTTGTTTGTTGTATATAGAGGTGGCTACTCTTCATGCGCACCTGTGCACACCAGTTTTTTGATTTGGAAGTGCCAGTCAGTCTTTTGCTATTTCTATATTGGCTCTCTGACCGAGCACTCAGCGTGTGGTGGCTATAATTGCAGCAGGATCCTACCAACCAGAAATTCAGGCTTCAGCCTAAGAGACACGTAGGTTCCCAGCAAATCGGAGACCACCTTGTTGTTGGCTGCTGGACATGCATGAATTGGCCAAATTACGTGCTACGTGTCTCCATTCTTTTCTTCTTATCTAGAGCAGTAATGCTATTCATATTTCATATATTACATATTTACATGCTTTAGCACTACAGAGTGCAACTTTCTGGACTGCTATAGATGTAGCGGTGAACAAAGTGTCAGATCACTGGAATCGAGCTTTCTGCCTCCAGATCATGCTGCTCTCAGATTACATTGCAAAAAACCTGCTGACAGGTTCGCTTTAATCCTGCACTTACTGTATAATCTAAACATATGGTTTCTTATTTTTGGACATCTGTTTATGATAAACCCAATTTAATTCATTATGATAGTACACTTGTGGTAGTTTGTATTGATAGACGGTACATGTGTCATGCAGGTTAGGGCTATGTTGGTATGCAGTGTTTTTTTCTGCAAATTAAAAGTTGCTTGTTACAGTACCAGCAAAAGCTATGAGATTTCAGAAATCTCATGCGCACGCTTGTTTTTTATTTTCTTCCCTTACGGAATTTGAGAATTGCATCATTTTTCAAATTTGGAGCATCTCAATTCTTTCAGCGTTTTTGCAACATTTTTTTCACCATAGAAAGCAATTAGTAAGTAAGAAAATAAACACTAAAAAAAAATGCAACAAACGCTTTTGGTGAATAAGACTAAATGTATTAAACCTGTACTGTAGACAAAGCACACCTGTAATCCATATCCCCAGAGCAGCAAAACACAGCAAAATGTGCTTTTTGAACATCTCGTATTTACTGCCAAGAGAGCAGGTTCTGCCTGCAGAGAAAACGCAGCAAAAAATGCTGCATGTGAATATAGCCTAAAGGTGCAACATACAGTTAGGCCCAGAAATATTTGGACAGTGACAATCTTTGTGATTTGGGTTCTGCAGGCCATTATTTTTTTATTTTTTTTTAAATGAAACCACTGAGATGCAATTGCAGTGTAGACTTTCAGGTTTAATTAAAGGGGTTGAACAAAAATATCCTGTGAAATGTTTAGGAATTGGAACCGTTTTTCTACTAAGTCTTCTCTTTTCAGGGGCTCAAAATAAATTGTACAAATTAACTTTACCATAAATAAAATGTTATTAGAGAATCTTTTGCGGGCAAGGTCTCCCTGCAGTCTGGAAGCCATGGACGTCACTAAATACTGGGTTTCCTCCTTAGTGATGCTTTGCCAGGCCTTCACTGCAGCTGACTTGAGTTGCTGCTTGTTTCTGGGTGTTTCTGCCTTAAGATTTCGTCTTAAGCATGTGAAATGCAGCTCGATGGGCTTGAGATCTGATGATTGACTCAATTATTGCGGACTATTCCACATCTTTGCCTTAAAAAAAAAACACAAAACTCCTGGGTTGCTTTCACATTACGTTGTGTGTAATTGTCCACCTGTACTGTGAAGCACGATCCAATCAACCCTGCTGCATTTGGATGAATCTGAGCAGAAAGTATAGCCCTGTACACTTCAGAATTCATTGCTTATGTCTTCAGACACATCATCAATAAACACCAGTGAACGGGTGCCATTGGAAGCCATGCTTGTCTGTGCCATCACACTGCCTCCACCATGTTTTACAGAGGATGTGGTGTACTTTGGATCATGAGCCGTTCCACGCCTTCTCCATACTTTCTCCTTGCCATCATTCTGGTACAGGTTGATTTTAGTTTCATCTGTCCAAAGAATGCTTTTCCAGAACTGGGCTGGCTTCTTTAGATGTTTTTTTTTTTTTTTTTGGCAAAGTCTAATCTGGCTTTTCTTCTTTTTAAGGTTGATCAATGGTTTGCACCTTGTGAGGAGCCCTGTGTATTTGCTCTTATGGAGTCTTCTCTTTATGGTAGACTTAGATATTGAAACACCTACTTCCTGGAGACTGGTCTTTACTTGGGTTTCCTTTATGAAGGGGTTTTTATTCACCATGGAAAGAATTCTGCATTCATTCATATCTGTTGTCTTCTGTGCACATCCAGGCCTCTTTGAGATCCCAAGCACACTAGTGCGTTTCTTTGTTTGCAGGCTGTACCAAACTGTTGTTTTCTGGTATCTCGATGATGGATTTGTTCTTTTTTTTTTCAACCTAATGATGGTCTGTTTCACTGAGAGCTTTCACTTTTGACCACATGTTGTGGGTTCACAGCTACAGCTTCCTAATGCAAATGTCACACCTGTAATCAGCTCCAGATCTTTTACCTGCTTTAATTGAAGATGCATTAACAAAGGAAAAGCCAATCAAAGAGCTCTTGAGATAATTGTCCAATTACTTTTGGTCCTTTGAAAAAGAAGCTGCTACATATTAAGGAACTGTAATTCCTAAACCCTTATTCCAATTACGATGTGAATACCCTCAAATTAAGGTCACATTCACGTTTAATATTTGGTCAGAATTTTACATCGTTCACATTTGCGTTGGGCAGAGCTGCGGAGGGCTGCGTACTCCCCCGTACGTCCTCCGTTAAGCCCCGCCCACTTCCGCACCTATTCCATTCAGCTCCGCCTAAGTCTGCATGCGTCCTGCGTACCTATTTTTAATATTGGGTACGCAGGCCATGCAGATGTATGTGGATGCGTCCGCATGCGTCATTTTGACGCTGCACCGAACTGCGTCGAACGCAACATGTTGCATTTTGTTGCTGTCGGCGCAGCGTCAAAACGACATATACAGTGTTAAAGATAGGTACGCAGGACACATGCACATGTAGGCGGAGCTGAATGGAAGAGGTGTGGCAGTGGGCGGGGATTAACAGGAAGTACTAGAAAGTACGCAGCCCTCCGCAGCTCTGCCCAACGCTAATGTGAACGTAGCCTAAGCCAGCAGGTGTGACCGGAGGTAAAAAAATGTACCTCCGGTAACAGGTGTTGGCTGATGGGAGTACTCCTCCCATCAGCCTACGCCTTCTGTCGGTGGTAATAATTTTACCGCCAATCAGAGCCGCCGGTGTTTCTCAAGCTATCATGCAGAAGACAGCGTGGGAAAAGCTCGATGTTAGGGGTGCCAAACCCTAAGGGTATGTGTCCACGTTCAGGTTTGCTTCAGGCTTTGGTCAGGATTTTATGCAGGTAAAATCCTGACCAAAACTGCACCTGAGGTCACTGGCAGGTCACCTGCGGTGTGCCTGCGTGTTTTGCTCATTGTAGCAACATGCTGCATTTTGAAAAAACGCACCGCATGTGCGTTTTCGCGGCAAAAACGCATGCGTTTTTTAACGAATAGTGGAGTCGGGATTTCATTAAATCCCCTCCACTATGCTGTAACATCTGGACGCTGCGTTTTTGACGCTGCGGAAAAACGCAGCGTCAAAAACGCAGCGTTTCCTGAACGTGGAAACATACCCTAACAGTCAAACAGACTTCCTGGAGAAATCTGGGTTCGTACCCCAACTTTACTGTTCGGATTCGCCCATCTCTAGTTATGAGTCACCGAACAATTTAGGCAGATGTGGCAAAATGCTGCAAAGTAATAATTCTTTGACTAAATAGAGTCCTGGAATTAATTATATGGCCATAGCCCTGATGTGAACATCGAGTCTGTCTGTAGATTACATGAGACAGAAGGATTTGCATAAACCTACATTCATGCTTAAAAAAACAAGTACAAGCGTATCTAGAAGAATTGGTGCAGTTTTAAAGGCAAAGAGTGGTCATACCAAATATTCAATTGATTTAGTTTTCTCGTATTCATTCACTTTGCATTTTATACATTGATAAAAATAAACTATTAACAGTTCTATTTTTTTTTTAAAGCATTCTTACTTTTGCAACATTTTCTCCACACGTAAATCATTTGCACATTACGATAGAATTAAGTTGTATGAATGCCATGCTGCTGTTCTAAGTCCATGTGCGCTGTTTTTCAGGGTCCCCTTTATTAAACTGGGTTTCAAAATTGCATTGGTTGCCCTATGCTCATTCCTTGGTGCTTGTCTGACATTCCCCGGCCTGCGATTGGCTCAGACTCACCTGGATGCTCTTAAGATGGCAGCAGACAGACCCATGCTTCAGTAAGTATATTGTCAAAGATGGCTTAAATGACAACGTTTGGGTGGACCAGAACAAAAAATATCCAGTTGAGTTAAATAACCATACTAAGTCCATTATACCCAGAATTTCACTTTAAAGAAGCACTCCTCCTCCTCCCATCAAAGTTTTCATCCTCTTAATATATTGCAATCATATTATATAGCACTGTGTACTTACAATTGCTCATTTTACCCTTCTACCCAGTAAATTTTTCTTTTTTCTCTGCTCTATGTAGAAACAGGAAGTATCTTGTCCCTGCATTTATCATTCCCCTTTTCACCTCCTGACCCATCTGCCCCCTCCTCCCCCATATCAGAGACTTTTGCAGTGACTTATGACTCACACAGGGAAAATTGACCTCCTGTTTCTGCATAGAGCTTAGAAGGATTCAGCTTGTCAGTTTTTAATCACGTGATGTCATAGACCTAATGGAGAACAGAAGAATTAGCTGGGTAGAAAGGCAAAATGAGCAATTGTAAGTACACAGTGCTATGTAAAATGATGCTTGCAATATATTAAGAGGATACAAACTTTGGTGGGAAGAGGAGGAGGAGTGCTTCTCTAATGTCCTGAAAAATGTGGTAGTATTGTGCTGGTCCTATTCGTCAGTGTTTCCCATTGACTTTTTATTTTTCTCACAATCATGTTACTTTCTATCTAAAAAAGCAATGTATTACTCTGTTTGAAGAGGCAGGTGGTAATGTATGGGGCCACAGCAGATTGCAGGGTGGGCACATCTGAACTCAGTGGAAAGTGTGACTTGCCCCTGTTAATGATAACTCTTCTGTGCCCTCTTTATGCAGGCTTCTACTTCATGCCAGCTTTCTGCCTCCTGTCATTGTGGTGTTAATGTGGATCCGCCCAATCACCAGAGACTTTCTGTTAAATGCACCAATGGGTAAAAAAGCTGTACAGCTGTAAGTAACGTGAAAGTAAAGGCAAAATATTCTACAAATCTATCTCGCGGCATAGTGGATGCAGAGCTAGTATTGATTTCTAATGTCATTGATAGGACCAACAGAAAAGACTTGTTGCTTAAATAAGGTTTTATGTTAAAAAAATAAATCTTTTAATTCTGGGTTTTTTTTTTTTCTTTGTCAGTCCATTTTTCTATTTCAGTTTCATATTATAAAACTTGTCAAATGATCCTGTGTGAGCAAAGGCCCCAAACCAGGCTTTTCGTATTTTCTCGTGACTCTTTACAACCTAAGAAAATAACAAACTGAACATGTTCAAACGAAATGATATCTTTATCTTTTCAGTATGTCAGATTCCACATACAACACTTTCCGCCTCTGGGTCATTGTGATTTTATGTCTCCTCCGCCTCTCCTTAACACGCTTCCATTTGCAAGCATATCTCGGCTTAGCTAACAGTTGGGTTGAGCAAATGAAGAGAGAGGCTGGACGGATATCCATGTTGGAGATTCAGCGTAAAGTAAGTAGCCAAGAGAAAACAAGTAATCAGGTTCCCCTACAACACAAGAAATGGTCCCTAATGAAGTGAGCCATAATCTGCCGTCCCGAGATATATTGGGAGGCATGTACTAAGAGCTGCTTGCACTACAATATATTCCTTAAAGAGAACCTGTTATAGGAGTACTTTATCAGGCTCCTAATAATGTGTGTACTCACCAGAGTGTTACTGCAAAGTATGTAATCCAAGCGCTTGTGTACGCGGACTAGTATGGGAGCTCCATTATTCACAGTTCACTGATATCACGCTCACAGCAGCATGATTGGCAGAGAAGCGTGTGCAGCGCTCTATCCTTAGGATAGGTCATCAATGTCTGATGATTCGGGGTCTGAGACCCGGCACCCCCACCAGTCATGTTATAATCAATGTGCAGTACCCTGCCTTGGCCACTACCAGAAGACGGGGCAGCTCCACAACGGAGCACTTCCGGCTGCCTCTGACACCAAAGACAGCTGATCAGCGGGGGTGCCAGGTATTGGACCCCGATCAATCAGACATTGATAACCTATCCTAGGTCATCCATGATAAAGTGGTGGACAACCGCATTAAACATGTTATTAGGAGCCTGGTATTATTCTATATCCTCCTTCCCTTTAAATGTTGCATAGTCCTTCCGAAACCTATTACAATGTAGCCAGAAGGTAAAGCCATAGAATAGATCTGTTTTACTGTGCACGGACATCAATTTCTGTCAGCCGTAAACATTAAATCACATTTAGTGGAGTGTATTTCGTGTATGTATGCAATTAAATTTAAATTTTTATTTTTTTTTTGTGCAGATTTCCCGCATCTTTTGTTACCTTACTGTAGTGTCTTTACAGTATTTGGCACCAATCATTTTTACCCTGCATTGTGTTTTCTTGCTGAAGTCAATGGGTAGGTAAAATTGTAAATGCTCTATGTCCTCAATATGAAACCACATCTAACGTATAACGCCAAATAATTTGCCTATTTGTGGGGAATGCAGCTTGGTGGGAGACCCACCCAGCTTGTGTATTTCGCTGTAGATATTGGCCACCGTGCCCAGCCAAAGTGATCAGTCCGTTGTTGCTATATTACTAAAGGGCGCATGCCGATTGGCGATCTAATGTGCAGCACAATACATGACTGGTCCCTTGGTCACCAAGTGAAGGGAGGGAATCACTTTATTTTTACTGTACACTCTGAAAAAGATCTTGTTTCCATAAATGAGAACACGCTTTGGCCTACACGGCTTGCCATGCATGTAAAGTCACTAAAATAAGCTAGACCATACACATGATGGTTGTCGGTTGATGTCATCTTTCCCAGCTTCCATATTAACATGCATTTTTCTTAATGATGGGTTTCATGGGACAGCCCAGTAGTGTGCTTACACATATAGGTCCCGATTCATCAAGACAAGCATTTTTCACACTGGTCTTGATGAGGGAGCCTATTTGAGTCAGACGCTACTGATTAATGAAGAGGCACACGCCTTTAAATGAATCAAGAGTGTCTGATGGGTGGTGTACACCTTCATGCACAGCTTACCATGGCCTAGATGAGTTTTGGCGTCACGTCCCTGTCCCTCCCCAGTTTCATCCATTTTGACAGATCTGGGAGAAACTATTGTGGAAAAAAAAATCAAGTTACAAAATTTTTGCGCAACTCCAAGTTGTGCCAAAGTTTTGCGGCTTTACAGAGAAAATTTACTCCAGAATTCTGGCGACATTGCTTTGATTCCTCTACAAAGCCCAACCAAGTTAGGATGTGTGTGGCCACTTCCATGAATTGGGTATTAATAAGTCTCTATTCCATGTTATGTGCAATTATTATATGTTTCCAGGTGATTACTCTTGGGGTCTGTACCCAGAAACCATTGGCTTTTCCCCTGTAGTAGAGTATTCTACTGCACCAGCCATTACATCTTCTGAAGAAGAGGAAGACTCTGAGGATGTTCAGATTGCCGTCGAGCAGATAATAGGGGCACTGAGTGCTTTCCGAACCATCTTCTCTTCCATTTTCTTCCGTGGTCTGTTTGGTTTTTTGACATGGTGGGTCTCTGTGTGCCAAATTGTCACTAGCCTATTTGGTCTCTACTTCCATCAGTACTTAGGAGCCTCATAGATGTGGAAAAGGATCATTGGAAGATCGAAAAACTCTACTAGGCTTTTCGGCAAGTGCACACTGCTTTCTCACTGGCTACATTACTATAGAGCTCTAAAGCATGTATGCAATGAATAAACATAAGTACAGTAACTTTTTAAAGGAAAATAAAAAGGACTATGAAATCAATAACAACCATTATGTGGAAGAAAAGATTTATTTAAACCAGACTCACAGCAGCATGGGCCCACTGTAATGCTAAATGGACTGAATCAGAGGTTTTTTACTGTGTGTTTTTTTTCTGAGCAGATTTTATTTGGTTTGTTTGGCACATATTACCGTAGTAACTTGGGTCATCGTGACCAAACAGAAATATTTTTACTTTATATGCAAATGAATAAAAAAAAAATATCCACAATGATAAAATGCGTTGAAGTAAAATTAATGTCCCGCTTGTAAGGCTTCATTCACATGTCCGTTTACCTGACTTTGTCGCAAGTGTTCAGTCGTTGTTCTCCACTGTAAACACCATGACACATTAAATTGGGGATATTCACATATCAATTTTGCTGAACAATAGTCGCATTGCAGACCTGTCCCCTCACTGTGGTCTCATTTTCAGCCTGAGGGCTACCATTTAAGTGAATAAAATGGCACCACATGGATATACTGATGGGACATAGACCAAAATTAGATGAAAACTGTATCGAACCCATGGATGAAAGTGTTTGAATTCAACCCTAGTCCTTTACAGTTCTTGATTTGTACTGTAACTGGTACAGTAGGAACTGAAATATAGGAACTGCATGGAAATAAAGGTGTTTATTTATTTTTATATATTGATTTTTTTTTTTATAGTCAAATTCTAACTGTGCCTTGTTTTGTACAGAATTTTGTTACAGAATTTTATGTTTGACTATAATAGTATGGGCGTCTCTAACTGGCTGTAAGCCAGATACTGTACACTACACTTGTGGCTACGTTCACATTCAGTATTTTACCTCAGTATGTATAAGCCAAAACCAGGAGAGGAACAATCAGAGGAAAGTGTAATAGAAACATATGCACCACTTCTGTATTATCACCCACTCCTGGTTGTGGCTTACACATACTGAGGTAAAATACTGACCAAAAGCCATGTTCACACGTTCAGCATATGTGTGACTAGCGCCTTATCCCTGTGCATTTATGATACTAGACAACTACCCCCTCCTGGATGATAGATGTCGGAGTGGTTGTTCATCAGTATTTGATGCCTGTGCTGCCTCAGCCTTAACATGGGGGGCTGCTGCATCATACGGTGCATTAGTATTGTGACCAGGTTTGGTAAGTATGGCTGCCTCATTTCTACTGTTTTTCTGTTATGTGCTTTTGCTTTGGTATGCTAAACAATTTTATTTTGCTTTGATTTTAGGCATATTTGTAGTACTTGCAAAAAACGGTAAATAGAATGAAATAAACACAAATCTAATACAATAAAACACAAATGCTAGGAAATTGTTTTAATAACCCTTTAAAAATGCTGGAATGAAATGTGTTGGTGGACTAATGGAGCAAATCTAGGAGTTGTTTAAATGGAATTTTAATTATACAAAAATGTCCAACACAATTGTTTTAGGCACTTTAAAAAAATAAATAAAAAAAAATACATATTTACACTTCAAACCAAATAATGGGTCGAATAACCAAAAAGATCCATATTAAAAATATACCTTTATTAATTAAACATGCTAGTAAAAAAAGCAGAGATGTCACAATAGGGGACGCTTGGAGGTGGCACTCTGTGACTAAAATGTAATCCTTGTGCTCACAATTAAATTTGTAACGGTTACGATATGCCATAGGGAGCCACAGAAAAAAATGGAATAGATCAGGTAATATGTATTTACATGAAGTGATGCACTCGCTAGGTCCACAATAGTCACTATTATGGTACAATGAGTTAAATTATGAAAATGATAAACTCACAGCTGTATTGGTGCTGACGTAACAGTATGTAGACTTAGGTGCTGCCCTCATGAATTACTATTTGCCACTTGTGTGAAAAACTAAAAATGTGCCTAAGCACTAAGAAGCAGGTATTTACATGAAGTGATGCACTCGCTAGGTCCACAATAGTCACTATTATGGTACAATGAGTTAAATTATGAAAATGATAAACTCACAGCTGTATTGGTGCTGACGTAACAGTATGTAGACTTAGGTGCTGCCCTCATGAATTACTATTTGCCACTTGTGTGAAAAACTAAAAATGTGCCTAAGCACTAAGAAGCAGGTAGTTGCTACTTACCTGCCTGTTGTGACCGGCGCCGCTCATTGCCGTCACAGAGCGCTTCTGTCAGGGATTCACCTGCTTCTGCTGACATTACATCGACAGAGTGGCTTCAGATGTCATTCTGAGTGACAGTCAGCTCCCTCAGATAGGCAGCAGGAATCCGACTGACAATCAGAATGACGTCTAAGTCCTGCCCTGTCAACAGAGCGGAGCGTAAAAGAAGCAGCCGTTCTGTGAACGTGACGCCAGCAGAGGCTTCTGAATCCCAGCAAGAGCAGTCTGTGACCACTCCGTGCCGGCCATGAACGGCACTGGGCACGACAGGCAGGTAGGTAGGTAGCAACTGCCTGTCTGTTAGTGCTTAGGCATATTTGTTCACAAAGTCCCACCATTGTGGGACACATACGCCCAGAAGGAATGCACCCAACAGTGGCCACAGTAAGGTTGGGTGCCTAGGTATCCGCCCACTACAGGGACCCATTGTAAAGGGTACGAGTTCAGCGTACTGAATCTGTTTATAACATCACGCAAAAAAGATGACAATTGGTCAGACTCGATATAATAAATATACTATAAACTTTATTGATACCAATATAAAGAACAGGGAAGTGGAGGGAAGACAGTGGCAACACTGAAACTACTGCTGTAAGCTTAAAAGGAAGGGCGCTGCCACAACTCACAGTCCTCAATCATGAGAATAATGTACATAGAAATTTGAAAAAACTAAGCAAAAAGTGAAAAAAGCATAATAAAAAACCAAATAGACACAAAGTAAATATATATGTTGCAGCAGGCGGGAACCTAAGCACACACTAACAGTCCAGAAAACGTTGAGATAGGCAAACTGGTAAAAAACATTCTAATACCACCACATATGTGTGCCAGAGCCTACCAAATATAGTTAATAATGTATGTCATTGTGGCAAGGTACCCACCGCAGAGAGGACAGGAGTGTTGGGAACGCGCTTCCACCCCAACGCGCGTTTCGGCGGTCACACCTTCGTCAGGGGGCACATACGCCCAGAAGGAATGCACCCAACAGTGGCCACAGTAAGGTTGGGTGCCTAGGTATCCGCCCACTACAGGGACCCATTGTAAAGGGTACGAGTTCAGCGTACTGAATCTGTTTATAGTACTTTATAAACTTTTTCATTTTGCTCAAGTAAGCAGACTTGTTACCTTCAAAATCCTTGGGATTGTGAAATTTTGTAGAAAGACTGAAACACTGAATGTATAGTCCCATTTTCCAGGTCGTCCCTTATGACAGCACCACAAGGAGGTTGCTCTTCATATCCTTGATAGGGACAGGAACACAGAAGAGGTTAAATAGCCCCTCCCCACCTCCACCCTTCAGTGTTTTTCCTGTCCCTATCAGGGACAGACGCAGGAGAGAGTTCTCCAGAAGATTTACCTGATATCGGTCAGGTCTTGGAGCAGACGCTCCTGACTGCGGTCCCATCCTCCTGTTAGGGGGCTCTGGCCGCGAGGGTCTTGCGGAGAAGACTCCTCAGAAGTTGCTGGAGACCGACGGAGGTACCTCCGCAACTAGGTTGAGCTGTGTGCTCCCAGGGCCTGTCTCATCCCCTCACAAAGGGGCTCTGAGACAGCGGCTGCGGTGTCCGGCGCTCCCTCAGGCTCCACGTGCGGCCGGTGCTGGCGTCGTTCCCCGGACTTCCGGTCCGGCGCCCGGTCAGTGACTACTTCCGGGGGCGTGGCCAGATTCCTGGGGTCGGCGGCGCCGAAGCATTTCGGGATACGCCGGAAAGCCTGTGGGGGAAAAGCAGTGACCTGAACAGAATGGCGGCCGGATGGTGCGCCAGAATCCAGGTCCCAGGCTGGCGGCGTGCGTTCCGGAGGACGCATGCGCAGTACAGCTGGGCACCTGGAATTACCGTGGAAGCCGGCAGCTGAGCTCGGAAGGAGGACGAATCAGATGTCTTGAAGCAGGGTAAGACTGACTACTTAATGACAGACAACTGACAGCACACTTGACTCAGTAAAATGGAAGGTGCTAGTCGTCCAATCCTTAGAGCTGCCCACGGACCATGTGAGTAGTACGTGGTATGAGAGACATTACATTACCTTAGATCCGTAGCTACAGGGGTCTCCCTTACATTTACAGGATAAGGACATCCCTGAAAGGCCGGCGGTAAAGAAAAGGACCATCAGATGTCCGTTATGCACCGTCAAGCTACCAGATGGCTATAAAAAGAAGTTATGCGAAAAATGCATCGCTAAACTTCTAAAAGATGAACAGGCTTCGTTACTAGATAATATAAAGACCATGATCCGAGACGAAGTCCAAGCTACGGTGTCTACAATGGTGCCACCCCAGTCTCCACGGTCTCCAAGGCCTAAAAGGCCCAGATGGGACATGGACCTAAGTTCCGAGGAAGGAGAGGTCTCGGGGTATTCCGATCCAGGCTCAGAGGAACAGGGTCCGTCGGCGGTATCACCAGAAGAACGGAAGAGATACCGGTTTTCATCCGAAAATACGGACATACTGCTCAAAGCAGTTAGAAGCACCATGAAGATAGAGGACTCGTCTGAACCACTATCGGTTCAAGACGAAATGTTCGGAGGCCTAAGAACTCGCAGAAATAGTTTTTCCGGTCAATAACCACATTACAGCAATGATAATGGAAGAGTGGGAAGACGTGGGAAAAAAACTAGTAGTCCCGAGAGACTTCAAGTACCGTCTTCCCTTCGATCCAGAAGAAACTAAGATCTGGGAATCGGTTCCAAAAATTGATATTCCTGTGGCTAAGGTCACAAAGAAAACGGCTATCCCCTTCGAGGACTCATCAGGATTAAAGGATCCGATGGATAAGAGGTCAGGAGATCTTCTCAAAAAAGCCTGGGAGTCATCGGCCGCCATTATGAAAACGAACATAGCGGCTACCTCTGTTGCAAGGTCTATGAGTCTTTGGGTAGACGAGTTGGAGAGTCATATTACAGACAGAACCCCAAGAGAAGAGATCCTAAAATCTTTCAGTGCTAAAAATGGCGACTGATTTTATGGCGGACGCTTCCGCGGAATCGGTGCGTTTTGCTGCCAGGAACAATGCACTGTCAAACGCAGCAAGAAGAGCCTTATGGCTGAGATCATGGTCGGGAGATACCCAATCCAAAAACAAGCTGTGTTCGATTCCATTTTCAGGATCTCACGTATTCGGTCCAGTTCTTGACGAGCTACTCGAGAAGGCGTCCGATAAGAAAAAAGGCTTCCCTGAAGAAAAGCCAAAGAAGACACAATTTTTTCGTAGAACTCGCTCTCACCCAAGACAGGACTACAGAGGGAAAGGGAAGTCCGGCAGATGGAGCTACCCTAAAGGGGGCAGAGGAAGAGGTTCCTTTCGAGACCAGTCATCAGGACCCAGCAAACAATGACGCCAACAATATAGGAGGAAGACTACAATACTTCCTGGAGGGATGGCAGAACATTACTCAGAATCAGTGGATTCTGCAGACAGTGCCACAGGGGTACAAGATAGAGTTTACTCATCTACCCCCCAAGAGATTCTGTTTGACACAGACGGAGACATCAGCAGTACATCAAAGACTGCTAACGGACATACAGGAACTCTTAGAGTTACACGTCATAATACCAGTACCCCATCATCAGCATTTCCGGGGGCATTACTCCAGTCTGTTCTCCATAAAAAAAACGAGTGGAGAATACCGCACAATAATAAACCTAAAACCATTAAACAAATGGGTGGTGTACAAACGCTTCAAGATGGAATCTCTCAAGTCAATCGTACTGTTAATAAAAAAGAATTCGGTAATGTGCACGCTAGACCTCAAACATGCGTACTATCATGTTCCCATCCATCCATCACATCAAAAATTCCTCAGATTTGCAATAAGTCGTCGCAGGGGGATTCTGCATTTCCAGTTTCAATGTCTACCTTTCGGTCTCTCCTCTGCCCCAAGAATATTCACAAAGCTCATGACAGAGATCATGGCCCATTTGAGGGAAAAATAAATTCTCATTGCACCCTACCTGGACGATCTGTTGCTGGTAGCAAATTCATCCCAACAGATGGAAGAATCCTTAAGAATTACCATGTCACTCCTGAAACATCTGGGGTGGGTAATACATTTAAAAAAGTCGAGTCTCGAACCAGAGACACAAAAAATATTTCTGGGTGTACTCCTAAATTCCGAGCTGGAATACTCCTTCCTACCAGACCAAAAACAACGGTCAATCAAAAAAGAATTTCAAACGATAAGGAAACGGAAATACATTTCCATCAGGAAAGCCATGAGGATCCTAGGGCTGATGACCTCGTGCATTCCCAGCGTACAGTGGAGTCAGTTTCGCTCCAGAACGCTCCAAAAAGAAATTCTTTCTGTATGGAATGGAAAGGAACACTCCTTAGACAACAGGATGCGGTTATCCAGCGAAGTAAAACAGTCCCTCTCATGGTGGATCGATATAAAAAACCTCAAAAGAGGAAAACCATGGAATATATCTCCATGCATAAACATAACGACCGATGCAAGCTCAAAGGGCTGGGGAGCCCACATAGAAGGAAGATACCTTCAGGGGACATGGCCACCATCGGTACGCGACAGTTCCTCCAATTACAGGGAACTCAGAGCGGTCTGGGAAGCACTAAAGGGGTGCCAACACGAAGTGCAGGGATACCATATCCGAGTCTTCTCAGACAACTCGACCACGGTAGCCTTTCTCCTACATCAGGGAGGACCGAGGCACCGTCCACTTCAAGCGCTAGCAGAGACAATATTCTCCTGGGGAGAGGATACTGTGAAGTCCATCACAGCAGTTCATCTAAAAGGCTCGCAAAACCAAATAGCGGATTTTCTCAGCAGAGAGAAATTGCAACCGACAGAGTGGTCTCTAAACGGAGAAGTCTTTGCTCAGCTAATCCAACAATGGGGCACTCCGCAGGTAGATTTATTTGCCACAAAGGACAATACAAAAAAAGAATTTTTCTCATTAAATCCAGGAGACAATCCAACTGGCATAGATGCCTTGGCTCAACATTGGAACTGGCATACGCGTTCCCTCCCCTAGCTCTAGTTCCCAGAGTTCTGAGAAAAATTCAGGAAAGTCCAGCGGTAGTGATCCTAATAGTGCCATATTGGCCCAAGAGGAGCTGGTTTCCTCTGCTGAAGTGGATGGCGATAGAAGACCCAGTGCTACTACCGCTGAGGCGGGATCTTCTAACGCAAGGACCGCTGGTCCATCAAAATCTAAAAATGTTACAACTCTCAGCATGGATCTTGAGAGGGAAATCTTGAGATCAAAAGGACTGTCGGACTCGGTTATCTCAACCATGAAGAAAAGCAGAAAGCCGGTAACCTCGGCTATATACCAAAAAATTTGGAAGAAATTTTGTACTCATACCAATACTTCAATATCCGTGCTACAAGAACCAGATATCTCTCAAATCTTAAATTTTCTCCAAACAGGCTTTGATATGGGCTTAAGGCCTAGTACGCTAAAAGTACAAATCTCAGCGTTAAGTGCCTTTTATGACTATCCATTAGCAAACCATCCCTGGGTAATGAGATACATCAAAGCTACGCAACGTATCAGACCGACAATAAGAAGTTCAGTACCCTCATGGAACCTCACATTGGTACTTAATGAATTACGGAAGGCTCCTTACGAGCCGCTTGATCAGTCAGACCTAAAATCCGTAACATTCAAGACTGTCTTTCTGGTCGCAATAACGACAGCAAGGCGAATAGGTGAAATTCAAGCCTTGTCCATAACAGATCCATATTTAAAGATACAGGAAGACTGCATCATTCTAAGGTTGGATCCTTCGTTTCTTCCGAAAGTTGTGACGGACTTTCACAGAAGCCAGGAAATAATTTTGCCTACGTTCTGTCAGAACTTTAACAACGAAAAAGAACATTCTCTCCATTCCCTGGATGTTAAGAGAACAGTTTTGCAGTATTTGAAACTTACAGACGGCTGGAGAATTGATCCAAATCTCTTTATACAGATGTCGGGGAAAAATAGAGGCAAAAAAAGCCTCAAAAGCAACTCTAGCTAGATGGATTAAATCTACTATTTGCGCTGCGTATACTTCAGCCGGTGAATCCCCTCCAGAACACCTAAAAGCCCACTCTCTGAGAGCAATATCTGCTTCATGGGCAGAGAGTGCGGGTGCATCCATGGACCAAATTTGCCGGGCGGCAACTTGGTCTAGTTCAAATACCTTTTGTAGACACTACAAACTAGACGTTCTGTCAAAACAACAGACCGGCTTTGGGAGGAAGGTCCTCCAAGCTGTAATCCCGCCCTAAATAGGAGTTATTTGGTATTTCTCCTTGTGGTGCTGTCATAAGGGACGACCTGGAAACTAGGAGTTAGACATACCGGTAACGGTATTTCCAGGAGTCCATTATGACAGCACCCATTATTTACCCTCCCTTGAACTCCTGTCTGATGTGTGATATAAACATGTATAGAGAGGAAGTTCAATAAAATTGCGTTGTATCCATCCTGGTGTGGTACTTTGTAAAATCACTGAAGGGTGGAGGTGGGGAGGGGCTATTTAACCTCTTCTGTGTTCCTGTCCCTATCAAGGATATGAAGAGCAACCTCCTTGTGGTGCTGTCATAATGGACTCCTGGAAATACAGTTACCGGTATGTCTAACTCCTAGTTTTCACTACGTAACCATGGCATTCTGGCTTTGGAAAAAAAAAAAAGTCTCCTGGCTGCAGTTTTTCTTTTTTGAATATGCAAATTGCCTCTTCTGAGAAAAAGAGGACTTAACTCTATAGCGCCACCTGTTGGAAGTAGCGATCCTACAAGTCACAATCAACCCTTTAACGAGTCGTGCAATATGACTTTTGAACAAACTGTTCTTTACTCACCCTCCCATTGTCCAGCTCTGAGTCTCTGCTGCTCCCGATTTGTTATTGTCTGCAGCTGTGGCGTTATCTTGACAGCGCTGCAGCCGATCGGTGAGCTTAGTGACTCATGCTATAAACTTGGGTCGAGCAGCTGAGCTCCGTGTGACGTCAGTGCTGCAAGCAACAGAAATCTGGAGCAGGTGAAGGGACTTGGCAAGGTCAGTGAAACAAACTGCAGGTGGGGGACAGGGGCTTTCCAAAAATGAAAAACCTTTAGTAAAGTTAACGGGGCTGTGTGTCATACATTTTCCCTGCACCTTGATTACATGAGAAATGAGTAAGCCGTGTACGCAGTGGCAAATAGGGTAAAATTAGTCTATGTGCTAGTCCAAATTGGCAGGAGAAAAAACAACACGCAGATTTGCACTGCCCCATAGTATAACATTTACCAGATTACACACGTCTAATGTATACACTCATGTGATCGAGCCCCTGCATGCCTAGCAGCATGGCCGGAGCAGTTTCCATCTCCGCCCAGTGCTTAGTGAGTTTCGGCTGTAACCACACCCTGCCACTGACTTGAAAGCTGGCTTAGCATTAGGCCGGTTTCACACGTCAGTGTCTCCAGTACGTGAGGTGACAGTTTCCTCACGTACCGGAGACACTGACACACGTAGACCCATAAAAATCAATGCATCTGTTCAGATGTCATTGATTTTTTGCGGACCGTGTCTCCGTGTGCCAAACACGGAGACATGTCAGTGTTCGTGGGAGCGCACGTATTACACGGACCCATTAAAGTCAATGGGTCCGTGTAAAACACGCACCTCACACGGACGTTCTCCCTCTGGGGTCCGTGTGCGTGCAGGAGACAGCGCTACAGTAAGCGCTGTCCCCCCCACATGGTGCTGAAGCCGCGATTCATATGTTCCCTGCAGCAGCGTTTGCTGCAGAGAAAATATGAATAATAGTGTTTAAAATAAAGATCTATGTGTCCGCCGCCCTCCCACCCCCTGTGCGCCCCCCCCCGTTGTTCAGAAAATACTCACCCGCTCCCACGTCACTCCTTCCTCTCTGCCCTGCGCCTTCTACTGTATGCGGTCACGTGGGGCCGATCATTTACAATCATGAATAGTCGGCTCCACCCCTATGGGAGGTGGAGCCACATATTCATGACTGTAAATGATCGGCCCCACGTGACCGCATACAGGAGAAGATGGGGCCAGACCAGGAAGCCGCGACAGCCAACGTGGGAGCGGGTGAGTATTTTCAGAACAGCGGGGGGGGCGCACAGGGGGTGGGAGGGCGGCGGACACATAGATCTTTATTTTAAACACTATTATTCATATTTTCTCTGCAGCAAACGCTGCTGCAGGGAACATATGAATCGCGGCTTCAGCACGATGCAGGGTACCACACGCTCCGTGTGGTACCCACTCGCCATACGGGCGGCACACATGTGCCCGCCCGTATGGCCTACGTGAGTTCCCAGGCACACGGATAACTCCGGTACCGATTTATTCCGGTACCGGAATTATCTGGACGTGTGGGATAGCCCTTAGGCTACTTTCACACTAGTCCGTCGGTACGGGTCGTCGCATACTGACGTACCGACGGACAGTGTGTTAATCACAACCTGGGCAGCGGATGCAGTCTAACGAAACATCCGCTGCCCAGTGTGATGAGCGAGGAGGAGGGGCGGAGTTTCAGCCGCGCATGCGCGGTCGGAAAAAGCGGAACCCACTGACAAAAAAAGTTACATGTAACATTTTTTTGTGCCAACGGTCCGCCAAAACACGACGCATCCGTCGCACAACGGATGCGACGTGTGCCACTCCGTCGCAATGTATAAGTCTATGGAGAAAAAACGCATCCTGCGGACAACTTTGCAGGATGCATTTTTTCTACATAACGACGCATTGCGACGTGCGTCAACCGACGCAAGTGTGAAAGTTGGCTTAGAAGCTGGCTGTCAGTCAGAACCTACCTGCAGCGGGGCTCTCTGTGTGGGCACAAGGTAGCTTCAGAACGATATGAACCTGCAGATTAATAGAATTTTTGGTACATGACAGGTTACCTGTAAAACTGAAAATGGTTTTAAGGTTTTAAAAAAACAACAACAAAAAAACCCCTCTGAACCCAGCCTTTAAGAGGTTGGCTGGCCTTTTAATAGAGTAGAGGCCTTTTAACAAGAGTGCACTTGTTCTACGTGGCCTCAGGCTATGTGCACACGTTGCGGATTGGTGTGCGGCTTTTTCTGCACTGTTTTTGCAAAATCCACAGGTAAACCGCACTGCGGATTTACCGCGTTTTTTGTGCGGATTCCTATTGAGGAGCAGGTGTAAACCGCTGTGGAATCCGCACAATGAATTGACATGCTGCGGAAAAAACAACGCTGCATTTCCGCACGTTTTTATCTGCAGCATGTGCACTGCGGATTGTTTTCCATACGTTTACATGGTACTGTACAACTCATGGAAAACTGCTGCAGATCTGCAGCATCAAATCTGCTGCGGATCTGCAGCAAAATCCGCAATATGTGCACATACCCTCAGACTTCCAAGTCCTTTTAGTGTACGCACCACACAGTCAGGACTCTCTGGTGTTGCAGCCAAGACCAGACTGTCACGTCACCGCATACGGACACATTCAGACTAGATGTATTGCCTCACTCCATTCATGTCTAATCGGCATGTGACTGCATGTATGTAAATTGAACACCTGCCGTGACGTGACCACCTGCTCTCGGCAGTGACACCGGAGAATCGGGACAGTATGCGGTGCGAATGCTGTAAGGATTCAGAAGGCTGCAGTCTTCTAGCAGAGATCGAACAACCTTTTTAAAGTGTGAATGTTATGTCAGGAAACTTTTCAGAATTGGCCATTGTGTTTATATACATGGGGAAAACCATTGTTTCTGGCAATTATGACTTTTTAATCTTGTTTTGTTTTAACGATTATATGACTTGTAGCATGCATGTTTCACCAGTTTCCCCCCTCACAGGTTCTTTAACTCATTTTAAATTGTCTCAGAACTTGTGCGTAGAGATAAGCTGCTATGTGTTCACTGCAGATTCACTGAGTCCAATACATTGCACGGGTGAAATTTATCTTGCGGAGGTCTCTGCAAGATAGACATGCTGCGGACTGGAAAGACGCACCGCATGTCCGTCTCTGCGAGAGATCCGTGGGTGTCTGTACACGCATAGTTGGACATGGGATTTCTAGAAATCCCATCCAATATTCTATAACAGCTGGTCACTACGGGTTGGACACCGCTTTCAACCCGCAGCGTTTACTTATCGTGTGCACATACCATAACAGTTTTTCAGACTAGATGGGGAGTTCTTTAGTGTTTCATTAATATCCAACAAATATTGAATATTTATAATAAGTTTGATATTTTATTAATAACCTGGTTTTCCATATGATTGTTTTCCAGCTTAAAAGTAAAGACAAGGTTTTAAAATCATTGGCTGAGCAAATAATTAGTTTTGATAGTACTCTGGGTGCCATGTTATAGCGGGGTCTCTTATTGCTTGTTCCCATGACATGTGGAGAGACAGCTCACAAAACAGTTTCTGACAATTATAGGACCTTTTCTTGAAGTACTAATAAACTGTGGAATCCAGCTAATTTTCACATGGTATAATATTAAATATAGTGAATAAATCAAGGATAATAGGGTTTTTGCGTGAGTTAGTGGACATCATTTAGAGCTCCTGCACATGGGTGCCTCCTAATCCATACCTCCCCATTCTATTATTTGACAGGGGGCAGATACCCTCAAAGATTATTGATCTCTGTGGAGCAATGGAATACCCATTCACACGGGAACTAAGGAGGATGGATGTGAAAGGAAATGCTGAACTTACTCTGCTATTCCTCCATCCTCCTCTGGCACGTCTTCTGTAGTCACTCCACAATGGCCAGTCCCTTACTTTATCAAGATCAATAATCCATGCAAGTACATTCAAATAATTAGATAATGTAAGTTGTGTAACTTTTCTATTACATTTTGAGATTTTTATACATACAAGGAGTGTTTACTACAATTGTGTCTGGTGTAAACAATCCTCCGAAAGCTAAATACATCAGTACTACATCTCGGTCTCTTTTTCGAAAAGTTTGCAACAATGTATCACTGTTGGTAAAAGCTATTACTCTGTAGTCCAGACTGTTTAGCTCACAGAGTATTGCCTAGAAGGCTGTAATTCACTGACAGCAAGCATAGCTGAGCATGCTCAGGAATTAGACACATTATTACTTACAATCCTATATAATACTCTGTCTATACACAGCATTTGGATTTTGCGGAGATCCAACAGCTTCTTCCTACACCGCTCTCTAGTTACGGGGGTAAGATGCTCATAATAGCCAGCTCAAAGGTTTAAGAAGGCATGATCTAATAAGGCCACATAATGGGGCTGGATATCTGGAAAGTGCCCAGTGACAATGACTAATCATCAGCAGAATATTTCAGGTGCTAATATATTCAGGGCTGCAGGCTGACTCCTCTCAGGGGGTCTCACCCAGACGTGACCCCCAATGCTGGGACAGAGCGTGTAGGACACAGCTCAGTCATGTTCACACGCAGTCTTAATAGAGGCTAACTAATGAGAGGGGGAAGGGACACAAGGAGGACGTTGGCGCTACAGCGATGTCACACTCAGTATTAACAGCCCTGGGATTCTGACACCAATGATCATTTGCGAGAGGTCATCTTTATCCATGTCTATTATGGACAAGGCAGCCGCTCCAGAGACATTTACGTGGAAGGCAAATTTGAAGACTTCATGAAAAATTTAATGTTCCGAACACTGACGCCATGTTCACAACGTTTCGCACAGTTAGAATCTGCAGCTCTTTTCAATTAATACAAATGTATGCCATATTTTACAATTCAGCAGAAAATAATCTCCATGGGATAATAAACCCACAACACGTTCATTGCTTCTGCAGATAAAGGACTGACAACAGTACTGATTCAGAAAGCAAAGTTTTAACATGAATCTTAAATCCATTGCAAAAAAAAAAATCTGTGAGATCTGTCAATCCTGAGCTTGTGAAGATATCCAAACATCTTTTATACTTCTGGGTTCTAAATGTTATTTATATAACTATAGCTCAATGATCTGATCACTAAATGTCCTCCAAGTTATACAGACCATGAGTGAAGAGAATATATATTTATAAAAACATAACAAGTGGGAGGAAAAGCTATACTAATTGGCTATTCATCTGTTTGCTTGTACTTATGGACCTACTTTGTACTTCTGTGCCTTGTACTTGCAAAAAGAAAATGCTGCCCCACAGAATCTATGGGGGCTGAATGGCAACTTGTGTGCATGATGCCCAACTATGCCAACTGAAGTCTACCATCGCCCTCTAGTGGTAAGTGCACATAAATGCGCCAATCATATTACTTTTTCTACACTGTGTAAGGGGTGCAAAAATAAATCAGAGACCTATAATTTGGCAATTGGTTTGTACCCAAAATCCGATGGAGCATACTATATAGTGTGCGCTTGTGTATGTCTGTACGACACTACAGTTTGTTTTCATAACCTAATTTGCAAACATGCTACCATGTCTGCTTATTAAGATTTCTGCCTCTTTTCAGAAAAGAAGAGCGTAGAAATTCCCTAGCCACACCGTATACTCAACAGATGGTCACTGTATTAGGAAATAGGGCCCATGCTATGATGCAATTACATACTAGCATTACACCAGTATTACTAAAGAGTTTTCCCACACAAAAAGTTCTGTTTAAACAAATCCCTAGTTAGACCGCACATGGAGTACTGTGTACAGTTTTGGGCACCGGTGCTCAGGAAGGATATAATGGAACTAGAGAGAGTACAAAGGAGGGCAACAAAATTAATAAAGGGGATGGGAGAACTACAATACCCAGATAGACTAGCGAAATTAGGATTATTTAGTCTAGAAAAAAGACGACCGAGGGGCGATCTAATAACCATGTATAAGTATATAAGGGGACAATACAAATATCTCGCTGAGGATCTGTTTATACCAAGGAAGGTGACGTCACAAGGGGGCATTCTTTGCCTCTGGAGGAGAGAAGGTTTTTCCACCAAAATAGAAGAGGATTCTTTACTGTTAGGGCAGTGAGAATCTGGAATTGCTTGCCTGAGGAGGTGGTGATGGCGAACTCAGTAGAGGGGTTCAAGAGAGGCCTGGATGTCTTCCTGGAGCAGAACAGTATTGTATCATACAATTATTAGGTTCTGTAGAAGGACATAGATCTGGGGATTTATTATGATGGAATATAGGCTGAACTGGATGGACAAATGTCTTTTTTCGGCCTTACTAACTATGTTACTAAACATTAGATCTTGGAATAATAATAATAATAATTTCCACAATTGGATGTATTGGAATAAAATGTTCCTGTGCTGAGATAATCTTATAGATGTGCCCCTGCTGTGTACTGTGTAATGTCTGTGTCTGACCGTACAGGAACATCGTCTGATCATACCACAGCTCCTGGGCGGGGGAGGACACAAAAGAGTAGCCCATCGCTCTCATCCATGCGGGTTACTATGGGTAAGATGGCTTTTTTGGGTATAGACTTCATTCACCTTGTATTTTCATGATAGCATTTGTGTGTGCTAGCCTTACAGGACTTCTTTTTTGCCCATAGATATTATACCTTACTCCATCTGCATCAGCTGTTCTGTGCAGGGGTACTCACAACATTCACCATTTTGAGATGTGCGCTTCACACCTGGTTTGCCAGCATTAGCACCAGCACTAGAATACAGCTGCGAGCCACAATTCATGGGACCCAGAGCTATATGTGGCTCCACAGCTCCATGTTTATAATATCTCAGCACAAGAACTTTTTCTTTTTTTAAACGTCCAATTGGGAACATTTTTATTCAAAGATCTATTGATTAAAATGTACTTTGTCTAGCTCTACCAAGATCTATGTATTGATAAGTATTAGCACCTAGGTCATGTAGATTATTCATTTCAATACCAACCCAAAATAATAAGAAGGAAAGGGATGCGAGGGGGTTGGGGACAAAAAAAATAATTAATTTTTTTTTAAATTCATGGCAAAAATGGCGTGCAGACAAAACCAGAAATTGGTTCACCATGCAGACTCCTGAGAAACTGTTCTGCAGGTAGGACAATCCCAAGATTAAAGTAATTAAATGATACACTGACACATTATTAGGTTTTATTAAATATACAATCTCTTGCAACAATTATTTAAAATAGAGTTATATTCATATATAAACCTTTTTCCAAAAGTGCTGGCACAGCAGAACAAAAGGGTAAAAAGCATCAGCCTTTCTAAGTTGTTAGTTATTAGAAGAGAGAAATCCTTTCAGCAGCAAGGCTGCCCGTTTAGCATTGTGCAACACTGGAGTTGTGCGTCATCATTGTGCAATGTGCTTCTCATACAGAGCTCCTTGTATGTAGGCTCCATAGATGAGCGCTTCTAATTACATAGCTAACCTCTACCACATAGCCAAAGAACAAACACTAGGGCAGACATTTCAATCTAGACACACAAATGCATTCTGCTGCTACGCAAGTCATCAATGTGAGTTTCTAATGTGCACTTTGTATCACAAAACAGGCAATACTGTAAATGGCCCGACTTGTTGGAACCAAGCCTCACTTTTGTAAGATATTTAAGGGGTATTCCCATCTCTAAGAGCCTATCCCAATATGTAGTGGGTGTAATAATAATATGAGCAAATGCCTCCAATTAGAAATGTAGTATAGTTGTTCTGATTGGCTGTGTCGCTTACCCCATGTGCCCTGCAGTAGCTTGGATATCCATGGTTACGACCACTAACAACTGTCACTATATTAGTGGTCATAACCATGGCTAATGCAATCTCCTGCACATGGGGTAAGCGACTTCGCAAGAACTATACTACATTTCTAATTGGAGGCATTTTCTCACATTACATATACTACATACTGGGATAGTATTTTGGAGATGGGAATACCCCTTTAATAAAAAATAGGCTTATTCCCACCTTCGTAAAAGCCTTTTAAGACAGTGAAAAACATATTTAACCTAATTATTAAAACAAGGGAATCCATTCCAAAACTAAACGCCTTTCCTGCCTCCCCATGATGTATCAGATTCCATTTTTAGTAAAAAAAAAAAAAAGAGTGCGTGTGTGTTATATCTGTCACAAAAGGAGTGAGTAGTGGCGCCAAAGAAAAGAGGAGCAGCTGCACATAGTAATCCATCATATTCCACCTCATTTTTCAGAGGTCCTGTTCAATAAAATAATGCAAGAAACAATCAGCTCGGATATGATGAGCACCAGCTCCTGTTAAACTATGAAATAAATGTGAAACATCACCCTTAATATATTCAGGAAATATGGAAGCAATGCCTGACCACATTTCTTTTCATGTGTTGTACTGATTAAGAGTCCAATAAATCCCTTTCACACCAAGTGGAACATAGTGTGTGTCTCCTCGGACCACAGTTGTGCTTTTCCTACACCTTCTGTGGCAATGTTATACACATTGCAATGTAGGTCTCTATGAAATGTCCATGTGTATGAAGTATGAACCTGAGCACAAACACGCAGCATCTATAGGAAAGTAGGAACAAAGTGCACAACCATGTGCAAGTATATACATCTTCTCTTCACCAAGCAATGGCACTTTGCAGCATTTTGATGCTTATAAGGCTGCCGTCACACTAGCAGTATGTGGTCAGTACTTTATATCAGTATGTGTAAGCCAAAACCAGGAGTGGAACAAACAGAGGGGAAAGCTATAATAGAAACATGTCCCCAAGTCGGTATTTTTGACCCACTCCTGGTTTTGGCTAACAAATACTGATGTAAAATACTGACCAAATACTGCTAGTGTGACGGCAGCCTAAGAGGGATACACATTGGTATTTTAAAAGGCAATGTGGCAATCTCACTCCACAAAATTCTAAGCAAAAAGAAACAAACAAACCTGCAGAACATTCACACAGCGGGAAAAAGTAAAACGGACATAAACATGAAATCGGCACGAAAGCCCTTGTGGCCCTGAACATAAGTTTTGAGCTTTGATACCTCCTGCATCACTAGTATACAACTTGAGATGGAGAAACCAGCAGCCTGGTAGGAGGCCATTCTGAATGAGGATACCAGCGCTGTATGAATAGTGGCACAGAAAGGCTGTGCTCCGCTAATAATTCCCAACACCCCTTATTACCCCAGACCTGACCTGTAACTCCAGCTCCTAACAATGGCATTTTTAATGCCTCTTTTGGCAACAGCATTTTTTCACTTGCAGCCATACTGTTTTGGTTAACTAAACTAGCACCAATCGGTTTCTTTAAAAAATACTAAGCAAATCCTCTCCTTCATACTAGGAAGGGGAGATCTGTTGTTCTAACATCTTCACTGTCAAAAGGAAACTCCTGAAACAGCAAGCAGGTTAAAAGTACCATGAAATGACAATCCACTTTATCGCTGAACATCAGACACTCGCTGGAGCTTCTTCAGAAGGATCTGCGTTAGGTCAAAGGTAGTAAAGCTTATACCGACTGCCACTGGGCCCTTTACCCAGTTCATACTGAGGCCTTTATACAAGCCACGGACCAAACCCTCTTCTGCCACCACCTCCTGCATGGTTCCAAGTATTGAGCCGTACGTATGTCCAGTTACTCCAGCAGTCTGCATGCGTCTCCTCACCACATCCAAGGGGTAAGAGGCGGATTGACCAAGGAGTCCAGCACAGGCACCAAATAACAGCCGTTCAAAAGGGTATGGTTGTGCCCTGCCACTCTGCTCTAAAATGACAAATACAGAAAAATACCATGGTTTTAGCCATATTGGTTATATGTAGTATATAAATGAAACAAAAATTGTGTTTGTCGTATTAATTCAAACAGGTCCCAGGATCGGACTTGTAAGGCTATCCATTAGATGGCCTCATAACATGGAGCTGTACACAGGTGATGTTCAGTTCTGTGGCCAGCCTCTTCAAGCATGCCACCTGGGGGTATGTGGCACATACGAGACCAATGTCAGCACCATAGGAGTCCAGGGCATACGAGTAAAGACCAACAGCCATGGAAAACCAGTCTGGATGCCAGTCCAGGGGAGCACAAATCAAATTATTATAGCACGCAATGACATTTATTCCACTGCAACACAAAGTTAGAATTATCTGCACTGTAGTCACAGAAGTCCTTGTATAATGATCAGTGAAGGTCCTAAATGCCAGACAGACACTTAAAAGTGGTTACATTGGAAACTTTTAAATTTCAGTTTCACAAATGACGGAATTTGCATATACAATGAGTGCAGAATTATTAGGCAAATTGTATTTTGATCACATGATACTTTTTATACATGTTGTCCTACTCCAAGCTGTTCAGGCTTGAGAGCCAACTACCAATTAAGTAAATCAGGTGATGTGCATCTCTGTAATGAGGAGGGGTGTTGTCTAATGACATCAAAACCCTATATAAGGTGTGCTTAATTATTAGGCAACTTCCTTTCCTTTGGCAAAATGGGTCAGAAGAGAGATTTGACGGGCTCTGAAAAGTCCAAAATTGTGAGATGTCTTGCAGAGGGATGCAGCAGTCTTGAAATTGCCAAACTTTTGAAGCGTGATCACCGAACAATCAAGCGTTTCATGGCAAATAGCCAACAGGGTCGCAATAACTGCCCATGAATTGAGGAAAATCAAGCGTCAAGATGCCATTTGCCACCAGTTTTGCCATATTTCCGAGCTGCAATGTTACTGGAGTAACAAAAAGCACAAGGTGTGCGATACTCAGGGACATGGCCAAGGTAAGGAAGGCTGAAAAATGACCACCTTTGAACAAGAAATATAAGATAAAATATCAAGACTGGGCCAAGAAATCTCTTAAGACTGACTTTTCAAAGGTTATATGGACTGATGAAATGAGAATGACTCTTGATGGGCCAGATGGGGCCAGGGGCTGGATCAGTAAAAGGCAGAGAGCTCCACTCCGACTCAGACGCCAGCAAGGTGGAGGTGGGGTACTGGTATGGGCTGGTATCAAAGATGAACTTGTGGGACCTTTTCGGGTTGAGGATGGAGTGAAGCTCAACTCCCAGACCTACTGCCAGTTTCTGGAAGACAACTTCTCCAAGCAGTGGTACAGGAAGAAGTCGGTATCGTTCAAGAAAAACATGATTTCATGCAGGACAGTGTTCCATCATATGCCTCCAAGTACTCCACAGCGTGGCTGGCCAGTAAAGGTCTCAAAGAAGAAAAAATAATGACATGGCCCCCTTGTTCACCTGATCTGAACCCCATAGAGAACCTATGGACCCTCATAAAATGTGAGATCTACAGGGAGGGAAAACAGTACACCTCTCACAACAGTCTCTGGGAGGCTGTGGTGGCTGCTGCACGCAATGATGGTCGTAAACAGATCAAGCAACTGACAGAATCTATGGATGGAAGGCTGCTGAGTGTCAAAGAAAGGTGGCTATATTGGTCACTAATTTTTGGGGTTTTGTTTTTGCATGGCAGAAATGTTTATTTCTAAATTTTGTGCAGTTATATTGGTTTACCTGGTGAAAATAAACAAGTGAGATGGGAATATATTTGGTTTATATTAAGTTGCCTAATAATTCTGCACAGTAATAGTTACCTGCCCAAACAGATATCCTCCTAAGATAGCCAAATCTAAAAAAAACCCCACTCCAACTTCCAAAATATTAAGCTTTGATATTTGAGTCTTTTGGGTTGATTGAGAACATAGTTGTTGATCAATAATAAAAATAATCCTCTAAAATACAACTTGCCTAATAATTCTGCACACAGTGTAGTTGTAAGTGATAACTGGAATGACCAAAAGGAAAAAAAGCATAGTATAAAGCAGATAGTGAAAGCAGCGTATACTTGACATGATGGGACTATAACTAGAGTGGAACAGGTAGCGATCGGAAACCACTGTGCAACACATTATCTAAAAAGTAATGTAGAAGGTACTCAGCACGTTTAGTGCCCAAAATTCTAGTCAGCTAATCCCACTAAAAAGATGCACATGGGCACCTGAACAGGAAGGATTTTTTTTTAAATAAGTACAATTATTAGGAGCGTGTGGAGAGATTGTAACATATAGCCTAATGGTGCAGAAAAGAATTACAGTGATGTAATGGGTGGACGCCGACAAGTCTGCTCACCTGCATGTATCTTCTTTAATGTCTCATACGTGAAGAAGCTGATTCCAGCATATGGTATAACCCCCAGAATAGTAGGATTGAATCCACGGTACAGAGTTTTCAAGCCTTCTTCTCTGGACATGCGTATGAATACCTGAAAGATGTTACTGTACCTATAACATACAAAGCACTGTAACATTACTGGACAGTAACTGCTATGAATTAAAACCATAAAGGGGTTGTCCAGGCTCGGAATGAAAGTCTGCAGTCACTCCTGACCGCGTGCAGTGCGCATGCTGTCAGGATTCTCCTATATTGCCACTGAGAGCAGGCAATCACATGACCACTGGACGGGCCTGCCTTCAATGAAAGTAGAATGAGCGAGGATGTCCGACATGTGAGCAGAAATATACTATAGGAGTCCATACACGTGAACCTGCTCGTGCCGGTAATGCTGGAGAATCCTGACTGTGTGCGCAAAAACTCCTCAATATAGCAGTAAAGAAATGCATTGCTTATTTTGAAGCATCCCTTTTTTATAAACTGAAAACCCTCTGTACTTATTTATTGCATGGTAAGTAATCAACTTTCAGTTATTTTAATTATAGATTAACTCCGTCTTCTATGGCACCAGCTTAATATGTAGATTATGTGCAAGCTAGATGTGGACTCTGAGGCTATGTGCACACGTTGCGCTTTTTTCGCATTTTTTCGTGGTGAAAACACTTAAAAAATGCTTACAAAACACATCTCATTATTTTTATTGGAATTCTGCATTGTTGTGCCCATGCTGCGTACATTGCGGGAAAAAATAGTAGTTACTCACCGATAACGGTGTTTCTCTGAGCCCATGACGGCACCACGGAGAGAGGGGATCCGCCCACCAAGGACAGGAAACCTACAGATAAAAAGGCGGTACCTCTCTCCCGCATCAGTTTGTTTACAGAGCATAAAGGGAACATCAGGTTAACGATTACAAATGTTTCAACATTACTAAACCTTAATAAAGATACCGCGTGCTTAATGATTATATACATAACTAAACATTGTAAGAATGTGCACACCCACGCGTGAGGGAGGGAATGTACGGGTGCCGTCATGGGCTCAGAGAAACACCGTTATCAGTGAGTAACTACTATTTTCTCTGTCCCCCATGACGGCACCACGGAGAGAATTGCAGAGACTGTCTACATTAGGGAGGGACTACCGCTTCCAGAACCCTTCTACCAAAGGTAAGGTCTGAAGAAGAATTTAAGTCCAACCGATAGTGCCTAAAGAAAGTTGAGGGTGAAGACCAAGTAGCAGCTCTACATATCTGGTCTATTGTTGCTCCGGCTCTCTCTGCCCAGGAAGCCGCCATCGCCCTGGTTGAATGAGCTTTAACTTCCCGTGGAGCTGGCATCCCGCTTGAGGTATACGCGAGGTTGATGGCATCCCTGATCCATCTTGCCAATGTACCCTTGGAGGCTTTTTTGCCTTTCCGAGGGCCCTGAAAACACACAAAAAGAGATCCTTCCTCTCTACACTCCCTAGTAGCCTCTAGGTAATGGATGAGACACCTTCTGACATCCAATGTGTGTAGTGATTTTTCCCCCTCGTTCTTAGGGTTAGGACAGAAGGAGGGAAGGGAGATCTCTTGGGACCTATGGAACCGGGAGGCCACCTTTGGTAAGTATGCCGGATCAGTTTTTAATACCACCCTGTCCTCCAATATTAGTGTGAAGGGTGGCCCGGCTGACAAGGCTTGTATGTCGCTAATTCTTCGGGCTGAAGTGAGGGCTACCAAAAGGGAGGTTTTAAAGGATAGAATCTTTAAGGGAAGTTCTTTTAAGGGCTCAAAGGGTGCTTTGGTAAGGGCCGTAAGAACTAGATTTAAGTCCCACTGTGGGGCTCTACGTGAGGGTAGAGGCCTAGATCTTTCTGCCGCCTTAATGAATCTGGAAACCCAACGATTCTTTGCTAGATTGTAATTAAACAGTGCCCCAAGTGCGGCAATATGAACCTTCAGTGTATTAGTGGCTAGGCCTTTTTCCAGCCCATTTTGCAGAAATTCTAACACCAATTTGAGAGGGATTCCCTCGGAGACTTTAGCCCCCGAGGAAGAGAGGAATTTCTTCCAGATTTTACCATACTGCTTAGTAGTTGTTAATTTTCTACTTTTTAAGAGGGTTGACACTAGACCTTGAGAAAAGCCTTTCTCTATCAGTAACCCCCTCTCAAATTCCAAGCTGGCATGTGTAACCTCGCTACCTGCGGGTGTGATACTGGACCCTGGAATAGGAGATTGGGCAGGTCTGGGAGAATCCAAGGGTCTGTTATGGACATCCTTCTGGCCCTGGAAAACCAAGTTCTCTTCGGCCAGAAAGGGGCAATCAATATCACCCGGGCGCTGTCCTCCCTTATTTTCCTCAGAACCGCTGGTATCAGTGTGATAGGGGGAAATGCATAACCCAGTTTGTGCTTCCAAGGAATCATGAAAGCATCCAGCGCCACCGGGTTCCCTGCTGGGTTTATGGAACAAAAGGTGGTCACCTTCCGATTTAGGTTGTTTGCGAAGAGATCTATTGTCGGAGACCCCCACATCTCCGTTATCTGATTGAATATGGACTGGTTCAGTTCCCATTCCCCCTGTTTTAGGCAGACCCGATTCAGATAGTCTGCCTTGAAATTGTCCACCCCTTTTATGTGAAGTGCCGTCAAGGATGCTAAATTTTTCTCGGCCATCTGTAAGATTGAATGTGTGACTTCCATCAGCGGTTGAGAGTGTGTTCCCCCCTGATGGTTTATCAAGGCCACTACCACTCTGTTGTCTGAAAACAGTCTTACATGATGTGAGTGAAGGGGTTTTTGGAATTCTGTAAGAGCGAATTTTACTGCCAGTAATTCCCTCATGTTGGAGGATGCTTCTTTTGCGTCGTCTGACCATGTCCCCTGAACCACTAGATCGTGTAGGTGAGCCCCCCAGCCGAAGGGACTTGCGTCTGTGGTTACCACCTTTGACACTGGGATCACCCATGGTAGACCGCGGCCCAAATTGCTGTCTTTTGTCCACCAATCTAGCGAGAGAATTGTGTTTGATGAGAAGGTGAACTGACTTAGTAAATTCCCCTTCAGGAAAATTTCTTCCGCTAATATCTGCCATTGCAGTTCCCTTGTATGTGACTGGGCCCATTGGACGTCAGAAATGCAGGCTGTCATGGACCTGAGGAGAGACATTGCTTCTCGAAGCGATATAGAGGGGAGATCTCTTGCCCTGGACACTAACCCCACCATCTTTTGGATCTTTTCTTGGGGTAGGCGACATTCCTGGGAGATGGAATCCAACGTGATTCCCAGGTACTCCTGAATCTGATTCGGTATTAGTCTGGACTTCTTCAGATTCAGGAGCCACCCCAAGCTTTCCAAAGAGTCCATAACTAACTATAGCTGGTTTTTGCAATGTTGGGGAGAGTTGCCTATTATCAGGAAATCGTCCAGGTATGGGACGATTAGGGTGTTTTGTTTTCTCAGGTCTGCCATGACTTCCGCTATCAATTTGGTAAATACCCTTGGGGCTATTGCGAGACCGAATGGTAGGGCTGTAAACTGATAATGCTTTACCATCCCTCCTATTTCGATTGCCACCCTGAGGAATTTTTGGAAGTCTATGTGAATGGGGACGTGGTAGTATGCGTCCTTTAAGTCGAGTACTACCATGAAACAATGCGGAAACAACATTTTGACTGCTGTCTTTATTGTTTCCATTTTGAAAGGTTCCACAATCAGGTGTTTGTTTAAGTTTTTTAAATTGATAATTGTCCTGAAAGACCAGTCTGGTTTTTTCCTGAGAAAAATCGGAGAGTAGAACCCTCTCCCTTTTTCCTGGAGGAGGACCTCCCGAAGAACCCCTTTGTTCAATAATGTTGTGACTTCCTGTTCCAGAGCTATCCGCTCCTGTGGAGAAGCTCTCTGAGATGTCACCAGGAAGGACGGCTAAGGGAACGTAAGAAATTTGAATTTCAGTCCCGATTGTACCAAGTCCAGAATCCAGGCACTGCTGGTTATCTTTTTCCAGGCTGAGAGGAAGAGGGACAATCTTCCTCCTACCGGGGGCGAAAGTTCATTGTGAAGGTTTTTTGGGATCGGTGGGGCTTTTGTTGAAAATAAACCCTTTATTCTTATTCTTTTTATCTTCCCATCTATCCTGTGGCCTAGGTGGCTTCCTACAGAAGAATTTTTTACTCCGAAAAGGACGTTTGTAAGATGGGTATTGCAGAACGGGAAAGGACTTCTTTTTGTCCCATGCCTTTTCCAAAATATCATCCAGAGTAGAGCCGAAAAGAAATTCTCCCTCACAAGGAATATTACAAAGTTTTGCCTTTGTTTGGAGGTCTCCGGGCCAACATTTGAGCCAGAGGGCTCTTCTGGCTGC
This sequence comes from Ranitomeya variabilis, assembly GCF_051348905.1. Lineage (NCBI taxonomy): Eukaryota > Metazoa > Chordata > Amphibia > Anura > Dendrobatidae > Ranitomeya > Ranitomeya variabilis. The sequence continues at coordinate 504,434,862 of NC_135232.1, forward strand.
ATTGGAGAATACCGCTGATCTGGCCGAAAGCCTGATGGAGTCTGCTGACGCATCGGCCAGAAAAGCGGCTGCCCCTTTCATTACTGGTAGGGTATTTAGTATACTGTCTCTGGATGCCTTATCCTTGAGCTGGGATTCCAGCTGGTCAAGCCATACCATAAGGGAGCGGGAAGTGCAAGCTGCGGCCACCGCTGGTTTTAGGCCCCCCCCTGCTGCTTCCCAGGAACTTTTTAGGAAAGCATCCGCTTTTTTATCCATGGGATCCTTTAAGACCCCCATGTCTTCAAAAGGTAGGGCAAACTTTTTTGACGCTTTAGCGATTGCTACATCTAGTTTGGGTGCTTTTTCCTAAAAGGAGCATGCAGGGTCTTCAAAAGGGTATTTCCTTTTGGGTGTAAGCAGGGCCTTTCTCAAAGGTTTTTTCCATTCTTTATTTATCAAGGCTTGTATTTTATCATTAAGGGGAAACACCCTTCTTTTTTTCTGCTCCAGTCCACCGAACAGGATATCTTGGACTGATTTTTTAGTGTGGGAATCAGCAAGGCCCATGGTACTTCTGACCTCTTTAATTAGGGAGTCCGTTTCTTCTAATGGGAAACAACTACGACCCCCCTGAGAAGAGGATGATGAAGAGGATGATGAAGAATTGGAGGAATTTGAACTAACCTCCCCGCTATCCGAGTCACTAGAGTCAGATATAGGGGTTTTTTGTTTAATTTTTTTACGCTTTTTACCCTCCTGGAGAGACTTAAAGGTATCTTCCACCTGAGTTTTAATTAGTGTTTTGAGTTCTGTGGCGAACCCTGGAAGCCCTTCACAGAGAGTCTCTTCCATACAGGATTTACATAATCTTTTTTCCCAGGAGGCAGGTAAATCTTCTTTACAAAGTGCGCAGATCCTATGTTTGGACTTCCCTGCGCTCTTCCTTCCCTAAAACAACAAGAGAAAGGTAGGCTCTATTAGCCGGAGCATTCACGGAGATCACTCACCACCTGGTGTACCCTCAGTACCGGCTGTGGATGGTCCGTATCGACAGTATGGTGCTTCTTTGATCCGGATGCAGCACTAGAATTTTTGCTGTGCTGAGATCCAGACCGTGCTCCAGCTCCACGCCGCTGGACATGAGAGGTCCCTTGCCCCTGCTGCCGGCGTTTCTGCTGCTGCTGCTGCGGTGCCTGCGGTTGCTGCGCTGGTGAGCCCTGCAATTCGGGGTCACTCATAGCTGCTGGGGACCGCTGGCTGTACTCTATTAGAGCAACTAGCCAGGGTGACAGGTCCCATTTAAATATCCTGTGCGCCGAATTCCGCACGCTCCCCGACGCATAGCTGTGCGCATGCGCCAATCCCAGCATGCACCGCGTTCCCAGCAAGCCATGCGCCGCCCAGAATGCCCTGCTCCGCCCAGCAGGCATTGCGGCACCCGCGCATGCGCGTTGCTAACCCGGAAGTCCGACACTATGCCGCTGATGCTTCCTGGTGCGCCGTTCAAGCGCGCATTGTCGCACCGTGCTCCACCTATGGAGGGACCCCTCACAGTGGTTTTCGTGTGTGCCATCTGGAATCCCCACGTAATGAGGATTCCTCTAGGGTCTGCAGTGCTGCTGCTGCGGTCCCCCGCTCACCCTAGAGACCTACTGATCCCAGCGGTGGCGCTTCGGGTGGCCCAGCCTAGCCGAGGCAGGGAACCCCCGCTGCCTGAACCGGTCTGACTGGCCCCGGAATCCAACGACGATCTGAGGTAAGATCTGCTGCAGGTCCCGTCAAGGACAGGAAACCAAACTGATGCGGGAGAGAGGTACCGCCTTTTTATCTGTAGGTTTCCTGTCCTTGGTGGGCGGATCCCCTCTCTCCGTGGTGCCGTCATGGGGGACAGAGAAACACAGCATGTTCATTAGTTTTGCGGAATTTCGGCGATTTTGCAGCTATATAATTGTATTGGGACATTCTGGAAAAAAACGCGAAAAAAAAAGCAAGAAAAACAGGAGCGGATTTCCTGCGAAAGGAGTCTGGTTTGCTCAGGAAAATTCTGCAATGTGGGCACATTGCTATGTGCGCACTTCAGGCTTTCACAGCGCATGGGAGAATAGTCACACGTGCAATTCAAGGGCTTTACTATAGTGATTATTCAGGGCTTGGCTGTGGGGTAGATTTCTTCTGTACGGCTTCTACCAGTAGTTCTAAATTACACCACTGGACTGTCAATGATCTCAAGCTTCCAAAATCATTTCAACAAACAGTAGATCATGCTGCGAGGAGCAAAAATCCTAGTTACTAGTCACTAGTTACAAGAGGCACATTATCTCATCAACTTCCTTATGATAAAGGCCAAGAACACCATTGCAGGACAGGTCAATACATCGAAAATAAATAAATTAAAAAAAAAGCAACTTTAGTTCTCACCATTAGCATTTTGTGTCTACAGCTCTTATATGTCTCAATGGTGACTAACTAGAAAAACCCTACCAATTGTCTGAATCTACAGTCAGAGTGCCGTATATCTGGCCAAGGACAATGTGCATATAAAGATGCATGCAGATTAAAATATCAAGAAGTACAGTGTGAAGACAGCAGTTGTTACATGAAAGGTTGTAAAGACTTGCATGGAGCAGCAGAGGTTAATGCGCCCTGCTGCACTGGAGCGCTAGGGCACATGCACGCCACTCCTCCTAGCCGCCATCTGGATCCGCAATCAGTTTGAGGACTAGGAGAGGGACCTACAATGACCCAACAATCATTACCTTTCCAATGTATAGGTGACAATGTAAGTACACAGGAATACCCCTCTAAGTCATGATAAACCTCTAACCAACAGAATGGCAAAATGCTGGTAGAGGTATAAACTATGGGTATCAAATAAATATATACTGTACTAGTCACTGAACCCATTCTATGCCCGGGTGGTGAACATTTTTATTGGTACATTTAATTTTGTAGTACAAAACTTCAATACAATGAAACCGGAGTCAGAGCATGCAGTGTTCTTAAGACACGGTGTGTGAATTAACATAAAATGGCACCACAGATCGCAGTACACGCTGACTCCAGCGCCATTGTATTGAAGGAATGTACTACAACATTAACATAGCCGTGTGCACGTGCCGGCCATAGGGATAATGGCGATGGCTGGCATGTGCCCACTGTCATGTTAATGTTGTAATACATTACTTCAGAAAAATGGTGGCGGAGTCAGTGCGTGAATATATTGCAATATCTGGTGCCATTTTGTTGAAGACCCTGTGAATTCACACACAGTGTGTTCAATAAAATGGTGCCGTAATGCGGTATGCGCTGACTTCGTCGCCACACTGTGCAGGTGCCGCCCATGCCAGCTTTGGACAGGACGCGTCCAGCGTTATACATTATAAGGCTGCCGTCACACTATCACTATTTGGTCAGTATTTTACATCAGTATGTGTAAGCCAAAACCAGGAGTGGGTGATAATACAGAAGTGGAGCATATGTTTCTATTATACTTTCCCTCTGATTGTTCCACTCCTGGTTTTGGCTTAGGCTAGGTTCACATTGCGTTAGTGGGTGATCGCTAACGGACAGCGTTGCACGGTGAAAATGTCGCAATTAACGCCGTGCAACGGGTCCGTTAGCGCACCCATTGACAGCAATGTAAATTTCGCCTGTAGCGCATCACTAGCGCGTGCCTTTTTCGGCTCGCGCTAGCGATGTACCGTTCTTTTGAAGCGCGCCTCGGACGCTGCTTGCACCGTCCGCGGCGCGCCCGAGGTCCGTTCCCCGCTCTCGCAGATCGGGGATCTGCGAGAGCGGGGACGTTAGCGCGACCCCTAAACGCGGCCCCTACAAGAACATTGCGTTAGCGCAATCCGCAAGTGCTAGCGCTAAACGGATTGCCCTAACGCAATGTGAACCTAGCCTAACAGATACTGACCAAATACTGCTAGTGTGACGGCAGCCTTAGATATACAGATACTGCTGCTAGACAGTGGTGAACTTACATCTCCTTTGGTGTGACAGCCATACGTGCACGAACAAGGTCCAGTGGATAAGTTAACATTGCTGCTGTTGTCCCAGCGAGAGATCCTGCCAGAAGACGGGGTATGGGTGTCAAAGCACTGGTGGAAGAAAACATAAGCAGAGCTTAAAAACAAAATGTGCAACGTTAAGGATGTATTCGCACATTGCTGAGTGTTACTTTTTTTGTAGCAATCGCGATAGGACGGCGACTTTTTTTCAGACACACAATACTAATCTCATACTAGCATGTGATCACATTTCTGGGATATGCCACCTATTAAATGTGAAAGCTGGACTGCCGCAACCAGATGCCAAAAATGTATAAGAGGAACACCACTGCTACCTAGTGGTCACTGCTGGTTCTGGAGATCAGCTCCTATTGGAAAGAATAGGAAACAAGGACCTGGCAGGAGCCATTAAACAGTGTACTGAGCTGTGGTGTCCTTTTCTCTATATATGTTTTATATCTGGTGGCCCCAATGGTGATAACTGACCGCTTCAGGTGCCATGTATCACCAATCTACGTTATACTATGTTGTATAGTTCATTAATATAAAAAGTACTGGACAACCCCTTTAAGGGAAAATAGAATGACGAAATTACCGTTTTTGACTTCGTCATACAGAATGTATACTGCATATTATATGAAGGGATGGGCCTAAAAGTACAGTGTAATACACAACTCAAACCATGGAAACTCCCATACTTTCATACTAGACAGCATTCACGGAAGACAAAGTTATTCCTGTAAATCAGTATGTGATTCACATGAGGCACGTGATATCCAGTTACAAGGAATCAGCACTGTGACCAAGGACGGGCCGCATGATGCAATGATACGGTTATCAAGGGCACACAAAACTATCCTACTGACTCTACCCAATGCATTCCTATTAGGTTTATGCACTTTATAGCCCATTTCCTCCTTTACCAACTTAACCCTTTGGAGGAACCGGCCCGTTTGCAACTTAACCCCATTGGGACCGGCAGATTTCTTGATTTTGAGCTTTAGTGGCCCCCTTCTACAAGAAGCCATAAACGTATTATTCGTCCGTTGATACAGTCATATGAGAACTCTCTTATTGCAAGACCAGTTGTAGCTTTGAGGGGCACCATTCAATATACCATATTACGTACTGGGAAACACAACAAGTGGAATGAAATTGCAAATAAAAAAAAACGCAATTCCACTATGGTTTTTCAGGTTTTGCTTTTACTGTGTTCATTTGCTTTACTGTGTTAAGATGACCTGGAATGATTCTTCAGGTCAATAGAATTACGAAAATGCCAAACCTGTGTATAGATTGTTTGTTTTTATATATACAGTATGTCAGTAGTGAAAAAAATTCAGACACTTGTAAAAAACAAACAAACATTGGATTATGGCACCACTTTGTGAGACCTATCTCTTTTTGGGCTCCTGTCGATGAAGCACCATTTTGGAGTGCATACAACATGATCACATTACATTTTTTTTTTAGAACTGGGGTAACAAATATTGCAAATCCTGGCATTTTGATTTTTTGATTACTGCAACAGATCTCCCTCTTATTGCAGCAGGCTCAAAACCTGAGCCCGCTTCACACATGGGCACCCAGACTGTGATCTACATATATGGCAAAGAAGTATTCCCATCTACATTTATAGCATATCCACAGGATGTGCCATAATTGTACAGTATATTCAACCCTTACAATGGGACCTGCATCTGTTTCAAGAATAGGGCTCTAACCCTCTTTGTTGTGAGTGGACAGTTAGACAGAATTCCTCCATTTGTTTGGCATTTCCAAACACTGAATCACTAACAGCAGACTGCCATCAGGTTCCATTGCTCTACTATACATTTATGGCATAACCTGTGGATAGATCATAAATGTATGAAATAGGAATACCGCTTTAAAGGATCAACTTGTGTTTTTTTCATTGTCACATTCCAAGAGCCATAACTTACTCTATGAGGCTGCATTCACAAACAGCACTTTTTAACCTTTTTTTTTTAGATTTTCCACAGCTCGATGCTACTTTAGAGCTTGAAGAACCACATTATAAAAATCTACATATACAGAGATTTTTTTCAAATGTACAGAATGTCAAAAGAAAAAAGCCACCATTACCGCTTTCAGAACATATGTATGTGTAAATGCGTACACAAAATCAAAAGCCCCCCATACACAGACGAATGTCAGCCTAAAACACTGATCATTTTCTCTGTTGTGGAGATAATAGATTGTAAAGTTTAGGTTATAATTTATGTCAAGTCACAGGGGGAATTGCCAGAGATTTTTCACTGGGGGTGTGCGCTTCTTCCCCTGCATGACATGGACCAATCATAAGCAAGCAGAAAAATAGATTGAGAAAAAAAAAATACATCCCCACAATAGCAAAGAACAGGTGTCTCAGTGTGAGACATGTAATAACAGATAGCCCGGTTCTCACTGAAGAGCGATGTGTGATTACAAAGTGCTGGGCGCAGAGCATTACAAATACGTATGCAGCTCTCCTCTCATAATGCTGTATACTCCTCTACCCCCACACTAACTGCTATCACATGAAAGGCGTTAGCAATTTCTCCTTTAGTCCCAGCACTTGCAGTCAGTCTGAAGTGAAGAAGTATATCTAATATATAAAGCTGAAAGTGTGTATGTGTGTATGTCCGGGATTGGCATCTGCACCGTCGCAGCTACAGCCACAAAAGTTTGCACAGTCACACGTCTGGACCCCGAGAGCGTCATAGGCTATGTTGTGAGGTGAAATTTTAACCCCGCGCTTTCCAATTCACCAAACAATTTTGCCCCTATTTACATAATGGGGAAAAAGTGAAAGGAAAAGTGTTGGAGGCGTCGCAGCTACAGGCACAAAATTTTGCACAGTCACACGTCTGGACCCCGAGAGCGTCAAAGCTATGTTGTGAGGTGAAATTTTAACCCCGCGCTTTCCAATTCACCAAACAATTTTGCCCCTATCCACATAATGGGGAAAAAATGAAAGGAAAAGTGTTGGAGGCAAATTAACAGCTGCCAGATGTGAACAAGGGGGACTTAAAGAATGACAGCGATGGCGCCAAAGAGTATATACTGTACAGTTGCTAAGGTGGGGCCCCGACATGGGATAATCACCACACCACCATGGGGATATGAACACACACACAAAATGCGCCACACACTACCACGTGCTCGAACACATATACCACCCTCAGCGCACATTTCACCACACATACACCAACCTCGCCACATAAAAGTCGAAACACAAAAGTCGCCGCTCAAAACTCGCCATGCGCAAAACTCTCCACATGAAAAACTCGCCACACGTGCAAAACTCACCTCATGGAAAACTCGCCACACGCAAAACTTGCACACGCGGAAAAATTGCCACATGCACAAAAGTTGCAACACATGCAAAAGTTGCCTCACACAAAACTTGCACATACTCAAAAGGCACCACACATAAAACTCGCCATGCGCAAAACTTGCTGCACACAACTTGCTACACTAACCTGTCACATGCAACTCGACACACAAAAAGTTGCTATACGCATGTCGCCACACAAAAATCACCTCACAAAAGTCGCTACATGCATGTCGCCACACGCAACTCAACACACACAACTTGACACACGAAACTCGCCCTAAAACACACACAAGTCTGGTATTATCCTTCAAAAATAAAAATCTGATTAATAAGCAGACAAACTACAAGAGCAACAAATGTACCTTATAGGAATCCGGCAGCTGTCAGTCACATGACCTGTCTATTATGTGTATGTGTGAGCTAATACGGTATATACTGCCAGGGGGTGGGCTTACTGTTGGCTGGGGATTTATCAGGCTGCCAATTTAGCTTACAAATACTGAGGTAAAAATACTGACCAAATAACGTGTGAACGAGGTCTAATACAGGAGGAGATGACATACAGATATATACTATATACATGAGAGATGACACACAGGTATATACTATATACAGGAGGAGATGACACACATATATACTATACACAGGAGAGGTGACACAGATATATACTATATACAGGAGGCGATGACACACAGATATATACTATATACATGAGAGATGACACAGGTATATACTATATACAGGAGGAGATGACACACATATATACTATATACAGGAGAGGTGACAGATATATACTATATACAGGAGGCGATGACACACAGGTATATACTATATAGAGGAGGAGATGACATACAGGTACATACTACATACAGGGGAGATGACATACAGGTATATACTATATACAGGAGGAGATGACACACAGGCATATACTATATACAGGAGCAGATTACCTACAGGTATATAGTATATACAGGAGGAGATGACATACAGGTATATGCTATGTATAGGAGGAGATGACATACAGGTATATACTATATACAGGAGGAGATGACACACAGATATATACTATATATAGGTGAGATGACACAGGTATATACTATATACAGGAGGAGATTACATACAGGTATATACTATATATAGGAGGAGATGACATACAGGTACATACTATATACAGGGGAGATGACACAGCAGGTATATACTATATACAGGGGAGATGACATACAGGTATATACTATATACAGGAGATGACATACAGGTGTATACTATATATAAGGGAGATGACAAACATGTATATACTGAGGTGAAAATGAGAGGTGTGAGGTGAAAATGAAAAGGTGTGAGTGCAAAATGAGAGGAGTGAGGGAAAATAGTGGAGTGATCGGAAAATGACAGATGTGAGGTCGAAATGACAAGTGTTAGGGGGGAATGAGAGGAGTGAGGGAGAAAATAAGAGGAGTGAGGGGGAAAATTAGAGGTGTGAGGGAGAAAATGAGAGATGTGAGGGGGAAAATGAAAGATGTGATGGGGAAAATGAGAGGCGTGATGGGAAAATAAGAGAAGTGAGGTGCTATAACTAACCACAGATATTTACTATGCCCAGGCAACGCCGGGCTCTTCAGCTAGTTTTCTATAAAGATGATCTACATACTTACGCTCCTTGAAAGCCATAATAGCTGCCAAGCAGTTTCTTATACTGTTCATGGGCGCAGAACTGTATGGCAGCATAGGGGATGACTCGCACCATAGTGGCAGAATTGCCTCTCCAGAGACTTAGAAAGCCCTCATTGAGGTAAGTGCGATATATCAGCCTGTAGGCTTCCTGTAAAAAAGCAAAAGAGTTATTTGCACCTGTGGCTATGTCAATAACTGCAAAATGTGATGATAGGTAAGGATTCCATGAGAAAAGTAATGCTCATGAGTGACCACTGCTCCATTCACTCTCTATTGAAGAAGTCGTCACAATTAGTGATGAGCGAATATACTTGTTACTCGAGATTTCCCGAGCACGATCGGGGGTCCTCAGAGTATTTTTTAGTGCTCGGAGGTTTAGTTTTCCTCGCCTCAGCTGAATGATTTACAGCTACTAGCCAGCTTGATTACATGTGGGGGTTGCCTGGTTGCTAGGGAATCCCCACATGTACTTACGCTGGCTAACAGATGTAAATCATTCAGCTGCGGCGATGAAAATCTCCAAGCCCTAAAAAATACTCTGAGGACACCAGAGCGTGCTCGAGAAATCTCGAGTAATGAGTATATTCACTCATCACTAGTCACAATCACTTCCACAGACACATAGAAGTGAATGCAGCAAGTGTATTACCATTCCATTCACACAAGACTTTGAAATCCTGAATCATGGGAGTCCAAGCAGTAACACCCCACATATCATACATTTATAACAACATTCCAGTGGTTCTAATTTTGATGAGGACTGCACAGCTCCATTACAAAATTAAATATAGAGGGAAAAATCACTGTTCTAACAGCACGCAGAGAGGCTCTAAATGATGCCAAGGTGTCCTGATGCATAATGGGTTTGCTACAGTACAGAGGCATACAATGCTGGTGACATCTGGAAATCAAGAGACTGAGGAGAAGCAAAAGGGAAGGCAGGTTAGCAGGTACCCCATACATAAGAAGTGCACAGTGCGATAGGAGAAAAAAAACATTCTGGAGTGTTTCCTTCATCCTTCCTTTTTTCCATCCCTCTGCGCCACTCTAAGTGATTGACATGTGAATCATTTGGAGTGGTGTTCAGACAAGCCGGCCAAGGGCAGCACAGGGCTAGTCTCATCTCTGGCTGTGGTCCCTGGCTGAATCTACAAACTAGGTTTTCTCCTAAATGCCAGGATATTGCACAGAAAATAATTTGGGCAGCATGAATTGCAGGAGCAGTTCCCTTAGGGCAAGCAGCACTCTTACCTTAGCAGAGAATCTGTTTGACGACACTGTAAATGAGATGAAATAACAGCTTAGTGGCTGGGGAATGGAATTAGCAAAATCTAATGTACAATAGATCAGTATTGGAGTATGACACAAAAGGCAAATGTTACAGGCAACAGCTTATGACATTAGCCACAAACATCCTATATAGCCCTGCACTTTGGGGTGAAATCTACAAGAAACTAGAAGCACAATACTTTTATTCATTAGATTTGCTTTCTTCTCTGCAGGTTACAAGAGGATATTGGTGCCAGTCACTGGACTTCTCACTACAGCCAGAAAGCCGCTCTGGACGGTATCCAAAGACTCGGAAACTAAAAGGCTATACACCTTCCAAAGCCATTGTATTCACAGGTATTCTAGGACCCAGCCTTCCCCCTTCATACTCGGGCACACTAAGAGGGAAAGGAGAAGGAACCGCTAGCAGCCATCTCTGAGGGCAGCAAAGCACTGGGAATGCTGAATCTTTCCTCCCCAATATCGGTGAAGGCACATAAGACAGCGGGCTCGCTGGCTGTGCCAACATCAGCAGGTCTGGCCCAATCTGGACGTATGTGTATGGCAGACCTTCCAACTCAGGATTATTGACATAACGAGTAAGAATCATTAAGAAAAAAATACATCAATAAATGCACCGTGTGTGTATAGTTATATATTTATTTAGTTACTCCCATTAAATGGTTAGGTAATACCTACAATAATTTTGTATTATTTAACAACCGGGTAAAGTGTTTTTATTTCTAAAAAGTATATGATTTTATAGATTCCAATTACAAAATTACGAGGGCAGCCATCTTGTTTGAAGTTCTGTTGACAGTATGCTTTACAGCAGCCGCATAGCCTATAGGCAGCAATATACAGGCTTTAACTCAGCGACTTCCATAGGGGAATGTTTTAGGCATACCATGCTCTTGACGGGGGGAAAGTGGTGAGCTTTGACCATTACCTATATTAAATGATGAGTCAAATAAAGGGACTGTCCGGTCAGAAGCTAATAGTCTGCAGTCGCTGTGACTGCAGAATTGAGAATGCTCAGATCTTGCTCACTGTGAGGATTTGCGGGTGGCCGTCACGTGACCACAACACAATTATGTGATACAAATACTCCCGGCCACATTCCGACTAGATGGGTATGCAATACACTGGCATTGAGCGAGGCTGTGCCCTAGTCGTAATGTGGCTGTGAGTATGCATATCGCATACTTGGTCACGTGACCCAAAATTCCTCACAGCACACAATGTGAAGATTTACAAGTCTGCAGTCAGAGTGATTGCAGACTTGTAGTTTGAGACCGGACAATCCCATTAATGCTAATAAAAATATTGGCTACAAAATAAATGGAAAATGTGGGATTTTGAATCCATTACCTTGGAAGATGATTTTGGTTCGATCCAACGGGGCAACTGCGGTCTTGGCAACAGCACCAGCCAGAGCGCCAGACATCAAGGAGTTGAGGACACCTTTGCCATTTTTATTTCCCTTCTATGAAAAAACAAACAAAAAAAACCACACCTGAACATAAATGATGGTAATATCCCAACCAATGTACAAACAATTTAAATCTTTCACTTTCTTTTTGACTCAGTATATCACCATCATAAAAATAAAGCTTTACTAGTAAGATAAAAGATATTGATAAATTAAAAAAAACAAACAACTATGCATGTTTTGAAGGTGAATAACATGATACCTTCATTTCCAATGTCTTATTCCAGAAAAAGCCACCTTTTCTTTTCTGTAAATTAGCTGCTCCAAGCCATGGTCAGCCACTAATCTGCAGGAGAATCTGCCCCCAGAGCTTAATTTAAGAGGAGATACTAGTAATGACAGTCTGCTCTCCTCATAATCCCTGTCCCCTCCTTTAGGAAAATCAGACATTCGGAAGAAGTGAAAGAACACCCACAGCTCTCCCTTCCACCTGGTGTTAGTTAGGTCCAGAGGAAGAGAAGTGGCTGCTGACTGGCCTCAGGGATTGCGTGACGCGAGCCGCAGGAGAGGTCGACACAGCTGGAATTGTGCTGGCACCGGAGGAGAGTATAGAGATTATCTTACAGGGTGGAAGCAGTGATTGACAGGGGTTGTCCAAATAGAGAAAAGCCAGTGTAAAATAAGCTATAGAAGCAGATTCTCAAGGAGATCCATGTCCAGCCCATAGATCTTAACAGTTCACTTACATGATAAAAGGTTAACAGTAATGTGTATACAGAAATGAGAAATGTTCTTAACTTGATCTTATGAAAAATGTTACATAATATATTTGGCCAGTCCTAAAATATTTTTATTTTAATATTTAAATTATTAACTTGTGCTTTTCACTTATCAACTAAATTAAATACCTTTTGATTTACAAGAAATATTTAATATAAATTTAAGTGATCACCCATCCGATTTATTAATAATCGATTTTATATGCAGTAAAATACTTGGAAGTCCTTTTTTTGGTTGCATGTTGCTTTGGAAATATAAGGGCACTCTATTGGGTAGTAAGGCGACAGCAATTAAATCCTAATTAAAGCCCAAATTATTTTTCTATAATACTTTCTATTGAGAACCATAAAATAGGGCTCTTTTTATCAGTTGTACGAATGAGATTTCATAAGATGTAATCCCCTATATTATAATATGCCAGCTATTATATTTTGTCTTCCTTATTTTCCCTTCTTTTAATGGGAATCTGTCACCTGCTTTTTGCTACCCCATTTGCGATGAGCTTGATGTAAAGGCAAAGACACAGATTCCAGCAAGAGGCCACTTATTTGGCAGTTCTCTGAATATTGTGCTATGTATATCCACACCCCCACCACTGATTGGCAGCTTTCTGCATATGCACAGTGTACACAGAAAGCTACCAATCAGTGGTGGGGGTGGGGTTATACAGAGCTCATATAGAGGACTAGCTGGCAGCAGGTTTACTAGTGCTCTCATGATAAGCTCCTGCTGATAAGAGATTTTTTTCAAAACTAAACTATAGGAAGCAGATCAGTAAGTGACACATTGTTGGAATCAGGGTCTCAGGCTCTACATTATGCTTCTCTCTGATTAGGTGGCAAAAACCTGTCAGTTTGCCTTTAAGAGTATATGCGCATAGAAATTTCGTGACTGTTTTAGAGCAGAAACTCTTCAAAAACGTAATGCCTGCTCAGTTTTTGCAAAAAGATTGTGTGCAGGTGCCCAAACATGCAACCATCACACCTGTGCTCAAGAAACCATCTCCCAACCAATCTTCTTCGTGCCCCATTTCACTACTACTGTTCACCTGAAAGCTATTTCAGCAGCACATCCACCTTCAGCTGTCCAAATCTAATATATAAAGCTGAATGTGTGTATGTATGTATGTATGTATGTATGTATGTATGTATGTATGTATGTATGTCCGGGATTGGCATCTGAACCGTCGCAGCTACAGCCACAAAATTTTGCAGTCACACGTCTGGACCCCGAGAGCGTCATAGGCTATGTTGTGAGGTGAAATTTTAACCCCGCGCTTTCCAATTCACCAAACTATTTTGCCCCTATCTACATAATGGGGGAAAAAGTGAAAGGAAAAGTGTTGGAGGCGTCGCAGCTACAGGCACAAAATTTTGCACAGTCACACGTCTGGACCCCGAGAGCGTCATAGGCTATGTTGTGAGGTGAAATTTTAACCCCGCGCTTTCCAATTCACCAAACTATTTTGCCCCTATCTACATATTGGGGGAAAAAGTGAAAGGAAAAGTGTTGGAGGCGTCGCAGCTACAGGCACAAAATTTTGCACAGTCACACGTCTGGACCCCGAGAGCGTCAAGGCTATGTTGTGAGGCGAAATTTTAACCCCGCGCTTTCCAATTCACCAAACAATTTTGCCCCTATCTACATAATGGGGAAAAAATGAAAGGAAAAGTGTTGGAGGCAAATTAACAGCTGCCAGATGTGAACAAGGGGGACTTAAAGAATGACAGCGATGGCGCCAAAGAGTATATACTGTACAGTTGCTAAGGTGGGGCCCCGACATGGGATAATCACCACACCACCACGGGGATATGAACACACACACAAAATGCGCCACACACTACCACGTGCTCGAACACATATACCACCCTCAGCGCACATTTCACCACACATACACCAACCTCGCCACATAAAAGTAGAAACACAAAAGTCGCCGCTCAAAACTCGCCACGCGCAAAACTCTCCACATGCAAAACTCGCCACACGTGCAAAACTCACCTCATGGAAAACTCGCCACACGCAAAACTTGCACACACGGAAAAATTGCCACATGCACAAAAGTTGCAACACATGCAAAAGTTGCCTCACACAAAACTTGCACATACTCAAAAGGCACCACACATAAAACTCGCCACGCGCAAAACTCGCCATGCGCAAAACTTGCTACACACAACTTGCTACACTAACCTGTCACATGCAACTCGACACACAAAAAGTTGCTACACGCATGTCGCCACACAAAACTCATCTCACAAAAGTTGCTACATGCATGTCGCCACACGCAACTCAACACACACAACTTGACACACGAAACTCGCCCTAAAACACACACAAGTCTGGTATTATCCTTCAAAAATAAAAATCTGATTAATAAGCAGAAAAACTACAAGAGCAACAAATGTACCATATAGGAATCCGGCAGCTGTCAGTCACATGACCAGTCTATTATGTGTATGTGTGAGCTAATATATACTGCCAGGGGGAGGGCTTACTGTTGGCTGGGGATTTATCAGGCTGCCAATTTAGCTTACAAATACTGAGGTAAAAATACTGACCAAATAACGTGTCAACGAGGTCTAATACAGGAGGGGATGACATACAGACATATACTATATACAGGAGGAGATGACACACAGGTATATATTTACAGGGGAGATGACACACAAGTATATACTATATACAGGAGGAGATGACACACAGATATATACTATATACAGGAGAGATGACACACAGGTATATACTATATAGAGGAGGAGATGACATACAGGTACATACTACATACAGCAGGAGATGACATAAAGGTATATACTATATACAGGAGATGACACACAGGTATATACTATATACAGGAGCAGATTACCTACAGGTATATAGTATATACAGGAGGAGATGACATACAGGTATATACTATATACAGGAGGAGATGACACACAGATATATACTATATATAGGTGAGATGACACACAGGTATATACTATATACAGGAGGAGATTACATACAGGTATATACTATATATAGGAGGAGATGACATACAGGTATATACTATATACAGGGGACATGACACACTGCAGGTATTTACTATATACAGGGGAGATAACATACAGGTATATACTATATACAGGAGATGACATACAGGTGTATACTATATATAAGGGAGATGACAAACATGTATATACTGAGGTGAAAATGAAAAGGTGTGAGTGCAACATGAGAGGAGTGAGGGAAAATAGTGGAGTGATCGGAAAATGACAGATGTGAGGTCGAAATGACAAGTGTTAGGGGGAATGAGAGGAGTGAGGGGGAAAATGAGAGATGTGAGGGGGAAAATGAAAGATGTGATGGGGAAAATGAGAGGCGTGATGGGAAAATAAGAGAAGTGAGGTGCTATAACTAACCACAGATATTTACTATGCCCAGGCAACGCCGGGCTCTTCAGCTAGTATTACATAAAACTTCCTGCCGCTACAATTCAAAAACTTCTCAAATCCTCAGTTTCATCACCCCAGAGACAACAAAAGTGCTTAAGCGTACCTTCACCATCTCCCACAAAATCATTCTCTGTGGCCTCTCACCTTCTACTCCCTTGTATCACATTGTACAGAGAATTTTTAAAATATTAAGATATTATGCACAACATGCTTTGCTGTTAAACGCTCCTAAACACGTCTAAAAATTCACAGAAATGTTTAAAGTGGAGTAATAAAATGCCCATATGAGAGCAGATGTGCAAGTACATGTGTGTACAGTGGGGAAAATAAGGATTCGTTACACGGTCAATTTTGCAAGTTTTCCCGCCTACAAAGAATGGAGACGTCTGTAACTTTTATCATAGGTACTCTTCACCTGTGAGAGACAATCTAAAAGAAAAAAACTGAAAATTACAATGTATGATTTTTACATAACTAAATTGCATTTTATTGCATGAAATAAGTACTGTATTTTGTGGATTTTAAGACACACAATTTTGGGGAGGCATTTATTTTTGGAGCGGGGTTGGAGGTGGCATGGTTGCTGTTGCAGGAAGCTGGCAGAGGCAGGAGATGCAGAAGGCCCCAGGCTGGTAGCAAGGGGTGTAGTGGGGCGATGCTGTGGGCCCAAGGCTGGTAAGATGGGGTGTTCGGTGGTGTGGAGGCTCTGCCGACATTTTGTGAGAGCCCGAAGCCCCACAACTTCCATACTTTTTAACGCTGTGGACTACCGGTAAATAGCCGCCAAAGGCGACGCATGCGCAATTGAGATATTGGGAGATGAGATCTCGGAGGGGAGATCTCAATCTGCGCATGTGCCACCTCCAGCAGCCATTTTCTCAATTCCACCGCATTAAAGAATATGGAAAGTGCGGGACTGACATTTTTATCTATATCAGTTTGGGGCGGAAACATTTTGATTGCTTCTTATTGCAGCAACTGTACAACTAATTCTGGTCTTTTTTCCCCATCTTTACTGCTTTAACGAATGGGATAATTTTACTGATGAGCATTTTATGGATGCAGGGATACCAAATTTGTTTACCGTTTTCCCCCTCTCTTATTAATGGGGTAAGAGGGGTGTGATACAATTTTTTTTTTTTTTTTTTTTATAGCCTATTCGAGGGTTTGAACCCTTGATTGTCTAATTACTTGTTCTATATACTGCAATTCCACAGTATCGTTGCACATAGCCAAACCCCTGGTCTCTGCCTGGGCTTCACAGGACTTTAATTCTATGGCAGGCCCCTAGCTGCCATAGGAAACCAATTGGCACTTGAAATCTGAGACTGACAGTGTTAGGCTACTTTCACACTAGCGTCGTACGACGCACATCGCAATGCGACGTACCGACGCATACTGTGAATAAAAAACACAACGGGGGCAGTGGATGCAGTTTTACAACGCATCCACTGCCCCATTGTGAGGTCCGGGGAGGAGGGGGCGGAGTTCCGGCCGCGCATGCGCGATCGGAAATGGCGGACACGACGCACAAAAAAAGTTACATGTAACTTTTTTTGTGCCGACGGTCTGCCACAACATGACGCATCCGTCGCACGACGGATGCAACGTGTGGCAATCCGTCGCTAATGCAAGTGTATGGAGAAAAAACGCATCCTGCAGGCAATTTTGCAGGATGCGTTTTTTCCCCAAAACGACGCATTGCGATGTGCGTCGTACGACGCTAGTGTGAAAGCACCCTTAGGCTACTTTCACACTTGCGTCTTTCAGCTCCCGTCACAATCCGTCGTTTTTTGAGAATGCAGGATCCTGCAAAAAAATTAGCAGGATCCTGCAATTTCCCCACAGACTTGTATTAGGGTGCTTTCACACTAGCGTCGTACGACGCACGTCGCAATGCGTCGTTTTGGAGAAAAAACGCATCCTGCAAAATTGCCTGCAGGATGCGTTTTTTCTCCATACACTTGCATTAGCAACGCATTGCGACGGATTGCCACACGTTGCATCCGTCGTGTGACGGATGCGTCGTGTTGTGGCAGACCGTCAGCACAAAAAAAGTTACATGTAACTTTTTTTGTGCGTCGTGTCCGCCTTTTCCAACCGCGCATGCGCGGCCGGAACTCCGCCCCGGAACTCCGCCCCCGCCTCCCCGGACATCACAATGGGGCAGCGGATGCGTTGTAAAACTGCATCCGCTGCCCCCGTTGTGTTTTTTTTCACAGTATGTGTCAGTATGTCGGCACGTCGCATTGCGACGTGCGTCGTACAACGCTAATGTGAAAGTAGCCTTAGAGACGGGTTGTAACGGATGGCCATCCGTTTCATCAGTCTTTCACTGGATCCTGCATAAAAAAAAAAAAAAACGGCAGAGAAAACCTTCAGAGGAACTTTTTTGCACGTCGGAAAATCGGTCAGCAACGCCTCCTGCGCTGCCCGCCAGTGGCTACAATAGTAGTCTATGGGCGCAGGATGCGTCGTTGACTGTGAAAAGCAGGAACCCAGCGACAGGTCCCACCTTTTCAAAGAGAGCATGCGTGGAAAAATTTCCCGTCAGGGAAATTCTCTCTCGCTCTTTTTTTACTATTGATGCTGTCTATGCTCCCGGCAGCTAGTGTTACTTCCTAGTAATACATTGTAAAATCTCGCAATCAGGTGCACATAGGCTCGACCGGGTCCATCAGAAAGACGGGCCCAGTGCACACGTTTTCCACAATCTGCACAGGATCCGTCATTTCAACGTCTTGATGGATCCTGTGCAGATTTGGAAGACGGAAGCGTGAACGAAGCCTTAGGCTGCTTTCACACTTCCGTCTTTATTGATCTGTCACAATGCGTAGTTTTGGGAAAAAACTTATCCTGCAAATGTGTCCGCAGGATGCGGTTTTTTCCCATAGACTTGTATTGCCGACGGATCGAGACGTATGGCCATACGTCGTGTCAGTCGTGCACTGGATGCTTTGTGTTTTGGCGGACCGTCATCACGGAAAAACGTTCAAGGGAACGTTTTTTTCGTACTTCACATCCTGCACTTTGGAGTGCGCATGCCCGGGCGGAGATCTCTAGTTCCTCCCCGGGACTTTAGAATGGGCAGCAGATGCGTTGAAAAACTGCATCCGCTGCCCACGCTTTGCGCCGACCGCGTACCGACGGAAATGTGAAAGAAGCCTTAGTGATAAGAGCTTAGTTACAGACCCTGCTGTTATAGGAAAATGTCAACTGTGTAACATCGCTGGCATCTGCCAGGTACAGTGCAGGCTCAGTTTCTGAACCTGCTCTGTAAGTAGGGACCAGATAATGGACATATCAGTACTTTTAAAGGTCAAGAAGGGGTTGAAAGAACCAAGACTGGATTACATGTAGCTGATTGTCATTTAATAGCAGCAGTTGGCCTGTCTAAATGAACCCGAAGCTATGGACTCCTGAGTTCTTAACATCAATCCATATCCCTCAAACACATTAAGTTTAAGTAAATACTAATTATAATTTACCTATGATCCTCTATTTTCTGTTAATTAATTTTCTGAAATAAGAAAAAAAGTTGGACATTTTTTTTTTAAGTAACTATTTATTACCCTATCCCTAAATCACCCACCCATACACAATAGCTAGCCGTCAACAGCTATTTCCCCTCCATAGATAGGAGTGTTCGGCTAGCCCAAGTGCTTCTGTGTTAACCATGAGAGAGACGCTGTCAGACTCTTCCAATTGTGGCTTATCCTAAAGAGTATAAAAGGATTACCGGTAGTTGTCAGAACTCAAACATGTTGGATCCTTCTCTCCCTCAACATCATCTGTTGGGGAGGAGTCAGAGGCCTCCATACACAGTGCGCTGATCCTGCCAGGAGGCCTCCAAACAGTGCGCTGATCCTGCCAGGAGGCCTCCAGACACAGTGTGCTGATCCTGCCAGGAGGCCTCCAGACAGTGCCCTGATCCTGCCAGGAGGCCTCCAGACACAGTGCGCTGATCCTGCCAGGAGGCCTCCAGACACAGTGCGCTGATCCTGCCAGGAGGCCTCCATACACAGTGTGCTGATCCTGCCAGGAGGCCTCCAGACAGAGGTCCAGCTGGCAGAGGAATTCCACTGCATGGCTGAGGATGCCATTTTAAAGAGAGAGGGACCTGCGCGAGCTCATGCACTAGAAGAGGTGGTCAGAGGAATGTACATAGTGGCTTCTTTCACTAGCTGTTGGTACTGTGTGGCAGCCATTGCTGCTGTGGGGATTTGTGCTAGTGGAGTCAGTCTTGCAGCATGGGCGCCGAGAGGCACCAGGCCGCCCATCCTGCTGGTGCATTCTCGCTGCTCCTTCAAGGATGTAAAAAGTTAGGACCCCCTGAGAGGTTCGCTGTGACGTGGTAGTAGGCGTCATACAGTCAGATCAGAATGTTAAACTAAGAACCACATGTTCAGTTTTGTAAGTTTTTCCCTGGCGACATTAGATTAAGTACGATTTTTGGTGTGAGATCCATGTTCTTTTTCTACAGTTCAGCATAAGGGCCAGTAATACTAATGCTAGGGGATGCAATGCTAAGCATCAGGAGGTACTTGTATTAAAAATGATGCCGCATTTAAGAAATCTTTAAATTACAAATTCATTTATTTGCAAGAGGTCTTCAGCTTTACCTGCATGTTATACAGTGGCACAAACTAACAGTGACACACAAGGCGATCCATAATTTGTCACAACCAACTTTAACCTAATCTCACTATAATTCTCCTCATGTAATCTTGGGTCTTAACAAGCTTTCTGCTTGTCCGCTCATCACACTTTCCTATCCATCCTTCATACGCTGTAACTTGCTACCTTAGCCCATCATGAAGCGCTTACCACAACCTAAAAACATGTTTTCAGAAATGCCTTCAACCGCCAATAACTCTGTTGTCATGTCAATCCCACCTGAGCTGTTTCCAATGCCAACCTGTCTCCTTCAGTAGTCTTTAGATTGTAACCCGTGAGGGGAGGGTCCACGATTCCTGTGTACCAGTCTGACACTGTTAGCTCATGCTTACTCTACTTTCTTTCTATGCTATCTCTCTTCCATGTATAGCCTCCTGGAATTAATGATGCTTTAAAACCAATATCAAAGCGTACCTGCACTTTCACAATAGTGACTATAAGCCAGGATTCTGCAGTATAATCATTTTACTGCATCACCATTAGTGGTTTTTGATAACAATACACAGCACAGATTGGCCAAAGTCTGTGCCGAGGGCTACACCTAACTAAGCAGAGTCCTTCTCCTGCTGGGCCAATGTCTTCAGTGCGGGGGCGCGCGTCATACGACTTTACATCACTCTAGGCCAATGTCTTCAGCGCACAGCAGGTAGCCCAGAATAAGGACAAGGACACTGCTTGGTTTAGTGTCCAGTGAGGTGAAAACTGGAGGTAGCCTGTAAACAACAATATTTTGCATATCAGATACCCATTGTGTGTCTGGACCCTAGGAGGTCATCATTTTGATAGATTCCATTTTAGGCGGTTCTATAGAAAATTCCTTACAGCTATTACAGATTAAGGCCATGTGCACACGTTCAGGATTATTCGCGTTTTTTTCGCTATAAAAACGCGAAAAAAACGCTTACATATGCCTCCTATTATTTACAGGGTATTCCGCATTTTTTGTGCAAATGTTGCGATTTTTTCCGCGAAAAAAATCGCATCGTGGAAAAAAAAGCAACATGTTCATTAAAAATGCGGAATTGCGGGGATTCCGCACACCTAGGAGTGCATTGATCTGCTTACTTCCCGCACGGGGCTGTGCCCACCATGCGGGAAGTAAGCAGATTATGTGCGGTTGGTACCCAGGGTGGAGGAGAGGAGACTCTCCTCCACAGACTGGGCACCATATAATTGGTAAAAAAAAAAGAATTAAAATAAAAAATAGTGATATACTCACCCTCTGATGGCCCCCGAAGTGTTCCCGCCTCTCCGGTGCACGCTTTCTCTTCCGTTCCTATAGATGGTGTGGTTCAGGACCTGTGATGACGTCGCTGTCTTGTGATTGGTCGCGTGACCGCTTATGTGACTCACGCGACCAATCACAAGCCGCGACGTCATCGAAGGTCCTGAACCACACCGGCATCTATAGGAACGGACGCCGCTGAGGAGATTGGCTGTCTGCAGAGGGTGAGTATAACCATTTTTTTATTTTTTTTATTATTTTTAAACACTCTATCTTTTACTATAGGTGCTGCATAAGCAGCATCTATAGTATAAAAAGTTGGTCACACTTTAGCTAATTACGCTTGCAGAATGCTAAAAAAACCGCGGAAAAAAACCCAAAAAAAAAATAATGCGGATTTCTTGCAGAAAATTTCCGGTTTTCTTCAGGAAATTTCTGCAAGAAATCCGGACGTGTGCACATACCCTGAGTGAGGAAACCACACCAGCAGGGGGCATGGAAGTGCTTGGGGGCTCAATTAAAGCATACACGTCAGGTGGCTACAGGCATCAAAGTCCATTATCTGCCCAGCCGGACCGTCTCCACCATGAAATTATAAATTATGGACGCGCCGTCCGAGGTACAGGCTCATAAAAAATATCCTCATGGCCCTGAAGAAATTGCGCATCTGACAGTGCAACTCCCGGATCCGTGGGAGTTCTGGAACCTAAGATATAGAGATCAGCTTCCCACAGCGACCGAATGGGTCCAGGTTTGATCCCTGTACGACCGGCACATGCTCTGGTACTGCCCGTGTACTGATCCGATCATCCTGAGAGAAGTTATTCCATTTATTAGGTATTGGGAATAAATCTTGCAAAGAAGCTGAGGGGTGGAGATTGCTAGCCCACCCAGTTACAGGGGGGAGGGACACGGAAGGTTCAAGAGCTGAGGACACTTGGAGGGTGACACACACTCACAGAAGATGACTAACTGAGGAACTACGAAAGAGGGCAGGCCAGTCAGAGGGGGGCAAGCACACGCTTTCTGGGGGCTGCCCGGCAACCAAGCTGTCTACCTGTGGAGCGCAGAGCCCCCCGGCTTCCACAAGCGACCTTCAACCTGGTAAATTGACCTCCAGCTTTATACCTTTAAGCCTTGTATTATTATTGTTATATTTTACTCTGACTGTAACTCTTGATATATTTTTACTGTATACCGTATTTTTCGGGCTACAAGACGCACTTTTTCCCCCCTAAAAAAGGGGGGAATATAGGGGGTGCGTCTTATAGTCGTAATGCAGGCTTACCCGCAGTGGTGTAGTGGCGGCAGCAGAGGCAGAGGTGAGGCGGCAGAGGTGTGGTATGGCGTGCGCAGGGTCCCTTCCACAGGTGAGGTGACGCAGCGGCCCGGAATGCAATGTGAGCAGCAGAGCCGGGTTGATCATCGGTTTATCGGTGGCGGCGGCCATCTTCCTGAGGCCGCGCATGCGCAGATGGGGTGCTCTGCTTCCCGGGGCTTCAGGAAAATGGCCGCGGGAGGCCGAGCGTGCGCAGATGGGGATCGCGGCAGCCATTTTCCTGAAGCCGAGTTTGCGGATTTAGATCTCGGCCATACCGCATCACCCCACCTCTGCCGACACCATGCCTCCTGTGACCCTGCTCTGCCACCGCCAGCCCTCAGGTAAGATACTGTAAATTCGGACAATAAGACGGACCCCCATCTTATAAAAAAAAAATTTCTGCAATTTTCAACCCAAATTTGGGGTGCGTCTTATGGTTCGGTGCGTCTTATAGTCCAAAAAATACGGTATTTCTTGTAATTACCTAGTGCGCCCTTAAGGAAATTAAACCATAAATTAATTTTGGGTTGATCCTTTTATTCTGATTGCGAATCTTAGAATACCCTGCGTGGGTAACAGGGCAGTCTCACCGGCGGTCATTTGTTCCAGGTGCAGTTCCCTTATTGACCTGAGAGACAAAGGGGGCGCCGGAGAGCTGTGCCTGTGTAGTGACATCACGGATTGGTGACGTGGGAGGAACCGGGGCTTCCTTCACACCAGCGTTGTTCTCACTTGTCTTGAGGAGGCGTGCTGGAGTCAGGAGCTCCTGATTCCTGAAGAGGTGTATGTCTCTCTATGAATCAGGAGCATGTTGCTTAGTTCTATTCCTCCCATTCTATAGGTTTTTTCCCCCAGATGTAGAATCTTGCATTTATCCCTGTTAACCCCCTTCATGACCCAGCCTATTTTGACCTTAATGACCTGACCATTTTTTGCAATTCTGACCAGTACCCACTTATGAGGTAATAACTCAGGAACGCTTCAACGGATACTAGCGGTTCTGAGAATGTTTTTTCGTGACATATTGGGCTTCATGTTAGTGGTAAATTTAGGTCGATAATTTTTGCGTTTATTTGTGAAAAAAATAGAAATTTGGCTATAATTTGGAAAATTTTGCAATTTTCAAATTTTTTATTTTTATTCTGTTAAACCAGAGTTATGTGACACAAAATAGTTAATAAATAACATTACCCACATGACTACTTTACATCAGCACAATTCAGGAAACAAAATTTTATTTTGCTAGGAAGTTATAAGGGTTAAAATTTGAAAAGCGATCTCTCATTTTTACAACAAAATTTACTAAACCATTTTTTTTTTTTAGGGACAACCTCACATTTGAAGTCAGTTTGAGGGGTCTATATGGCTGAAAATACCCAAAAGTGACACCATTCTAAAAACTGCACCCCTCAAGGTGCTCAAAACCACATTCAAGAAGTTTATTAACCCTTCAGGTGCTTTACAGCAGAAGCAACATGGAAGGAAAAAATGAACATTTAACTTTTTAGTCACAAAAATGATCTTTAAGCAACAATTTTTTTATTTTCCGAAGGGTAAAAGGAGAAACTGGACCCCAAAAGTTATTGTACAATTTGTCCTGAGTACGCTGATACCCCATATGTGGGGGGGGGGGGGGGGGGAAACCACTGTTTGGGCACACGACAGGGCTCGGAAGAGAAGGAGCGCCATTTGACTTTTTCAATGAAAAATTGGCTCCAATCTGTAGTGGACGCCATGTCGCCTTTGAAGAGCCCCTGTGTACCTAAAGATTGGAGTTCCCCCACAAGTGACCCCATTTTGGAAACTAGACCCCAAGAGGAGCTTATCTAGATGCACAGTGAGCACTTTTAACCCACAGGTGCTTCACAAATTGATCCGTAAAAATGAAAAAGTACTTTTTTTTTTTTTCACAAAAAATTTATTTTAGCCTCAATTTTTTATTTTAACATGGGCAACAGGATAAAATGGATCCAAAAATGTGTTGAGCAATTTCTCCTGAGTACACCGAAACCTCACATGTGGGGGTGAACCACTGTTTGTGCGCACGGCAAGGCTCGGAAGGAGCGCCATTTGACTTTTGAATTAAAAATTAGCTCCAATCGTTAGCATACACCATGTCGCGTTTGGAGAGCCCCTGTGTGCCAACATTATAGCCCCCCCACAAGTGACCCCATTTTGGAAACTAGACCCCCCCCTTCAATGAACTTATCTAGATGCATAGTGAGCACTTTGAACCCCCAGATGCTTCACAAATTGATCCGTAAAAATGAAAAAGTACTTTTTTCACAAAAAAAATATTTTAGCCTCAATTTGTTCATTTCCACATGGGCAACAGAAAAAAAATGGATCCTAAAATTTGTTGGGCAATTTCTCTTGAGTACACCAATACCTCACATGTGGGGGTAAACCACTGTTTGGGCACACGGTGTCAGGACTCTGAACATTTTTTATTATCTTTTTGTGCATTACTGCCCTTTTCCAAGATGGCATCTATGGTCTCATGTGCACTGTGTCTTCCTGCTATAAAACTCCACCCCAGCCTTCAGTCTGTGCTAGAGTTTTCTGCCTTACATCCAGCTCCTGACCTCTGGTGACTCCTTGGCTATATACCTGCTCCTGTGAACCCGTGGGGTTATCCTGCTACTCTGCTCTGAGTTCCTGCTGCATACACCAGTTCCAGTAATCCTCCTTCATCTGCTGCTCGTGTTTGCTTCCATCTGCATTTGCTGGACATGTAAGCTGTTGCTGCTCTGCAAGAACCTGAGACTATTACCCAGACCTCCCTGGTTGAGCTAAGATATTATTTGAAGTGCCTTATAAGCATATCTATCTGTGTTTTGGACTAAGCAAGGACTTATTCGTGTCAAGTATCCTCAAGAATAATTGAGCTTCATAGACTTTCTGCGTGATTGCATTTTCCTCTGAAGTTTCCTATAGACTGCTGAGCTGCATTTGATATTTGCACCAAGTGTTATGGACTTGAGTTTCTCTCTGCACCTGTTTGAATCACAGTGTGATAATATAGACTTTACCACTTACAAAACTGTGTCCTGTAGTTGTCTTGTTCCACGCAAAGAGTCTCCTGAGTTACCCCCTATAATTATTACAGGATACTCTAGCCTAAAAAAAAAAAAAAAGACTGCTGGAACAATGACTGCAGAAAGCAGACTAGAGCAGGTGTTTTCCATAATTAGATCACTGCAGAAAGATGTGGAAGGTCTGAAAAAGAAGTTTGGAAGCTTTGAACACAATCAACAAGTGTTTGGACAGACTTTGCAGGACTTAAGGACCCGCATGGCAGCCCAGGAAAACAAACTTGCTGGCATAGAGTCCCAGTATGGACGGGCTTTTCAGGACATAAGCACGCAAATAGCTGCACAAGTGACTTTACCCTCTGGGCAACCGCCACCAGCTAGCCCACCTAAGTTGCCCCCATTCAGATTTAATGGTGATCGCGACAAATTTTGTGGCTTTGTGAATCAATGTATGCTATATTTTGATGTGCATGCTGACTGTTTTCCTAATGATAGATCCAAAGTATTGTGTGTAATAATGCTGCTGACCGCACAAGCGCTCGCCTGGGCGAATTCGATGATTGAGTCTCGTGACCCACGGTTAAATAACTCGGATGATTTCTTGGCCGCTATGGCATTAATGTTTGATGATCCTAATAGCCGTGCAACCGCTGAATCTGCTTTATTGTCTTTACGCTAGGCAAAACGTTCTGTTATTGAGTATGCTACTGAATTCAGGAGATTAGCGGTAGATACCAATTAGGACAGTTATGCACAATTGCCTATTTTTAAAAGGGGTCTGTCTAGTATTGTAAAAGATGAACTAGCTCGCTCTGAGTCACCACAAGAGCTAGAGACATTTATACAGCATTGTGTGCGCATTGACATTCGCCTTACTGAGTGTATGCAGACGTTTGCTGCATATAAATCGTATTTCTAACTTTTCCCTTCCTTCCAAAGAGCCTGCAGGTAAAACATCTCGGGAGGTGGAGGAGGTGCCCATGCAAATTGATTCCGTTCAGAAGCATGAGATCAATGAGCGCCGGGAGCATCGCCTTCGTGAAAGTCTATGTTTCTACTGCGGCCTGTCTGACCACTTCTTGATCAATTGTCCTAAGTGTCCTAGACGGCCTAACAAGGTGCTAGCAGCAGTAGGGGAGTATGACAACTGTGATGATGAATCTGGCATCTCTGAAGGTAGCCTGCCTTTAAACGCTGTATTCCATTCACTTTCTATGACTTCACCCCCCAAGGAGCTGAAGGAGAAGAACTCTCACTGTTCTCTCCTTATTAAGATCCTGTGTTCAGGACAGTGGATTTCCAGTGCAGCTATGATTGACTTTGGTGCAGGTGGCAATTTCATGGATATCGCATTTGCCAAGGAACATGGTATTGAAATTCAGCAAAGAGCCTCTCCAATTACCATGGAAACAGTGGATGGGTCACCTTTAATCTCTGGGCCTGTGGATCAGGAGACCGTGCCCCTTGAAATTTTGTTGGAGCCTAATCATCAGGAGCAACTTTCTTTCTTGCTAATTTCTTCTCCTCATTTTCCTGTGATTTTAGGCATTCCTTGGTTGAGTTCTCAGAACCCAATTATCAACAAGGAAGACCAAGGAGATTATCTTTCCAACAAGGAGCAACTCAGCGTTAACAGAAGCTGTCCCCGAGTCCACGGCTACAGAACCACATGTACGGGTATTTTCTTTACCTCCAGCATATAAAGAGTTCTCTGACATCTGTGACAAGAAGAATGCAGATCAGCTTCCTCCACACAGGCATTATGACTGTCCCATTGAGTTGCTTCCTGGAGCAGCTATTCCTTTTGGTAACGTATACCCTTTGGCGTCACCTGAGCTTCAAGCCTTAAAGGAGTATATTGATAAAAATCTGGCCAAAGGCTTCATACGTCCTTCTTCCTCACCAGCAGGGGCACCTATCTTTTTTGTAAAGAAGAAGAATGGGAGCCTGAGACCCTGTGTTGACTATCGGGAACTCAATAAGGTAACCGTACGAAACCGTTACCCTTTGCCTCTGATTCCCAAATTACTGGAAAGAGTCCGCCATGCTAAGGTGTTCTCTAAACTGGATCTTCGTGGGGCTTATAATTTGGTGCGTATTCGTCCAGGGGATGAGTGGAAGACAGCATTCAGATGCCGGTATGGACACTTTGAATCTCTTGTGATGCCCTTCGGGCTTTGTAACGCCCCTGCAACATTTCAACACCTTGCTAATGACATTTCAGAGATTTGTTGGACCAGTTTGCAGTGATCTATTTGGACGATATACTAATCTTTTCTGACTCTCTACAGGAACATGAAGAACATGTCAAAACTGTTTTAAGAGGTCTGAAAGAGGACCATCTGAATATTAAGCCGGAGAAATGCGAGTTCCATCGTTCTGAGATACAGTTCTTAGGTTATATCATCTCTCCCCATGGGCTGAACATGGAATCTGGTAAGATTCAGGCTACCCTTGACTGGCCGGTACCCAAGAACGTTAAGGAGGTCCAACGTTTTATTGGTTTTGCAAATTTCTATAGACGCTTCATTTGAAATGTTTCTGATATTGTCCATCCCATTACTTCCTTGACAAAGGAAAAGCCCTTTAAGTGGTCATCACAGGCTCAAGAAGCTTTTGATCGGCTTAAGATCTGTTTCACATCAGCACCACTGTTGATACACCCGGGTCCAACACTTTCTTTCATTGTGGAGGTGGACGCTTCTGATAATGCTTTGGGGGCTATCCTCTCTCAAAGAACTGGAGAGAAGGGTCTGCCACATCCTTGTGCTTTCTTTTCCCGTAGACTAACCTCAGCAGAGAAGAATTACGACGTGGGAGACAAGGAATTGCTGGCTATTATTGCGGCTTTCAAAGAATGGAGGCATCATCTGCAAGGAGCTGCACAACAGATCATAGTGCTAACTGACCATCACAATTTAGAGTTCCTTAGATCCGCTAGACGTCTTTCTCGTCAGGCTCGTTGGAACTTATTTTTAAATCAATTTAACTTTGTTATCTCGTACTGTCCAGGTTCTCGTAACGGGAAGGCTGATGCTTTATCCCGAATCCATGCTGCGGATTCTGTACCTGGAGCCCCGTCCAAGACCATTCTATCTGATGCCAATTTCATCGGAGTTATCCACGATCAGGACTTGTGGAAGGAGTGCAGGGAGGCCTATGACTGTGATGTATTTCTGGCCAACCCACCTGTGGATATTAATCTTGTCTTTAAGGGTGGCATGTGGTTCAGAGATCGACGTATCTATGTCCCTGAGGTCGTCTGTCTGCAGATCCTCAAGTTGGTACATGACTCCAAGTTGGCTGGTCACAGGGGGGGTACAGAAGACACAAGAGTTCCTGAGCCGATTCTTCTGGTGGCCAACTTGCCTGAAGGATACCAAGGACTATGTTCTCTCTTGCGAGGTATGTGCCCGTTACAAGACTCCTCATGTGGCACCTAAGGGTCTTCTACAACCATTACCTGTTCCGTCCCGCCCTTGGGGGTCTATATCAATGGACTTTATTGTGGAGCTGCCTACATGGGGGGCATGAATGCAATCATGGTGGTAGTTGATCGCCTGACTAAAGCTGCTCATTTTGTTCCATGCACCGGCCTCTCCTCAGCTAAAGATACAGTGAACTTGATTATACAGAATGTCTTTCGGTTGCATGGGGTTCAGGATGAGATCATCTCGGACCGTGGAGTGCAGTTCACTTCAAGATTCTGGAAGGGGTTTTGCTCTGCACTCAATATTAATGTCTGTCTCTCTTCCGCTTACCATCCCCAGACAAATGGTCAGACTGAGCGTACCAACCAGACCCTGGAACAATATCTAAGATGCTATGTCCGCCATCTCCAGGATGATTGGTTGGAGTTGCTGCCGTTAGCCGAATTTTCATATAACAATTCTCAGAGCGCCTCCACTAAATTTACACCTTTCTTTGCCAATCTGGGTTAGACATCCATGTATCTTACCTAGGTCTCCAATTAATTCTCCTGTTCCGGCAGTGGAGGAAAGGCTGACTGCGATGAGACAAAATCTGGATGTTCTGAAGGAATCCCTGACCACAGCTCAAGAACGTTATAAGAGATCGGCTGATAGATTCCGTAAACCTGCACCCATGTTCAAGGTAGGAGATTCCGTGTGGTTAGCAACTAAGAATCTGAAGTTAAATGTTCCTTCACAAAAACTTGGGACAGAAATTCATTGGCCCTTTCAAGATCAACGGTATTGTGAGCTCTGTGGCCTGCCGGCTGAAGCTGCCTAGGACTATGAAGGTACACCCAGTTTTTCATGTATCTTTACTAAAGCCTGTATCTCCTAATACCTTCCAGGGACGTGTTGTGCCACCTCCGCAGCCTGTGGTGATTGATGGGCAAGAATAATTTGTGGTGGAGGAAATTGTTGATTCCAGAATCCGCAGGAATCTGCTCCAATATCTGATAAGATGGCAGGGATATCCCCCTGAGGAAGACTCTTGGGAACCTGTGGAAAACATCAATGCCCAACAGAAGATTTCTCGTTTTCATCAGAGATTCCCTGAGAAACCAGGTCCAGGATCGTCCTGAGGCCGCTTCTAAGGAGGGAGTAATGTCAGGACTCTGAACATTTTTTATTACCTTTTTGTGCATTACTGCCCTTTTCCAAGATGGCATCTTTGGTCTCATGTGCACTGTGTCTTCCTGCTATAAAACTCCACCCCAGCCTTCAGTCTGTGCTAGAGTATTCTGCCTTGCATCCAGCTCCTGACCTCTGGTGACTCCCTGGCTATATACCTGCTCCTGTGAACCTGTGGGGTTATCCTGCTACTCTGCTCTGAGTTCCTGCTGCATACACCAGTTCCAGTAATCCTCCTTCATCTGCTGCTCGTGTTTACTTCCATCTGCATTTGCTGGACATGTAAGCTGTTGCTGCTCTGCAAGAACCTGAGACTATTACCCAGACCTCCCTGGTTGAGCTAAGATATTATTTGAAGTACCTTATAGCATATCTATCTGTGTTCTGGACTAAGCAAGGACTTATTCGTGTCAAGTATCCTCAAGAATAATTGTGCTTCATAGACTTTCTGCGTGATTGCATTTTCCTCTGAAGTTTCCTATAGACTGCTGAGCTGCATTTGATATTTGCACCAAGTGTTATGGTCTTGAGTTTCTCTCTGCACCTGTTTGAATCACCGTGTGATAATATAAACTTTACCACTTATAAAACTGTGTCCTGTAGTTGTCTTGTTCCACGCAAAGAGTCTCCTGAGTTATCCCCTATAATTATTACACACGGCAGGGCTCGGAAGGGAAGGAGCCATTTGACTTTTTTAATGAAAAACTAGCTCCAATCGTTAGCAGATACCATGCCGCCTTTGCAGAGGCCCTGATGTGCCTAAACAGTAGAAACCCCCCACAAATGACCCCATTTTGGAAACTAGACCCACCAAGGAACTTATCTAGATGTGTGGCGAGCACTTTGAACCCCCAAGTGCTTCACAGAAGTTTATAACGCAGAGCCGTGAAAACAAAAAATCATTTTTCTTTCCTCAAAAATTATATTTAGCCAGCAATTTTTTATTTTCACAAGGGTAACAGGTGAAATTGGACCCCAAAAGTTGTTGTCCAGTTTGTCCTGAGTACGCTGATACCCCATATGTGGGGGGGGGGGGGGGGACCACTTTTTGGGCACACGTCAGGGCTCGGAAGGAAAGTAGTGACGTTTTGGAATGCAGACTTTGATGGAATGGTCTGCGGGAGTCATGTTACGTTTGCAGAGCCCATGACGTGCCTAAACAGTAGAAATCCCCCACAAGTACCCCATTTTGGAAACTAGACCCCCCAAGGAACTTATCTAGATGTGCAGTGAGCAGTTTTTACCCCCAAATGCTTCACAGAAGTTTATAACGCAGAGCCGTGAAAATAAAATATCTTTTTCTCTTCCTCAAAGTTGATTTTTTTAGTCCGCAATTGTTTATTTTCACAAGGGTAACAGGAGAAATTGCACCCCAAAAGTTGTTGTCCAGTTTGTCCTGAGTATACCGATACCCCATATGTGGAAACCACCCACAAGTGACCCCATTTTGGAAAATAGACCCCCCAAGGAACTTATCTAGATGTGTGGTGAGCACTTTGAACTCCCAAGTGCTTCACAGAATTTTATGACGTAGAGCCGTGAAAATAAAAAATCATTTTTTTCCCCACAAAAAATTTTTTTTAGCCCCCAATTTTCCCAAGGGTAACAGGAGAAATTAGACCCCCAAAGTTGTTCTGCAATTTTTCCTGAGTACGCTTATGCCCCATATGTTTGGGTAAACCACTGTTTGGGCACACGTCGGGGCTCGAAAGGGAGGGAGCACCATTTGACTTTTTGAACGCAAGATTGGCTGGAATTAATGATGGTGCCATGTCGCGTTTGGGACCCCCTGATGTGCCTTAACAGTGGAAACCCCTCAATTCTAACTCCAACACTAACCCCAACACACCCCTAACCCTAATCCCAACCCTAAACATAACCACAAGCCTAACCCCAACACACCCCTAACCCTAATCTTAACCCTAATTCCAACCCCAACTCTAATCCCAACCCTAACTCTAATTCCAACCCTAACCCGAAGGCTATGTGCCCACGTTGCTGATTTGTGTGCGGATTTTTCTGCACCGTTTTTGAAAAATCCGTAGGTAAAACACACTGCATTTTACCTGCGGTTTTACACCTGCGTATTTCTATTGCGGAGCAGGTGTAAAACGCTGGGGAATCCGCAAAAGAATTGACATGCTGCGGAAAATACAACTCAGCGTTTCCGCGCGGTATTTTCTGAACCATGGGCACAGCAGATTTGCTTTTCCATAGGTTTACATGGTACTGTACAACGCATGGAAAACTGCTGCGAATCCGCAGCGGCCAAATAAATATATTTTCTTTATTTTATTATTTTCCCTACCTGTGGGGGTGATAAAGGGGGGTTATTTACTATTTTTTTGATTTTGATCACTGTGATAGGTTGTATCGCAGTGATCAAAATGTACCTCAGGAAAAAATTCGGCGGGCGCACTGTGCATGCGCCTGCCATTTTGGAAGGCCGCCGGCACTGGGAGGGATGCCAGGACTCGGGAGGCACAGAGGGGTTGAGATCGGACAGCGGTGGGACGGAGGACGGACGGGGGGGGAGGGCGGAGGACAGGACGGAGGGGAGAGAAGGGCTGACGGCAGCGGCAGATCACCGCTGTCAATCGGTGGCGGGGGTGGATCAGGGTCTCCAGCCATGGCTGATGATATTGCAGCATCGGCCATGGCTGGATTGTAATATTTCAGCAAGTTTGACTGGCGAAATATTACAAATTGCTCTGATTGGCTGTTTCACTTTCAACAGCCAATCAGAGCAATCGTAGCCACGTGGGGGCAAAGCCACCCCCCGGGCTGAAGTACCACTCCCCCTGTTCCTGTAGGTCGGGTGAAATTACAGTTAACCCTTTAACCCGATCTGCAGGAACGCGATCATTCTATGACGCAGCATATGCGTCACAGGTCGGATTGGCACTGACTTTCATGACGCATACGCTGTGTCACAGGTCGGGAAGGGGTTAGATACCATTCTATTAGTTGGTTTCCCATTGTTCAACTTGTCTAGATCCTTCTGAATCATTTCTGTCTTCTCTAGTGTTAGCTATCTCTCCTAGCTTTACATCGTCTGCAAATATGATTAGTTTACCTTTAGTTCCCTTATCTGGATCATTTATAAAAATGTTGAACAACACTGGGGCCAGGGCAGAGCCTTGTGGTACCCCACTTATAACAGTCTTCCAATTGGATGTGCAACCATTTATTCCCACTCTTTGAGTACGATTACGGAGACAGTTCTGAATCCACCTAACTATAGCCTTGCTAATCCCATACTTGGTCATTTTTTTTCAATAAGGATAGTTTGTAATACTTTATTAAATGCTTTGCTGAAGTGAAGATATATTATATCTACCTCATTTCCCTGATCCACTGAGTCAGAGATTCAATCATAGAAGGAAATTAGATTAGTCTCGAATGACTTGTTTGCTACAAACCCATGCTGGCTCTGGTTAATTACTGTATTTTTATCCTAGTACTTACATACATGCTATTTAATAATTTGTTCGAATATCTTTCCTAGTAAATAAGGATCACTAGTCTGTAATTTCCTGGCTCCGTCTTCTTTCTTTTTTTGAAGACAAGGAAAACGTTTGCCGTTCTCCAATTTTCAAAGATTCTGGCAAGTGGGTCTGCAATTTCGTTTGCTCTTGCGTTCAGTACCCTAGGATATAATTAACCTGGACCAGGAGATGTAAATTCATTTAAATTAGCCAAGTATTCCCTTACCATCTCTCTGTTTATGGATATTGTGAATTCTTTTATTCCTTTGATGGCACAATGAACATCAGCTGATGTTGCATTTGCTTTCTTAGAGAACACAGATGCAAAATATGGTACTTCAAGAGAAGAGGAGTACCGTAGGATTGCTTTCACTCATCTTAGAAATAACTAGCATGTACTAGCATCCAAGCTGAGTGCTCCTGTTAAATAGAGATTTACATTAGCATTCCTCATTAAACACTATTCTTTGGCAAGCGTAACATGACACTACCACAATATGCTAGAAGGTATGCGGAGAGCAACATACTAAATCTCTCTAACTGCAGGTAGTAAAAAGGCTCTGCATTTCTTGTGTAGTCTCTTACCTCTGACACCATAGCAGAAGGTAGCACAGTGTGTGCCCCATTTTTTCTTACACCCACTTGGCTTTCTTTAATACCATTCTCCATACCACGATTGTTCCTAAAATAAATTGAAAAAGATCCACTGAAAAATAAAAAGTTTTCAGATCAATACAGAAAAAAAAGTTTTACTAAAACAAACTAAAAAAAATTTACCGCATATACTCGAGTATAAGCCGAACCCCCTAATTTTGCCACAAAAAACTGGGAAAACTTATTGACTCGAGTATAAGCCTAGGGTGGAAAATGCAGCAGCTACCAGTGAATTTGAAAAACAAAAATAGATGCTCCATACCGTTCATTATGGCCCCATAGCTGTGCCATATAGTGCTCTGCACCGTTCATTATTGCCCCATAGCTGTACCATAGAAAGCTGTGCCATATAGTGCTCCGCACCGTTCATTATTGCCCCATAGCTGTACCATAGAAAGCTGTGCCATATAGTGCTCCGCACCGTTCATTATTGCCCCATAAGCTGTACCATAGAAAGCTGTGCCATATAGTGCTCTGCACCGTTCATTATTGCCCCATAGCTGTACCATAGAAAGCTGTGCCATATAGTGCTCTGCACCGTTCATTATTGCCCCATAGCTGTACCATAGAAAGCTGTGCCATATAGTGCCCTGAACCGTTCATTATTGCCCCATAGCTGTGCCATATAGTGCTCTGCACCGTTCATTATTGCCCCATAGCTGTGCTATATAGTGCTCTGCACCGTTCATTATTGACCCATAGCTGTGCCATAGAAAGCTGTGCCATATAGTGCTCTGCACCGTTCATTATTGCCCCATAGCTGTGCCATATAGTGCTCTGCACCGTTCATTATTGCCCCATAGCTGCGCCATATAGTGCTCTGCACCGTTCATTATTGCCCCATAGCTGTGCCATATAGTGCTCTGCACCGTTCATTATTGCCCCATAGATGTACCATAGAAAGCTGTGCCATATAGTGTGCTGCACCGTTCATTATTGCCCCATAGCTGTACCATAGAAAGC
This sequence comes from Ranitomeya variabilis, assembly GCF_051348905.1. Lineage (NCBI taxonomy): Eukaryota > Metazoa > Chordata > Amphibia > Anura > Dendrobatidae > Ranitomeya > Ranitomeya variabilis. Next base: position 504,470,741 of record NC_135232.1, read on the forward strand.
TGTGCCATATAGTGCCCTGCACAGTTCATTATTGCCCCATAGCTGTGCCATATAGTGCTCTGCACAGTTCATTATTGCCCCATAGCTGTGCCATATAGTGCTCTGCACCGTTCATTATTGCCCCATAGCTGTGCCATATAGTGCTCTGCACCGTTCATTATTGCCCCATAGCTGTGCCATATAGTGCTCTGCACCATTCATTATTGCCCCATAGCTGTGCCATATAGTGCTCTGCACCGTTCATTATTGCCCCATAGCTGTGCCATATAGTGCTCTGCACCGTTCATTATTGCCCCATAGCTGTGCCATATAGTGCTCTGCACCGTTCATTATTGCCCCATAGCTGTGCCATATAGTGCTCTGCACCGTTCATTATTGCCCCATAGCTGTACCATAGAAAGCTGTGCCATATAGTGCTCTGCACCGTTCATTATTGCCCCATAGCTGTGCCATACAGTGCTCTGCACCGTTCATTATTGCCCCATAGCTGTGCCATATAGTGCTCTGCACCGTTCATTAATGCCCCATAGCTGTACCATAGAAAGCTGTGCCATATAGTGCTCTGCACCGTTCATTATTGCCCCACAGCTGTGCCATATAGTGCTCTGCACCGTTCATTATTGCCCCATAGCTGTACCATAGAAAGCTGTGCCATACAGTGCTCTGCACCGTTCATTATTGCCCCATAGATGTACCATAGAAAGCTGTGCCATTGCTGCTGCAATTAAAAAAAAATGACATACTCACCTCTCTTGCTTGCAGCTCCTCAGCGTCCCGTCCCGGCGTCTCTCTGCACTGACTGATCAGGCAGAGGGCGGCGCGCACACTATATGCGTCATCGCGCCCTCTGACCTGCACAGTCAGTGCGGAGAGACGCCGGGAAGATGGAGTGGCGCCCGACGTGTGGAACGCGGAAAGGTGAATATGTAATACTTACCTGCTCCCGGCGTCCCGCTCCTTCCCCCGGACAGCTGGTCTCCCGGTGCCGCAGCCTCTTCCTCTATCAGCGGTCACCGTTACCGGTCATTAGAGAAATGAATATGCGGCTCCACCCCTATGGGAGTGGAGTCCATATTCATTTCTCTAATGAGCGGTCCCACGTGACCGCTGAACAGGGGGAAGAGCTGCGGCACCGAAGACTGTGGGACTGCAGGGACAGCGCCAGGAGCCCCGGAAGCAGGTAAGTATGCCTCAGCGCCCTCTCCCCCTCACCCGCCGACCGTGACTCGAGTATAAGCCGAGAGGGGCACTTTCAGCCCAAAAATAAGGGCTCAAAATCTCGGCTTATACTCGAGTATATACGGTACCCCCAATTAAAGGGTTGTTCTAAAGTTTAAAAATTACTCCCTCTTCATGGAACAGTGGATAATTTTTCGATCTCTGGAGGTGTGACCGCCTTGGCCAGCACCAATCCTGAGAACTGGGAGCAGTAGTGCATATGACCGACCTCTCCCCTCTTCATCCAGGACTTTTCAGAGTCCATAGTCTCGTGATTAGTAGGGGCCACGGCGGTTGAACCACAAGTGATTGGAAAGTTATTACCTATCCAGTAAATAGGGGATAATTTTAAAACTTTGGAACACCCCTTTAAAGAACCACTCCCATCAAAGTTTTTATCCCCTTAATTTACTGCAATCATTTTATACAGCACTCTGTACTTACAAATGCTCATTTTGCCCTTCTACCCAGCTACTTCTTCTCTGTTCCATTAGGTCTATTTCATCACATAATTAAAAACTGACTAGCCGAACCCTCCTAAACTATGTAGAAACAGGAGGTCAGTTTTCCCAGTATGAGTCATCAGTCACTGAAAAAGTCAATGGCAGGTGGGAGGAGCAGCAGCTGGGTCAGGAGTGGAAGAGGGGAATGATAAATGCAGGGACAAGAGACTGCCTGTTTCTACATAAAGAGAAGAAAAGAAGAATTAGCTGGATAGATAGACAAAATGAGCAATTGTAAGTACACAGTGGTATATAATATGATGATTCCAATATATTAAGAGGATACACACTATGAAGGGAGCGCGTCTTTAAGCCATACCCAGTCAGCATTTTGTGTGTGGAAAAAATAAATAAATAACATATATAATTTTAATTTATCATATACAATTTGTTACTTTGAAAGAAGGGACAGAAGAAAGAAAAAAGTTATCAATAAACAAGAAGGACATTGTCCATATTAGATGAAGTGTATGGGAATGCCCCAACTCTTCCCCCTTCACATGTCAGGGGAAAGAAAGACATTCTGGATGTCCACAATCCTCATCCTTTGTTTTCACAGGAGGAATGTTAAAGCGGTGCATGGAGATTGAGAAATGTAAGCATTGAAGAGCGTTTAGCACTCACACGAAGAACCCCTTCAAATGATAGCTATAGTCTTTTCTATTCAAAATTACCAACAACATGCATAAGCGGAGATCTGCCCCTGTGGGAGGAAAACTACACACTAGATCCCCCTTGTGTAGGTGTGTGACATACTCTGGATTACTTACAGAGGACCCCAACTGGTTGACCTCCTGCGATCAGTAAGTTACCGCATATCCTAAAAATAAGGAATAGCTTAATATATGAGGAATTACCATTTTAGGCTTCTTTCACACTAGCGTTGGCACGGGGGCCGTCGCTATGTGTTAGCCCGACGTGCCAACGCACGTTGTGAAAGTGATGCCCGACGTGGGCAGCAGAAGCAGTCTTACGACGCTTCCGCTGCCCCATTGTAAGGTCCGGAGAGGAGGGGGCGGAGTTTCGGCTGCGCATGCACGGTCGAAAATGGCGGACATGTAACTAATTTTGTGCCGGCGGTCCGCCAAAACACGACGCAACCGTCGCATGACGGTTGCGACGTGTGGCCATACGTCGCAATGCGTCGCTAATGTAAATCTATAGGGAAAAAACACATCCTGCAGACAACTTTGCAGGATGCGTTTTTTCTCCTAAACGACGCATTGTGACGTATAGCAAACAACGCTAGTGTGAAAGTAGCCTAAGGCTACGTTCACATGATGTGTATTTGGTGAGTTTTTGATGTTTAAGATTTTCGGCAGCATTTCAGCACCCATTAAGTAAATTAATCTAATAGATGCGCCTTATCTGAGCAGCTGCAGGCAGATATTTTTGGGCTGGGGTGGGAAATATTCATGTCCCCTTACCAGCCTGAGAATACCAGCCCCCATTTGTCTGCTTTAGCAAGGCTGGTTGTCAAAAATGAAGGGAACGCATGCTGTTTTTTTTAAAATGTATTTAACCCCCTTCATGACCTTGGGATTTTTCGTTTTTCCGTGTTCGTTTTTCACTCCCCTCCTTCCCAGAGCCATAACTTTTTTTATTTTTCCTTCAATTTGGCCACGTGAGGGTTTATTTTTTGCGGGACGAGTTGTACTTTTGAACAACATCATTGGTATTACCATGTCGTGTACTAGAAAACGGGAAAAAAATTCCAAGTGCGGTGAATTTGCAAAAAAAAGTGCAATCCCACACTTGTTTTTTGCTTGGCTTTTTTGCTAGCTTCACTAAATGCTAAAACTGACCTGCCATTATGATTTTCCAGGTCACTACGAGTTCATAGACACCTAACATGACTAGGTTATTTTTTACCTAAGTGGTGAAAAAAAATTCCAAACTTTGCTAAATGAAAAAAAAAAACAAAAAAACAATTTGCGCCATTTTCCGATACTCGTAGCGTCTCCATTTTTCATGATCTGGGGTCGGTTGAGGGCTTATTTTTTGCGTGCCGAGCTGGCGATTTTAATGATTCCAATTCAGTGCAGATCGATTTTTTTTCTCGTTACGCCGTTTAGCGATCAGGTTAATGCTTTTTTTATTGATAGATCGGGCGATTCTGAACGTGGCGATACCAAATATGTGTAGGTTTGATTTATTTTGATTGGGGCGAAAGGGGGGTGATTTCAACTTTTATATATATTTTTTTTTTCACATTTTTTTACTTTTGCCATGCTTCAATAGCCTCCATAGGAGGCTAGAAGCAGGCACAGCACGATCGCCTCTGCTACATAGCAGCGATCTGCTGTTCGCTGCTATGTAGCAGAAAATCAGGTGTGCTGTGAGCGCCGACCACAGGGTGGCGCTCACAGCTACCTGTGATCAGTAACCATAGAGGTCTCAAGGACCTCTATGGTTACAATACTGAAGCATCGCCGACCTCCGATCATGTGACGGGGGTCGGCGATGCGCTCATATCCGGCCGCCCGGCCGGATGCGGTAGTTAAATGCCGCTGTCTGCGTTTGACAGCGGCATTTAACTAGTTAATAGCGGCGGGTGAATCGCGATTTCACCCGCTGCTATTGCGGGCACATGTCAGCTGTTCAAAACAGCTGACATGTCCCGGCTTTGATGCGGGCTTACCGCGGAGCCCTGCATCAAAGCAGGGGAGCTGACATCGGACGTACTATCCCGTCCGAGGTCAGTAAGGGGTTATAAAAAAAAAAAATATATTGGAGGGGACCCCTCTATTATTGATAACCAGCCTTGCTGAAGCTGACAGTTGCAGCCCCCAGCTGAGTTTTGCCTGGCTGGTTATCAAAAATACAGTGAAACTCACACCCTTTTTTAGTTATTTACAGCGCAGGCGCCGGCTGATGAATACTCCCATCAGCCGCTGCAGCTCTCACTGTTATTAGCGGCAGCTTTCATGAGCTGATGTGAGCAGTAGTCCCATCAGCCAACATCAGTGACCGGCAGTAAACTTTCTACCTCCGATCATAGCTGCGGGCTCACGTTGTCTGACTGGCGGCGATTGCACATGACAGCGTGACAAACACCCGGTGTTCCGGCGGTCGAACCAGTCAGTAACACGGACTTCCTGGTGAAGTCGGTGTTTGGTGTCCGTGCCCGAACAGTAGGTGTTTGGTACGGATGCTGAACTTTACTATTCAGATTGGCTCCTTCTCTAATCACAAGGTGGCCCTACACTATATTAGGCCAGTGTTTTAATGTTATGGTTGATCAGTTTCAGACAAAATGAATAAGTTTGAGTAATTAATATATGGCCATGAACTGTCACTTTTTCTCATTGGTTAAAAAAGGGGGCAAACTTTCATTTTAGATAAATTTCCATCACAATTTAGTGTGTGGCAGTGATCAACTTGGAAAAAAAACAGCAACTGTCCTACACAAGGACTATTAGAAAGCAGTACATGCTAATATTCAGACGGCATTGCCACTACATGTCTGGCATTTTGTCACTTGTTGTTAGACCAGTAGAGGTTGCAATGACATTACTAAAGTCACTAAATGAAAGCTATAGACTTGTCCCATGTCAGGTGTGACCTGCCATAAGACGTGCACTATTGGCACAGTTCTTCACTACTTACTACGAGTATTTGCAAGCTTGGCAACCGGTTCAGGAAATTATGCCAACGCTTTTTTGTACTGAAATTAAAAACTGGAAATGGAAATTTCCAACAAACTGCATGATACCCAGAACCCAATGATAAGAACCGTCTTACCGTTTTCCTACAGATCCTGTAACAGGACCAACACCTTCACCTGCAACCAGTGCACATGACACTTTCACCTGCTGGATGGTATGCACTGCACAGGAACGCATACTATACCCAATTACCCCACAAGGAACAGTACTGAGAAAAGCTGGGCAAGGTATAAAAGCATGAATACAGCAAGTAGGTGGCAAGCTACAATTAGAGAGGGTGGTCAGTATTATGCAAGACCAATACTTCCATAATAAAACGGTCAGCAACTCATACTTTGCTTAAAGCTTCTGTATCTTACCATTTTCAAGATCTGTGTTCAATGCCACTGGATATAATTATTCTTACACAGTTTTGCAGAGCTGCTCAAAGCTGAGAGTTTGTTGCAATTGAAGATAATCCTATATGAGCCAATGGTGGCCATACACATAGTGGCAGCTTATTTTCCTCTCGTCACCCATGGTGCATATGTATAGTGGAGAGGAATATCATTCATCCAGCTGCTAGTGAAGATGTATGAGTAGTTAATAGGGTTCCTTGGTAATGAGCACTTCCAACTTGGAAGGTGAGTGTCACTGACAATGTAGAGCCATAGATATCATAGGAGGCATGAACAATACATCACTGCTCCACTCCAACTGCTGGAAGGGAGTGGTGCTGGACAATCCCACCAGTTATCCACAGCTGTCCTGTACTATAGTTACCCTCTTGGGAAACATACATATAAAATGACAAGTGGGAGTCCATATCTCCCCTGTCAATAGGGCGTTTCCTAGAAATCTAGCACACAGATTGTGGAACTAAAGACTTGATTATTGCCAGGGCAAGCTGCCCTACATGGAGATAAGACGCCCATCGATTGCTGAAAAAATAGCTCTGTAGTGCGCTGCTCAGGAGGCTGAAGGGCTCAGCTCGTGCATGCATGGAGCAATGTACAGGCTCAGCAGACTATGGAGCCATACACCACTTTGTGCACGGGCTCCTACACTTCTCTACCCGCTAACAACTTATTGACATGACATTTTCCGGGAGGAATAGTACATGGTTCAGAATTATTATGTTTTCACAAATGCCATTATTTACTAGAACAAGTGTCAGGTAGGGCGACAGGTCCTCCTCAGCTACAGCACTCAAGTGGCAGTCTCAGTTTTCAAAACAGCAGCTGCAGAAGAAAGTATTACATGGTGGCTAATGAGGGGGCTGTTTTGGCTCATGAAGAGGGTAAGCAGCAGTGAACCAATCTCTAAGGCTTGGGCTACATGACATAAGATCACAACCAATTGTGAATGTGGTAACAAGGAAATTTTGCATGTTTGGATTTCTGATGAAGGTCCATAAACACAGTCATGATTTGCAAACCCACTGTAACAGCTCACCGAGTAGTCCTGACCTAGGGCTGTGGCTATCTTAGAGATATTATTAATGTTCTCTCTCCATATCATCACCTAATGTATGACAAGCCTTGAAAAAGTGCATCAAACAGGTGTCAATGTGTGGAGAAGCCCAATTTCCACTCAGGAAAAGTCAACTTTACGTATTGGTTTATCTCTGCAATTCTTATATTACCAGAAGAGTTGGAATAATACTCTGAGCAGGTGGTCTATTCAGAACTGCCTGAGCCTGGATGGGGATTACCCATTCATGGTGGCATAATCCATAAGTGCTCCCCGCTGTCCGTACTAAGGCTGTGTAATCTGGAGGCGCTCCCCGCTGTCCGTACTAAAGCAGTGTAATCTGGAGGCGCTCCCCGCTGTCCGTACTACGGCTGTGTAATCTAGAGGCGCTCCCCGTACTACAGCCGTGTAATCTGGAGGCGCTCCCCGCTGTCTGTACTACGGCTGTGTAATCTGGAGGCGCTCCCCGCTGTCCGTACTACGGCTGTGTAATCTGGAGGCGCTCCCCGCTGTCCGTACTACGGCTGTGTAATCTGGAGGCGCTCCCCGCTGTCCGTACTACGGCTGTGTAATCTGGAGGCGCTCCCCGCTGTCCGTACTACGGCTGTGTAATCTGGAGGAGCTCCCCGCTGTCCGTACTACAGCCGTGTAATCTGGAGGAGCTCCCCGCTGTCCGTTCTACAGCCGTGTAATCTGGAGGCGCTCCCCGCTGTCCGTACTACGGCTGTGTAATCTGGAGGCGCTCCCCGCTGTTCGTACTACGGCTGTGTAATCTGGAGGAGCTCCCCGCTGTTCGTACTACGGCTGTGTAATCTGGAGGAGCTCCCCATACTATGGCTGTGTAATCTAGAGGCGCTCCCCATACTACGGCTGTGTAATCTGGAGGAGCTCCCCGCTGTTCGTACTATGGCTGTGTAATCTGGAGGCGCTCCCCATACTATGGCTGTGTAATCTGGAGGCGCTCCCCGCTGTCCATACTACGGCTGTGTAATCTGGAGGCGCTCCCCGCTGTCCGTACTACGGCTGTGTAATCTGGAGGCGCTCCCCGCTGTCCGTACTACGGCTGTGTAATCTGGAGGAGGTCCCCGCTGTCCGTACTACGGCTGTGTAATCCGGAGGCGCTCCCCGCTGTCCGTACTACGGCTGTGTAATCTGGAGGAGCTGCCCATACTATGGCTGTGTAATCCGGAGGAGCTCCCCATACTATGGCTGTGTAATCTAGAGGCGCTCCCCATACTACGGCTGTGTAATCTGGAGGAGCTCCCCGCTGTTCGTACTATGGCTGTGTAATCTGGAGGCGCTCCCCATACTATGGCTGTGTAATCTGGAGGCGCTCCCCGCTGTCCATACTACGGCTGTGTAATCTGGAGGCGCTCCCCGCTGTCCGTACTACGGCTGTGTAATCTGGAGGCGCTCCCCGCTGTCCGTACTACGGCTGTGTAATCTGGAGGAGGTCCCCGCTGTCCGTACTACGGCTGTGTAATCTGGAGGAGGTCCCCGCTGTCCGTACTACGGCTGTGTAATCCGGAGGCGCTCCCCGCTGTCCGTACTACGGCTGTGTAATCTGGAGGAGCTGCCCATACTATGGCTGTGTAATCCGGAGGAGCTCCCCATACTATGGCTGTGTAATCTAGAGGCGCTCCCCATACTACGGCTGTGTAATCTGGAGGAGCTCCCCGCTGTCCCTACTACGGCTGTGTAATCCCGAGGCGCTCCCCATACTATGGCTGTGTAACCTAGAGGCGCTCCCCGCTGTCCTTACTAAGGCCGTGTAATCTAGAGGCGCTCCCCATACTATGGCTGTGTAATCTAGAGGCGCTCCCCATACTATGGCTGTGTAATCTAGAGGCGCTCCCCATACTATGGCTGTGTAATCTGGAGGCGCTCCCCATACTATGGCTGTGTAATCTAGAGGCGCTCCCTAAAGTAAAAAAGCACTTGTCCCAACTAGTCATATGAATCTAGATTTTCTGGGTTGGATCCTAATCTCGCTGTTTGGAGATTTACAGAGTTTCTGGGGTTTGTAGTTCTCTATTTAGCTTACACTCCTGTGATGGCAAATGATTAGCTACAAGTGGGCAGCATGTGGTGCCAGTGTCAGTCTCACCCACCTATAAACAGGGTATACATCTAGGTGTCAATGACAAATTCCTATAAACAAAAAACACACAGAGACATGTGCGTGCCACAGTGGCCGTAACAACAAATATTATGAATGCTGAAGGAGTGCCGTGAGAGGGCGGGTGTCACACCAACACAATTAGAGTATGGCACTTGTAGGGCACAGCCGTCACCCCCCCCGCCAGCAGGTGCCACACTCACCTCTTCAGCCAGGCTTCAGCTAGCCCTTATACAAGCGTCCACTCCAGGCCACCGTACCGTAACCACCACGCACGGACTGAGTAGCCCGGACACGCCCTTCACAATGTTGCCCGCGGACAAGGTAATGATTGGTTTGCAAGATTAAAGTGACGGCTTCGTAAACCAATCAACATCTAGGGGGCGTGACGCTATCTGGTTGGACTGAAAGACGGGGTTTGATGAGATGATTGACGTTAGATTCATCCAATTGTAAAAAAAAATGGGGCGTGGTTACAAATCCCATGTGGCTGCTATTTTGGGGGGATGGGAGAAGGGTGAACAGAGGGTATAAGAAACAGGGTGAAAGGTGACAGGAGTGGGTGACTGACAGGGCAGTGCATAGGTGGGCTACACTGGCTGCAGCGCGTGCTGTGGGTGTGGTGGAGAGTCACCTGGGCTGGCTGGCGGCAGCTATGTGACTGAACTTTACGGGGCGACACCTCGGGTTCATCCACATCACCTCTGTAGAGACGGAGGGGTTAATAAGAACGCGCCCCTACACACGTGACCATCTGGGCTAGACTGTGAGCCTAGTGCTCAGTGTGAGGCTGAGTTCACATGTAGCGCTTTTCAGAAGTAGCGCTGTATAATTATTCAATATGCAGATTTTCAGGCATTTCCGCATCACTTTAGCTGCATACCTGAGGCTGCCGTCACACTAGCAGGATTTGGTCAGTATTCTACCCCAGGAGTGGGTGATAAATACAGAAGTGGAGCATATGTTTCTATTACACTTTTCCTCTGATTGTTCCACTCCTGGTTTTGGCTTACAGATACTGAGGTAAAATACTGACCAAATACTGATAGTGTGACGGCACCTTATAGTTTTATGCACTGCAAAAAATGCAACAAACCTGAGAACATGAGACAGGATCTGCTGCAATTTTTACCTTGTTTTTGGTGAATAAAACACGTAGCCAAGTCCCAGGTAATCAGCATTGAACACAGTCTGCCTCTGAGTATGACCATAGCCTAATAACCCCTGGGGACACCCATGTGCAGGGCCCTATGGCGGAGGGCCAGCTCCAGGGTTATGCGGACCCTTGGCCCACACCTTCCCAATGGGGCAGGCTTTGTTTTTTCCTCTTCTCCTTTCAAGAGCTGATTTTCTTAAGGTACCGTCACATTAAGCGACGCTGCAGCGATAGCGACAACGATGCCGATCGCTGCAGCGTCGCTGTTTGGTCGCTGGAGAGCTGTCACACAGACCGCTCTCCAGCGACCAACGATGCCGAGGTCCCCGGGTAACCAGGGTAAACATCAGGTTGCTAAGCGCAGGGCCGCGCTTAGTAACCCGATGTTTACCCTGGTTACCAGCGTAAAAGTAAAAAAAACAAACAGTACATACTTACATGCGTCCCCCAGCGTCCGCTTCCTGCACTGACTGAGCGCCGGCCCTAACAGCAGAGCGGTGACGTCACCGCTGTGCTGTACTTTAGGGCCGGCGCTCAGTAAGTGTCAGGAAGCAGACGGCGGGGGACGCGAATGTAAGTATGTACTGTTTGTTTTTTTTACTTTTACGCTGGTAACCAGGGTAAACATCGGGTTACTAAGCGCGGCCCTGCGCTTGGTAACCCGATGTTTACCCTGGTTACCAGTGTAAAACATCGCTGGTATCGTTGCTTTTGGTGTCAAACACAACGATACACGGCGATCGGACGACCAAATAAAGTTCTGGACTTTATTCAGCGACATCACAGCAGGATCCAGATCGCTGCTGCGTGTCAAACTAAACGATATCGCTAGAGAGGACGCTGCAACGTCACGGATCGCTAGCGATGTCGTTTAGTGTGAAGGTACCTTTAGCTAAAGCATGTCCGACCGTGTGAACTATATGAAATCTGACTAGCAATACGGCTTGTGTGTGCTAGGAAGGAATGAGACGCTTGGCAGATAATTTGGCCGTCACCACCAGTGCCAGTCAGTCTTTGGGTCATTGCGCACATATTTCATATAGACATGCTTTAGCACTACAGCGTGCAGCTTTTTTGCATATTATGCTTCTAGTTCACATTAGCTTGGAAGCGCCAGTCAGTCCTTTTTCTCATTGTATTGTTATTTTAAGCCCATAAATTTGTTTCTTTTCTGATACTAGCTGTAGTTTTTCATCATCACCATTTTTGGGATACATACGACTTTCAGACGTTTTCACTCTCTTTTTGGAGGAAGGAGAATTGAAAAAAATCCAGCGATTCTGCCATTTTGAGTTTTTTTTTCTTTCATTTTGGCAATCTAGGAATATTCTGATATTCTGTTGATTCACACGGCTACACACACCTTCCTGACCCGGCCAGATATTACAAATCTGACCACTGTCACTTTATGGGTTAATAACTCTGGAACGCTTCAACGGATCCCACAGATTCTGAGATTGTTTTTTGTGACACATTGTACACCATGATAGTGGTAACATTTGGTTGATATGATTTGTGTATATTTATAAAAATATCGATGCCCTTAAATCAGAGAGTTGTACCACACAAAATAATTAATAAATAACATTTCCCACATGTGTACTTTACATCAGCACAATTTTGGAAACATTACTTTTTTTTTCTAAGGAGTTAGAAGGGTTAAAAGTTGATGAGCAATTTCTCAATTTTCCGACAATTTACAAAACCATTTTTTTTTAGAGAACACTTCACATTTGAAGTGACTTTAACCCCTTAACCCACGGCGCTTTTTTTTGGTTTTGCTGTTTCATTTTTCACTCCCCTCCTTCCCAGAGCCATAACTTTTTTTATTTTTCAGTCAATATGGCCATGTGAAAGCTTGTTTTTTGCGGGACGAGTTGTATTTTTGAACGACATCATTGGTTTTACCATGTCGTGTACTAGAAAATGGGAAAAAAATTCCAAGTGCAGCGAAATTGCAAAAAAAGTTCAATCCCACACTTGGTTTTTTTGTTTGGCTTTTTCACTAGGTTCAATAAATGCTAAAACTGACCTGCTATTATGATTCTCCAGGTCAGTACGAGTTCATAGACACCAAACATGTCTAGGTTCTCTTTTATCTAAGTGGTGAAAAAAAATTCCAAACTTTGTTAAAGCAAAATAAAAAATTGCGTCATTTTCCGATACCCGTAGCGTCTCTATTGTTCGTGATCTGAGGGCTTATTTTTTGCGGCTGAGCTGACATTTAAATGATACCTTTTTGGTGCAGACACGATCTTCTGATCACTCATTATTGCATTTTAATTCAATGTTGCGGCGACCAAAAAAACGTAAATTTGGCATTTTGACGTTTTATATCGCTACGCCATTTAGTAATCAGATTAAGCCTTTTTTTATTGATAGATCAGACAATTCTGAATGCGACGATACCAAATATGTGCATGTTTGATTTTATTTTTATTGTTTTATTTTGAATGGGGCAAAAGGGGGTGATTTGAACTTTTATATTTTTAAAAACATTTTCTTTTTACTTTTGTTATGCATCAATGTCTCGATAGAAGACACAGAGAAATACTTCCGGGACACAGCATGCCGGCGCATGCGCAGTAATGCTTTTCGGCTTTGCCCGCAGATGGGGAAAGCATATGGAGGGCCCCCCAGGTTAGGGCAATGGGGTACTCGGCACCGGGTCCTTCAGTTCAGGGGATGTCACGGTGGCTGACACGGTCCGTGGCCCTAGGGGAACATCCGTTGATAAATGAAGGGAAAGGTATTTAAAGGGATAATGTTCGTGACGCCACCTGTGGTATTCGGTCAGGGTGACCGATGCTGCTTAGGGGTCCACTGGGGTGATGTTATGGCAGCAAGATGGTATACCTTCCCACAGGTGAAGTGTATCCCCAGGGCTTCCCAGAAGTGTAGGTGGTGATGGTGGATGATGTAAGGCACAGTGAATAACGAGGACACAAGGCTGCAGTCTCTTTACCTTTACTGAAGGCTTCAGCATCCACAGTCCAGGGTACAGACCACAGGGTAGGCAAAGTCCAGCCGGTCCGAAGGCAAATCCAGAGTCTCCTTAGCCAGGTGGAAATCAGTAGCCTTCCTCTAGTGCCTGTGTGTTGTAGTACCTCCCCGCTGAGCTTCTCGGTAAGGTCCTCACAACTGTTGTAGATGTTCTAGATGTTATGTCTTCCTCTCTGTCCCCAGATGGTATGGATAGGACAAACCCGTATGACTGATGGCCTGAGGCTTTTTACAGGGACCCTAGAGACGCCCCGGCCCCCACAAGTTGCCACCGTGTCTCCTGGGTATATGGTCGGGCAGCCAACGTGGAATTGACTGTCCTGCCGGTCTCTGGAGCAAGGCTTGGAGACGGTTGCTCCCTCAGTGTTCCGGCCACCAGCTTCTGCGCCTCAGGAGGCAGCCTTTTACAGGGCAGAACTCCCTCTGGTTTTCTCTCATTGTGCTATGACGTCGTTTCTCACCCGCTACAATACAGTTCTCGTGTCCTTCCTTAGGATGCTGCCGCACGTGGGGCATGCCCAGCTCCGTAGCCTTCTATCTAAGCCTCTGACAGGATCCCACCCGTCAGGGACCTCTCTGTCTGCAGCTCTGATGTTCCTCCTTTCCCTCTGTCTGCCTGACAGGAACTAACTCGATGTTACCTGGGCGAAGCCAAGCCAGCCTCTCACTCTTAGGCTGCTGCCTGGGTGAAGCCCAGTCAGCTTCTGACTAACTTTCTATCCAGTCCACCAGTTTTACCTAATTGTGAGGAGTGCCCTAGTAGATAGGAGCAAGGTTCCCCCTGGTGGACTGGAGTGTGAAGTGTGGTGTATGGTTTGTGATACCTGTCAGGAAGATCTCCTTTATTGCCTTCAGATGTAACATCACTCCCCCTGGTGGAAGAATAACATTACTGCAACGACCAGGACTCTGGGGCGCTGCACATACTGCGCGTGCGCGAGGCAAGATTGCATTGCGAACACGCTAACTATGGAGGACACCTACTCAAATTCCCCAAAATATTGCGGACAGCGGGGAAGGATGGGATGGAGGAATGAAGACGAAACACCACCCATCGGACCGGACACAGGGCATTTACATAGCCCGCCAATTTGAGGTGACAGATTCCCTTTAAACATTGATGAATAACAGGTGGATGAGTGACTGAATTTGGCAGGGCTCTCAGAGCACCTGACCTACACCTGACAATACACATGAAGGAGACCCAACTTGGGCTCCAAACATTTCCAAAAATTAGGGTCAGGCACCACGAAAAGTGGCATCGGTTGACCACCAGTAGACATGATATGCTATTGCTATTGCTTACATGCACTAGACAAGTGATTGGTAGGCGACCATTTGGGTATTTTATGCATTAGCACCTTAGAACTTTCTTAGTGGTTGCTACCTACCCTGTATTCCCCACATTTATATCCATGCCGATTTCACAGTGCCGCACTTTTTAGTGGGTGCATTTCTGCCCCTCTTTCAAATTAACTCTGGTTGTGTTTATTATATGTACATTATATGTATATTTATTGAATGTTATGGTACTCATGTGGCACTAATTTTATTGTTACGTAATTAAATAAAATATATATTTTTTTATTCTACTTCTGTGGTCTTATGCTTCAATGCTGTGTTTGGAGATATTTATGGAAGCATCACATTGGATTTCTTAGAGTAGCTTTACGGGATTTCCCATTGACTACTATGCTAACGGTGCCTGAGATTGTGTATCTGATTGTTTTCTGTGTATTCACAGTGTCCGTCTCAGGCCAGATGGATTTCCGCGAACGTGAAAAAACGTGGCGGACACAACTTAACAGAGTATTTGATGAGGGAATGGGTGCCTCAAGTGATCCGAAATCCAGAGATGATGTTGAGTTGATAAGGAAATTCAAAGAGTTACTTAAAAAACGCACCCGATTATGGTGGAATAAGGCGTTTTTGGAAAAATATGTTGACTGTGGCCTAATTCCACGAGGCTTAAGAGTGCAAGTCTTTCCCTCATTCCCAATAATTGATACGGAATTTACAAAAGCATGGGAAGGTGCGGCATCAAATTGTTCAAAAGTATTTCTGGAACTGCTTATTAGATCGAATGAAACATCTTTAATGGACATTGATAGTGAACTAAAAACCATACAAGACAATATTAATGTGCAATTAACCCCTGATAAAGTCATTAAACTCAAAACTGACCTTGATGTGGAACAACAAAAATGGGAAAAAGACATTGTAGATGGGAAAACCAAGAAATATCAAAGGGATCAATTTGATTTCCAAAATGATCAAGTCTACAAATGGAAAAAGAAAAAAATGGATCGTAGATCAATATCAAGGGCACGTTCAACTTCCATCTCATCCATGTCCTCAGTAGAGGATAGAAATTCTGGCCCTGATAAACATAGAACAACGTGGGATAGAAGGGATTTTTTGAGAGCTGGCCAAGGGAGAGGGGGAGGAAAGAATAATCAGAAACGGAAAATTCCAAACTCACCACCGGCGGACAAAAAGGCCAAAACCAATGCATTAGAGGTGATTAATTTATCCTCTCATGCACTGTCTCATGACCAGAGGGAGGTATTGGGGTTGGGTTTGTCATTTTCTCCAACTAATGATTTCAATTTTTTTCTAGCATTAAAGGACCTTCATTTATTCGCCCGGAAACTGGTCCTACTTAAACTCCATTCCAAATCAGCTCCTTATACTGGTCATGTGACAGAGCAGGAAGCTGTCGAGGCCTTGGAAGAATTAGAACGTGAATCCAACATTGACAATACAGATATTTCCCCTCCACAAATCTATCCTAGATCTACCACGTTTCCCCCCTTGTCGCTGTGTCCTCAGGTAGATATCTTCACTAGGGTGGTTACTGAGGATTTTAGGAAGATTAAAAACAGACGGAATAGGGATAATTTGACACCTTCAAAACGTAAAGCCATTGAGGAGTTGAGACAGCTAGATGATGTTGTGATTAAGCCAGCAGACAAGGGGGGGAACGTGGTGATCTGGCCAGTGGAGAAGTATGAAAAGGAGGCCTTTCGACAGCTTAGGGATAAACAGACTTATACTCAATTGTCCAATAATCCTCTTCTTCAATTCAAAGATGAGCTTCTCTGTATTCTTGAGATAGCATATGAGAGAGGAATCATTTCAAAGAAAGCATTGGATGGTCTGGTGGTTAAGTACCCTATTATACCTACATTCTACCTATTGCCCAAGGTCCATAAGGACCCTATATGTCCCCCGGGGCGTCCGATTGTCTCTGGCATAGGTGGGCTATGCGACCCCGTGTGTAAATTTATTGAACATTACCTGTACCCTCACGTGGAGACGCTGCCCTCCTATGTCAGAGACACTACGGACGTCCTGCGGAGACTGGATGGCCTGTCCCTTGATTCTGACACCTTTCTTGTAGTGGCAGACGTGGAAACTTTATACACAAGTATTCAGCATGAGGATGGTTTGTTTGCGGGCAGTGCAGTTTTTCTTGGAGGCTAGTACGTTGGATGCAGACATTAGGGAGCTGGTGTTGGACTTGTTGCGATTCATTCTCACCCATAACTTTTTCACCTTCAAACACCGTTTCTTTTTGCAGAGGCGGGGCACCGCGATGGGAGCAGCCTGTGCACCCTCCTATGCTAACCTCTTTCTCGGGTATTGGGAGAGGGGTTTGTTTCTGGATGGCGTACAGGCCACTCCCCAAATTTTGGGGTGGTTTCGTTTTATCGACGATATTCTTTTTGTATGGCAAGGTACATCCACTGATCTTGATACATTCATGGTGGGACTGAATCGCAACGACTCGAACATCAGACTCACTTATAATTATAGTTCTAAGGCCGTCTCGTTCCTTGATGTGGAGTTAAGAGTGCAAGAGGATGGTTCCATACATACGGACATGTTCCGAAAAGAGACGTCTGTAAATTCTTTATTGCATGCATCCTCTGCACATCTTGGCTCTACAATCAAAGCTATTCCGGTTGGCCAGTTTCTCCGAGCTCGGAGAATTTGCACCTCGGATGAACTTTTTGAGGGACAGGCCAAGGACCTCGGGCAGAGGTTTCGGGATCGAGGCTATAGTAATAAGAACATTAAACAGGGCTACTGGAGGGCAAGGAATGCTAAGAGAAGTGATTTGTTATCTTCACAGATCACAGAAATAAAAAGTAAAACTAAAAACGTAGGGACACGCTTTATATCCACATATAATCAGCAGTGGAATACAATGCGGACAGTACTTAAAAAACACTGGTCCATCTTGATGACGGACTCTACGCTGAGCAAGCATCTGCCCCCTGACCCATTAATGACGGCACGTAGAGGAAGGAATTTAAGAATTTAAGAGACACGTTGGTATCTAGCCACTATATCCCCAAAGTGCCTCGTCTTTTTAACAACAGAGGGAGTAATAAAGGATTTTTTCCCTGTAAAAAATGCCTTGCCTGCAAAAACCATGTAAGATCTACGACCTTCAGGTCATCGGATGGCCGAAAAATTTTTGACATTCGTGAGTACATCACGTGCACGACTACACATTGTATCTATTATGCCATGTGTAGCTGTAACTTGATCTACATTGGTTTAACATCTCGTGAGTTACGAGTGAGAACTCGTGAGCACGTTAGAGAAATTGAAGCCGTCCGTGATGCTGAGGACGTGGATGTCCTGAAAACACTACCCAGACATTTCCGTTTAAAACATGATTGTAACTCAAGAGAATTGCGTGTGTGGGGAATAGATTGTGTCCATATGGGCACTCGTGGTGGGGACTATCTACGTATTCTAACGCAGAAAGAATGTAGGTGGATAGTGAATGTGGGCACTATGTCCCCCCATGGCCTCAATGAGCAATTAAGTTTCTCCTCTTTCCTTTAGGGTACCGTCACACAGTGCAATTTTGATCGCTACGACGGTACGATTCGTGACGTTCTAGCGATATCGTTACGATATCGCAGTGTCTGACACGCAGCAGCGATCAGGGATCCTGCTGATAATCGTACGTCGTAGCAGATCGTTTGGAACTTTCTTTTGTCGCTTGATCACCCGCTGACATCGCTGGATCGTTGTGTGTGACAGCGATCCAGCGATGCGTTCGCTGGTAACCAGGGTAAACATCGGGTAACTAAGCGCAGGGCCGCGCTTAGTAACCCGATGTTTACCGTGGTTACCAGCGTAAAAGTAAAAAAAAACAAACCGTACATGCTCACCATCTGATGTCCGTCTGGTCCCTTGCCGTCCGCTTCCCGCTCTGACTGTCTGCCGGCCGGAAAGTGAGAGCAGATCACAGCGGTGACGTCACCGCTGCACTCTGCTCTCACTGTACGGCCGGATCTGTCAGAGCAGGAAGCGGACGGCAAGGGACCGGACGGACATCAGATGGTGAGCATGTACGTTTTTTTTTTTTTTTACTTTTACGCTGGTAACCACGGTAAACATCGGGTTACTAAGCGCGGCCCTGCGCTTAGTAACCCGATGTTTACCCTGGTTACCCGGGGACTTCGGCATCGCTCCAGCGCCGTGATTGCAACGTGTGACCGCAGTCTACGACGCTGGAGCGATAATCATACGATCGCTGCGACGTCACGGATCGTGCCGTCATAGCGATTAAAATGGTACTGTGTGACGGTACCCTTAGACTCTCGTTATCTCTGGATGTAGGATCACTGATGTTATCTTGATTTTAATTGTTTTTGTTTTATTTTATTTCATATTTAGTGCTATGATTTTCAAGCATTTATCAATGATATTCTCCTCTACAAAGTATATGGACCATACAGTGGCCGACCCATATTCCGATCTTTTACGCAACAAGAAGCATCTGATAATATGGACGTCTCTTTGGAAGTTGATTCGAATTAATATTTATTCATATAATTTTTATGTTATTTTTTACATTTTAGCACACTTCTTTATAGAATTATATTGATAATTTGTTTATAACAAATTTCTTACATTTATAGTATTGGAATTGTGCACTTGTGTTTTCACTATTTTATGTAGTTTCTATTAATCACAACTTTGTTATTTTTCTACTATATGGTGCACATATTATTCATGTTTTTTCACTCATTTGATTTTGTTTTGATATATGGATCCTATGGATCAACGTAATGGTATGGAATAGTTTCGGTTATATGAAGCGTCTGTGTCTCTGTAGAAACTTCTTATTTTTGATATGGTGCCTATTTTTTGTAAAGTCTCATTTTATAGCCATGTCAACTAGCAGGACGCCATTGGCTAAAGCTAGTCATATGGGAACTTATGGTAACTTGGTTCCCTTAAATAAGATGGCGTCCAGTATGGGTTCCGCCGTAGTGCGCATGCCCGCGACTCTTGTATCACCGCGGCATCACATGGGGCGTCTTCCAGCAAAGGATTGTGGGATAATGACGTCATCAGGGCTTTCCCCGTCCCACGGAGCTTTGCTGACGCCGGACGTGATGCCTGAGCGGGGCCGGGAGTATCGCGCGCATGCGCCGTTTTCCAATTAGGCGGCGAGGGAAGATATAAGAATCGGGCATCTGGACAATTATATCAAGCAGCCCCCCGAGGAAGCTGAGGGCGAAACGCGCGTTGGGGCGCGTGTGCGTGCACGTGATCGGAGGCATGGGTAAGACTACCTAATGGGAACACTGTTCTTTTGTGGGATATTGTGCAGCTCTCTTTGCTAATTGAGCTGGATGGGCTGCCATTGCTATTGCTTACATGCACTAGACAAGTGATTGGTAGGCGACCATTTGGGTATTTTATGCATTAGCACCTTAGAACTTTCTTAGTGGTTGCTACCTACCCTGTATTCCCCACATTTATATCCATGCCGATTTCACAGTGCCGCACTTTTTAGTGGGTGCATTTCTGCCCTTCTTTCAAATTAACTCTGGTTGTGTTTATTATATGTACATTATATGTATATTTATTGAATGTTATGGTACTCATGTGCTACTAATTTTATTGTTACGTAATTAAATATATATTTTTTTTATTCTACTTCTGTGGTCTTATGCTTCAATGCTGTGTTTGGAGATATTTATGGAAGCATCACATTGGATTTCTTAGAGTAGCTTTACGGGATTTCCCATTGACTACTATGCTAACGGTGCCTGAGATTGTGTATCTGTATCTTATCCAGTAGACATGATAGCAGCAGTTAGGAATCGGCAGCATTTAGAGCTTTGAATTGAAGTATCAATTAAGGCCTCTTTCACACTTCCGTTTTTTGCCATCCATCGCTATCCGTCGATTTTGTAAAAAAAAATGGATCCTGCAAATGTGCCCGCAGGATGCGTTTTTTTGCCATAGACTTTTATTGACAACGGATTGCGACGGATGGCCACACGTCGCATCCGTCGTGCAACGGATGCGTCGTGTTTTTGCGGACCGTCATGACGAAAAAACGTCTTCAGAAACGGACTTCAGAATGGGCAGCAGATGCGTCGGAAAACGGCATCCGCTGCCCACGTTGTGCACAATTTTGCACAATGTCCGTCGGGCCGACGGATTGCGACGGCCCTGTACCGACGGAGGTGTGAAAGAGGCCTAAGACGAGGTGGGTAAGGTAGCGGTGTAAGGCTATGTTCACACTTTGCGGTTTTTGCTGCGGATCCGCAGCGGATTTGCAGCTGTGGATCCGCAGCCGTTTTCCATGCAGGGTACAGTACAATGTTACCCTATGGAAAACAAAAACCGCTGTGCCCACTTTGCGTTTTTCCGCTTGAAAATCAGCGCGGAATTTCTGCGGAAAAAAAGAAGTAGCATGTCAATTCTTTCTGCGGATTCCGCAGCGGTTTTCCACCTGCACCAATAGGAAAGTGCAGTTAGAAACCCGCAGTAGAAACCGCACAAAAAACCGCAGTGAAAACCACCGCGGTTTTGCACTGCGGTTTTTCCAAATCCGCAGCTGAAAAATCAGCAGCAAAAAAAGGATAGTGTGAACAAGCCCTAAGCCTTCTTAGCTGGGAGCCCAGATACCTCATGCAACAGCTGAAACTGTTTTTTTGCACTACGTCCCTAATGCTTTGGCGCAGGCTATGCAATAGGACATACTGCACCAGGGCTTGTTACTGCTGCCAGTCGCTGCAACATGTGCAGAGTGGAATTCCACCGTGTTAGCAAAACACAAAACAAACGGTTAACTGGTAGCGATGCAAGTCAATGACCTGCGGGATGCGATTGGCTGAAGTGAATACACAGCAACCATCCTTTCTGCAGCAAGGCATCCAGGCCGGGATAGTGGTGGAGAAATTGCTGTACCACCAGGTTGAGGATGTGAGTCATGCTAGGCACGTGTGTGAGGTTGCCCCAGTGTAGGGCCACCACCAGGTTTGCACCATTATTGCACACGGCCTTCCATGGCTCCAGGTTCAGTGGACACAGCCATTGCTCTAACTCAACCTGAATAGCTGTCCACAACTTTGAGTTGAGCGACTGCAGTCTCCAAGGCATATTAATTTAAACATTGCCTGATTTTGTTGAGCTCTGGCTGCGCAATACGGAGGTGGGGGGGAAGCTGTGTGTCTCATTAAGGGAGAGGTTGAGGGTGCAGGTGGAGGAGCCAGAAGCAGTGGAGGAAGTATTAGATAAAATGGCCCAAACGATTTTGAGTTTGAAATGTGGACTCCGGCCTGCCCAACACTATTAGCCCTAACAATTTTGATTAGCAAATGAGGTCTCCTGGCTATCTCTCAATAATAGGCCTAACAATTTTGATTAGCAAATGCGGCCCCCTCGAGTCCTGACTGCAACACAGTTTTAGCCCAAACGATTTTGAGTAGGAAATGTGGACTACGGCCTGCACAACACTATTAGCCTTAATTATTTTGATTAGCAAATGGGACCTCCTGGCTGAACCCCAATATTAAGCCCAATAATTTTGATTAGCAAATGGGCCCACTGAGTCCTGGCTGCAGCACAGTTTTAGCCCAAACTATTTTGAGTAGGAAATGTGGACTCCTGCCTGCATAGCACTATTAGCACAAACTTGTTAGATGCTGGAAGGTCGATTTCACACGTGAAAAAACCCTATCTAAGCAAATGACAAAGTTCACTTTCAGCAGCAGAAGAAGCAGCCTCTCTGCATTGTTACAGAGACAGTGGTGCCAGCAAAACAACATGTCCACTTTTTATATGGAGAGGGACATGTGACTTCTGCAGCCAATTACAGAAGACCTTGTGTCATGACATTGTGGATGGTTTCTGCGCCCCTATTGGCTGCCAGAATGTCCACACATTAAGTTATAAAAAAAAAATTACACACTGCCACGCCTCTGACCTATACACACCCCCTCCCCTCATAAAACACATCCCCCAGCACGTCATGCAGCACCACTATCGTAGACAAACTCAAAAGCATTAAAGGGACACTGTCACCCCCTCCAGCCGTTAGAAACTAAAAGAGCCACCTTGTGCAGCAGTAATGCTGCATTCTGACACAGTGGCTCTTTTAGTTATTGGTGCAGTCAAAGCAGAAATCAAGCGTTTTATAATTTCGCAAAAATACCTGGCTTTAAGCTCTGGAGGCAGGTCTTAACCCCCCTGTTGCACACGCCACACTGCCGTCACTCAAGGCTTCTTCAGCGCCGGGCGCCACCCCCTCCGCACTGTTTTCAAATCAAATCCGGCGCATGCGCTGTTTTGTTCTGCCTGGGGCAGGCGCAGTGAACGATGCCCGTATGACCTTAGATGCAGTCTCGATCAGCTGAAGATACACACGCTGTAAGGCGGGGGACCTGGGTGAGTGGCTGACACACGCAGTGCGCATGCCCAGGAATCCCAGCCCCGCACTGTGCATAATGCATAACACAGTGCGGGGCTGGGATTCACAAGCTGGGTTGCCGCACAGGCGCAGTCTGCGAGACTGCATTTGAGGTCATATGGGCATCGCTCACTGCGCCTGCCCGAGGCAGAACAAAATAGCGCAGGTGCCGGATTTGATTTGAAAACAGCGCGGAGGGGGGCGGCGCCCGGCACCGAAGAAGCCTTGAGTGACGGCAGTGTTGCGTGTGCAACAGGGGGGTTAAGACCTGCCTCCAGGACTAAAGACAGGTATTTTGGCGAAATTATAAAACGCTTTATTTCTGCTTTGACTGCACCAATAACTAAAAAAGCCACCTTGTCAGAATGCAGCATTACTGCTGCACAAGGTGGCTCTTTTAGTTTCTAACGGCTGGAGGGGGTGAGTGTGTCCCTTTAACAGAAACGCGATCATTTACCGATCTGTGACCAAACTTTGCCGATTTTGAGGAAAAATGCTCTGGAAGCCGAACACAAATCCGAATGTGCTACACTCGTGTCTAACTTGAGATTGGCGAACATTTTCACTCATTTCTAATCAAAACCACATTCAAGAAGTTTATTAACCCTTTACATGCTTTACAGGAATTAATCGAACGTGGAAGGAAAAAAAAATTAACATTTTACTTTTTTTTTTTTTCACAAAAATTTTGCTTTAGCCCCAAATTTTTTTGTTTTCACAAGGGTATCAGGTGAAAATAGACCCCAAAATCTGTTATGGGATATCGACATACTGAGGAGAAATTGCACATGTGGGAGACAACTACTATTTGAACACACGGCAAGGCTTGTAATGGAAGCAGCACAGTTTGACTTTTTGAACTCAAAAATTGCTCCAATCGAGAGCAAGCGCTGTGTCGTTTTTGGAGATCCCTTGATGTGCCTAAACAGTGGAAAACCCCCACAAGTGACCCCATTTTGGAAACTACACCCCTCAAGGATTTTATATAGTGACAAGCAAAGTGAGGATTTTTAACCCAAAAGTACTACACAAAATTTGATATTAGGTCGTCATATTGATTATGTCGTCATTAATGTTGAGCGCAAGTGCTCGCTACTTGAGTTTCCATGGGTATGCACCAAGTATTACGCGTGCTCAAGTGACCCTAATGCAAACTCGAGTAGCGAGCACTTGCACTCAATACTAGTTATATCGTCATCATTTTTGTTGTTTGAACTTTTTAAAAAACCCTAACCCCAGTCCTAACCCTAGCCCTACTCTAACTCCAACCCTAAACCTAACCCCACCCTAATGGCAAATTATAAAATAAAAAAAATGTAATCTGACTAAGGAGGGGGTGACATACTAATTATTGGCATTTTATCACTGTGAAAGGGTCTTATCACAGTGATAAAAATTACACAATAAGAAAAATCCCCGTTGTTGTTGGGTGCCAGCCTGCAGATCTCGGCTGACGCACTGCGCATGTGCCGCCATTTTTTTTCCAGGAAGAGTTTGCGGAGGGCTGGCGACAGAACTGGAGGGACCAGGGGATGGCGGTGGGACTGGGGGGGGGGGGGGGGGGGGCTTGGGGACCTAATCTCTCTCTCCTCTGACATGTATGTATGATAAGGGTCTGGAACAGCCGGCTCTGATCATGTTCTCCAGGGTCTCAGCTACCCCCAGTGTTTCCGACACTGGGGAGCGCTATACCCTTATTTCTGATCATCGTTTTAAAATAGGAATGAGGAAGTATATATACAGCAGGTGAAATAAGTATTGAACACATCACCAATTTTCTATGTAAATATATTTCTAAAGGTGCTATAGACATGAAATTTTCAACATATGTCGGTAACAACCCATCCAACCATCCAATCCACACAGGCTAATAAATCAACTTTTTACTATTGATGCTAGCTATGCAGCATCAATAGTAAAAAGATATAATGTTAACAATAATAAAAAATCATGCTATTCTGATCTTCCGTCGTCCACCGAAGCTGTCCCGCTCCTCCCGATGCTCTCTGCAGCTTCCGTTCCCAGAGATGCATTGCGAAATTACCCAGATGACTTAGCGGTCTTGCAAAACCGCTAAGTCATCTGGGTAATTTCGCAATGCATCTCTGGGACCAGAAGCTGCCGGCCGCATCGCGAGGAGCGGGACAGCTTTGGTGGACGACGGAAGGTGAGTATATAACTATTTTTTATTTTAATTCTTTTTTTCACAGGGATATGGTGCCCACACTGCTGTATACTACGTGGGCTGTGTTATATACTGCGTGGGCTGTGCTATATACTGCGTGGGCTGTGCTATATACTGCGTGGGCTGTGCTATATACTACGCGGCCGGCCGCGACCAATCAGCGATATTGCCGCAGGATTTAAACACTGCTTCGGTGATTAGTCATGCCTGGCCAACCGCGACCAATCAGCGAAACGCAGTCCAGCCGCAAATTGGTGCGGGATTTCAGCCACGCTTCGCTGATTGGTCGCGGCCGGCCGTGACGGATCAGCGATATTGCAGCGGGATTTAAACACCGCTTCGTAAATAAGCTACATTCATATTCTAGAATACCCGATGCGTTAGACATGCTGTGTTCTGAAAAGACGGGCCAAAGTCCATTTCCGCGGGTCTGCCCCTGCGTGTTTTACCGCATAGTGGAGACGGGATTTCATGAAATCCCCTCCACTATGCTGTAACATCTGGACGCTGCGTGTTTGATGCTGCGGCTCTACGCAGCGTCAAACACGCAGAGTTTCCTGAACATGGAAACATACTCCTATAGTTTTCTTTGAAACAATTGTACCTGCGGATTCCAGGTCTTAATGTAGCTTTCCAAATGTGGTCTTTGGATTTTGCACAGCTCTTCTGATAATTCTTTTAACTCCACTCTCTGACATTTTGTGGGGAGCACCTGATCATGCCCGGTTTATGGTGAAATAATCACCACTTCTGGAATATGGCTCCAAAAGTGCTCACTGGAACCTTAACCCCTTAAAGGACCAAGGGTATTTCCGTTTCCATTTTTTGCTCCCATTCTTCCCACGGCCATTACTTTTTTTTATTTTTTTTTGTCAATATGGCCATGTGGGACAAGTTGTACTTTTGAATCGCACCATTGATTTTACCATATCATGTACTGGAAAAACAGAAAAAAATCCACATGCTGTGAAATTGCAAAAAAAAGTGCAATTCCCCAAATTTTTTTTGGATTTTTTTTACCACGTTCACTAAATGCTAAAACTGACCTACCATTATGATTCTCCAGGTCATTACGAGTTCACAGACACCAAACATGTCTAGGTTCTTTTTTATTTAAGTGGTGAAAGTGAAACAAAATTCTAAAAAATGAGTCCGCAATGCTCCAGTGGCAGCCCTATCTTGCCAGCTGCCGTCCGTTTAACCCCATTACAGAATGCAGCATGCACATGAATGACATCATCAGGGTGGGCGGGGCTAGTGACGGGGTTAGTTTATGCTCTTACGTCCTCCTGTGCCGAAAGAGAAGCTTCTGCCGATGCCTGTCTGCAGGGTGATCTGTGCCCCCGCCACCCAAACTATATGCCTCCCTGTGATCTCTGTGCCTCCCAGCTATGTGCCCCATGTTATCTCTGTGGCCCCAGCTTTGTGCCCCCCGTGATCCCTGTGCCCCATAGCTATATGTCCCCCTGTGATTTCTGTGACCACAGCTATGTGCCCCCCTGTGATCTCTCTGACCCCCAGCTATATGCCCCCTCTGATTTCTGTGCCCCTCAGCTATATGCACCCCTGTGATCTCTGTGGCTCCCAACTTCCCACCCCCCCCTGTGATATCTGTGCCCTCATGTGATCTCTGTGCCCCCCTGTGATCTCTGTCCCCTCCAGCTATGTGCCCCTCCATGATCTCTCTGCCCTCCAGCTATGTGCCCTCCTGTGGATTTCTGTGGCCCCCTGTGATCTTCGTGCCACCCCTAGTGATCTCTCTGCCCTCCTGTGATGTTTGTGCTCCCCCTGTGATCTTCGTGCCACCCCCCTAGTGATCTGTGTTCCCCACCCCCACCCGGTGATTTATGTGCCTCCCCGGCGATGCCTGTCCCCCCCCAGTGCTGTATAGCCCCTTTCTTTGTCTTAATATAGTGTATAATGTATATATATATATATATATATATATATATATATATATATATATATATATATACACACACACACACACATACATACACACACACAGTACAGACCATAAGTTTGGACACACCTTCTCATTTAAAGATTTTTCTGTATTTTCATGACTATGAAAATTGTACATTAACACTGAAGGCATCAAAACTATGAATTAACATATGTGGAATTATATAGTTAACAAAAAACTGTGAAACAACTGAAATTATGTCTTATATTCTAGGTTCTTCAAAGTAGCCACCTTTTGCTTTGATGACTGCTTTGCACACTCTTGGCATTCTCATGATGAGCTTCAAGAGGTAGTCACTGGCAATGGTTTTCACTTCACAGGTGTGCCCTGTCAGGTTTAATAAGTGAAATAAGTAGAAGAAGTAGAATTTGTATTATGGCAAGAAAAAAGCAGCTAAGTAAAGAAAAACGAGTGGCCATCATTACTTTAAGAAATGAAGGTCAGTCAGTCCGAAAAATTGGGAAAACTTTGAAAGTGTCTCCAAGTGCAGTGGCAAAAACCATCAAGCGCTACAAAGAAACTGGCTCACATGAAGACCGCCCCAGGAAAGGAAGACCAAGAGTCACCTCTGCTTCTGAGGATAAGCTTATCAGAGTCACCAGCCTCAGAAATCGCAGGTTAACAGCAGCTCAGATTAGAGACCAGGTCAATGCCACACAGAGTTCTAGCAGCAGACACATCTCTACAACAACTGTTAAGAGGAGACTTTGTGCAGCAGGCCTTCATGGTAAAATAGCTGCTAGGAAACCACTGCTAAGGACAGGCAACAAGCAGAAGAGACTTGTTTGGGCTAAAGAACACAAGGAATAGACATTAGACTAGTGGAAATTTGTGCTTTGGTCTGATGAGTCCAAATTTGAGATCTCTGGTTCCAACCACCGTGTCTTTGTGCGATGCAGAAAAGGTGAACGGATGGACTCTACATACCTGGTTCCCACCGTGAAGCATGGAGGAGGTGGTGTGATGGTGCTTTGCTGGTGACACTGTTGGGGATTTATTCAAAATTGAAGGCATACTGAACCAGCATGGCTACCACAGCATCTTGCAGCGGCATGCTATTTCATCCGGTTTGCGTTTAGTTGGACAATCATTTATTTTTCAACAGGACAATGACCCCAAACACACCTCCAGGCAGTGTAAGGGCTATTTGACCAAGAAGGAGAGTGATGGGGTGCTCCGCCAGATGACCTGGCCTCCACAGTCACCAGACCTGAACTCAGTCGAGATGGTTTGGGGTGAGCTGGACCTCAGAGTGAAGGCAAAAGGGCCAACAAGGGCTAAGGATCTCTGGGAACTCCTTCAAGATTGTTGGAAGACCATTCCCGGTGACTACCTCTTGAAGCTCATCAAGAGAATGCCAAGAGTGTGCAAAGCAGTCACCAGTGCAAAAGGTGACTACTTTGAAGAACCTAGAATATATGACATAATTTCACACTTTTTTTGTTAAGTATATAATTCCACATGTGTTAATTCATAGTTTTGATGCCTTCAGTGTTAATGTACAATTTTCATAGTCATGAAAATACAGCAAAATATTTAAATAAGAAGGTGTGTCCAAATTTTTGGTCTGAACTGTACACAGATATACTCTATATTCCTTACCACAGTATATATTGTGGAGCTATGCATGCTGTATATACTTCTCCTGTCCTATATACATGGTATAATTCTCAGTATCGTGTGTGTGTGTGTGTGTGTGTGTGTGTGTGTGTGTGTGTGTGTGTGTGTGTGTGTGTGTGTGTGTGTGTGTGTGTGATAACATATCTAAAAAAAAAAATGAAGGGAACACTTAAACAACAGAATATAACCAAGTAAATCAAACTGTCCACTTAGGGAGCAACACTGTTTGACATTCAATTTCACATGCTGTTGTGCAAATGGAATAGACAACAGATGGAAATTATTGGCAATTATCAAGACACCCTCAATAAAAGGAGTGGTTCTGCAGGTGGGGACCACAGACCACATCTCAGTACCAATGCTTTCTGGCTGATGTTTTGGTCACTTTTGAATATTGAATTTCTGTCCAAAGCCTCAAGGGTGGGGGAGGGAACTGGTCAGGGTTTAACGGGAGCATAGAAAGGTTGGAGACTCAGGCCTCTCTACCATCAAGAGTACCCCTGGGAAAGGGGATAGTTAGGGTGCCAGTTCCAGGGACAGTTTGAGGCCCCCTTTCCTTACTGAAGACCGTCACAGCGTGATAGCTTTTAATGGCACTGTAAGATGCAAAAAAACCAAAAATTTATGTGGAAATCTGCTATTGAATCCTGGTATCCTCACAATAGTTTAAGCTGCCTGGCAAGGAAAACCTTTAGTTCAACTTGATAAATAAATCAATTATGGATCGAAAAAGGAAAGGCAAACAATTGGAATATTTTAATTAGCGTTCTTAGTGCACTAACAGTAATTTCAGGAAAAGCTTGCTTTCATTCGACAGAAGACCTGATATGACTGGGCTCCTGCATTATCAATGCAGCAATGATAAAATGCAAAAAGGCAATATAAGGCAATTGTATGAACATATGCAATGGACTAAAAGGAGAAAAAAGCAAAATAAATAAGAATTGGTGATCTATTCATAGAGGACAAAATGAAAATATCACAATTGCTGCTGATTGTTGCCACTGACTTTTTTTTTCATATGGCTATAAGGTATATTGGAGGTTAGTGCACTAAGCTGCCTTTCTGACCAGTCCATAGTTCTCGTAGCTCGACCTTACAGCCAAGGTCTCTTAAGGCTGCCTTGGTGACATCATCACAGTCCTTGTGGATGCTGCGGGCTTGAAGAATTAAAGACTCCGCTCCCATTTCCAGAATGGGCTGTGAGAAATCACGAGTGCGTGACACCAGGTTCCTGATCACCATGCAGGCTTGTTTCTGAAGTAGACATGAATGGCAGACATTATTAGGACAACTTTACACATTAATGTGATTATCGAAAAACAACATCATATCAACTTTAGGTACAACATTTGGCACAGATTTATTTCTCTAGAAGGGTCTGAGATTTGGTTTTCTGGTACAGGACAAAGTCCTTTTTATACATACAGTTAAATGACAATAATGGCCACTATCACTAGTTTTAACGCCTTCACTACCTGGCGATTTTCTGTTAATTCTTCCCCTACTTACAAGAGTCATAATTTTTTTATTTTACCGTTCACGTAGAAATATGGGGCTTTGTTTTTCGTCGGACGAGTTGTATTTTTGAATGTCACCATTCCTTTTATTGTGTGATGCTCTGGATAGCGGGTACATATATATAGGTACATATACATACATACATACATACATACATACATATATATATATTTAAGAGTGTTGAAATTGCAAAAAAAAAAAGTGCAATTCTACAATGGTATTAATTTACCATGTTCACTATATGGCAAAACTGACCTGGCAATATGATTTTCCAGGTCAGTACGAGTGCGAACACACCAAGCACGTAAAGTTTTTTTTTACTTAAGTGGTGAAAAAAAATTCGGAAATTTGCAATTGAAAAATTTTTTGCTTGTGTCACCATATTCCAAGAGCCATAACACTTAAAATTTTTAGTATAGGGGGCTGGGTGAGAGCTTTTTTTGGAGCTCTGAGCTGATGTTTTTAAAGATACCATTTTGAGGTAGATACAATGTTGCATTTTACTGTAATGCTGTGGCGGCCAAAAAAAGGAATTGTGACATTTTTTTGTTTGCCGTTTACCAATCAGATTACTTTACTTTATATTTTGATAGATCAAGCATTTCTCAACACAGCGCTACCAAATTTGTATTTTTTCTAATTGTTTTATTTTTAATGGTGCAAAAGGGGGGTGATTTGAACTTGCGCTTTTCACTTTCAGATTTTTAAAAACTTTTCTTTCACTATATTGTATATTGTATTTAATAGTCCCCTTAGGGTACTTTAAAGCTGCCACCGTCTGATTTATTGTGCTATACATAGCAGTTCTTCAAGAGAAAATCACTCTCTCTAAATGCTGATGGCTGAACGTTATGACAGGCACGGGGGTCATCAGCCGACTCCAGGCTGTCATTATAATTCATCGGTGCCCCATGATTACGTTATGGGAGCACTTATGGGAGTGTGGAACAGTGCTCTCAATACAGCGTGTGTTAAATGCCACGGTCAGAGATTAACCCACAGCTATTAAAGGCACATGATGGCTGATTAAATCAGCCATCATCTACTGGGAAAGATGTTGGCTCAGCGTGAAAGCACACATCAAAGGCATGGACATGACTTGATGTACATGTAAGTCAAAAGTCGCGAAGGGGTTAAAGTCTAAAAGTGTACTTTTTCAATGTGTAAAGCATCCTTAGCTACTACAGCTAAAGGTTTTAATTAATACAAAACAATTAGGTGATACTCCCAAAAAAGGGAAGGTAACTTAAAAAAATGAAAAATTTATCTGATGCATTTACTATGATTAGTGATGAGAATACTCGTTGCTCGGGTGATCTCCGAGTATTTGTAAGTGCTCGGAGATTTAGTTTTCATCGCCACAGCTGCATGATTTACAGCTGATAGACAGCTTGATTACATGTGGAGATTCCCTAGCAACCAGGCAACCCCCACATGTACTCAGGCTGGCTAGCAGCTGTAAATGATGCAGCTGCATCAACAAAAACATATCTCCGAGCAGTTACAAATACTCGGAGACCACCTGAGCGTGCTCGGGAAAACCTGAGCAATGAGTATACTCGCTCATCACTAACTATGATTTAAATGCTTTTTTTTTTTAACCCCTTCATGACCCAGCCTATTTTGACCTTAATGACCTGGCCGTTTTTTGCAATTCTGACCAGTGTCCCTTTATGAGGTAATAACTCAGGAACGCTTCAACGGATCCTAGCGGTTTTGAGACTGTTTTTTCGTGACATATTGGGCTTCATGTTAGTGGTAAATGTAGGTCGATAATTTTTGCATTTATTTGTGAAAAAAATGGAAATTTGGCAAAAATTTTGAAAATTTCGCAATTTTCACATTTTGAATTTTTATTCTGTTAAACGAGAGAGTTATGTGACACAAAACAGTTAATAAATAACATTACCCACATGTCTACTTTACATCAGCACAATTTTGGAAACAAATTTTTTTTTTGCTAGGAAGTTATAAGGGTTAAAATTTGACCAGCGATTTCTCATTTTTACAACAAAATTTACAAAACCATTTTTTTTAGGGACCACCTCACATTTGAAGTCAGTTTGAGGGGTCTATATGGCTGAAAATACCCAAAAGTGACACCATTCTAAAAACTGCACCCCTCAAGGTACTCAAAACCACATTCAAGAAGTTTATTAACCCGTCAGGTGCTTCACAGCAGCAGAAGCAACATGGAAGGAAAAAATAAACATTTAACTTTTTAGTTACAAAAATGATCTTTTAGCAACAATTTTTTTATTTTCCCAAGGGTAAAAAGAGAAACTGGACCCCAAAAGTTATTGTACAATTTGTCCTGAGTACGCCGATACCCCATATGTGGGGGGAATCACTGTTTGGGCACACGACAGGGCTCGGAAGGGAAGGAGCGCCATTTGACTTTTTCAATGAAAAATTGGCTCCAATCTTTAGCGGACACCATGTCGCGTTTGGAGAGCTCCTGTGTGCCTAAATATTTGAGCTCCCCCACAAGTGACCCCATTTTGGAAACTAGACCCCCCAAGGAACTTATCTAGATGCATAGTGAGCACTTTGAACCCCCAAGTGCTTCACAAATTGATCCGTAAAAATGAAAAAGTACTTTTTTTTCACCAAAAAATTATTTTAGCCTCAATTTGTTCATTTCCACATGGGCAACAGGATAAAATGGATCCTAAAATTTATTGGGCAATTTCTCCTGAGTACACTGATACCTCACATGTGGGGGTAAACCACTGTTTGGGCACACGGCAGGGCTCGGAAGGAGCGCCATTTGACTTTTTGAATGAAAAATTAGCTCCAATCTTTAGCGGACACCATGTCGCGTTTGGAGAGCCCCTGTGTGCCTAAACATTGGAGCTCCCCCACATGTGACCCCATTTTGGAAACTAGATCTCCCATGGAACTAATCTTGATGGGGGTTTAAAGTGGTCACCGCACAAGTGCTTCACATAAGTTTATAACGCAGAGCCGTGAAAATAAAAAATCTTTTTTCTTTCCTCAAAAATTGTTTTTTAGCCCGGAATTTTTTATTTTCACAAGAGTAACAGGAGAAATTGGACCCCAAAAGTTGTTGTCCAGTTTGTCCTGAGTACGCTGATACCCCATATGTGGGGGGGGAACCACTGTTTTGGCACACGTCGGGGCTCGGAAGGGAAGTAGTGACGTTTTGGAATGCAGACTTTGATGGAATGGTCTGCGGGCATCATGTTGTTTGCAGAGCCCCTGATGTGCCTAAACAGTAGAAACCCCCCACAAGTGACCGCATTTTGGAAACTAGACCCCCCAAAGAACTTATCTAGATATGTGGTGAGCACTTTGAACCCCCAAGTGCTTCACAGAAGTTTACAACGCAGAGTCGTGAAAATAAAAAATAATTTTTCTTTCCTCAAATATGATGTTTTAGCAAGCAATTTTTTATTTTCACAAGGGTAACAGGAGAAATTGGACCCCAATAATTGTTGCCCAGTTTGTCCCAAGTATGCTGGTACCCCATATGTGGGGGTAAACCGCTGTTTGGGCGCACGTCGGGGCTCGGAAAGGAGGGAGCACCATTTGACTTTTTGAGCGCAAGATTGGCTGGAATCAATGGTGGCGCCATGTTGCGTTTGGAGACCCCTGATGTGCCTAAACAGTGGAAACCCCTCGATTCTAACTCCAACACTAACCCCAACACACCCCTAACCCTAATCCCAACTCTAGCCATAACCCTAACCCTAACCCTAATCCCAACTCTAGCCATAACCCTAACCACAACCCTAACCCCAACACACCCCTAACCACAACCCTAACCCCAACACACCCCTAACCCTAACCACAACCCTAACCCCAACACACCCATAACCATAACCCTAACCACAAGCCTAATCTTAACCCTATTTCCAACCCTAGCCCTAATTCCAACCCTAACCCTAAGGCTATGTGCCCACGTTGCGGATTCGTGTGAGATTTTTCCGCACCATTTTTGAAAAATCCGCAGGTAAAAGGCAATGCGTTTTACCTGCGGATTTACTGCGGATTTCCAGTGTTTTTGTGCGGATTTCACCTGCGGATTCCTATTGAGGAACAGGTGTAAAACGCTGCGTAATCCGCACAAAGAATTGACATGCTGCGGAAAATACAACGCAGCGTTCCCGCGCTGTATTTTCCGCACCATGGGCACAGCGGATTTGGTTTTCCATAGGTTTACATGGAACTGTAAACCTGATGGAACACTGCTACGAATCCACAGCGGATACGCAGCCAAATCCGCACCGTGTGCACATAGCCTAATTCTAAGGCTATGGGCACACGCTGCGGAAAACGCTGCGGATCTGCAGTGTTTCCGCAGCTGCGGGTGCGCAGCAGTTTCCCGTGAGTTTATAGTTCAATGTAAACCTATGGGAAACAAAAAACGCTGTGCCCATGCTGCGGGAAAAAACGCGCGGAAACGCAGCGGTTTACATTCTGGAACATGTCACTTCTTTCTGCGGATTCCGCAGCGGTTTTACACCTGCTCCAATAGAAAACCGCAGTTGTAAAACCGCAGTGAAATCTGCAGAAAAACCACGGTGAATCCGCGATAAATCCGCAGCGGTTTTGCACTGCGGATTTAACAAATCTGCTGCGGAAAAATCCGCAGAGGACCAGAATACGTGTGCACATACCCTAACCCTAGTTCTAACCCTAACCCTAGTTCTAACCCTAACCCTAGTTCTAACCCTAACCCTAGTTCTAACCCTAACCCTAGTTCTAACCCTAACCCTAGTTCTAACCCAAACCCTAGTTCTAACCCAAACCCTAGTTCTAACCCAAACCCTAGTTCTAACCCAAACCCTAGTTCTAACCCAAACCCTAGTTCTAACCCAAACCCTAGTTCTAACCCAAACCCTAGTTCTAACCCAAACCCTAGTTCTAACCCAAACCCTAGTTCTAACTTTAGTGGGGGAAAAAATAAAAAAAAAATATTTTCTTTATTTTATTGTTGTCCCTACCTATGGGGGTGATAAAGTGGGGGGTTCATTTACTATTTTTTTATTTTGATCACTGTGATAGGTTTTATCACAGTGCTCAAAATGTACATCGAACGAATCTGCCGGCCGGCCGATTCGGCGGGCGCACTGTGCATGCGCCCGCCATTTTGGAAGATGGCGGCGCCCAGGGAGAAGACAGATGGACACCGGGAAGCTCGGTAAGTATGAAGGGGGGGGAGATCGGGGCACGGGGGGGGTGGATCGGAGGACGGGGGGGGGGGGTGGATCGCAGAACGGGGGGAGCAGACAGGAGGACGGGGGAGCGTACAGGACGGAGGGGACCGGACCACCGAACGGAGGACTGGGGAGTAGATCGGGGGCGGTGGCAGACCAGTATTTTCAGCCATGGCCGATGATATTGCAGCATCGGCCATGGCTGGATTGCAATATTTCACCAGTTTTTTAGGTGAACTATTACAAATTGCTCTGATTGGCTGTTGCACTTTCAACAGCCAATCAGAGCGATCGTAGCCACGGGGGGGTGAAGCCACCCCCCCTGGGCTGAAGTACCACTCCCCCTGTCCCTGCAGGTCGGGTGAAATTGGAGTTAACCCTTTCACACGATCTGCAGGGACGCGATCATTCTGTGACACAGCATATGCGTCACAGGTCGGATTGGCACCGACTTTCATGACGCATACGCTGCGTCACAGGTCGAGAAGGGGTTAATTTAAACTTCATTTTGTAATTTTGTAAACTCCTCAACATTGAAATTGGATAAAAACAAAAAAAAAGTAATTGAAATCACAGGATAAATAGACATTAATGATATGCAAATGATGAAAAGTGGAAACAAAATTTTCCAAACATCTCAATATTCAGTATCAGGTATGAGAGCTACATGCAGAAATGCCTGCATTTACATACCTTGGCTGCTATCAACGAGGATATTAAAAGGGGTTGTCCACTACTCAAGACTTTTCCTTTTTGGTGTTGCAATTAAATGTGGATAAGTAGGTATGCCGGCGTTCTATATATTGTGATCTGCGAGTTCAGGTCATTGTTACCTGTACAATGGAGTCCTTAGGATGAGCTTTCATTGCTTGTAGTGCAGCCAGTGCGCCACCTCCTTCCATAATGACTTTACAGTTTTCTGGTTTACGCAAAGCTAACATAGCAAGTGCAGCACAGCCCTGATCACAGACCTAAGGACACAGAACAGATTAATAGAAACTATTTATTGGGTGCCTCTTTTATATGCAACAACAGAGCACAGTGAGTCAATAGCTATAGCGCAGTTTCATAAAAAATACTCCCAAAACTGCACCCTACTCACCATACCCGAGTCTGCTCCCGGTGTCCGGTATTGGCTGCGGCGCTGACATCACTCCAACAGCAGGGTGGCCAATCAGTGAGCTCAGAGAGGCAATTCTCCTACACAGGCAAAGCCGCTGAGCTCACTCAATGTCTGTGTGACAGCAGTGCCCCAGCCAAAAAATGTGAAAAAATTAGTTTTATTTTACATTCAGACGTCATACAGTGTAAAAAGATTTTTTCCTCATATGAATTAGTATACTTTCAATTTATGCAAGCACTAAATTCACCAGATATCAGACAATAATACATTTCTAGATTTATCCAAGGACAATGTTTTTATGGGTGCCATTTTAAGGTACATACGACATTTTTATTGCATTTTTTTAATGGACGTGTTGGGACTAGAAAAACTCAATTCTGGCATTTTGGTTTTTCTTTTTATGGTATTGACTGTACCAGTTATTCTCTTTGAGTAAGGGCACACAGCGCCAGAAACGCGTCAGTGTTTTACTTTCACCAGCATGTGGATTGTAATTGTTTGATACTTATGGAATACAATTTGAACATTTTTATCTATGTTTGGATGTGCCGTACAGCTTTTACTAGTACAGTCCAGGAAAATGTAATCAACTTATATTTTAATAGATCAAACTTTTAAGGATGCAGCAATGTCAAACATGGCAGTTTTTTAAATTATTTTCAACAGGGTAAAAGGAGTGATTTTAAAATTTTATTTTTTTATTCAGAAAAGAGATTTCGGGTTTCAAGCACTTTTTTTTTTTGCATTGTTCAACATGTTGGAGCAGAGCACGCCAACCAAAAGGTGTTGTAAGTTTAGACTAGACAGGCTAAACATTCACCAAATTTATCATCCATCATGAGCTACTGTGCATTTTTGGACTATTGAGTCTAAGTCTTGCGTTTTGTCACAAGCTCAGTGGCCCCGTCAGGGCTTAGGTCCAAAATCCCCCGCAAAATGGGATTCAGGAGTATACACTGACAGGGCTATAGACTATAATGGTGCTGACAGAGTGAACGTGTGCTCAGTCATGCATCTTTTTGGATCATATACGCCTACTGGAGGCAGGCAGCCCAATATCGTAGATTGCATCTGAGAGTCCACCTCCAGAAAGCACTACCCAGTATTAAATGTCTAATCCAGTGCAAGGAAGCCATGCCTGCAGTATAAATGTAGACACAAACACAATGCAACAGCACTCTGCAAACACATACATGAATCCCATACTTGCTACACTTGTAAAAATATTACGTTGTTAGTGTACATTTGGATCCAAGTGTGGAAGCCCATCTGAAAGCAAAATGGCAACTTCTTTTAAAGCAGAAGGACATCCTTTTACACCAAAGCCTAAAATGAACTGGAAATGAATAAGACCCTGCTCTACTTAAAAATAATAATGGAAAGATGGGTGGCTAGGTGCAAGGCCTTGGAGGAAGATACATCCAAAATGAAAAAAACAGAGAAACTAGCCAGCACTACCTGTGGCACTAAGGGAAACTTGACAGGTAAGTGCGGCCACTGGCTGTACAATCTCAGTCATGTATGTTTGGAAAGCATACTTTTAATAGCTGCTGGGGACCGAGCCACACTGTAAACCAGTCCTACAGGTGGGTCACCGGTGGCTTCTCCCTGCCCGCTGACAGTGACCATCGCAGCATTTCAGAGTCATGTGGCTGAGATAGTACCGCCAGTGGCTGATACATGCTGCTCATGGTTTGTGCAGCATGTATCACCTGTCAAGTTCCCTTTACATAAATATGGAGCTGCGCACAAACACATACGGCATATGCAAACACTATGCAACAGTGCAAGCACTGAATATAGCAATTCCACTACTGCTACACAAATAAAAACGTGAGATTCTTAGTTTACATTTTAATCAAATTGTGTGAGCCCAACTGCCAGCAAGGTGGTGACTAGGGTTGAGCGAAACGGGTCGATCATTTTCAAAAGTCGCCGACTTTTGGCTAAGTCGGCGTCTCATGAAACCCGATCCGACCCCTGTGCTTGTCGGCCATGCGGTACGCGACTTTCGCGCCAAAGTCGCGTTTCAATGACGCGAAAAGCGCCATTTCTCAGCCAATGAAGGTGAACGCAGAGTGTGGGCAGCGTGATGACATAGATCCTGGTCCCCACCATCTTAGAGAAGGGCATTGCAGTGATTGGCTTGCTGTCTGCGGCGTCACAGGGGCTATAAAGGGGCGTTCCCGCCGACCGCCATCTTACTGCTGCTGATCTGAGCTTAGGGACAGGTTGCTGCCGCTTCA
The DNA here is from genome assembly GCF_051348905.1 of Ranitomeya variabilis. Classification (NCBI taxonomy): domain Eukaryota; kingdom Metazoa; phylum Chordata; class Amphibia; order Anura; family Dendrobatidae; genus Ranitomeya; species Ranitomeya variabilis. The sequence goes on from NC_135232.1 coordinate 504,509,443, forward strand.
TCAGAAGCAGGGAGAGCGTTAGGCAGGGTCCACTAACCACCAAACCGCTTGTGCTGCAGCGATTTCCACTGTCCAACACCACCTTCGGTGTGCAGGAACAGTGGAAGCTATTTTTTTTTTTTTTTTCCCCTCAGCGCTGTAGCTCATTGGGCTGCCCTAGAAGGCTCCGTGATAGCTGTATTGCTGTGTGTACGCCACTGTGGAAACCAACTGCTTTTTTCAAAGCACATATCCTCTTGTTCCTTCCTTTCTGCACAGCTATCTTTTTTGTTTGTCCACACTTTTTATTTAATTTGTGCATCAGTCCACTCCTATTGCTGCCTGCCATACCTGGCTTACATTACTGCAGGGAGATAGTAATTGTAGGACAGTTTTTTTTTTTTTTTTGATTTTTTTTTGGGGGAGATTAAGATTGGCATTTCTGCTACAGTGCCATCCCTGTGTGTGCCATCTCTCACTGAGTGGGCCATAGAAAGCCTATTTATTTTTTCCGTGATTTGTGTTCTAAAATCTACCTCAACACAGAAACACTACATCAATCAGTGGGAGAAAAATATTGGCCTCAGTCAGGGCTTGTGTGCCACTGCTGTGTGTGCGCTATCTCTCATTCAGTGGGCTATAGCAAGCCTATATTTTTTTTTTTTTTTTTTTTTTTAATATTATTTGGTTTCAAAAGTCTCCCTGAAAAAAAAAAAAAACCTAAAAAAACAGTGGGAGAGTAATATTGCCCTTTCAGCTTGTGTGCCAGTCTTGACTCCTGGGTGTGCCACCTCTCTCCCTCTCATTCAGTGGGCCATAGAAAGCCTATTTATTTTTTTTTTAAAATATTATTGGGTTTCTAAAGTCTCCCTGAAAAAAACAAAAAATACATAAAAAAACAGTGGGAGAGTAATATTGCCCTTTCAGCTTGTGTGCCAGTCTTGACTCCTGGGTGTGCCACCTCTCTCCCTCTCATTCAGTGGGCCATAGAAAGCCTTTTTTTTTTTTGGTTTTTTTAATATTATTTGGTTTCTAAAGTCTCCCTGAAAAAAACAAAAAAAAACATAAAAAACAGTGGGAGAGTAATATTGCCCTTTCAGCTTGTGCGCCAGTCTTGACTCCTGGTTGTGCCACCTCTCTCTCTCTAATTGTGGGCCATAGAAAGCCTTTTTTTTTTTTTAAAATATTATTGGGTTTCTAAAGTCTCCCTGAAAAAACAAAAAATACATAAAAAAACAGTGGGAGAGTAATATTGCCCTTTCAGCTTGTGTGCCAGTCTTGACTCCTGGGTGTGCCACCTCTCTCCCTTTCATTCAGTGGGCCATAGAAAGCCTATTTATTTTTTCCGTGATTTGTGTTCTAAATTCTACCTCAACACAAAAACACTACATCAATCAGTGGGAGAAAAATATTGGCCTCAGTCAGGGCTTGTGTGCCACTGCTGTGTGTGCTATCTCTCATTCAGTGGGCTATAGCAAGCCTATTTTTTTTTTTTTTTTTTTTTTTTTAATATTATTTGGTTTCTAAAGTCTCCCTGAAAAAAAAAAAAAACCTAAAAAAACAGTGGGAGAGTAATATTGCCCTTTCAGCTTGTGTGCCAGTCTTGACTCCTGGGTGTGCCACCTCTCTCCCTCTCATTCAGTGGGCCATAGAAAGCCTATTTATTTTTTTTTAAAAATATTATTGGGTTTCTAAAGTCTCCCTGAAAAAACAAAAAATACATAAAAAAACAGTGGGAGAGTAATATTGCCCTTTCAGCTTGTGTGCCAGTCTTGACTCCTGGGTGTGCCACCTCTCTCCCTTTCATTCAGTGGGCCATAGAAAGCCTATTTTTTTTTTTTTTAATATTATTTGGTTTCTAATTCTCCCTGAAAAAAAAAAAAAAACCTAAAAAAACAGTGGGAGAGTAATATTGCCCTTTCAGCTTGTGTGCCAGTCTTGACTCCTGGGTGTGCCACCTCTCTCCCTCTCATTCAGTGGGCCATAGAAAGCCTATTTATTTTTTTTTTTAAATATTATTGGGTTTCTAAAGTCTCCCTGAAAAAACAAAAAATACATAAAAAAACAGTGGGAGAGTAATATTGCCCTTTCAGCTTGTGTGCCAGTCTTGACTCCTGGGTGTGCCACCTCTCTCCCTTTCATTCAGTGGGCCATAGAAAGCCTATTTTTTTTTTTTTTAATATTATTTGGTTTCTAATTCTCCCTGAAAAAAAAAAAAAAACCTAAAAAAACAGTGGGAGAGTAATATTGCCCTTTCAGCTTGTGTGCCAGTCTTGACTCCTGGGTGTGCCACCTCTCTCCCTCTCATTCAGTGGGCCATAGAAAGCCTATTTATTTTTTTTTTAAAATATTATTGGGTTTCTAAAGTCTCCCTGAAAAAACAAAAAATACATAAAAAAACAGTGGGAGAGTAATATTGCCCTTTCAGCTTGTGTGCCAGTCTTGACTCCTGGGTGTGCCACCTCTCTCCCTTTCATTCAGTGGGCCATAGAAAGCCTATTTTTTTTTTTTTAATATTATTTGGTTTCTAATTCTCCCTGAAAAAAAAAAAAAAACCTAAAAAAACAGTGGGAGAGTAATATTGCCCTTTCAGCTTGTGTGCCAGTCTTGACTCCTGGGTGTGCCACCTCTCTCCCTCTCATTCAGTGGGCCATAGAAAGCCTATTTATTTTTTTTTTTAAATATTATTGGGTTTCTAAAGTCTCCCTGAAAAAACAAAAAATACATAAAAAAACAGTGGGAGAGTAATATTGCCCTTTCAGCTTGTGTGCCAGTCTTGACTCCTGGGTGTGCCACCTCTCTCCCTTTCATTCAGTGGGCCATAGAAAGCCTATTTTTTTTTTTTTTTTAATATTATTTGGTTTCTAATTCTCCCTGAAAAAAAAAAAAAAACCTAAAAAAACAGTGGGAGAGTAATATTGCCCTTTCAGCTTGTGTGCCAGTCTTGACTCCTGGGTGTGTCACCTCTCTCCCTCTCATTCAGTGGGCCATAGAAAGCCTATTTATTTTTTTTTTTAAATATTATTGGGTTTCTAAAGTCTCCCTGAAAAAACAAAAAATACATAAAAAAACAGTGGGAGAGTAATATTGCCCTTTCAGCTTGTGTGCCAGTCTTGACTCCTGGGTGTGCCACCTCTCTCCCTCTCATTCAGTGGGCCATAGAAAGCCTTTTTTTTTTTTGGTTTTTTTAATATTATTTGGTTTCTAAAGTCTCCCTGAAAAAAACAAAAAAAACATAAAAAACAGTGGGAGAGTAATATTGCCCTTTCAGCTTGTGCGCCAGTCTTGACTCCTGGTTGTGCCACCTCTCTCTCTCTAATTGTGGGCCATAGAAAGCCTTTTTTTTTTTTTTTTTTAATATTATTTGGTTTCTAAAGTCTCCCTGAGAAAAAAAAATAAATAAATTAGGTGGGAGATTAATATTGACATTAGTGCTTGAGTGACAGTCCTGCGTGTGTGTCATCTCTGTGATTTTGTGCCACAGAAAACAGAGTGTGTAACATTGTGCCTGATTTTCCTTGTGGTCTCACCAACCTGTTAAGGGATATTGAAATCATACTGAAGTTATAGCTCACCGTGTAAGTTGTTTGATAGCAACAAATAAAGTTACTTTGGTTAAGATTTTAAAACAATGAGGAAGTCTGGTGCAAGAGGTCGTCGTGGGCGTTCATTGTCAGCTGGTAATGATGGTAGTGGTAGTGGAGCATCAGGTGGTCGTGGGGATAAAAATATTCCACCTAAGTCTGGAGCTGTGGAGCCAGTTTCGTCGTCAGGCTACACAAGGCCTCGAACGCTCTCTTTTCTGGGAGTAGGAAAACCGCTTTTAAAGGCGGAGCAGCAACAGCAAGTTTTGGCTTACATTGCAGACTCAGCCTCTAGCTCTTTTGCCTCCTCTTCCGAAACTGGTAAATGTAAAAGCAGCGCGTCGCTTGTGGATGTTCACGGTCAGGGACAAGTCGCTTCCTTGTCCTCCTCAGCAAAAACTACAACAAGAGAGAAGGATGCAGCAGGCGACACAACGGGTCACTCCATGGAGCTCTTTACACATACCGTCCCTGGCTTAGAAAGTGAAACATTTAACAGGCCATGCCCATTACAAGTATATTCTGACATGGAGTGCACTGATGCACAGCCACAGCCAGAGTACTATGCTGCTCCTTTGACTCAGACCACCACATTGCCCTCTCAGGGTACAGATCCACAATCAGACCCTGATGAGACTATGTTGCCCCGCCACGAACGCTATACCACCGACCGACACAGTGACACAGACGAAGTTGCACACGAGCTCGAAGAGGAGGTAATAGATGACCCAGTTATTGACCCCGATTGGCAGCCATTGGGGGAACAGGGTGCAGGCGGCAGTAGTTCAGAAGCGGAGGTGGAGGAGGGGCCGCAGCAGGCATCAACATCGCAACAGGTTCCATCTGCCGGGCCCGTATCTGGACCAAAACGCGTGTCAAAGCCAAAACCTGTTGGAGCACAGCGTTGCCATCCGGTTAAAGCTCAGTCTGCAATCCCTGAAAAGGGATCAGAGTCTAGGAAGAGTGCAGTCTGGCATTTTTTTAAACAACATCCAACTGATCAGCGCAAAGTCATCTGTCAAAAATGTTCAACTAGCTTAAGCAGAGGTCAGAATCTGAAAAGTCTAAATACTAGTTGCATGCATAGACACTTAACCACCATGCATTCTCAAGCCTGGACTAACTACCAAACGTCCCTCAAGGTTGTAGCACCCTCGGCCAATGAAGCTAGTCAGCAACGCAACATCCCTTCCGTCACTGTAAGGCCACCATTTTCCGCACCACCGGCAGTATCTGTGCAGGTTTCTTTGCCAGCCAAAAGCAGTCAGGGTCAGGGAATCACCAGTTTTGTAGGAGGAAATATTGCATGTAGGGCACCGGCGGAAACAATACCGTCTCCAACCGTCTCTCAGTCTGCCATGTCCACCGGCACACCCGAAAGTTCCACGATCTACAGCTCTCCAGTCCAGCTCACCCTACATGAGACTCTGGTTAGAAAAAGGAAGTACTTATCCTCGCATCCGCGTACACAGGGTTTTAACGCCCACATAGCTAGACTAATCTCGTTAGAGATGATGCCCTACCGGTTAGTTGAAAGCGAAGCTTTCAAAGCCCTGATGGAGTACGCTGAACCACGATACGAGCTACCCAGTCGACACTTTTTTTCCAGAAAAGCCATCCCAGCCCTGCACCAGCATGTTAAACAGCGCATCGTCCATGCACTCAGGCAATCTGTGAGTACAAAGGTGCACCTGACTACAGATGCATGGACCAGTAGGCATGGCCAGGGACGTTATGTGTCCATCACGGCACACTGGGTGAATGTGGTGGATGCAGGGTCCACAGGCGACATCAATTTAGGGACAGTTGTGCCTAGCCCACGGTCTAGGAAACAGTTGGCTGTAGGCGTTCGCACCCCCTCCTCCTCCTCCTCGTCCTCCTGCAGAAGCTACAGCTCTTCCACAGAACGCAGTCGGCCAACCACTCCATCGGCAGATGACACTGTTGCACACCAGTTGTCCCATTATGGGCCAGCTACTGCCAAGCGTCAGCAGGCTGTATTGGCTATGAAGTGTTTGGGCGACAACAGACACACCGCGGAAGTTCTGTCCGAGTTCTTGCAACAAGAAACGCAGTCGTGGCTGGGCACAGTAGATCTTGAGGCAGGCAAGGTAGTGAGTGATAACGGAAGGAATTTCATGGCTGCCATCTCCCTTTCCCAACTGAAACACATTCCTTGCCTGGCTCACACCTTAAACCTGGTGGTGCAGTGCTTATTGAAAACTTATCCTGGGTTCTCCGACCTGCTCCTCAAAGTGCGTGCACTTTGCTCACATATCCGACGTTCGCCTGTACACGCCAGCCGTATGCAGACCTATCAGCGGTCTTTGAACCTTCCCCAGCATCGCCTAATCATAGACGTTGCAACAAGGTGGAACTCAACACTGCACATGCTTCAGAGACTGTGCGAACAGAGGCGTGCTGTTATTTATTTGTGGGAGGATACACGGGCAGGCAGTAGGATGGCAGACATGGAGTTGTCAGGTGTGCAGTGGTCGAAGATACAAGACATGTGTCAAGTCCTTCAGTGTTTTGAGGAATGCACACGGCTGGTTAGTGCAGACAACGCCGTAATAAGCATGAGCATCCCCCTAATGCGTCTGCTGATGCAAAGTTTGACGCACATAAAGGAGCAGGCGTCTGCACCAGAGGAAGAGGGAAGCCTTGATGACAGTCAGCCATTGTCTGGTCAGGGCAGTGTACAGGACGAGGTAGCGGGCGAAGAGGAGGTGGAGGACGAGGAGGATGATGGGGATGAGTATATTTTTAATGCGGAAACTTTCACGGGGGCACAGGAAATTGGTTGCGTGTCACGGCCGGGTTCTGGTTTTTTGAGGGACACAAGTGACGTAGATTTGCCTGCAACTGCCCCTCAACCAATCACAACCGGAGATTTGACAAGTGGAACTTTGGCCCACATGGCGGATTATGCCTTACGTATCCTACAAAGGGACACACGCATTACGAAAATGATGAACGATGACGATTACTGGTTGGCCTGCCTCCTTGATCCACGCTATAAAGGCAAATTGCAAAATATTATGCCACATGAGAACTTGGAACTAATATTAGCAACCAAACAATCAACTCTTGTTGACCGTTTGCTTCAGGCATTCCCAGCACACAGCGCACGTGATCGTTCTCACACGAGCTCCAGGGGGCAGCAGACTAGGAGTGTTAGGGGTGCACACATCAGAAGTGGCGTTGGACAGAGGGGTTTTCTGACCAGGTTGTGGAGTGATTTTGCTATGACCGCAGACAGGACAGGTACTGCTGCATCAATTGAAAGTGACAGGAGACAACATTTGTCCAGTATGGTTACTAACTATTTTTCATCCCTTATCGATGTTCTCCCTCAACCGTCATTCCCATTTGATTACTGGGCCTCCAAATTAGACACCTGGCCAGAATTGGCAGAATATGCATTGCAGGAGCTTGCTTGCCCGGCAGCAAGTGTCCTATCAGAAAGAGTATTCAGTGCTGCAGGGTCAATATTAACCGAAAAAAGGACTCGTCTGGCTACCCAAAATGTTGACGATCTAACATTCATTAAAATGAACCACAACTGGATTTCAAAATCTTTTGCCCCACCTTGCCCGGCCGACACCTAGCTTTCCTATGAAAAGCTCTTGCCTGTGAATTACTTTTCTAATGTCTAATTTGCTGCTGCAGATTGTACAGCATACGACATGTTTACACCTCCCTAAATGGCCAAACTCCCCACACGGGGCCGTGGTATCGCGACTTGGCGCAAGCACCCGTGAGACTGCTGTTTGTCTGAAGAGGTGGGTGTGCTCGCTTTTGGTTGACGGCATTGCTACTGGGTCCCTCATAGTACAATGTAGTGTCTCTGGCGGTGGTGGTGCGCACCCAACGTCAGACACACCGTTGTAACATGAGTGGCCCTGGGGCGGTCCCGCCGGCCTCAAGAGAGTTCCCCCCTACCCCAGCTCAAACTGGGCTCTACTACGTGCAAAATTATGTCGCACAGCTCCACCAATCTTTAGTCTATTCGCTGACATCATTCAATGTCTGGCACTGACAATACAAATTTGTAGACATCTATGATGCAACTTAAAGTAGTCTGTGTCTGTGTCCTATATTGGCACCATTAAATAGTTACTGCCAAATTACTATGTCAGAAACACAGCAGATGAGCCCACCCCTGTACCTAAGTATGCCATCTTTTTTTTTGTTTTGGTTGTTTTGCGAGACATTAACATCTATTTATATTTTGGGAGTACTGGGACAGACACTCCTTGCACTACTCCTCCACTCAGCACCAAGCTGCCTGCCCGTGTATCCATGTAACCGCTGTAAAACTGCCATGAGCCTATTGTTTGTTATTTTAGGCCTTTGATAGCCTGTCTGCGGTCCCTACTCCTCCACTGACCACCAAGCTGCCTGCCCGTGTATCCATGTAACCGCTGTAAAACTGCCATGAGCCTATTGTTTGTTATTTTAGGCCTTTGAAGCCTTTCTGCGCTCCCTCCTTCCACTAGTCCTCCACTGACCAGACCACTGCTGCCCGTGTACCCCTGGAACCAATTTTAAAGTGCCTACAGCCAGCCCATTTTATTGTGTTAGGCCTTCGAAGCCTGTCTGCGGTCCATACTTCCACTAGTCCTCCACTGACCAGACCACTGCTGCCCGTGTACCCCTGGAACCAATTTTAAAGTGCCTACAGTCAGCCCATTTTATTGTGTTAGGCCTTCGAAGCCTGTCTGCGGTCCATACTTCCACTAGGCCTCCACTGACCAGACCACTGCTGCCCGTGTACCCCTGGAACCAATTTTAAAGTGCCTACAGCCAGCCCATTTTATTGTGTTAGGCCTTCGAAGCCTGTCTGCGGTCCATACTTCCACTAGTCCTCCACTGACCAGACCACTGCTGCCCGTGTACCCCTGGAACCAATTTTAAAGTGCCTACAGCCAGCCCATTTTATTGTGTTAGGCCTTCGAAGCCTGTCTGCGGTCCCTCCTTCCACTAGGCCTCCACTGACCAGACCACTGCTGCCCGTGTACCCCTGGAACCAATTTTAAAGTGCCTACAGCCAGCCCATTTTATTGTGTTAGGCCTTCGAAGCCTGTCTGCGGTCCATACTTCCACTAGGCCTCCACTGACCAGACCACTGCTGCCCGTGTACCCCTGGAACCAATTTTAAAGTGCCTACAGCCAGCCCATTTTATTGTGTTAGGCCTTCGAAGCCTGTCTGCGGTCCCTCCTTCCACTAGGCCTCCACTGACCAGACCACTGCTGCCCGTGTACCCCTGGAACCAATTTTAAAGTGCCTACAGCCAGCCCATTTTATTGTGTTAGGCCTTCGAAGCCTGTCTGCGGTCCATACTTTAAATACTCCTCCACTCAGCACCAAGCTGCCTGCCCGTGTATCCATGTAACCGCTGTAAAACTGCCATGAGCCTATTGTTTGTTATTTTAGGCCTTTGATAGCCTGTCTGCGGTCCCTACTCCTCCACTGACCACCAAGCTGCCTGCCCGTGTATCCATGTAACCGCTGTAAAACTGCCATGAGCCTATTGTTTGTTATTTTAGGCCTTTGAAGCCTTTCTGCGCTCCCTCCTTCCACTAGTCCTCCACTGACCAGACCACTGCTGCCCGTGTACCCCTGGAACCAATTTTAAAGTGCCTACAGCCAGCCCATTTTATTGTGTTAGGCCTTCGAAGCCTGTCTGCGGTCCATACTTCCACTAGTCCTCCACTGACCAGACCACTGCTGCCCGTGTACCCCTGGAACCAATTTTAAAGTGCCTACAGTCAGCCCATTTTATTGTGTTAGGCCTTCGAAGCCTGTCTGCGGTCCATACTTCCACTAGGCCTCCACTGACCAGACCACTGCTGCCCGTGTACCCCTGGAACCAATTTTAAAGTGCCTACAGCCAGCCCATTTTATTGTGTTAGGCCTTCGAAGCCTGTCTGCGGTCCATACTTCCACTAGGCCTCCACTGACCAGACCACTGCTGCCCGTGTACCCCTGGAACCAATTTTAAAGTGCCTACAGCCAGCCCATTTTATTGTGTTAGGCCTTCGAAGCCTGTCTGCGGTCCATACTTCCACTAGGCCTCCACTGACCAGACCACTGCTGCCCGTGTACCCCTGGAACCAATTTTAAAGTGCCTACAGCCAGCCCATTTTATTGTGTTAGGCCTTCGAAGCCTGTCTGCGGTCCATACTTTAAATACTCCTCCACTCACCACCAAGCTGCCTGCCCGTGTATCCATGTAACCGCTGTAAAACTGCCATGAGCCTATTGTTTGTTATGTTAGGCCTTTGATAGCCTGTCTGCGGTCCTTACTTTAAATACTCCTCCACTCACCACCTAGCTGCCTGTGTATCCATGTAACCGATGTAAAACTGCCATGACTGCCTACTGTTTGTTATTTTAGGCCTTTGATAGCCTGTCTGCGGCCCCTACTTGCAATACTCCTCCACTGACCACAATGCTGCCTGGAGTGCCTGCCTGTGTATCCATGTAACCGATGTAAAACTGCCATGACTGCCTACTGTTTGTTATTTTAGGCCTTTGATAGCCTGTCTGCGGCCCCTACTTGCAATACTCCTCCACTGAGCACAATGCTGCCTGGAGTGCCTGCCTGTGTATCCATGTAACCGATGTAAAACTGCCATGACTGCCTACTGTTTGTTATTTTAGGCCTTTGATAGCCTGTCTGCAGCCCCTACTTGCAATACTCCTCCACTGACCACACCAATGCTGCCCGTGTACCCCTGGAACCTATTTAAAAGTTCATAGAGCCTAGTTATATATTTTATTTACTATTAATAAGGCCATGATGGACTACGCTGTACCACGCTACAAGCTAACCAGTCGACACTTCTTTTGCGAGAAAAGCCATCCCAACCCTCCACCAGCATGTAGAAGACCGCATTGTCCATGCACTCTGGCAATCTGTGAGTACAAAGGTGCACCTGACAACAGACGCATGGACCTGTAGGCATGGCCACGGAAGATTACGTGTCCATTACGGCGCAATGGGTTAATGTGGTGGATGCATGGTCCACAGGGGACAGCCTACTAAGTCTGTCTGCAGTCCCTAATTCAAATTGTCCTCCACTGTCTAAATCGGAACTTCCACCTTCTGGCTTTCGGCCTATAGTATCAGAAATTAAACTGCATTTGGCCTTCAACTTTGGTTAGGGCCTACTAACGGCTTCTGCCCCTCCCTGGTGTTGCCCTCAACTAAATAAAGCTGAGCTTCAACCTTCCGGCTCTCATTATGTGGTTTTAAAAAAAAAAATGGTGGTTAGGGCCTACTAACGGCTTCTGCCCCTCCCTGGTGTTGTCCTCAACTAAATAAAGCTGAGCTTCAACCTTCCGGCTCTCATTATGTGGTTTTAAAAAAAAAAAAAATGGTGGTTAGGGCCTACTAACGGCTTCTGCCCCTCCCTGGTGTTGTCCTCAACTAAATAAAGCTGAGCTTCAACCTTCCGGCTCTCATTAAGTGGTTTTTAAAAAAAAATGGTGGTTAGGGCCTACTAACGGCTTCTGCCCCTCCCTGGTGTTGTCCTCAACTAAATAAAGCTGAGCTTCAACCTTCCGGCTCTCATTAAGTGGTTTTAAAAAAAAAAAAATTGGTGGTTAGGGCCTACTAACGGCTTCTGCCCCTCCCTGGTGTTGTCCTCAACTAAATAAAGCTGAGCTTCAACCTTCCGGCTCTCATTAAGTGGTTTTTAAAAAAAAATGGTGGTTAGGGCCTACTAACGGCTTCTGCCCCTCCCTGGTGTTGTCCTCAACTAAATAAAGCTGAGCTTCAACCTTCCGGCTCTCATTAAGTGGTTTTTAAAAAAAAATGGTGGTTAGGGCCTACTAACGGCTTCTGCCCCTCCCTGGTGTTGTCCTCAACTAAATAAAGCTGAGCTTCAACCTTCCGGCTCTCATTAAGTGGTTTTAAAAAAAAAAAAATTGGTGGTTAGGGCCTACTAACGGCTTCTGCCCCTCCCTGGTGTTGTCCTCAACTAAATAAAGCTGAGCTTCAACCTTCCGGCTCTCATTAAGTGGTTTTAAAAAAAAAAAAATTGGTGGTTAGGGCCTACTAACGGCTTCTGCCCCTCCCTGGTGTTGTCCTCAACTAAATAAAGCTGAGCTTCAACCTTCCGGCTCTCATTAAGTGGTTTTAAAAAAAAAAAAAATGGTGGTTAGGGCCTACTAACGGCTTCTGCCCCTCCCTGGTGTTGTCCTCAACTAAATAAAGCTGAGCTTCAACCTTCCGGCTCTCATTAAGTGGTTTTAAAAAAAAAAAAATTGGTGGTTAGGGCCTACTAACGGCTTCTGCCCCTCCCTGGTGTTGTCCTCAACTAAATAAAGCTGAGCTTCAACCTTCCGGCTCTCATTAAGTGGTTTTAAAAAAAAAAAAATTGGTGGTTAGGGCCTACTAACGGCTTCTGCCCCTCCCTGGTGTTGTCCTCAACTAAATAAAGCTGAGCTTCAACCTTCCGGCTCTCATTAAGTGGTTTTTAAAAAAAAATGGTGGTTAGGGCCTACTAACGGCTTCTGCCCCTCCCTGGTGTTGTCCTCAACTAAATAAAGCTGAGCTTCAACCTTCCGGCTCTCATTAAGTGGTTTTAAAAAAAAAAAAATTGGTGGTTAGGGCCTACTAACGGCTTCTGCCCCTCCCTGGTGTTGTCCTCAACTAAATAAAGCTGAGCTTCAACCTTCCGGCTCTCATTAAGTGGTTTTTAAAAAAAAATGGTGGTTAGGGCCTACTAACGGCTTCTGCCCCTCCCTGGTGTTGTCCTCAACTAAATAAAGCTGAGCTTCAACCTTCCGGCTCTCATTAAGTGGTTTTAAAAAAAAAAAATTGGTGGTTAGGGCCTACTAACGGCTTCTGCCCCTCCCTGGTGTTGTCCTCAACTAAATAAAGCTGAGCTTCAACCTTCCGGCTCTCATTAAGTGGTTTTTAAAAAAAAATGGTGGTTAGGGCCTACTAACGGCTTCTGCCCCTCCCTGGTGTTGTCCTCAACTAAATAAAGCTGAGCTTCAACCTTCCGGCTCTCATTAAGTGGTTTTTAAAAAAAAATGGTGGTTAGGGCCTACTAACGGCTTCTGCCCCTCCCTGGTGTTGTCCTCAACTAAATAAAGCTGAGCTTCAACCTTCCGGCTCTCATTAAGTGGTTTTAAAAAAAAAAAAATTGGTGGTTAGGGCCTACTAACGGCTTCTGCCCCTCCCTGGTGTTGTCCTCAACTAAATAAAGCTGAGCTTCAACCTTCCGGCTCTCATTAAGTGGTTTTAAAAAAAAAAAAATTGGTGGTTAGGGCCTACTAACGGCTTCTGCCCCTCCCTGGTGTTGTCCTCAACTAAATAAAGCTGAGCTTCAACCTTCCGGCTCTCATTAAGTGGTTTTAAAAAAAAAAAAAATGGTGGTTAGGGCCTACTAACGGCTTCTGCCCCTCCCTGGTGTTGTCCTCAACTAAATAAAGCTGAGCTTCAACCTTCCGGCTCTCATTAAGTGGTTTTAAAAAAAAAAAAATTGGTGGTTAGGGCCTACTAACGGCTTCTGCCCCTCCCTGGTGTTGTCCTCAACTAAATAAAGCTGAGCTTCAACCTTCCGGCTCTCATTAAGTGGTTTTAAAAAAAAAAAAAATGGTGGTTAGGGCCTACTAACGGCTTCTGCCCCTCCCTGGTGTTGTCCTCAACTAAATAAAGCTGAGCTTCAACCTTCCGGCTCTCATTAAGTGGTTTTAAAAAAAAAAAAATTGGTGGTTAGGGCCTACTAACGGCTTCTGCCCCTCCCTGGTGTTGTCCTCAACTAAATAAAGCTGAGCTTCAACCTTCCGGCTCTCATTATGTGGTTTAAAAAAAAAAAATGGTGGTTAGGGCCTACTAACGGCTTCTGCCCCTCCCTGGTGTTGTCCTCAACTAAATAAAGCTGAGCTTCAACCTTCCGGCTCTCATTATGTGGTTTAAAAAAAAAAAATGGTGGTTAGGGCCTACTAACGGCTTCTGCCCCTCCCTGGTGTTGTCCTCAACTAAATAAAGCTGAGCTTCAACCTTCCGGCTCTCATTAAGTGGTTTTTAAAAAAAAATGGTGGTTAGGGCCTACTAACGGCTTCTGCCCCTCCCTGGTGTTGTCCTCAACTAAATAAAGCTGAGCTTCAACCTTCCGGCTCTCATTAAGTGGTTTTAAAAAAAAAAAAATTGGTGGTTAGGGCCTACTAACGGCTTCTGCCCCTCCCTGGTGTTGTCCTCAACTAAATAAAGCTGAGCTTCAACCTTCCGGCTCTCATTAAGTGGTTTTAAAAAAAAAAAAATTGGTGGTTAGGGCCTACTAACGGCTTCTGCCCCTCCCTGGTGTTGTCCTCAACTAAATAAAGCTGAGCTTCAACCTTCCGGCTCTCATTAAGTGGTTTTAAAAAAAAAAAAAATGGTGGTTAGGGCCTACTAACGGCTTCTGCCCCTCCCTGGTGTTGTCCTCAACTAAATAAAGCTGAGCTTCAACCTTCCGGCTCTCATTAAGTGGTTTTAAAAAAAAAAAAATTGGTGGTTAGGGCCTACTAACGGCTTCTGCCCCTCCCTGGTGTTGTCCTCAACTAAATAAAGCTGAGCTTCAACCTTCCGGCTCTCATTAAGTGGTTTTAAAAAAAAAAAAAATGGTGGTTAGGGCCTACTAACGGCTTCTGCCCCTCCCTGGTGTTGTCCTCAACTAAATAAAGCTGAGCTTCAACCTTCCGGCTCTCATTAAGTGGTTTTAAAAAAAAAAAAATTGGTGGTTAGGGCCTACTAACGGCTTCTGCCCCTCCCTGGTGTTGTCCTCAACTAAATAAAGCTGAGCTTCAACCTTCCGGCTCTCATTATGTGGTTTAAAAAAAAAAAATGGTGGTTAGGGCCTACTAACGGCTTCTGCCCCTCCCTGGTGTTGTCCTCAACTAAATAAAGCTGAGCTTCAACCTTCCGGCTCTCATTATGTGGTTTAAAAAAAAAAAATGGTGGTTAGGGCCTACTAACGGCTTCTGCCCCTCCCTGGTGTTGTCCTCAACTAAATAAAGCTGAGCTTCAACCTTCCGGCTCTCATTAAGTGGTTTTTAAAAAAAAATGGTGGTTAGGGCCTACTAACGGCTTCTGCCCCTCCCTGGTGTTGTCCTCAACTAAATAAAGCTGAGCTTCAACCTTCCGGCTCTCATTATGTGGTTTTAAAAAAAAAAAAAATGGTGGTTAGGGCCTACTAACGGCTTCTGCCCCTCCCTGGTGTTGTCCTCAACTAAATAAAGCTGAGCTTCAACCTTCCGGCTCTCATTAAGTGGTTTTTAAAAAAAAATGGTGGTTAGGGCCTACTAACGGCTTCTGCCCCTCCCTGGTGTTGTCCTCAACTAAATAAAGCTGAGCTTCAACCTTCCGGCTCTCATTAAGTGGTTTTAAAAAAAAAAAAAATGGTGGTTAGGGCCTACTAACGGCTTCTGCCCCTCCCTGGTGTTGCCCTCAACTAAATAAAGCTGAGCTTCAACCTTCTGCTCCAAATTACCATTTTAAAAAATGCAATAGGCTTTTCCGGCCTACTAAAGGTGTCTGCCCCTCCCTGGTGTTGTCCTCAACTGAACAAAGCTGAGCTTCCACATTCTGGCTTTCGCCCTATACTATCAGATATTAAACTGCATTTGGCCTACTAGTGTGGTTAGGCCCTTGAAACAGTGTCTGCTGCTCTTGGGTTTGCTACTCCACTGAACAAAGCAATGCCGCCTGTTTAGTCCTGTTACCAATTTTGAACTGCATGTAGCTTACTTTATTCTTTGGCCCTATATCTGTTTCCTCCTCATCCTGCCCATTGCCCAGCCACTGCTAAATGAGTCTGCTGGTACATTGACCTAGACCACTACATTCCCCTTGTACTCTACACAGCCAGAATCTGTCCCTGCTGAAAGTAAGGTTCCCCTTCCCGCATGTTATACCACCTTACACAGGGACAAAGAGGAAGGTGCAGATGAAAGTGCAGGTTCCTTCATCAGGTGGGGGGGCATACTCGTTGGCGACGTCACTGGCACAGGGCCCCTCAGAGTACGCAAAAGTGTCGCTGCTGGTGGGAGGCGCCCCCGCCATGCAAACACACCGCCGTACTTTGAGGGGCCCTGTGCCAGTGGCAATGCGAACGAGTGGGCCCCCCCCTGCTTGCTCAGGATCACAGCACTTGCAACTTTTAAATACTTACCTTTCCCTGCAACACCGCCGTGACGTAGTCCGCATTTCCTGGGCCCACGAAAAACTTGAGCCAGCCCTACTCCCCCCACAACTTTCCCCCAATTCCCTATGCCCAACTATTATTATACAGTTAATTAAGATTGGCAAGCTTCAGAAACAAGAATGGATGTTTTTGGCATTAAAATGGGCACTGTAGGTGTTTTCCTGGCCTCCACTCACTGCCGACTATGCTTCCCCATTGACTTGCATTGGGTTTCGTGTTTCGGTCGATCCCCGACTTTTAGCGATAATCGGCCGACTGCACTCGACTCGACTCTGGACAAAATCGGGTTTCCCAAAACCCTACTCGATCTTAAAAAAATGAAAGTCGCTCAACCCTAGTGGTGACCTTTTAGGTGGGACTCTAAACTGAGCAGATCCGACTCTCTTTGTGCTAATCATGGATAGACAGGGCTATACACAAGATAAAACATACAGACTGGAGCAGATTGAATTATTAAAGTAAAAAAAATACCTGGGCATTGCAGATGTGTCGAGTCATTGCAAGAACAATCAAGTCTGTCCCCCCAGAGTTCACAATGGCATCTTTGACGTCATCATTCCCTGCAACGGCTCGGATGGCACTCAGTACCTGTTTCACAAGCTCCTAACAAAATCATAGATGAAATTTGTGACTATAGAAAAAATACCCTGCAAGATTAGTGATACTACAAGATCAGCTCACATACAGCAGAATACTTTCACCTTCTGAACTCCATAGATGACTTGTTGGCACATTAGGGCTTAGTGTATACAAGAGTTAGGAGGAACAGAAATATATAGAAATTACTGGGATATACCCAACATTTCAAGTAAATTCTCAATGTGGCATTTCCTGTGAGATGACTGCATTACTTGAGCCCACTGTAGCATACCATGAATATCAATCACACATGTACCATGCACTAACGTTTGGGAAATTTGGTAGATCTAAAGATTGTCCAGTCTTCCTCCATTTACTAGAAGCCAGACTATTCATAGAATGGTAGAGTTGGAAGGGACCTCCAGGGTCATCGTGTCCAACCCGCTGCACAATGCAAGATTCACTAAATCATCCCAGACAGATGTCTGTCCAGCCTCTGTTTGAAGACTTCCATTGAAGGAGAACTCACCACCTCTCGTGGCAGCCTGTTCCACTCATTGATCACCCTAACTGTCAAAACGTTTTTTCTAATATGTATCTTCTTCCTTTCATTCCATTGCTTCTCAGGTTTCCATGTGCAACTGAGAATAATGATGATCCCTCTACACTGTGACATCCCTTCAGATATTTGTAGACAGCTATTAAGTCTCCTCTGAGGCTGTGTGCACACGTAGCAGATTTTTCACGGTTTTTCGCTATGAAAACGCTATAAAACCGCGAAAAAAACGCTAACATTAAAGCATCCTATATAATAGAATGCAATCCGCATTTTTTGTGCACATGCTGCATTTTTTTCCAGAAAAAAAGGCAGCATGTTCATTAAATTTGCGGAATCGCAGGGATTCCGCACACCTAGGAATGCAGTGATCCGCTTACTTTCTGCATGTGGCTATGCCCACCATGCGGGAAGTAAGCAGATCATGTGCGGTTGGTACCCAGGGTGGAGGAGAGGAGACTCTCCTCCACGGACTGGGCACCATATAATTTAAAAAAATAAAATAATAAAATAAAAAAAATAGTGATATACTCACACTCTGATGGCGCCGGAGTCTTCCTGCCTCTCAGCACTGCACGCTACCGCTTCCGTTCCTATAGATGGTGTGTGTGAAGGACCTGCGATGATGTCGCGGTCACGTGACCTGCACACACACCATCTATAGGAACGGAAGCCTCTGAGGAGATCGGCTGTTTGCGGAAGGTGAGTATAACCATTTTTTAAAATTATTTTTAACATTCTTTTACTATTGATGCGGCATAGGCTGCATCAATAGTAAAAAGTTGGTCACACTTGTCAAACACTATGTTTGTCAATCAGTTTTCCAAGCGATGCTACAGATCGCTTGGAAAACGCTAGCATTCTGCAAGCTAATTATGCTTGCAAAACACTAGTTTTCTGCGGGAATATGCATGCCAATTCTGCATGCGATATACCAGCGGCAGGAGTTGCAGAATTGCCGCGGAAATTTCCGTGGCAATTCTGCAACGTGTGCACTTAGCCTTCTTTTTTGCAAGCTAAACATTCACAGGTCATGCAACTCCAAATGCCAGAAGGACTCTTACCACGTGTGGACAGATTTGAGATCTGGCTACATGTTAGAAGTTAGATACATACTGTATATAAAAAATAAACTTTGGAAGTTTGTTTGTCTCAAAACAATTCTGTGTATATTATACTAAAAATATGATTATAACACATGCTATCATAGTGAATAGCATTACACCTATTAGTCAACCACATTAGAGGTCTAAAACAACAGTTTTCTGGCTCTGCATAGTGACAGCAGGTATCACGTCTCAGACTACACCACAATCAGCAGCACTGACCGAGATCTAGAACCAGCAAGTGGTTGAATTTCCATTTGCCATTTATGGCTGTGTTTTAGCTGGGAAAATTGTATGCACTATTATAGGTCTCAGGGTGTCACCGGTGTCCATTTCTGAATAGGCTCGTCATCATGAAAAGTTATCATTTGGTGCAAGATCTGCACAAAGATCAGTGTGGAGATTTTCAGCAGCAAGTCCACTACTGGTGAAAATACCACAAGTCTGAAGTAACAGGGGTGTTGCAGCAGCTTATGTCCCTGTGCAACACAGGATGGAGCAGTTTGAAATTCAGCATGCCCAATCCTTCTTCAGTGCCCACCATACACATTTGGCTGTAGGCAGATTTTCAGATGTTTGTGAACAACTTAAGTAGATTTACATGTGAAAAGATGTAACATGGCTCTGAATTCAAATAACATACTCTGTGTATATAAGCACATTACATAACAGAAGTGGTTATTATTACCTGATGATCGATGCAGTCCGCTAACAAGGCAAGCATGAAGTTCAGCCCACCCAGGTCGACCACATCTTGGCAGAACTCATTACGCACACAAAGTCGGGCAATAGTAGAACACAGTTCACTTAAGACTATGCTGTTATCTGTGAAGCCTAGAAGACAAAATCACCATATACTGAGACCACAACTAACACGTATTCAGCTACGAGCAAAACATATACATTTTATATATACGCAAAATATGATGATCCAAGCCTTGGGTCTACAGCCAGCCATAACCATTATATAGGAGCATGGCATATTAGATCCTCCAAGGAACAAGCAATTATAGGAAATATATTTTGACTTGATCAATTAGATATCTGATAGACATGAGAATTTGGGCTTCACCTGCTACTCAATAATACATGTATATACCTGATATAGTAGTGAACAAGTGAGAATAATAATAAGATCATAATGACGTAGGGATAAAAGATGTCCAGAGAATCCATCTATGCACACGAAGAAACACGTCCTTGGATTATACCACAGCATGTCTGAGGTCTTGCGTTCCATTATTATTCTCTATTACGATTTTCTAATGTTCTAACCTTAACCAAAATATCCACAAGCTCAGCATCATTATGTTCATAAAATATTACCCATAGTGTGCCACATCAGGTCTCTGCATGGATGTGGTAGAAGGTTCAGTACATACGGAAGTGTGATCATATAGAAAAAAAATTGTACACATAAGAACCAGGCTATACAAAAGACTATAATTTGACAAAAAAAAAACCAAAACAGAATGTTAAAAAGTGGTCACTACAAACAAGGTGGCGCCACAATCCCATAAACCCTCCATACAAGTAAAGAGATATATGTAGTCAAGACGTAAACAAAGTTATTACGGAAATAGTTTTAATGCTGACTAGAGAAGCTGTGGAGTTGGATTCGGTGTCCATTTTGGTGGAGTCGGAATTGGTGCAATCTGCAAATGGCATGATGTAGTGATGGAGACCTTGACTCCAACAAGGGCTATGGAGTCGGTGTCTGTGTCCATTTTGGTGGAATTAGTATAAAATGGACTGACTCAAAATATATAATAAATTGGTTCAGTAGTTCAGTGCAGGATGTGCTGTAAATGTTTTCATAATTTGGGAAAGTTATGAAATGTCCTATAAAATGTCTGATCTAAGGATCTCTGCTTTTAGGCGAGATGAATCTGTGCTGCACTTTATGTACATGCTCACTAGTGAGGCCGTGCTGTGGGGTCAGGAGTCAGAAGTCAGGGAAATTCAGCAGTCAGAGTCGGTGGTTTGGCCTACCGATTCCACAGCCCTAAATGCTGACTAGAAATATACATAAACCCAATGTGCAAAGCCATACACAGTGAGTGACCATATGTATGAACAGTGACCCAACATCGAAACTCAAATTCTAGCACAGAACTGAAAGGTAGAGGGAAGTTAAATAGCTGTATAGGCATGTGGAGCTCACTCAAGATACGACGCACGTTTCAGCGTATAGCCTTCTTCTGGGGGTGATATCACACAGACATGGGCAGATCTTTAGGTTGTAGCGTAACCAATCAACATATGTGCACACACCAGATATTTAATCATTCATACATACTAATCCAGAATCTAGGTGGAGCAACTATATTCTACTCGACATGATTATCCTACATACTGCCCACCTATGGCCTGACCTAACCACTGTAATTCTAATTATCCACTAGAATATGAAAACCTCGGCAGAAACAACTAAATATGTGTGCCAGGGGGTGTAACCTCTTTTAGATCCATGTTGGCACGCGTCGCACCCACCACTAAGGAGGGGCGCATCCCGAGACCGTGTCAAGGGAGGCGGTCCGGTCAGGGGACCCGAATTCAACGCCAATATAGAACACATAGGTATGAGTCTGATCATGTGACCTGAGCACCGCCTCAATAGATACCACTGGGATGCATGCAACCAGAGCAGCAAGGTGCACGCACAGGATCGACAGCGAGGGCAAGTATCCAGCAGGAAAGTGAATAGGAAACTTCATCATAGCATGTTACGGGGGGGGGGAAGAGAATGAAGGAACAGCATAGACCGGTCTATACAAAGCCCATTAAGAATGGAGTCCCATTGGCATTTACTTCACAAGGTACACAAGAACAGCTTAGTACCTTCGGATAGGCATATTGTTTCGGCAGTTGGGAACTTTTTAGAAAATGTATGCAAATACATAGATGTGATTGCTGATCACTAGTGATGAGTGAATATACTCGTTACTCGAGATTTCCTGAGCACGCTCGGGTGTCCTCCGAGTATTTTTTAGTGTTCGGAGATTTAGTTTTTATTGCCGCAGCTGAATGATTTACATCTGTTAGCCAGCATAAGTACATGTGGGGATTCCCTAGCAACCAGGCAACCTCCACATGTACTTATGCTGGCTAACAGATGTAAATCATTCAGCTGCGGCAATAAAAACTAAATCTCCGAGGAATAAAAAATACTCGGAGGACACCCAAGCATGCTCGGGAAATCTCGAGTAATGAGTATATTCGCTCATCACTACTGACCACTTCTCAATGTAAGTCTATGAGAGTCAGAAAGAGGCCAGAACAAGTCTTTCGGAATTACATTGAGAGCTTCAAAAATGAAAAATAGAGGCTGCGCACCTTTAAATATTAAATTAATGTTTAGGTGCACAAATACGCTATGTGGCAATATACATAAAGAGTATATGAACACATGCTGTAAATGTTAAAAACATAGGGTGCTTAGTTAGCATTTTTTTATTTTTTTTTATTTATTTATCGAAGAGTGCAAAAGCTATCCAACCATGTCAAGGTATACCGAAATATGGATGGTCCCTAAACACTAATGTCTTAAAGCTTGTGACTGTTACAACTTACTTTTGGTCAGTCAGAAGTTGTGGTCACAAGATGGTGGATTGGGAGCAGAGCGGTGCTGGAAACCAGGGCTGTGGAGTCGGTAAGCCGAACCTCCGACTTGGACTCCTCAAGTTCCCTGACTTCCGACTCCTGACCCCACAGCACTGGTCACTACTGAGCATGTACATAAAGTGCAGCACAGATTCATCTCACTCAAAAGCCCAGATCCTTGCATCAGGAACAGAACAGACATTTTTAGGACATTTACAGCACATCCTGCACTGAACTACTGAACCCAATTTATTATATATTTTAGGAGTCGAAGTTGGGCCAATTTATACTGACTCCACCAAAATGGATACAGACTCAGACTCCACAGCCCTGCTGGACACCACTTAAGATAGTGGCTGGTAAATATAATGCTTGGGTTATGGAAATTAGACTATTGGCACCACTCCAGCGCTAAAAAAAAAAAAAAAAAACCCCCCCCCCCCCTCCGCTGGACTGGTTGTTTAAAAGCACATTCAGATGAAACCCTGAGGGGGGCATAGACTGCAATAAAACAAACAGTTCAAATTAACTGTTTTTTTTTTTTTGTCAAAAAGTTTGTCCAGACAGGCAAAGGAACACTGTCTGCTACTTTTCTGTGCCTGTCTTAACAGATGAACACTTTCAGAAAAAAAAAAAAGTTCATCTGAACTCCATTCATGCCATTGTATCCTATGGTCTCATTAGAGGTGTTTGTTTAAATCCCATTTTCAGGGCGATTCAGGTGGAACCCTCAAAGGCATTGCAAAAAAGCACTGTGAACAGGTCGTAATATGGCTACCATTGCAGCTTTCATGGCTTTTGTCACCTAGTTTTCTCAGGATTTGAATCTGAATCACAAATCTACAGTGACTGTAATCATGTAACACCCCTAAGAACAAATTTACAAATTAATTAAAACTTTACAGATAAAAAAAAAAAAAAAAAAAAAAGCGTAAACAGATTTCTAGACACCTTGGCCTTTTGGCTTCAGAAACTTTGCTTTTACTCAAATAAAAAGGGTTCGGATCATATTAGATAAATATGAAAAATGACTGACAAAATCTAACAAAAAATTTCACAAATAAATGTATTTGAGGTCAATACCTTTTGCTGCCTCTATCAAGAGTTTCAAGCCAGCATTTTCCAACACAATCATCTTGGCATGGTCATGAGCATGTCCAAATGGAACTCTGATGTCATCATCTAAGGTCATGATCCTCAAGGCAGAGCAAGCTTCACGCACTATATCTGGATCCGTACCATGATGTGATATGGCTTGTGTAAGATGGCGCAAGACTCCGGCCTTTACAAGGTCTTGGCGATTCTGTTCATGCTTTAGGCATACATGGCGAAGAAGTCGAATGGCAAGCAGCGTCACTTCAGCATCTTTCGAGTAATTCTGCAGTGCACGAATTAACAGTTCTTGTCCCACATTCTCCAGCAAATCAGGCTGCCCATCAGTAAGTGAAGACATGGCATAAAGCGCATTTAACAGAGTCTCTTGGTCACCTTCACACAGTTTCCATGCTTCCAACACCACGGGGTAGGCCGACTTCTGTGCAGCAAGATACCGATGCGCCATGCCCTGCTTGCACTGATCCCCAAACTGTACAAGAAGCTCAGAGACACTACTTACAGAAGACATCTCTACGGCTTTTCTCAAGGACTCCAGGGTCTATAAGGAGAAAAGAAGCCAAGTGAAACCAAATACTACTACATACAACAACCTCTACTCAAGACTTAAAAGGTAACATCCAGTTTTGTGCAAGATAGTTTTCTGTAGCCACCGCTTGGCATTTCCAGCAAACACAATTATTAATGAGGCTAAAGATGTTGCTGTCCACTACTTTTTCATTGATGACCTATCCACAGGATAGGTCATAAATGTCTGATCGGTGGAGTGCTGGGTGTCGGATCTCAACCAATCAGCTGTTTTCGGCGGCAGCTGGAAATGTTCAATTGGGAAGTTGCTGCGTCCTCTGATAGTGCCGACGGCTGGGTACTGCACATACTCCTCCTACTGATTTATACATAATAATTCCTTGGGGGAAAGCTTAGAAGAAATGCGAGTTGGGACTATTGACACATGCAGGCACGAAGCATTTTATGGGTAAGCACTTGTCACTTCATATTCGATGACTTTACTGTTTCATTCTTAGACCATGTATCATCAGTGCACTTCATGGATATCTGCATCAGTTGACCTCCATTAGTACTGTTTAATTGGCCCCCATTTACTAAAATGAATTTTACCTTGAGGTCCTCTTTATTGTGTTTATCTATGGACGATGACCAATATACAGTACAACTATATAAATTTGCTTATGTACTACTTTTTTGCTAACCAATTTCTAATGATTTTTTTGGTGCCTGTTATGATGTCGCATAATTTGTCTCATTTGACCTACTACCTTTTTTTTCCCATATATTCATTGTACTGTTGCCTATTAACCTCTTCATGACCCAGTATATTTTGACCTTAATGACCTAGCCATTTTTTGCAATTCTGACCAGTGTCCCTTTATGAGGTAATAACTCAGCAACGCTTCAACGGATCCTAGCGATTCTGAGATTGTTTTTTCGTGACATATTGGGCTTCATGGTAGTGGTAAATTTAGGTCGATAATTTCTGCGTTTATTTGTGAAAAAAGCAGAAATTTGGCGAAAATTTTGCAATTTTCACATTTTTAATTTTTATTCTGTTAAACCAGAGAGTTATGTGACACAAAATAGTTAATAAACAAAATTTCCAACATGTCTACTTTACATCAGCACAATTTTGGAAACAAAATTTTTTTTTTGCTAGGAAGTTGTAAGGGTTAAAATTTGACCAGCGATTTCTCATTTTTACAACAAAATTTACAAAACCATTTTTTTTAGGGACCACCTCACATTTGAAGTCAGTTTCAGGGTTCTATATGGCTGAAAATACCCAAAAGTGACACCATTCTAAAAACTGCACCCCTCAAGGTGCTCAAGACCACATTCAAGAAGTTTATTAATCCTTCAGGTGTTTCACAGAAGCAGAAGAAACATGGAAGGAAAAAATGAACATTTAACTTTTTAGTCACAAAAATGATCTTTTAGCAACAATTTTGTTATTTTCCCAAGGGTAAAAGGAGAAACTGGACCACGAAAGTTGTTGTCCAATTTGTCCTGAGTACGCTGATACCTCAATATGTGGGGGTAAACCACTGATTGGGCGCACGGCAGGGCTCGGAAGGGAAGGAGCGCCATTTGACTTTTTGAATGAAAAATTGGCTCCAATCTTTAGCGGACACCATGTCGCGTTTGGAGAGCCCCTGTGTGCCTAAACATTGGAGCTCACCCACAAGTGTCCCCATTTTGGAAACTAGACGCCCCAAGGAACTTATCTAGATGCATAGTGAGCACTTTAAACCCCCAGGTGCTTCACAGAAGTTTATAACGCAGAGCCGTGAAAATAAAAATAATTCTTTTTTCCTCAAAAATGATTTTTGAGCCCGGAATTTTTTATTTTCCCAAGGGTAACAGGAGAAATTTGACCCCAAACGTTGTTGACCAGTTTCTCCTGAGTACGCTGATACCCCATATGTGGGGGTAAACCACTATTTGGGCACACGTCGGGGTTCGGAAGGGAAGTAGTGACATTTTAAAATGCAGACTTTGATGGAATGCTCTGCGGGCGTCACGTTGTGTTTGCAGAGCCCCTGATGTGCCTAAACAGTAGAAACTCCCCACAAGTGACCCCATTTTGGAAACTAGACCCCCAAAGGAACTTATCTAGATGTGTTATGAGCAGTTTGAACCCCCAAGTGCTTCACAGAAGTTAATAACGCAGATACATGAAAATAATAAATACGTTTTCTTTCCTCAAAAATAATTTTTTAGCCCAGAATTTTTTAATTTTCCCAAGGGTAACAATAGAAATTTGACCCCAAGAGTTGTTGTCCAGTTTCTCCCGAGTACGCTGATACCCCATATGTGGGGGTAAACCACTGTTTGGGCACATTCTGGGGCTCGGAAGTGAAGTAGTGATGTTTTGAAATGCAGACGTTGATGGAATGCTCTGCAGGCATCACGTTGCGTTTGCAGAGCCCCTGATGTGCCTAAACAGTAGAAACCCCCCACAAGTGACCCCATTTTGGAAACTAGACCCCCGAAGGAACTTATCTAGATGTGTGGTGAGCATTTTGAACCCCCAAGTGCTTCACAGAAGTTTACAACGCAGAGCCGTGAAAATAAAAAATAATTTTTCTTTCCTCAAAAATAATTTTTTAGCCCGCAATTTTTTATTTTGCCAAGAGTTACAGGAGAAATTGGACCCCAAAAGTTCTTGTCCAGTTTCTCCTGAGTACGCTGGTACCCCATATGTGGGGGTAAACCACTGTTTGGGCACACGTCCAGGCTCGGAAGGGAGATAGCACCATTTGACTTTTTCAATGCAAGATTGGCTGGAATCAATGGTGGCGCCATGTCGTGTTTGGAGACCCCCTGATGTGCCTAAACAGTGGAAACCCCTCAATTCTTAAGCAAACACTAACCCCAAAACACCCCTAACCCTATTCCCAACCCTAACCACAACCCTAACCCCAACACACCCCTAACCCTAGTCTTAACCCTAATTCCAACCCTAACCCTAAGGCTATGTGCCCACGTTGCGGATTTGTGTGCGGATTTTTCGGCACCGTTTTTGAAAAATCTGCAGGTAAAACGCACTGCGCTTTACCTACGGATTTTCCGCGGATTTCCAGTGTTTTTTGTGTGAATTTCACCTGCGGATTCCTATTATGGAGCAGGTGTAAAACGCTGCGGAATCCGCACAAAGTTGACATGCTGCGGAAAATACAATGCAGTGTTTCCGCGCTGTATTTTCCGCACCATGGGCACAGCGGATTTGGTTTTCCATAGGTTTACGTGGTACTGTAAACGTGATGGAAAACTGCTACCAATCCACAGCGACCAATCCGCTGCGGATCCGCAGCCAAAACTGCACCGTGTGCACACAGCCTAATTCTAACCCTAATTCCAACCCTAGCCCTAATTGTAACCCTAACCCTAATTGCAACCCTAACCCTAATTCTAACCCTAACCCTAATTCTAACCCTAGCCCTAAGTGCAACCTTAGCCCTAAGTGCAACCCTAACTCTACCCTAAGTGCAACCCTATCCCTAAGTGCAACCCTATCCCTAAGTGCAACCCTATCCCTAAGTGCAACCCTATCCCTAAGTGCAACCCTATCCCGAAGTGCAACCCTATCCCGAAGTGCAACCCTATCCCTAAGTGCAACCCTATCCCTAAGTGCAACCCTATCCCTAAGTGCAACCCTATCCCTAAGTGCAACCCTATCCCTAAGTGCAACCCTATCCCTAAGTGCAACCCTATCCCTAAGTGCAACCCTATCCCTAAGTGCAACCCTATCCCTAAGTGCAACCCTATCCCTAAGTGCAACCCTATCCCTAAGTGCAACCCTATCCCTAAGTGCAACCCTATCCCTAAGTGCAACCCTATCCCTAAGTGCAACCCTATCCCTAAGTGCAACCCTATCCCTAAGTGCAACCCTATCCCTAAGTGCAACCCTATCCCTAAGTGCAACCCTATCCCTAAGTGCAACCCTATCCCTAAGTGCAACCCTATCCCTAAGTGCAACCCTATCCCTAAGTGCAACCCTATCCCTAAGTGCAACCCTATCCCTAAGTGCAACCCTATCCCTAAGTGCAACCCTA
Source organism: Ranitomeya variabilis (assembly GCF_051348905.1). Taxonomy (NCBI): domain Eukaryota; kingdom Metazoa; phylum Chordata; class Amphibia; order Anura; family Dendrobatidae; genus Ranitomeya; species Ranitomeya variabilis. The sequence goes on from NC_135232.1 coordinate 504,536,741, forward strand.
TCCCTAAGTGCAACCCTATCCCTAAGTGCAACCCTATCCCTAAGTGCAACCCTATCCCTAAGTGCAACCCTATCCCTAAGTGCAACCCTATCCCTAAGTGCAACCCTATCCCTAAGTGCAACCCTATCCCTAAGTGCAACCCTATCCCTAAGTGCAACCCTATCCCTAAGTGCAACCCTATCCCTAAGTGCAACCCTATCCCTAAGTGCAACCCTATCCCTAAGTGCAACCCTATCCCTAAGTGCAACCCTATCCCTAAGTGCAACCCTATCCCTAAGTGCAACCCTATCCCTAAGTGCAACCCTATCCCTAAGTGCAACCCTATCCCTAAGTGCAACCCTATCCCTAAGTGCAACCCTATCCCTAAGTGCAACCCTATCCCTAAGTGCAACCCTATCCCTAAGTGCAACCCTATCCCTAAGTGAAACCCTAACCCTACCCCTAACCCTACCCCTAATGGAAAAACAAAAATAAATATAATTTCTGTATTTTATTATTGTCCCTACCTATGGGCGTGATAAAGGGGGGGGGGTTTATTTACTATTTTTTTATTTTGATCGCTGTGATAGGTTCTATCAAAATGTACAGGGAACGAATCTGCTGGCCGGCAGATTCGGCGGGCGCACTGCGCATGCCATTTTCCAAGATGGCAGCGCCCATGCGAGAAGACGGAGGACACCGGGACTAGGTAAGTATGGGGGGTGCGATCGGACCGCGGGGGGGCTTTGGGGCGGAGGGGAGAGGAAGGCGCTTAGGACAGGACGGAGGGGTAAGGAACACTGACGGCGGCTGCAGATCGCCACCGCCAGTCGGTGGGGGGGCCAGATCGGGGTCTCCAGCCACGGCCGATGCTATTGCAGCATCGGCCATGGCTGGATTGTAATATTTCACCAATTTTCATAGGTGAATTATTACAGATTGCTCTGATTGGCTGTTAAAAGTGAAACAGCCAATCAGAGCGATCGTAGCCACGGGGGGGGCAAAGCCACCCCCCCCCCCCCCCTGGGCTGTAGCACCACTCCCCCTGTCCCTGCATGTCGGGTGAAATTGGAGTTAACCCTTTCACCCGGCCTGCAGGGATGCGATCCGACCATGACACATATGCTGCGTCACAGGTCGGATTGGCACTGGTTTTCATGACGCATACGGTGCGTCAAAGGTCGGGAAGGGGTTAAAGGGAACCTGTCACCCCCAAAATCGAAGTTGAGGTAAGCCCACCAGCATCAGGGGCTTATCTACAGCATTCTGTAATGCTGTAGAAAAGCCCCTGATGTATCCTGAAAGATGAGAAAAAGAGGTTAGATTATACTCACCCAGGGGCGGTCCGGTCCGATGGGCGTCGCGGTCCGGCGCCTCCCATCTTCTTACGATGACGTCCTCTTCTTGTGTTCAGGCTGCGGCTCCGGCGCGGGTGTACTTTGTCTGTCCTGTTGAGGGCAGAGCAAAGTACTGCAGTGCGCAGGCGCCAGGAAAGGTCAGAGAGGCCCAGCTCCTGTGCACTGCAGTACTTTGCTCTGTCCTCAACAGGGCAGACAAAGTACGTCTGCGCCGGAGCCTGAACACAAGAAGAGGACGTCATCTGATGAAGATAGGAGGCGCTGGACCGGACCGCGACGCCCATCGGACCGGACCGCAGCGGGACCGCCCCTGGGTGAGTATAATCTAACTTCTTTTTCTCATCTTTCAGGTACCATCGGAGGCTTATCTACAGCATTACAGAATGCTGTAGATAAGCCTCTGATGCTGGTGGGCTTAGCTCACCTTCGATTTTGGGGGTGACAGGTTCCCTTTAATTCTTTTGATTCTTTTCAATAAAATGCCATTTAATAATAATCTTTATTTTTATATAGCGCTAACATATTACGCAGCGCTTTACAGTTTGCACACATTATCATCGCTGTCCCTGTTGGGGCTCACAATCTAAATTCCCTATCAGTATGTCTTTGGAATGTGGGAGGAAACCGGAGTGCCCGGAGGAAACCCACGCAAACACGGAGAGAACATACAAACTCTTTGAGATGTTGTCCAAGGTGGGATTAGAACCCAGGACTCCAGCGCTGCAAGGCTGCAGTGCTATCCACTGCGCCACCGTGCTGCCCCGCCATTTAACTAAATAGGCTTTGTTATTACTCTCTATTTACATTGGGGTCAATATATTCAATTTTTTTGCTTGTCTTTGTATATCATCATTCTTGGGCTATCCTTATTATTTAAGTGCAGACTGCTGATTTTTCTAAATATCATCTATTGACAAAAGCACTCAAAGGGGTCAATTTATTTTCCTAACAAAAGTTGGTACCAAACTTACAGGGTGTGGGATCTCAGCATGTAGAGAAGGTTCCCATAACCATCCGCTGCTGATTGCTCAGTGAAAAAGCGAGATCTTGCTTTTTGCATTAAACAAGCACTGCCATGTACTTTTCCAAGTGGTGACTGCTGTAATGAGGGTGCCATTTGGTAACAACTTAAGCTGCAAGGTGGATTAGTGCAAAGTGAGATCTTGCTCTTTAATTGACCTATCGGCAGCAGATGGTTGTGCGTTCCTGTTATGCATGCCTGGATCCTACAACTCGATCTGACCCCTTTGGGGAACATTCGGAGCCTTTCTGAGCTTTTGTTTCCAGACTATATTTAGGAAAGTCACCAACTCATTAGATAAAAGGGCAGCCCCAGATTGCTGATATGTACACTTTAATGTCATGTTTGAGCAGAGGGTTTTATAGCATTATACTGTAGAACTGAAAAAAATTGGGAGTCCGGCTCAACAGGGCTGGATTTTCTTTTTTTTAAGTCGTGACTCGCGAGTAAGACCGCCTAGTGAAGTCGAAACATGTCGACTAAGTCATGCCGACCATGTAAATTTTTCTTTTGTATGCACCATATTTCCTTTTGAAAAATAAAAAGGAAAGGAAAATCCAGTCCTGTTGAGCCGGACTCCAATATTTTTTATTTTCCTTTATGTGAGGGCCGTGTCTGAGCCCCAGGTGGATGAGCATAGAGCAACTGGGTGAGCTGGAATCAAGTTTCTATACTGTAGAACTGTTCAGATTATGAAAAAGAAAGGAGCTGTAACCAAGTAGGGTGATGGTAAATATTGGGGCAGATTGATATTGGGGCATATTAATATTTAGACAGCGTAAAGTTGAAGACGACAGTATAAAAATGAACGCATTCACAAACAGTGATGGGCGAGGAGGAAAAATGAGCAAGGGCGTGTGTGCCAATTTCATATTCTCCTGGATTAGCCCAGAGCAGTGCAATTACTAGGCTAGGAAATTAGCAAGTATAAGCCCTGAGGCAGAAAACAAATGGTAGCAGTATATTCATATTCATGTCCTTAGAGCAATACATACCAACAAGACATCATGGTTTGGAGCAGCCTCACTCTCTTCGCTTTGTATCCGCACAGCCTTGATTATGTTTGTCAAGTCAACTCCTAAATAAGCAGAAAGAAGTGGTAGTACTCCCCAAAAGTATTTAAGTATTGTGTTGGTATCTTTCTTTAGGACCTAGTGCCATTCCTCTTATCAATCCTAGCTATATTTTGAGTAATAGTTGGTGCTACAATTCTCTTGACAAAGGTGTGTCGCTCTCTGGGTGATCACTGGTAAGATTTCACGGGCTGAACGAGTGTTCTTACAAGCACTCACATGCCAATTATTGGTCTGCCTAAATGCACCTTCATTAAATGACTCCGAGTAGCCAAAGCCTTAGGATGATAAAGACAAGGGCAGAACCATCCATATGAATACATGGACTCACACGCTAGCCCAGTAGTGTTTTTAGCATAGTATTACAGTACATTTTAGGCTATGTGCACACGTTCAGGATTTCTTGCAGAAATTTCCTGACAAAAAAACGGACATTTCAGCCAGAAATCCGCATGCGTTTTTCGCGTTTTTGATGCGTTTTGTGTGTTTGTGGTGCGCTTTTTGCACTTTTTCCCAATGCACTAAATAGCGGGAAAAACGTGAAAAATCGGCAAAATTAATTAACATGCTGCTTTTTTTTACCGTGATGCGTTTTCGTGGAAAAAAACGCATCATGTGCACAAAAATTGCAGAATGCATTCTAAATGATAAAAACGCAAACATATGCATCCTATCGCGAAAAAAACGGGAAAAATCCTGAACGTGTTGCAGATAGCCTAACAATCATCTTCATATATACTTACCTTGTAATGTCTTCACATCCTGTTCTGGACAGACGTGTTTGGATCCCAAGCGGCGGAAGTTTACCGACCGCCATATTGGGACACCCAAGTGATGGGTGTCTCAATATGGAAACTGCTGGTGGTACCGGCCTCTTGCGCGGTACCACCAGCGGAACACCGTCACACACTGTATACGCACCACACACAAACACACTGTATACGCCGTATGCACCACACACACAAACTGTATATGCGGTACACACCACACACACTATATACGCCGCACGCAGCCTCTTGCGCGGTACCACCAGAGGAACACCGTCGCGAGCACGCCGCCGCTGGGATCAGCCGAATGATTCACTGACTGCCGCCATCTTTGTACAGGAGGAGCGCATGCACAGTTTTAATGTAATCGCCGCTATCGGTCTGCACAAAGATGGCGGTGGTCTGATTTACGCGAATTACGCCCAGGTGCAGTGAATCATTCGGCTGATCCCGGCGGCAGATGCGCGATGTGTCTACAGGCAGAGGAAGCCGTCACATAAAAGGGGTTTTCCCACGAACGAAAGGTCATTTTAAAAATTGACTGTGTCTGACCGTGTACGGAGCATACCACATTTCCTGGTCAGGGGAGGAGGCAAAAGACAATACTGACATTACAGCAGGGGATCATAGTGGATTCATTCTGTCAGGTAAAATATTTCACTGACTGTTTTTAAACAGTATTTTACCTCACAAAATGTATCCTCTGCGATCTCCTGCTGTAATAGTATTGTCTTTTGCTTCCTCCCCTGCCCAGGAGCTGTGGTATGTTCTGTACACGGTCAGACACAGACAATTTTTAAAATGAACTTTCGTTCGTGGGAAAACCCCTTTAAAAAGCAAATATCAACGCCAACATGGCTCCTCCCACAAAGTACGCCAATGAAAGGAAAGCAGCAAAGGCACAACATCGAACACAACAACGGGCAAATGAGACTCGAAGAGCAATTCTCTATGCTGCAAAGCCTGCCCCCATCGTGACATTAGCGCCCTCCCAATGCGACAGCATCAGGCCTCCATCTAGTGGCTCTGTATTTCTTTTTAAGATTGTCCGTATACCCATCATTTAATGTAAAGTTTCAAGATGACGTTTAACCATTTGCCGTCTGATACCAAATCCCATGCGATCAGCTTTGTATTAGATCAGTACCTTGTGACTCAAACTGTTGAATTGCTTCATTTAGAGCTTCTTCCGGGTCCATATCAAACTCTGCAATATTTTCTTGTACGATAGCGTCAAAAGTCTCCTGTGATATCCACTTGCAGGCCATTTTGGAAATGCTCTTTGAACTTTTCACGTTTTTGGTCTCTGAAAAAATGAAAGATCATTTCACTAACGTGAGAAGAAAGAAGTACGTATATACAAGTGATCACCTTAGTGAAGTTAACTCATTCTTAAGAAGGTAGGAAGTCACCAACAATTAAAACAATTAAAAAAAAAAGGCCCAAAAATGGCCATTATACAAAGCACAAAACACAGACCTAGTCTAATATAGGACTTCGGCCTACCCCTAACTGTATAAATGGCACCAATCTATGGTTGGGAATATTACTCAATACTATTTAAATGAAAAGACTTACTATGTTATTTGCTACTAGCCGCAAAGACAATCTACACACTTATAATGAAAAAAAATGTATTAAATAAAGTGCAAAGATTATATATAAAATGCAAAGAAGTGCAAAACATCGAGCAGCTATAAAGATAAATAGAAAAAAAAAAATTGGAGTCTGGCTCAACAGGACTGGATTTTCCTTTCAATTTTTCAAAAGAAAATATAGTACATACAAAAGAAAAATTTACATGATCGACATGACCCAGACTGTCGACCATGTAAATTTTTCTTTTGTATGCACTATATTTTCTTTTGAAAAATAAAAAGAGAAGGAAAATCCAGTCCTGTTGAACCGGACTCCAATTTTTTCTATTTTCCTTGATGTGGGGCCAGAGCAAGGTCGGTGTCTGAGCATGTGCTGTATGCACATGTATGGTTAATAAGTATATCACCAGCACAATCAATATATAAAAAGGTGTCAGTTAGTGAAATATACCATAATGAAAGGTCCCAAAAGCAATGTAAAGACGACAGGAGGGTTATTCCTCCATGCATATCGCCGCCGCCAATGTATTCATCAGGGGCAGATGCAGCATTTTTGTTTAAATTCAACCTGGGCGTCCATAACACCTCAGCAGTGCCACAGGCTGATCGCCTCCATGCCACGCCGCATTGATGCAGTAACTGATGCAAAAGGAGCCCCGACCAAGTACTAAGTGCATTTACTGAACATACATTTCAGTAGGTCAACATTTTGGATTTTAAAATCATTTTTCAAGCTGGTGTTATAAAGTATTCTAATTTACTGAGATAATGACTTCTGGGTTTTCATTGGCTGTAAGGCATAATCATCAACATTAACAGAAATAAACAAATGAAACCTGCACACTCTAAGGGTCGGTGAGTGCTTCCACTTTTTTCTTCAAGTATGGACTGCATTTCTGTGACTTTCGGCAAAGCACCCGGGATCCGAAGGAGAGCTTCTATTTAAACCTGGTGCGTTCTACTCAAACAAATTGGCGGTGCTGTCAACTATTCACTTTTGATAAACACATGAAATACATCACTCTGTTTGTAATGACTCTATAGGAGTTTCACTTTTCGTATTGGAGAACGGAAATAAATTAACTTTTCGATGATATTCTAGTTTAGTGAGAAGCACTTGTATATAGGAAGGGGTTGCTAATGCTTACAATGCCATGAGCCACTAGAAAGCTTAAGTAAACCAGAGAAAGAGAGAAGTATTGTATCACATGATGGTATATTAATATAGTGGAATAAGTACATCAGGGATAAGTCCAGCAAACCTAGGAATAGTTTTGATCAAACAAAGCAATTCTAAGGGTGCGATTTAAACAATGGACTGTACTTGGATGACATCCGCGGTGAAAGGACTGGGAAGATGGAGAAAGAGGGATTTTTGGTTCTTACCGTAAAATCTCTTTCTTTGAGCCTTTATTGGGGGACACAGGTAACCGTGGGTGTATGCTGCTGTCGCTAGGAGGCTGACACTATGCAAATAAAGAAGAAGTAACTCCTCCCAGGCAGTATACGCCTTCCGACAGGCACCAGGCAACTCAGTTGGTGCAAAAGCAGTAGTAGAAACAAGTAATATTAAACTCAACCTATGTACCAACCCACAACAACGGCACGTTAGCCAACACGGTACAACTTCAAGGGAGGGTGCTGTGTCCCCCAATGAAGGCTCCAAGAAAGATTTTACGGTAAGAACCAAAAATCCCTCTTTCTTTCTCGCTTCATTGGGGGACACAGGTAACCATGAGACGTCCAAAAGCAGTCCCTAGGGCGGGATTTTCTGCAGAAAAAGAGTTAGGTCGGCCGGTGAGAAACCGCCGCCTGCAGTATCTTCCTACCCAGGCTCGCGTCCGCAGAAGCCTGAGTATGCACCTTGTAGAATTTTACAAAAGGTGTGAATGGATGACCACGTTGCGGCTTTGCAAACCTGTGAGGCCGAAGCTTGGTGACGAACTGCCCAGGAAGCTGCCACAGCCCGGGTAGAGTGAGCCTTCACCCCCGAAGGGAACCGTTTGTCTTGGACACGGTATGCCTCCAGAACCACCGAACGGATCCAACGAGCAATTGTGGACTTGGAGGCTGAGAGCCCCTTTCGACGCCCTTCCGAGACGATGAACAGAGGATCGGCCTGAAGAAAAGGAGCAGTTCCGGAAAGATAAATCCGGATAGCCCTGACCACATCCAACTTGTGAAGCGATTTCTCCAAGGGATGAACCGGGGAAGGGCACAAGGAAGGGAGGACGAAGTCCTCATTGACGTGAAAAGACGAGACTACCTTCGGTAAGAAGGAAGGAACCGGCCAAAGAACCACCTTGTCCTGGTGCAGGACCTAAAAGGGAGAACGACAGGATAATGCCACCAGCTTTGAAACTCTTCTGATGGAGGTGATGGCGACCAAGAAGGCTACCTTCCAAGATAGAAGGGAGAAGGAAATGTCCTGGATTGGTTCCAAAGGCGCCCGCTGGAGGGCGTCTAAGACGAGGTTGAGATCCCAAGGCTCGACAGGAGGATGATAGGCAGGAGCTATATGCGAGACCCCCTGAATAAAGGTCCTCACCTGAGGAAGGGAGGCTATGTCTCTTTGAAAAAGGATGGACAGAACGGAAATCTGACCCTTCAAAGTGCTAAGGGAAAGTCCCGAATCGAGACCCGCTTGAAGAAAACTGAGAAGGGATGGAAGGGAAAAAGTCATAGGAAACAGACCGTTGACCTCGCACCGTCGGAAAAAGGCCTTCCAAAATCTGTGGTAGATACGTGAGGAAGCCGGTTTCCTCACCCTCATCATAGTCTGGATGATGCTGTGAGAAAAACCCCACGTCCTTCAGGACCGCGGCCTCAACGGCCATACCATTAAATTCAGAGACCGAGAATTCGGGTGGAAGAGGGGCCCCTGCGAAAGAAGATCTGGTACCAAGCCCTGCGAGGCCAATCTGGAGCTACCAAAAGCACGGGGACCCCTTCCGCCTTGATCTTTTTGACGATTCTCGGGACCAAGGGGAGGGGTGGGAACAGATAGGGCATCTGGAACTGGGCCCACGAGATCACGAGAGTGTCGCATCCGACGGCCATCGGATCCAAAGATCTGGAAACATACTGGAGAACCTTGTGGTTCGCCCGGGAGGCCATTAAGTCGACGTCTGGGACGCCCCACCGCTGACAAATTTGGTTGAAGATTGAGGGAAGGAGAGACCACTCGCCCGCCACGATGCCTTGGCGACTTAGAAAGTCGGCTTCCCAATTGTCCACCCATGTGATGTGGACGGTCGAGAGAAAGGGAACGTGGCTCTCCGCCCAGCGCAGAATCTTTGCCACCTCCGTCATGACTTGACAGCTTCGAGTCCCTCCCTGGTGGTTTATGTAGGCTACAGCTGTGGCGTTGTCCGACTGAATGCGGACCGGCTTTCCCGAGAGGGGGGATTGCCAGCGGACGAGGGCTAGGAAGATGGCTCGGAGTTCCAAGAGGTTGATAGGAAGACGTGCCTCTTGAACAGTCTAGCGGCCTTGGGCCGTGAGGTGGAGAAAGACCGCTCCCCAACGCTGGAGACTGGCGTCGGTGGTGATAACCTGCCAGCGGGGAGGGAGAAATGACCTCCCGCGCAGAATGGAGGCGGACAGCGTCCACCAAGAGAGGGACTGTTTCACCTTGGAAGAAAGGCGAAATGGACAGTCCAGGGAAAGCAGATTCTTGTCCCAGGCGGCTAGGAGGGCCAGCTGGAGGGAATGAGAGTGGAACTGAGCATAGGGAACCGCTTCCATTGAAGCGACCATTTTTCCCCAGAACCCTCATGGTGAGGCGGAGGGACAGCGGGTTCGGACCCTTAAGCGCTCTGACACCCCGACGAAGAGAAAGGAACTTCTCCTTGGGGAGGAAGACCTGAGCCTGAGAGGTGTCGAATTCCATGCCCAGGAATTCCAAGCGTTGGGTCGGGATCAAGGATGACTTCTGGTAGTTGATTATCCAACCGAGGCGAATTAGCGTGTCCAGAGTAAGCTGGAGGCTCTGGCTGCAATCCCAACGGGACGAACCCTTGATCAAGAGGTCATCGAGGTAAGGAATTACCAGAATCCCCTTTGAACGTAGGATGGCCATGACGGCCGTCATGACCTTCGTAAAGACCCTGGGAGCAGAGGCCAGCCCTAAGGGGAGAGCAGTGGACTGGTAATGATGATGTCCTTGGATCGCGAACCGGAGAAACCTCTGATGCTGTACGCAAATCGGATCGTGGAGGTACACATCCCGAATGTCCACAGAACACAGGAACTCTCCTGGTTCCATGGAAACGATCACCGAGCGTAGTGATTCCATCCTGAAGAGACGCGTATGTCGAATCCTGAGATGGCGGTTTAACCGCTTGAGATCCAAAGTTGGACGGAGAGAGCCATCCTTCTTTGGGACCACGAACAGATTCGAGTAAAAACCTGAAAACCGCTCGTGATAAGGAACCGGAACTACGACTCCTGAGGCGAGGAGTGAATCAACGGCCTGGAGAAAAACCTGGGAGATGGGAGGACTGCTTGGGAGGATGAGAGAGCAGGAAACGTCTTCCTGGCGGCGAAGAAAATTCTATTTTGTAGCCTGAAGTGACGATCTCCCTGACCCAGGCATCGTCGACTACCAATAGCCAAACTTCTGAGGACAGAAGAAGCCGGCCTCCCACCCTGGAGGAATTTCCAGGTGGGGGCGACCCGTCATATATTAGAAGACCTGTGGCCCCGAGGTCCAGATGGTTTTGAGGGGTAGCTCTTAGCTCTCCAGCGCGGGGGAGGCCTGAAACAAGGCTTCCTCCGGTCTCCTTGTAAGGGAGAGCGGTCCTGATTGGGGTTTCCTGCGGAGGCAAAGGACCGAAAGGACTGGGGGCCCCTACTGTTGAAGGTACGTTATGGCTTGGACTGGGGTAAGGAGGTACTCTTACCACCCTTAGCATCCGAGATCATATAATCCAGCTGCGTGCCCAAGAGTCTAGAACCCTGGAAGGGTAGACCAGTGAGGGATTTTTTAGAAGCGGGATCTGCGTTCCATGCTTTCAGCCAAAGGACCCGGCGAATGGCTACAATGTTACTATTAGCCGAGCAGGCCGCCGCATCAAGGGAGGCATTCATGAGATTTATCTGCAAGAGAAATCTGATCCGCTAAATCAGACAGTTCCTCCGCAGGAGCAGAGGCCAAATGCCTCTGCGCAGGGTTTTGGCCCAGGCTGACACCGCTTTCGCTACCCAGGAGGCGGCGAAACTAGGGCAGAGGGAGGCTCCGGCAGCATCAAACGCCGATTTGGCTAATGCCTCGATTTGTCTAATGCCTCGATTTGTCTGTCCGTGGTATCCTTAAAGAGGCCGCATCCGGAATAGACAGAACCGTCTGAGGATGGCCTGGACACAGGCGGGTCGACCTTAGGAGACTCGGACCATTTGCTGACAAGGTCGGAGTGAAAAGGGTATAGAACGTCTAGCCGTTTCCTGCCAGGGAAACGCTTACCAGGGTTTTCCCAGTGTGTAGAGGTAGTGTTGTCGAACTCCCTATGATTAGGAAAAACCCTAGAGGGACGCTTAACCCGTTTAAACACAACGGGAACGTCCTGAGAGCTTGCCTCATCCTCCTTAAGTTCAAGCGTCTGAATGATAGCTGAAATAAGGCTATCGACCATATCCTGTGTTCCGGAAGTCTGATCTGCATCCGAGTCAGAATCCGACTGAGAGGTTAGGTCAGACCCGACGTCCGCCTGCGAGGAGGGGGAACAGGCAGATAGAAGTATCCTGATGTGGTCTGGGGAACTGGAAGAGGATCTAGATAAGGTCCTTTTTCTGTCTCTTTTGTCCGGTCTGCCTCTGTGAGGGTCTTGGACAGGTGCGAGTGAATCGCCGTGTGAGGCGTTCGTGGCACTGGTGGCATTAGAGAAGCGGGATACGATCAAGTGCCTGGAACAGAGACTGAGACACTTTAGTAAGGTCAGGCAAAAAAGGAAGAAAAAAAGACACTGCTGCAATATGCACACCACCCAATAATATATATATAACAAAACACAACACTTGATTGGCATAATAGTAAAAACAGTTAAAATCACTACGCCACTATGGATGACCTGGGTACATGATGTAAATACATATACATACAAATATACAGCCTATCAATATGCCAGTAGAGTAAGAAAATATATAAGATAATACCAGATAATACCAACCTGCCTAGCAGCTCATGGGGTATCTACAGGGCATGATAACTATCTAAGCCCAAAAAGAAGATAGGCTAAATAACCGCAAGGCTACCCATATAATGGTAGCAAGAGAGTCCCCAAGCAATAATATGGAATCATAGATGCTGAAAAGCAGTGATATCATACAAACCGGCCTATAGAGGGACAGACTGAGGTATCCAGGAAGCCACGCGTATCGCCTCCCGAATGAGGCTTCGTCAGGGGAAGTAAGTCTTGAACTTTAGTAAGGTCAGACACTGATTGAGACATTGCAACAGCCCACTCCGGGGGAGGGGGGTGCAGTCATCCCTAGACTTTGAGGGCTCTGACACCCCGTGACATGATGGAAGGAACGCAGGACGGGCAGAAAGGAGAAGGCTGACCTGAGGCCCACTTTTTCCTACAGAGGGCGCAGGCGTAATGTATGACCGTAGTGGCAAAGGCCGGAGTGGGGACGGACATAGGTAAGAGATATTACCTTGTCCAGGTGCGGTCGAGAGAGCAGTAGCGCTGAGCCTGCTGACAGGACAGCGACAGTGGTAGCCGCAGGAGTCTGTGCCTGTTTGCCCCGAGATCCTTCTGTCTCACGCGATGAGGAGACGCTGGCAGGAAGAGGAAGCCCGCTAAAGAGCGCGGGCGGTGATGCAGGGCGCCGAAAGAAGGAAAAAATGGCGCGCGCAGGTTTGAATTACAAAGGAGGGAAAAGAAAAAATGCCTGCCGTGCGGCGATAGCGACGCAAGAAACAAGGAGCACTACAGCCCACTCCCTTATTAAACAGAGGCCCTGGTAAGAGATCACTTGCAGGGCGGGAGGGGGTATCATCCAGAGCCCAGTACATGTTGCTTGAAGATTCCCTACCTGAAGTTGAGGAACACATCAGGATGCCTTGTCAGAGAAGAGGGTCCTGGAAGAGGTCCTCCTTCCCGCGCCATGAACTCCGGCGCAGAAGATGGCGTCAACCCCTAAACAGGGGGAGAGGGTCACTGGAAGTGACCGCCGTCTTCCTCTCAGCCCACTCCGAGGAGAGGGATGAGGAGGAGAAACGGGCAGGACTGGCCACAGAGGAAAGGTCACCCTGAACACCCAAATGGGTGACAGGGGACAAGGTCCTGCCCAGCGGGTCCGAGAGGGTCCGATGTGGGTGATACCACACTGCTCTCTCGGCCGCTCAAAGTGGGGAAAACAGGGTGAGAAAACTGCACCATTACCCTGAAGAAAGTATCTGAAAAAGGGGAAAAGGTTAATAACACACAACAAACCCCTGTAAAAGAAATGCAGATCTGATGTTAGATCCAGGACCGCCTCCTACAGACACTAAGCAAAAACTGAGTTTCCTGGTGCCTGTCGGAGGGTGTATACTGCCGGGGAGGAGCTACTACTTCTTTATTTGCATAGTGTCAGCCTCCTAGCTACAGCAGCATACACCCATGGTTACTTGTGTCCCCCAATGAAGCGAGAAAGAAATCAAGTTCTCCATCTTCTCCACACCTATCATGTTATTCCCTTATGAGAATAGGGTCACAGTAAGATGACATTTGGCTCAAACTGACAGAGATTGAGCCGACTGTCATTAGCATAATCGGCCCGATTCTCTTGCATGAGAGAATATACGGTCGTCTGACCCCAGCCTTACACAAACACTATCAGGATGGCAATACACAACAGACTATGGTGATGCCTGATAATAATCTAATGTCTACCAGCCCAGCCTGACAACTCCCTCGTCATGTTCATTGAGAGTAACGCTATGTTCATATGTCCCGCAATCATCAATTAGAACGTATTCAGCAGCAATCAGTTGACAAAAAAAAAAAAAGAAGTTGTGCAGACAACTTTTTTGTCCACCTGAAAAAACAGATTTCAACTGGATCTGTTTTTTTTTTTTTTTGTTTTTTTAACATTGAAGACTATGGAAAATGGATCCCATAAATAGCCATCTGTTATTCACCCATCTCAAAAAGATCCTTTCTGGATCAGTTTCAAATAGATGATTATTAGTGATGAGTGAATGTGCTGTGTGATAAGGTGTTATCCGAGCATGCGCCGTTGCTAACAGTGTCTGTGGCGTGCTCAAATAATATGTTCTAGTCCCTGTGGCTGCATGTCTGTTTGAAGGAACTGCAGAACAAACAGCCAGTCGCTGCATGTGTTACGACTGTCAAACACCCGCGAGACATGCAGCCCCGGGACTCTAACATATTATTGGAGCACGCGAAGTCACTCGGTTAGCACCTAAGCATGCTCTGATATCACCTTATCCGGGAACGTTCTCTCATCAGTAATGATTACTTAAACGTTGTCCACTACTATGTTACATATTTTTCCACCTCCAGTAAGCAAAAAATGGATCCTTTTCAAATGAGAGGACAACAGATGGTTAGTTATCGGATACGTTTTCTATACACTTCAATGTTTAAAAAAAAAAAAAAAACAGATCCAGTTAAAATCAGTTTTTTCAGACGGACAAAAAAGTTGTGTCTGCACAAAGTTTTTGTCAACAGATTGCCGTTGGGTCCATTCTGATGATTACTGGACATGTGAACATAGCCTAAGAAGGATTGGGAATGTTATACACCCCATAGCGTGCCCGGCTGTCAGGAGATAAAGGTTGTATGGCAGCACTACTTGGACAACTTCTCATATCGTTCACTTGGCCGCGATAAAGATTATACCCTCCTCTCGTGCTTTTACTATCCTATGTATAACACACTGGCGGCTTCCAAGGCGCCAGAAGAATAGTCAGGTCACTTCTTTTAGTTGCTTCACAGCTCTCAAAGCCTGAAACAGATACAAGAAGTTACAAAAGGCGACACATACGCACGGCAAGTCGTTTGGACCTTGTGGTGAATATGTTCATTCTTTTCAGCACCCTTTTTATGGGTTTTTAAGCAGATTCTAGGCAGAATCCACCTGAAGATGACAGTGCGCACTGCCAGATTCCGGAAGTGTCCCGGACAGTGAATACAGCGCGCACTGCCAGATTCCGGATGTGTCCCGGACAGTGAATACAGCGCGCACTGCCAGATTCCGGATGTGTCCCGGACAGTGAATACAGCGCGCACTGCCAGATTCCGGATGTGTCCCGGACAGTGAATACAGCGCGCACTGCCAGATTCCAGATGTGTCCCGGACAGTGAATACAGCGCGCACTGCCAGATTCCGGATGTGTCCCGGACAGTGAATACAGCGCGCACTGCCAGATTCCGGATGTGTCCCGGACAGTGAATACAGCGCGCACTGCCAGATTCCGGATGTGTCCCGGACAGTGAATACAGCGCGCACTGCCAGATTCCGGATGTGTCCCGGACAGTGAATACAGCGCGCACTGCCAGATTCCGGATGTGTCCCGGACAGTGAATACAGCGCGCACTGCCAGATTCCAGATGTGTCCCGGACAGCCCCTTTAAGATCCATACTGTAGATCTTGCTATGGATCGGAGGGCAACGTGTCCTCCATGTGTAACAGAGCTGATATGCTGCTGGCTTAAAATGCCGTGACATCAGTTTGGGGAATCTCCCCCACCTCAATAACCCACTGTGGATTCTCAGGCGAAACCCACAATGAACGAGCCACCATTACACAGGATGGAGATCCTCACCGTGTAGCACAGCTGCTTGCACTCTATTGTTCCCTGTTATCTGCCATAACCAACCAACCCTGCCCAGGGTCACCATCCTCACTGACGCCTCAGCAGTGCACACTGTGTCAGGACGCCATCAGTCCCGGGTACTAGCTGTTGTATGCCCATGCATATACCTACACTGAGCCCAGCTACGCGCGCACTGTACGGCACAGGAGCTCCGTGTGCTGTCTCCAGGGTCCAGGCATGACAGTCAGCACCATAGGCCGGAAGTGACGTCATCACCGGCTGTGAAACAAGTCACACGAAATACGGCTAAAACCGTATCTGACTGACATGGTAAATATTAAGGCGAGGACGTGCCACGTGATGTGCTTTCATACAAGCACTTTGTAGTGTTTTCACAATCCCGCCCTTCTCTCACTGGACTACGTGCTACGTCATCACGTCCGCGCCAGTAATACGCGCCACTTTGCTGAGGAAGTGCTCGGTACGGCTGGGAGTGCGGCGCTGCCAGGTAAGGCTTTGTGTCTAGGCCTCGCTTTGTATCGCTGCGTATTAGGGGGTTTCTCCACAACCCCTCTCGTGAGCAGCATTACAGTAGGGTGACGGCTCTGCCCCCCACCATTCGCGTTACACGCCGCTATGTCGACACGGCTTTAACCCTTTAAAGGCTGTCCATCCTCATCATAGCCATGTGGGGTGTTGTCTATTTCGGCACTGGAAGGTCCATCGTCTAGTGTGGCGATTCCTAAGAAGGGAACACACACACACACACACACACACACACACACACACACACACACACACACACACACGTATATAGAGAGAGTTGGAACAGCATCTGATATTACCACAATTGTTGTGCAGTGCTTCCCAAACCAATGGTCCAATGGCTTCCAATAATAAGAATAAAAAAGGAAAACTGCACAAAAAATAGAAAAAAGTGGGCTTTAATGCCTGAACGGCATGGGCATTAAAGCCCACTTTTTTCTATTTTTAGTGCTGTTTTCCTTTTTTATATATCTAATATATAAAGCTGAATGTGTGTATGTATGTGTGTGTGTGTCCGGGATTGGCATCTGAACCGTCGCAGCTACAGCCACAAAATTTTGCACAGTCACACGTCTGGACCCCGAGAGCGTCATAGGCTATGTTGTGAGGTGAAATTTTAACCCCGCGCTTTCCAATTCACCAAACAATTTTGCCCCTATCTACATAATGGCGAAAAAATGAAAGGAAAAGTGTTGGAGGCGAATTGACAGCTGCCAGATGTGAACAATGGGGACTTAAAGAATGAGAGCGATGGCGCCAAAGAGTATATACTGTATAGTTGCTAAGGTGGGGCCCCAACATGGGATAATCACCACACCACCACGGGGATATGAACACACATACAAAAAGCGCCACACACTACCACGTGCTCGAACACATATACCACCCTCAGCACACATTTCACCACACATACACCAACCTCGCCACATCAAAGTCGAAACACAAAAGTCGCTGCGCAAAACTCGCCACACGTGCAAAACTCGCCACACGTGCAAAACTCGCCACATGGAAAACTCGCCACACGCAAAACTTGCACACGCGGAAAAATTGCCACATACACAAAAGTTGCAACACATGCAAAAGTTGCCTCACACAAAACTTGCACATACTCAAAAGGCACCACACATAAAACTCGCCACACGCAAAACTCGCCATGCGCAAAACTTGCTGCACACAACTTGCTACACTAACCTGTCACATGCAACTCGACACACAAAAAGTTGTAACACGCATGTCGCCACACAAAACTCATCTCACAAAAGTCGCTACATGCATGTCGCCACACGCAACTCAACACACACAACTTGACACACGAAACTCGCCCTAAAACACACACAAGTCTGGTATTATCCTTCAAAAATAAAAATCTGATTAATAAGCAGACAAACTACAAGAGCAACAAATGTATCATATAGGAATCTGGCAGCTGTCAGTC
The DNA here is from genome assembly GCF_051348905.1 of Ranitomeya variabilis. NCBI lineage: Eukaryota > Metazoa > Chordata > Amphibia > Anura > Dendrobatidae > Ranitomeya > Ranitomeya variabilis. The sequence goes on from NC_135232.1 coordinate 504,554,288, forward strand.
ACATGACCAGTCTATTATGTGTATGTGTGAGCTAATATATACTGCCAGGGGGTGGGCTTCCTGTAGGCTGGGGATTTATCAGGCTGCCAATTTAGCTTACAAATACTGAGGTAAAAATACTGACCAAATAACGCGTGAACGAGGTCTAATACAGGAGGAGATGACATACAGATATATACTATATACAGGAGGAGATGACACACAGGTATATACTATATACAGGAGGAGATGACACACAGATATATACTATATACAGGAGGAGATGACACACAGATATATACTATATACAGGAGAGATGACACACAGGTATAAAGTATATACAGGAGGAGATGACCTACAGGTATATACTATATACAGGAGGAGATGACACACAGGTATATACTATATACAGGAGGAGATGACACACAGATATATACTATATACAGGAGAGATGACACACAGGTATATACTGTATAGACGAGGAGATGACATACAGGTACATACTACATACAGGAGGAGATGACATACAGGTATATGCTATGTATAGGAGGAGATGACATACAGGTATATACTATATATAGGTGAGATGACACACAGGTATATACTATACACAGGAGATTACATACAGGTATATCTAATATATAAAGCTAAATGTGTGTATGTATGTATGTATGTATGTGTGTATGTCCGGGATTGGCATCTGCACCATCGCAGCTACAGCCACAAAATTTTGCACAGTCACACGTCTGGACCCCGAGAGCGTCATAGGCTATGTTGTGAGGTGAAATTTTAACCCCGCGCGTTCCAATTCACCAAACAACTTTGCCCCTATCTACATAATGGGGAAAAAGTGAAGGGAAAAGTGTTGGAGGAAAATTGACAGTTGCCAGATGTGAACAATGGGGACTTAAAGAATGAGAGCGATGGCGCCAAAGAGTATATACCGTACAGTTGCTAAGGTGGGGCCCCGACATGGGATACTCACCACACACGGGGATATGAACACGCACACAAAATGCGCCACACACTACCACGTGCTTGAACACATATACGACCCTCAGCACACATTTCACCACACACACACTAACCTCGCCACATAAAAGTCGAAACACAAAAGTCACCACTCAAAACTCGCCACGCGCAAAACTCGCTACATGCAAAACTCACCATATGCAAAACTAGGCTCACGCAAAACTCACCTCATGGAAAACTCACCTCATGCAAAACTTGCACACACAGAAAAATTGCCACATGTACAAAAGTTGCACCACATGCAAAAGTTGCCTCACACAAAACTTGCACATACTCAAAACGCACCACACATAAAACTCGCCACGCGCAAAACTCGCCATGCACAAATCTTGCTGCACACAACTTGCTACACTAACCTGTCACATGCAAGTCGACACACAAAATGTTGCTACACGCATGTCACCACAGAAAACTCATCTCACAAAAGTCGCTACACGCATGTCGCCACACGCAACTCAACACACACAACTTGACACATGAAACTCGCCCTAAAACACACACAAGTCTGGTATTATCCTTCAAAAATAAAAATCTGATTAATAAGCAGACAAACTACAAGAGCAACAATTGTACCATATAGGAAATACGGCAGCTGTCAGTCACATGACCTGTCTATTATGTGTATGTGTGAGCTAATATATACTGCCAGGGGGTGGGCTTCCTGTTGGCTGGGGATTTATCAGGCTGCCAATAGCAACCAATCACAGCTCAGCTTCTATTTTGCTACAGTTAATTAATCTGAGCTCTGATTGGTTAATATAGGCAACAAAGACATTCTCAGTATAACAAAGCTAATATATGTTAAGAAATGCTTCTATTAGCTTAGTTTTTGCCTTTTAATAATTACATTTCTATCTATTTGTTTTGTGGTTTTTGTGTGCAGAATAAATTTTTGTTAACACATTCTATTTTGCTAACAGCAGTCATTAACCCGGGCGAAGCCGGGTAGTACAGCTAGTGTGTGTGTGTGTATATATAGATAGATAGATAGATAGATAGATAGATAGATAGAGATATATATATATATATATATATATCCCGAGTCTAACGCATCGGGTATTCTAGAATATGTATGTAGTTTATTTATGAAGTTTTCAGTATAATGCAATTTATACACAGGATTCGGCCGGCCGCAACCAATTAGCGAAGCGTGGTTCAAATTTCACACCAATCCGTGGACGGACTGTGCTTGTCGCTGATTGGTCATGCCCGGCCGCGAACAATCAGTGAAGCCAGGGCTGGCTCCAGGTTTTTGAGGGGCCCCGGCGAAAGAGTCTCAGTGGGCCCCCCTCTTTAACACATACCACGATTCATGATGCACAGATACAGCAGAGAAATATAACACAGCCCACGCAGTATAGAGCACAGCCCAGAGATGTAGTATATAACACAGCCCACGTAGTATATAGCAATGTGGGCACCATATCCCTGTTAAAAAAAAGAAAAAAGAATTAAAATAAAAAATTGTTATATACTCACCCTCTGTTGGCCCCCGGATTCAGCCCAGGCGTGTACCGATGCTCCTCGCAACGCTCCGGTCCTAAGAGTTCATTGCGGTCTCTCGAGATGATGACGTAGCGGTCTCGAGACCGCTACGTCATCATCTTGCGAGACCGCAATGCATGTACTGGAGCGTCGCGAGGAGCGGGAAAGGCCTGGGCTGGATCCGGGGGCTGACAGAAGGTGAGTATATAATGATTTTTTTTATTATTTTTAACATTAGATCTTTTTACTATTGATGCTGCATGGGCAGCATCAGTAGTAAAAAGTTGGTCACACAGGGTTAATAGCGTTAACGGAGTGCGTTACAGCGCGGTCCGTTAACGCTGCCATTAACCCTGTGTGAGCGCTGACTGGAGGGGAGTATGGAGCGGGCACTGACGGCAGGGGAGTAGGGAGCGGCCATTTCGCTGTCACACTGTGCCCGTAGCTGATTGGTCGTGGCCGTTTGACCGCGACCAATCAGCGACTTGGGATTTCCGTGACAGACGGAAGTGACCCTTAGACAATTATATAGTAGATACACATATACACTCATATATATATATATATATATATATATATATATATATATATATATATATATATATATATATATATATATATATATATATATATATATATATATATATATATATATATATATATATATATTACACACTCTATATGCCGCCTCACCAACCACCTGAGTTGCAGTGTCACCAACCTCCTGTCTCTAATCCATTATCCCCAAGAATGTAAGTCCGCAAGGACAGGGTCATCTCCCCTCTGAACCAGTCTGTCATTGTAAAATTGTATACTGATAACAATATCTATAACTCTGTATGTAACCCCTTTTCACATGTACAGCACCACATGGAATTAATGGTGATATATAATCTGTTACTATACACTGTAGTTTGTTACAGAGCAGTCTCCTATGAAGCACAGCAAATGGGGCACCAAGATGAATGCTTTCAGCAGGTCTGCAGCTGGGATCTCATAGTGGGCAATGGGCATCCACATGGAAGATCACACCTAAAACCTACTGTCAGACACTGGGCATCTTAGTAGTTAACTCCTTAATCCCATTGGACGTACTATCCCGTCAAGGTGACCTGGGGCTTAATTCCCAGGGACTGGATAGTACGTCCAGCGCGATCAGCTGCGCTCATAGGGGGAGCGTGGCTGGGTGTCAGCTGACTATCGCAGCTGACATCCGGCACTATGTGCCAGGAGCGGTCACGGACCGCCCCCGGCACATCAACCGCCGACACACTGCGATCAAACATGATCGCAGCATTCCGGGGTCATAGGGAAGCATCGCACAGGGAGGGGGCTCCCTGCTTGCTTCCCTGAGACCCTCGGTACAAGGCGATGTGCGTACCAAAATGGCCGCGGGGCTGCAGCCGGGTCCTGCTGGGAGGCGGCTTACCAGCGTCTGCTCAGAGCAAGCGCAGGTAAGCCTGCAGCCTTGCATGTCAGATCGCTTATCTGACACAGTGCTGTGCAAAGTGTCAGATCAGCGATCTGACCCTATAATATGATGCCCCCGGGGCAATGTTATAAAGTGTGAAAAAAATCGGTATTAGTCTTACCGGTAATTATGTTTCCAGGAGTCCATACTGACAGCACCATGGAGGACGTCTCCCTTCCTCCTTTCTGGGACAGGAAACACACGAGAGTTTAAATATCCGGTACCACCCCTCACTCCTCAGTGTTGTAACAAGGACCAACTCATGGAATGATGCGAATAAAACTTTTAATGAATAAACCATATAACAAATAGTATATAGGCACACAAACTGATTAAACCAAAAGACAGAATGGGGGGGAAGTACCGGTGCTGTCAGTATGGACTCCTGGAAACATAATTACCGGTAAGACTAATACCGATTTTCCAGGACGTCCCTCCTGACAGCACCATGGAGAGTACCAAAGACCCTCCTTAGGGTGGGATTACTGCTTGGAGGACTTTCCTCCCGAAAGCCGTGTGCTGACTGGACATAACATCGAGTTTATAATGTCTACAGAACGTGTCAGCCCTGGCCCATGTAGCCGCTTTACAGATTTGTTCTACTGAGGCTCCTGCGTGCTCTGCCCAGGAGGCAGATACTCCCCGTGTAGAATGGGCTTTAAGACCTACCGGAGGTGACATGCCTTCTGACTGATAGGCTTCTGAGATCACATCCGTGATCCAACGTGCAATTGAGGCTTTAGACGCCTTCTTACCCCTGTTTTTACCCCCAAATAGAATAAAAAGATTTGGGTCTATACGCCAAGAGTTTGTAGCTTTAAGATAGTCCAGGACCCCCTGTCTGACATCCAGGGAATGAAGGACTCTCTCTTTCTCGTTAGAAGGGTTATTACAAAAGGACGGAAGTATTATTGCCTGGTTCCTATTTTTGATAGAGGCTACCTTTGGGATAAATGAGGGATCTAATTTTAAGATTAGACTATCATCCCTGATCTGGAGATAGGGATCCCTTGTACATAAGGCCTGAATTTCTCCAACCCTCCTGGCCGTAGTGACAGCTACTAGGAAAGCCGTTTTCCGGGTGCGGATAGAAATGGGCATGTCATCCCCCATAGCGTAAGCGCCTTTACACAGGGCCCTAAGGACTAAGTTAAGATCCCATGATGGTAATAGCTGCCTAATGGTAGGACGCATTCGTTGAGTGGCCCGAATGAACCTTATTATCCATGGGTGAGATGCCAACGGGTAGTCCAGAAATGAGCTTAGTGCAGAAATCTGGACTTTTAATGTGCTGGGACGGAGACCCAGGTTGAATCCCTTTTGAAGGAAGTCCAGAATACGGGGAATGTCCGGAGATCCTGATACAACGTCGGATCTGCCACCTTCTAGACAAAAACGTTTCCAGATTTTCTGGTAGATCGCTGAAGTAACAGGTTTTCTACTACTCTGGATAGTAGTTATGACCTGATCAGATAGTCCCTTTGATTTCAGGATGTCCCTTTCAGGATCCAGGCTGAAAGACGAAGTCTGCTGGGGTCTGGATGGTATACTGGACCCTGGTGGATGACTCTCCCCTTGATCGGCAGCTCGACGGGATGGTCGACTGCTAAGCTCCCCAGTATGGGAAACCAGCTTCTTCTTGTCCAGAACGGGACAATCAGGATGACCTTTGCTTGATCCTCCTTGATCTTCCGTAGGACCGCTGGAATTAATGCCTGGGGAGGGAACGCGTATGAGAGAGGCTGGTTCCACTGCTGGCTCAGTGCATCTATCCCTTCTGGGAGATCCGCGGGGTTCAGAGAAAAGAATCTTGGGGTCTTCGCGTTTCTTCTGTTTGCGAATAAATCGATATCGGGGGTTCCCCATCTGTGACATAATGTCTGGAAGATACTCTGTTCTAATTCCCACTTTGTTGGGTGCAGATCCCTTCTGCTTAGATAATCTGCTACTATATTTTGAGAGCCTTCTAGGTGGATAGCCGTTATTGATAATACTGTTTCTTCTGCCCATTTGAAAATGGTCTCTGCCAGATCCTGCAGTGGCTGATATCTTGGGCCTCCTTGGTGGTTCAGAAATGCGACCGTTGTTATATTGTCGGAGAAGATTCTTACGTGATGATCTGAGAGTGTAAGCTGATTGTGTCTTAATGCTTGCCAGACGGCATATAGCTCTTTGAAATTGGAAGATCTGCTTCTGATGCTTGCTGGCCACCTGCCTTGCAGGATTCTGCCCTGTAGATGTGCTCCCCATCCCCAAGCGCTGGCGTCCGTGGTAACAACCACGTAGGGGGAGGTAATCCATAGGACACCCACCTTTAGGTTTTTGCTATGTGTCCACCAGTGAAGAGACTTCCGTGTTAAGATTGACACCTTTAGCGGAGCCTCTAAGGAAGACTGCCGACGATCCCATACTGACAAGATCTGCCTCTGCAGGTGTCTGGAGTGGCTTTGTGCCCACCTGACGCATGGTATACAAGCTGTCATTAGCCCGAGAACTTTCATCGCCATTCTTATGGTGACTCGATGTTCCAATAGGTACTTGACCTGCGTCTGGATCGTCTCTCGTCTGACATCTGGCAAAAAGGACGTTCTTAATCTGGAATCCAGACATACACCCAGGAAAATTTTCCTCCGTTCTGGTAGTAAATCGGACTTCTGCCAATTTAGTACCCATCCCAGATGTTCCATTACTGCAATTGTTCGAGTTCTGTGAGCCACCAAACGATCTACTGAATCTGCCACGAGAAGGAAGTCGTCCAGATACGGAATTATTATAATGCCTTGACTTCGCAGGAAGGCCACCATTTCTGATACAAGCTTTGTAAAAATGCGAGGAGCTGAAGCCAGTCCGAACGGGAGGCCCTGGAACTGATAATGGAAGGTCCCTGATGGCAGTGCTACTGCAAACCTCAGCAGCTTCTGAGATGAGGGATGTACTGGAACCTGGTAGTAGGCCCTCTTTAGGTCGATAGTACACATGACCGCATTCTGGTTTATGAGCTGAACTGCTGATCGAATGGATTCCATTCGAAACCGTTTGTATCTCACCCAGGCATTCAAAGGCTTTAGATTTATTATGGTGCGAGTGTCGCCCGACGGCCTTGTGATAGTAAATAGGGAGGAGTAGTGCCCTCTTCCTATCTCTGACTGGGGAACCGGGATTATTACCTCTGTCCTGAGCATGACCTGTAAGTCTTTTAGTATGGCCGACTCTGCCGTGACTATAGTAGGAGCAATGTATCTTTCTGGGGGAGGTGAGTAAAGCTCTATGCTGTATCCGTCTGATACAGTCCTGCGAACCCACTGGCTCTGAGTAATCTGCGCCCAGTTTTCTGCAAACCCCCGCAGTCTTCCCCCAATGTTGGTGGCGTCATTGTGGCTTATTTCTAGTGGATGGACTAAAGAAAAAGCCTTTGTTTCTGCTACTCTGTCCACGGGAGCCTCTGTAGGATCCTCTGCTGGACCGACCTTGACCTCTTGTATCGAACTGCCTCTTGGAGAAAAAGTTTCTCCGAAAGGGCTGAGGTCTTTTGGGTTTATCCTCCGGAAACCCTTTCTTTTTGTCAGATGCTGACTCAAGGATAGAGTCTAGAGCTGGTCCAAACACCCTCTGTCCCGAAAATGGAATAGAGCAGAGTTTGGACTTGGATACATTGTCACCAGACCAGGATCTCAACCATACTGCCCGCCTAGCTGCATTAGACAGAGAGCTGTTACGAGCTGAAAATCTGACTGACTCTGCAGTCATGTCTGAAAGGAATGCCATAGCGGATTTCATGATAGGAAGGGAATGCAAAATATCAGATCTAGGGGTCTTATTAGCTAATTGCTCCTCCAACTGCCCCATCCACAAATACATAGACCTGGCCACCGAGGTGGCTGCTATGTTTGTTCGAATCAGGGCCGCAGATGCCTCCCAGGCCCTTTTCAGGAGAATGTCCGCCTTCCTGTCCATAGGATCACGAAGACTGGAGGAGTCTTCAAATGGTATAGCCGTTTTCTTGGTGACTTTAGCCACGGGAACGTCAATTTTAGGGACCTCCTCCCATAATTTAGCTTCCTCAAGATCGAATGGCAAACGGCCTTTAAAGTCACGTGAGAGAACCAAACGACCCTCGGCCTCTTTCCACTCTTCCAGGATCATAGCTTTAATATGTTCACTTATAGGAAACACAGTCTGATTCCGAGCTACTAGTCCCCCGAACATTAAGTCCTGCCTGGACTGTGGTTTGGAGGTGTCTTCGATCTGCATCGTGTTTCGTACTGCCAGTACGAGTTCATCCGTTTCTTCAGACTGGAAGAGATACTTCCTGTTCTGATCATGGCTTCCTGCAGGGATTTCTCCCTCCTCTTCTGATGGGGAATCCCTGAGTTCGGAACCTTCATCAGAAGAACATTCTGGCTCCCCCTGGGGTTCTTCCCGTCTAGCACGCTTGCGACCCATTATAGGACTGGACGGGCGAGGCTGGATATAGAAGCCTGAACCTCCTCCCGAATTAGGGACCTCATCTCGGATAGCAGAGACGACTGCTCGTCCTTCATGACCTTAGAAGTACAGGCTGTACATAGGGTCTTGCCATGGGAATCTGGGAGCTTTACGTGGCATACGGGACATCTTATGCTCTTAGCCGTGGCCTTCCCAGATTTTTTAGCCGTAGCAGGGGGAGCAGCGGGGTTTCCCTTATCCTATACAACATAAGATAGGGAGTAATAGGCTAGACGGTGTGCGGTATTTTATGATGTAGGGGTATACTGCCACAGGCAGACTTACCCCTTCCTCTTCCACTCGGTCTTCCATATTCCGGTTCTGAGGTATACCGTGCACCGCCGTCCGAAGCTGAACGCTACCCACAGCGACCGCTTTAGTACAGCGTTCTCCACCGTGGAGCGTTTGAATTCCCCGCTCCTAGAACGCCACCGGAAGTGACGTTTTTCGCCGGCTCTGACGAAACCGGAAGTGACGCGGCTCTTTAGCTCAGGAAGTGCCGGCCAGCTGTAACGACTCCCGCACCACGCCTGTAGCCTGGGGACCTGCTGGGATCGCTGCCGCGTCGAGAACCGAGAGCCCCCCACCGGGAGGAGCGGTTCAATCCCGGAGCTTAGTCCCGCTCCGGGCCTTTGGGGTAGAGGGACTCCCGACTGGGGAGTTTTGACCCTGAGCCACTGACAGGGGGAAGGATCTGGATAACCGCACGATCCCCCTGAGCTCGGTAAGCATGCTGCTTCTCTTCGTGTGTCCCTCCGTGCAGGGACAGGAAAAACACTGAGGAGTGAGGGGTGGTACCGGATATTTAAACTCTCGTGTGTTTCCTGTCCCAGCAAGGAGGAAGGGAGACGTCCTCCATGGTGCTGTCAGGAGGGACGTCCTGGAAAAACCTATATATATATATATATATATATATATATATATATATATATATATATATATATATATATATATATATAATGGTGGCCCAATTCTAACGCATCGGGTATGCTAGAATATGTATGCGTAGTGTATAGCACAGCCCACGCAGTACAGCCCACGTTGCAGATTGCGCAGCCCACGTTGCAGATTGCGCAGCCCACGTATATAGCAATGTGGGAACGATATCACTGTTACAAAAAAAAAAAAAAGAATTAAAATAAAAAATAGTTATATACTCACCTTCTGTTGGCGCCTGGATCCAGGAAGCGGTTACCGACGTTTGGGATTAAGTCTTCTGGGTAATTTCGCAATACATCGCCGGGAACGGAAGATGGCGGCCGGCGGCTCGGCGAACTACGGAGGGTGAGTATAGCAGTTTTTTTTTTTTATTATTATTATTATTTTTAACATGACATTTTTTTTACTATTGATGCCGCATAGGCAGCCTCAATAGTAAAAAATTGGGGACACACAGGGTTAATAGCGGCGGTTACGGAGTGCGTTACCCGCGGCATAACGCTCTCCGTTACCGCCGGCATTAACTCTGTGTGAGCGGTGACCGGACAGCGTATGCGGGCGCCGGGCAGTGAGTGCGGGGAGTTAAAAGCGGCCATTTTCTTCCGGACTGTGCGAGTCGCTGATTGGTCGTGGGCGTTTTGCCACGACCAATCAGCGACTTGGATTCCATGACAGACAGAGGCTGCGACCAATGAATATCCGTGACAGACGGAAGTGACCCTTAGACAATTATATAGTAGATATATCTACCATAAATACATTCCTGTATCTACATTAAAAAACAAATAAACAATAAAAGTACACAGATTTAGTATCGCTGCATCCGTAACGACCCGACCTATAAAACTGTCCCACTAGTTAACCTCTTCAGTGAACACTGTAAAAAAATTAAAAAGAGGTAAAATGCAACACTTTATTAAAAAGTGGAATAGCACACGATCAATAAGATAGATATAAATAACCATGGTACCACTGAAAACGTCATCTTGTCCCGCAAAAAGCAAGCCGCCATACAGCGACATCAGTGAAAAAATAAAAAAGTTATAGTTCTCAGAATAAAGCAATGCAAAAATAATTATTTTTTCTATAAAATAGTTTTTATCGTATAAAGGCTCCAAAACATAAAAAAAATGATATAAATGAGGTATCGCTGTAATCGTACTAACCCGAAGAATAAAACTGCTTTATCCATTTTACCAAACGCGGAACGGTATAACCCCCCCCCCCCCCCCCAAAAAAAAAAAAATAAAAAAATAATAATAATAAGAAATTCATGAATAGCTTGTTTTTAGTCATACTGCCTCACAAAAATCGGAATAAAAGGCGATCAAAAAATGTCACATGCCCAAAAATGTTACCAATAACAACTTTGGGGTATCAGCGTACTCAGGACAAATTGCACAACAACTTCAGGGGTCCAATTTCTCTCGTTACCCTTGGGAAAATAAAAATTTGGGGGGCTAAAAAACATTTTTGTGGGACAAAAAGGATTTTTTATTTTCTCGGCTCTAGTGAAATACTTGGGGGTTCAAAGTTCTCACAACACATCTAGATAAGTTCCTTGGGGGGGGGGGGGTCTAGGTTCCAATATGGGGTCACTTGTGGGGGTTTCTACTGTTTAGGTACATCAGGGGCTCTGCAAATGCAACGTGACGCCTGCAGACCATTCCATCTAAGTCTGCATTCCAAATGGCGCTCCTTCATTTCCGAGCTCTGCCATGCGCCCAAACGGTGGTTCCCTCCCACATATGGGGTATCGGCTTACTCAGGACAAATTGGACAACAACTTTTGGGGACCAATTTCTCCTGTTAGAAAATACAAAACTGGGGGCTAAAAATAAACTGTAGTGAAACACTTGGGGGTTCAAAGTGCTCACAACACATCTAGATAAGTTCCTTAAGGGGTCTACTTTCCAAAATGGTGTCACTTGTGGGGGGTTTCAATGTTTAGGCACATCAGTGGCTCTCCAAACGCAACATGGCGTCCCATCTCAATTCCAGCCAATTTTGCATTGAAAAGTCAAACGGTGCTCCTTCCCTTCTGAGCTCTGCCATGCTCCCAAACAGTGGTTTACCCCCACATATGGGGTATCAGCGTACTCAGGACAAATTGCACAACAACTTTTGGGGTACAACTTCTTCTGGTACCCTTGGGAAAACAAAAAAATTGGGGGCGAAAAATTCATTTTTGTGACAAAATATTATTTTTTATTTTTATGGCTCTACATTATAAACTTCTGGGGGTCTACTTTCCAAAATGGTGTTACGTGGGGGGGGGGGGGGGGTTTCAGTGTTTAGGCACATCAAGGGCTCCCCAAAGCAACATGGCGTCCCATCTCAATTCCAGCCAATTTTGCATTGAAAAGTCAAACGGCGCTACTTCCCTTCCGAGCTCTGCCATGCGCCCAAACAGTGGATTACCCCCACATATGGGGTATCAGCATACTCAGGACAAATTGCACAACAAGGTTTGGGGTCCATTTTCTCCTGTTACCCTTTTTTTTTTTTTTGTGAAAAAAAATTAAATGTTCATTTTTATTTAAACATTCCAAAAATTCCTGTGAAACACCTGAAGGGTTAATAAACTTCTTGAATGTGGTTTTGAGCACCTTGAGGGGTGCAGTTTTTAGAATGATGTCACACTTGGTTATTTTCTATCATATAGACCCCTCAAAATGACTTCAAATATGACGTGGTCCCTTAAAAAAAAAATATGGTGGTGTAAAAATAAGAAATAGCTGGTCAACTTTTAACCCTTATAACTCCCTAACAAAAAAATGTTTACAAAATTGTGCTGATGTAACGTAGACTTGTGGGAAATGTTACTTAAGTATTTTGTGACTTATCTGTTATTTAACCCCTTCCCGACCTTTGACGCCACGTAGGCGTCATGAAAACCCGTGCCAATCCGACCCATGACGCCTATGTGGCGTCATGGAATGATCGCGTCGCTGCAGAGCGGGTGAAAGTGTTAACTCCGATTTCACCCGTTCTGCAGGGACAGGGGGAGTGGTACTTCAGCCCAGGGGGGGTGGCTTCACCCCCGTGGCTACGATCGCTCTGATTAACTGTTGAATGTGAAACTGCCAATCAGAGCGATTTGTAATATTTCACCTAAAAAACTGGTGAAATATTACAATCCAGCCATGGCCGATGCTGCAATATCATCGGCCATGGCTGGAAATACTGGTGACCCCCACCCCACCGATCGCCCCCCCCCAAGCCACCGATCTGTCCCGTAGTCCCCTCCGTCCTGTGCTCCGCTCCCCCGTCCTCCTGTCCGCTCTCCCCGTGCTCCTATGTCACCCCCCCCCCCCCCCCCCCCGTGCCACGATCTCCTCCCCCCCCCCCCCCCCCCCCTTATACTTACCGAGGCTCCCGGTGCCCATCCGCCTCCTCCATGGGCGCCGCCATCTTCCAAAATGGCGGGCGCATGCTCAGTGCGCCCGCCGAATCTGCCGGCAGGCAGAAGATTCATTACAAAGTACATTTTGATCGCTGTGGTAGGTTCTAGGGTTAGGGTTAGAACTAGGGTTAGAACTAGGGGTAGGGTTAGGGTTATGGCATATGCACACAGAGCGGATTGGCCGCGGAACTGCAGCGGATTGGCCGCGGATCTGCAGCGGATTGGCCGCTGCGAATTCGTACCAGTTTTCCATCAGGTTTACAGTACCATGTACACCTATGGAAAACCAAATCCGCTGTGCCCATGGTGCGAAAAATTCCGTGCAGAAACGCTGCGTTGTATTTTCCGCAGCATGTCAATTCTTTGTGCGGATTCCGCAGCATTTTACACCTGTTCCTCAATAGGAATCCGCAGGTGAAATCCGCACAAAAAAACACTGGAAATCTGCTGTAAATCCGCAGGTAAAACGCAGTGCCTTTTACCTGCAGATTTTTCAAAAATCGTGCGGAAAAATCTCACACGAATCCGCAACTTGGGCACATAGCCTTAGGGTTAGGGTTGGAATTAGGGTTAGGATTAGGGTTGGAATTAGGGTTACGGGTGTGTTGCGGTTAGGGTTGTGGTTAGGGGTGTGTTGGGGTTAGGGTTGTGATTAGGGTTATGGCTACAGTTGGGATTAGGATTAGGGGTGTGTTGGGGTTAGTGTTGAAGTTAGAATTGAGGGGTTTCCACTGTTTAGGCACATCAGGGGTCTCCAAACGCAACATGGCGCCACCATTGATTCCAGCCAATCTTGCGTTCAAAAAGTCAAATGGTGCTCCCTCCCTTCCAAGCCCCGACGTGCGCCCAAACAGTGGTTTACCCCCACATTTGGGGTACCAGCGTACTCAGGACAAACTGGGCAACAACTGTTGGGGTCCAATTTCTCCTGTTACCCTTGCAAAAATAAAAAATTACTTGCTAAAACATAATTTTTGAGGAAAGAACAATTATTTTAAGCACTTGGGGGTTGAAAGTGCTCACCACACATCTAGATAAGTTCCTTCGGGGGTCTAGTTTCCAAAATGGGGTCACTTGTGGGGTGTTTCTACTGTTTAGGCACATCAGGGGCTCTGCAAATGCAATGTGACGCCCGCAGACCATTCCATCAAAGTCTGCATTTCAAATGTCACTACTTCCCTTCCGAGCCCTGACGTGTGCCCAAACAGTGGTTTACCCCCACATATGGGGTACCAGCACACTCACAACAAACTGGGCAACAAATATTGGGGCCCAATTTCTCCTGTTACCCTTGTGAAAATAAAAAATTGCTTGCTAAAACATCTTTTTTGAGGAAAGAAAAATGATTTTTTATTTTCACGGCTCTGCGTTGTAAACTTCTGTGAAGCACTTGGGGGTTGAACGTGCTCACCACACATCTAGATAAGTTCCTTGGGGGGGTCTAGTTTCCAAAATGGGGTCACTTTTGGGGTGTTTCTACTGTTTAGGCATATCAGGGGCTCTGCAAACGTAACATGATGCCCGCAGACCATTCCATCAAAGTCTGCATTTCAAAACGTCACTACTTCCCTTCCGAGCCCCGGCATGTGCCCAAACAGTGGTTTACCCCCATATATGGGGTATCGGCATACTCAGGAGAAACTGGACAACAACTTTTGGGTCCAATTTCTCCTGTTACTCTTGCAAAAATAAAAAATTCTGGGCTAAAAAAATATTTTTGAGGAAAGGAAACACATTTATTATTTTCACGGCTCTGCGTTATAAACTTCTGTGAAGCACTTGGGGGTTCAAAGTGCTCACCACACATCTAGATAAGTTCCCTTGGGGGTCTAGTTTCCAAAATGGAGTCACTTGTGGGGAGTTCCTACTGTTAAGGCACATCAGAGGCTCTGCAAAAGCAACCTGACGCCCGCAGAGCATTCCATCAAAGTCTGCATTTCAAAACGTCACTACTTCCCTTCCGAACCCCGACGTGTGCCAAAACAGTGGTTTACCCCCACATATGGGGTATCATCGTACTCAGGACAAACTGGACAACAACATTTGGGGTCCAATTTCTCCTATTACCCTTGGGAAAATAAAAAATTCTGGGCTAAAAATCATTTTTGAGGAAAGAAAAATTATTTTTTATTTTCACGGCTCTGCGTTATAAACTTCTGTGAAGCACCTGGGGGTTATAAGTGCTCACTATGCATCTAGATAAGTTCCTTGGGGGGTCTAGTTTCCAAAATGGGGTCACTTGTGGAGGAGCTCCAATGTTTAGGCACACGGGGGCTCTCCAAACGCGACATGGTGTCCGCTAAAGATTGGAGCCAATTTTTCATTCAAAAAGTCAAATGGCGCTCCATCCCTTCCGAGCCCTGCCGTGCGCCCAAACAGTGGTTTACCCCCACATATGAGGTATCAGCGTACTCAGGACAAATTGGACAACAACGTCCGTGGTCCAGTTTCTCCTTTTAGCCTTGGGAAAATAAAAAAATTGTTGCTAAAAGATCATTTTTGTGACTAAAAAGTTAAATGTTCATTTTTTACTTCCATGTTGCTTCTGCTGCTGTGAAACACCTGAAGGGTTAATAAACTTCTTGAATGTGGTTTTGAGCACCTTGAGGGGTGCAGTTTTTAGAATGGTGTCACTTTTGGGTATTTTCAGCCATATAGAACCCTCAAAATGACTTCAAATGTGAGGTGGTCCCTAAAAAAATGGTTTTGTAAATTTTGTTGTAAAAATGAGAAATCACTGGTCAAATTTTAACCCTTATAACTCTCTAGCAAAAAAAAAAATTGTTTCCAAAATTGTGCTGATGTAAAGTAGACATGTGGGAAACGTTATTTATTAACTATTTTGTGTCACATAACTCTCTGGTTTAACAGAATAAAAATTAAAAATGTGAAAATTGCGAAATTTTCAAAATTTTCGCCAAATTTCCGTTTTTTTACAAATAAACTCAGAAATTATTGACCTAAATTTACCACTAACATGAAGCCCAATATGTCACGAAAAAACAATCTCAGAATCGCTAGGATCCGTTGAAGCGTTCCTAAGTTATTACCTCATAAAGGGACACTGGTCAGAATTGCAAAAAACGGCAAGGTCATTAAGGCCAAAATAGGCTGGGTCATGAAGGGGTTAAGGGCATAAAAATTCAAAGTTGGAAAATTGCGAAATTTTCGACAAATTTCCGTGTTTTTTTTTCACAAATAAACGCAGGTAATATCAAAGAAATTTTACCATTATCATGAAGTACAATATGTCTTGAGAAAACTACGTCAGAATCACCGGGATCCGTTGAAGTGTTCCAGAGTTATAACCTCATAAAGGGACAGTGGTCAGAATTGTAAAAATTGGCCCTGTCATTAACGTGCAATCCACCCTCGGGGCTTAAGGGGTTAAGCAGTTATAATCAGGCGCAGCCTGGTGTGGAAATGACTCAGCTATTCTGCCCTCTCCTTACATCTGCACCATGACACATTACATCAGGGAGAACAAAGGGGTTTTCTGCAATTTTACAAAACTTGGTAAGTGTAGTAGACAATATTGTAAAATATCCATTACTTCCCTGTTGAGGCACCATGCACACAAGGAGTTCTCTGTGCATCAAAGACGCAGCGTCTTACAGTTCCAGCAAGGTGGATGGGATAGATCTCACGCCCTCTGTGTTTAAGTGCTCGGTGTAATCTCACCTGTGGTTCGTGTTTCAGATCCGCAGCATGTCAGTTTCTCTTGCGGCACGCTGAGTTTTTTCTGTGGAATTTCCCCATAGACTTGTTGTATTGGGTGCAGAAAATCTGCAGGTTAAGAACGCACATAAGTCTTTAGTGCTTTTCTGCAGCAGAAGCGCATAAAAAATGCAAGTAATCCACACCCAAGTATGTCAAAGTTTTGTCAATGCAAAAAAACAGAAAATAGTTTTTTCTAAGAAGTTTTCTTTAAAGCATGGCAAACCAACAAAAGACAAAAAAAACAGCGATATAAAGCATGTACCCCACCCCCACAATAACGCAAGCAACCTAATTAGAGGATGGGTGCAGAAATTCTACAACATCAAAAATGCACTAAAAGCTCATCATGGGAACATAGCCTCAGGGTATGTGCATGCACAAGGGTTTTTTTTTTTGTTTGTTTTGTTTTTGTTTTTTATTATAGTTTTTGGAGCACAAACAGTGAAAAGTCTTCAAATCCTCCTCAGTCAAGACACAATGTGCACATACCTTAAACGTAGAGTATGTGGACACAGTTTTTGTTTTTTTTCAGGTGGATTCTGTCAGGAACGAAACCTGGAAAAGCTGTCTATATAAGCTCTAAAAACGAAGAACATATGAACTGTCATACACAGTGTATATGTTCCACCTTCTAGAACTTTGTTTAACCACGTCCGGCTTCAAAAGTGACATGGCTAAGACAACTGATCTGGCAGTTCCTCAGTCGGCTTCCTATGGAATCCACCAGTCACTTATGTATAGAATTGAAAAAAAGTCACTGTAAAAATAAACATTACTTCAGGAAAAACACAGCTGGCGTTTTCCTGTAACGCCATCTGCCTATAAAGATGTGCAGGTACCCTGTCTTCTAAAAGGCGCCATGTGCATATATTCTAATACTTTTTGCTGGGTCTTTGCTCACTCATTTCACAACATTTGCATGATGGCTGCAGCCAATTATTGTCCTGCGCAGTGCCAGTGCTCAGCTGCTGCGATCCTGTGACTAAAAGGCATGATGATATCACTGGAAAATAGTTGAGGGCCAAGTCAGTGCTTTTGCCATGTTGTCAATGGAGTCGCTGGCATGTTCGTGCCACAAATCTCCATTTCAGCCTTGGATTTCGGCCATGAATTATGCAAATTTGATGTTTGCGAAAATAGGCTTATTGCAGATTTGTCAGATCTTTAGCTGTTTTCATAATCAGTCATGTAAATTAAAGGTCCATCTTTGTTCATGATGTGACGGACACATAATGCAAGATTAACATCTGCGTTGGAGACTCTATTCCAAGCCACTAAAGGCCCCGTCTCACTAAGCGATTTACCAACGATCACGACCAGCGATACGACCTGGCCGTGATCGTTGGTAAGTCGCTGTGTGGTCGCTGGGGAGCTGTCACACAGACAGCTCTCTCCAGCGACCAACGATCAGGGGAACGACTTCGGCATCGTTGAAACTGTCTTCAACGATGCCGAAGTCCCCCTGCAGCACCCGGGTAACCAGGGTAAACATCGGGTTACTAAGCGCAGGGCCGCGCTTAGTAACCCGATGTTTACCCTGGTTACCAAAAAAAAACAAACAGTACATACTCGCCTTTCGGTGTCCAGGTCCCTTGCCGTCTGCTTCCTGCTCTGACTGAGATCCGGCCGTACAGTGAGAGCAGAGCGCAGCGGTGACGTCACTGCTGTGCTCTCACTTCTCACTGTACGGCCGGCAGTCAGTGAGAGCAGGAAGCAGACGGCAAGGGACCTGACGGACATCAGAAGGCGAGTATGTATTGTTTGTTTTTTTTACATTTACGCTGGTAACCAGGGTAAACATCGGGTTACTAAGCGCGGCCCTGCGCTTAGTAACCCGATGTTTACCCTGGTTACCAGTGAAGACATCGCTGGATCGGTGTCACACACACCGATTCAGCGATGTCAGCGGGGCCTCAACGACCGAAAAAAGGTCCAGGCCATTCCGACACGACCAGCGATCTCACAGCAGGGGCCTGATCGCTGGTACGTGTCACACATAGCGAGATCGCTATGGAGGTCGCTGTTGCGTCACAAAACTTGTGACTCAGCAGCGATCTCGCTAGCGATCTCGCTATGTGAGACGGGGCCTTAAGACCCTGAGAGAAATTCTGGACAATTAGCCCAGCATGCATAGTTTGTCTAGTAAAGTGCCAGCTCAGACCAGAGGCATCTATGTCCAAATTATACCCTCTCCGATGATGCTAATAGAGGCTTTTCCTCTGCAGCATCCTGCTTTGCTATGCTTTACAAGTGATCAGACTGCAGGAAGTGGGACAAAGTCAAAAAGTGAAAAAAAAATATTGTAAAAGTACATGGTTTCCTTGTAAACATTATTCAGTAAACAAAAAACAAGCCACCATACAGCTCCACCAGCATTAAAATAAGTTATAGCTCATAATAAAGCGATGCAAAAATATTTTTTTCTATGAAAGTTTGTGTAAAAGCACCAAAATGTAAAAAAAAAACCCCCTGATATAAATGTCCTATCGCTGTAATCATATTGCCCCGAAGAATAGAACTGCCTTATCAATTTTACCACACGCAGAACGGTATATAAAAAAAAAAAATCCTGAATTTCTGGTTTTTGTTTATTCTGCCTTCCAAATATCAAAATAGAAAACAATCAAAAAATATCATGTGCCTGAAAATGTTACCAATAAAAATGTCGACTCATCCTGCAAAAAACAATCCCCTCACATGACTGTGGGCCAAATATGGAAAAATGATGGCTCTCAAAGTATGGCACTTTTTGCAAAAAACAAACAAACAAATCTTTTAGTGTGTGACAGCAGCCAAACCTGAAAAAACAATATAAGGGTAAGTTCACACTGAAGGTTTTCGCTGCATTTTTTTAATGCTAATTTTCAGCTGCGTTTTACAGTACCATCAAAGCTTGAGATTTCAGAAATCTCATGCACCCACCTTGGTTTTGTCATCGGGTTTTCTCTAGTAGCCTTCCACGACAGCCACCAGGAGGTTGTCTCCATACCCTAATGGGGGACAGGAAGCACGAGAGGTTAAAAACCCCTCCCACCTCCCATTAACCAGTGTCTTTCCTGTCCCCCATGGGGCATGGAGAGGTTCCCGGTGCACTGCGCAGTGTACCTTGTATATTTTTCTTAGCCGGGCATTGGTGGTCGGGCTCCCAGGGCTTCCTCCTCCGTTATGCTCCTGTCTCTTCAAGATTCGGGACCACATTCCCGGTCCTCCTGCGGGGATAAAGCTGGCCGGTGAGCCCATCCCGGAGCTCTCCGGCGTCTCCCCGTCCTGTGCGCGCTGTTCGGCGACCCGGAAGTCACGTGATACTTCACTTCCGGGTCGGCGCTCCCGCATAGGAGCGATACCGTCCAGCGTTATGGATTACCGAATGGCGTGTGAGGCACGCTGCATCCTCGCACGCCTGCCTGGGACTGGGGAGGGGCGGCTAATTGCCACACGCTGGTGCAGTCTTATTTTCTATATAAGCTGCGAAGACGTCTCAGGTAAGCCTGCTTAAGCATGGATTCGTCTTGCCCTGCAGCTGCAGAGCCCAGCGCTCCTCAAGCCCCAGTAAGTGTGGCAGAGATGGGTCCCATTTAAAGGTAGATTTAAGTATACCTCCTTATACCACTTCCTCTCTCATTTCAGGGAGACAAGCCTGGCCATAAAACCGTTACTAAACGCAAATGTGCCACCTGTAATGTGAAAATGCCCTTAAATTGGGAGAAAAAGTTGTGCCAACCCTGTACGGACAAAGTAATCCGGGCGGAACACCCTTCACTTATTGAAGAAATACGTTCCCTGGTTAGGCAAGAGGTCCAGACCTCTTTGGCCACGTTCGCCCCCCCCCCCTGCCACCACCATCCTCACCTGGTCCATCGCTTCCCAAAAAGAGGAAAATCCAGGAATATTCTGGGTCAGAGTCTGAGGGTTCTCATACATCATCTTCAGTTAAATGGGAAGATGTGTTACCCCATAAATCTGCAGAAATCAGGAAATATCTTTTTTCCTCTGAATACATTGAGGAATTGGTGTCTGCAGTGAGGAATACTATGGGGCTAAAGGAGGAACCGGTTCCTCAGTCTATACAGGACGAATTATTCGGCATACATACTGAAAAACAACCTGGGTTTTCCCGTACATAAAAGTATTATAGACATGATCAATAATGAGTGGGAATTACCTGAAAAACGGCTACCTACCCCCTCAGACTTTAAACATCGGTTTCCTCTGGATGAGGATTCAATTAAATGGAGCATCCCAAAAATAGATGTTCAGGTGGCCAGAGTGGCAAAAAAGACGGCTCTGCCGGTCGAAGACTCCTCCCAGTTAAAGGATCCCTTAGATAGGAAGATTGAGAGCCTTCTCAAAAAGTCCTGGGAAACGTCGTCCCTCAGATTCAATATTGCATCCACCTGCGTAGCCCGCTCTCTCTTCCGCTGGATAGAAGAGCTAGAAAATCACATCTCTCAGGGTACTCCGAGAGAGGAAGTGTTGGACTCCTTGCCTATTTTACATAGAGCAACTGGTTTTCTAGCGGACGCCTCACTGGAATCCATCCGTGTGGCTGCCAGATCTTTGGTCCAGACAAATTCAGCCAGAAGAGCTTTCTGGCTAAAGATGTGGAGTGGAGATGTCACTTCAAAAATAAAACTCTGTTCCATTCCCTTTAAGGGTGACTGTGTTTGGGCCCTCATTAGACGACATCCTGGAAAAAGCCACGGACAGAAAACTTCCTGAACAAAGACCTCCCAGGAAGCGTTTTTTCTGACGCCCACGACGGCACCACGGAGAGAGGGGATCCGCCCACCAAGGACAGGAAACCTACAGATAAAAAGGTGGTACCTCTCTCCTGCATCAGTTGGTTTCCTGTCCTTGATGGGAGACCTACAGATTCACCTCCGTCAGAGGAAAGAAGATTCTTCGTGGGAATTCCGGGGCCAATCAGCCGATCCAGGCAGCGGGGGCCCCGCTGCCTCGGCCAGATGTGGTGACCCGAAGCGCCACTGCTAGGGGCTAGTGGGCCTTTTAGGGTGCGCGGGGAGAGGTGGCAGGACGGCCGCCTCTCTAGGTAAGATTCACCAGCAGCAGCCATGTCCAGGGGGGTCCCTCTATGGACAGGAGCCGATGTCTTGCTCCCTGGCGTCAGTCTGCAGGCTGCAGCTCCCGGGAGTCCCGAGGAGTCGGCTTGCGGCTGTGCGCGGCGCCATATTGCCCCCGTTTGCGCACGCGCGGGATTCACCGAGAGCACGAGCACTGCGATCCCCGCCCTGGACGCACAGCCTCTGGTGGTCTGCGCAGGCGCAGGAATTCGCGCACGATGCGAACTGCGCAGGCGTGGGATTTCGGGCGCGGAGCTTGACTGCGCATGCGCAAAAGGAAGAAAAAAAAAATGGCGCCTTCCACCGCTATTTTAAGCGGAGCACCTGGGGGGAAAGAACGCTTCCAAATGGAGACCGGCCAGTGCTCACCATTGAGCGATGGGGAGCAAGTATCTCCCCTACCCAGGGCATCTCCACAGCTGCAGCAGCAGAAGCGGCAAACCCAGAAAGGCCACCAGGACTCTCTACCGGGAAAGGGCGTTCTGGATCACTGCGTAGCAAAGGGTCCAGCGTGGCGTCCGGCTCAAGGGACAAATCGACAACGAACATGGATCGTTCCCAACCGGTATTTATGGATCCATAAGGTGGTAAGTGATCTTCGTGAAAGTTAGCGATAGTGAGGGCCTATCTTTGTGTCTTTTTATAGGGGAAGAAAAGCGCAAGTAAAACCAAACATAACATATGTGCCTTATGTAAAGAAGATCTTCCATCTTCATGGGATAAAAGACTGTGCAGTATCTGCATTCAGCAGACAGTGTCAGAAGGCCTCCCCGGGTTTGCAGCAGACTTAAAAAATCTGATTAAAGTCCAGGTAGAAGAGACCTTTAAATCCCTCAAAGGAGGAAAAAAGCGAAGGAAGACTAAGCATAGATCTCCGTCTCCTGAATCTGGTGATTCAGGGGAAGATATGGATTCAGACACATCCAATTCTTCCTCATCATCTTCATCATCATCATCATCCTCTTCCTCGGGGGGCCGTAGTTGCTTTCCCATAGAAGAAACTGACAGCCTGGTTAATGCCGTTAGGAACACTATGGGGCTTGGCAGACCCTCACCCAAAAAGATCCGTACAAGATATAATGTTCGGGGGGGCTTGACCAAAAAGAGAAGGGCCTTTCCCCTTAATGAAAAAATCCAGGTTTTGATTAAGAAAGAATGGAAAAAGCCTGTAAGGAAGTCACTACTCACTCCGAAAAGGAAGTATCCGTTTGATGATCAATCCTGTTCTTTCTGGGATAAGGCGCCCAAACTGGATGTGGCAATTGCTAAGGCATCCAAAAAATATGCCCTTCGGTTTGAGGACATGGGGGTCTTGAAAGACCCAATGGACAAGAAGGCAGATGGCTTCCTCAGAGGTTCATGGGAAGCGGCTGGTGGAGGCCTCAAACCGGCAGTCGCTGCCGCATGTACATCTCGCTCCCTGATGGTATGGTTGGACCAATTAGAAAGCCAGCTCAAAGACAGATCATCCCGAGATTCAATCTTAAAAATGTTACCTGTTATGCGTGGAGCTGACGCCTCTGCGGATTCAATCAAACTATCTGCCAGGTCAGCAGTGTTTTCTAATGCCGCAAGGCGGGCCCTCTGGCGTAAATGCTGGCCGGGAGACCTCCAGACGAAGTCTAAATTGTGTACCATCCCCTGTGAAGGAGAGTTCCTTTTCGGACCCACTCTAGACGATATATTGGAGAAAGCGGGAGATAAAAAGAAGTCATTTCCCTCCCTGGGTTTTCCTTCATATAGAAGGCCCTTTCGGAGCAAGAGGTTCTTCCGAAGGAAGCCGGGAAAAAAACAGGATAGGTGGGAAGACAGGCGAAACAGAAATAAGGGTTTCATATTCAACAAAAACCCTAACGACAACAAAAAACCCGCACAATGAATGCTTGCCCCAGGTGGGGGGGGAGACTGACCCTCTTCCTCTCAGCCTGGGAGAAAATTACCAGCAGTCCTTGGGTTTTGAACATAATAAGATCCGGACTGAAATTGAAATTCCAAAAGCCCCCTCATCCCTCATTCATGATAACGTCGCTAAAATCTTCGGAGGAAGAGCAACTAGCACTAGAAAAAGAGGTCATGGGACTGGTAAACAAAGGGGTTCTCATGGAAGTTCCCCCACAAGAAAGAGGTCAAGGGTATTACTCCCCTCTGTTCCTGAGGAAGAAGCCGGACGGTTCCTTCAGGACTATTATAAATCTGAAGGGTCTAAACAAATTCCTAGAAATCCAGCCATTCAAAATGGGAACAATAAAAACCTCGATAAAAATGTTGTTTCCACTGTGTCTTATGGTAGTCCTGGATCTAAGGGATGCCTACTATCACGTCCCTGTCCACAAAGATCATCAGAAATTCCTCAGAATAGCAGTCCACATAAGGGGGGTGATATACCATTTTCAATTCTTGGCCCTACCCTTCGGGCTGGCTATAGCCCCACGCATCTTCACGAAGTTAGTGGCAGAGGTAATGGCTCACCTGAGGGAGCAAGATACCTTGATAGTGCCGTACCTCGACGATTTTCTGATAATAGGTTCCTCTCCACAACATTGCGAGGAACAGCTGAAAACAATCAGACATTCACTGGAAAAACTGGGCTGGTTAGTGAACTTAAAAAAATCCAGGTTGTTACCATGCCAGATCCAGGAGTACCTGGGTCTCACTCTGGACTCTATAAATCAAGTATGCCGTCTTCCAGAGGAAAAAATTCAAAACATCATAAGTCTGGTATCCAGAAGGCGAGACAACCCCGCCATAACCCTGCGCCAAGCAATGTCCCTCCTGGGATCCATGACGGCCTGCTTCCCGGCAGTCCAATGGGCTCAATTACACTCAAGGGAGCTTCAATGGCAGATCTTGTCAGAAGAAGTCTCTCTAAAAGGAAATTTAGAAGGTCGGCTAAATTTATCTCCAAACACAATTCAGTCACTAAATTGGTGGACCTCTCAAGACAATCTTGCTCAAGGAGTCCCGTGGGTAACTCCAGTATCTCAGATAGTAACAACAGATGCGAGTCCCAACGGGTGGGGGGCTCACCTGAACCACCTGCTAGCCCAGGGGGCTTGGCCTCCATATTTGAGAAAAGTCTCCTCCAATATGAAGGAACTTCTGGCGGTAAAATTTGCACTATTAGAGTTCCTGGGGCCCCTCCGGTCTCACCATGTCAGAGTTATGTCGGACAACAAAGTGGTGATAGCATATCTAAACCACCAAGGGGGTACCCATTCTCGGAGTCTGATGGAGATAACCAGATCAATCTTCCACATAGCCGAAACCAACCTTCAATCCCTATCAGGCCTGCATATAAAGGGGGTGGACAACTACAGGGCAGATTACCTAAGTCGCTCTCGCTTAAAACAAGGGGAATGGGAGCTGAATCAGTCAGTATTCGCTCAGATCTCGTTAAAATGGGGCACACCAAACATAGACCTCTTCGCAAACCATCTAAACAAAAAAGTGAACTCCTTTTGCTCAATAACGCCGTTGGGGAACCCTGTTTCCCTAGATGCGTTCCTGATATCCTGGAACCATCCACTAGCATATGCTTTTCCCCCTATTGCTCTGATTCCAGCTGTGCTGAGGGAAATTCGGGAGGATGGGGCTCACATTATCCTGATAGCTCCGTTCTGGCCGAAGAGGCCTTGGTTTTCTTGGATGATGACAATGTCCATCTCCAATCCATGGGTACTGCCGGATCCCCCGAACCTTCTCTCCCAGGGCCCAGTTCATCATCCACAGGTGGCAAGTTTGCAGCTTGGCATTTGAAAGGGAGTTACTAGAAAGCAGGGGGTTTTCACCAGGGCTGGTATCTACACTGCTACAAAGTAGAAAACCCGTCACAACCAGACAATACGGGAAAGTATGGGAAAAAATTCCTTTCATCTTCAGGTGCCAAAATGGGGGAGGGCGTCCCCCTGAAAGCCATTCTTGAATTTCTGCAGAATGGATTAGAGTTGGGTTTGGCCACAAGCACCTTGAAAGTCCATGTAGCGTCCTTAGGGGCTTTATTCAACTATGATTTAGCAGGAAATCGATGGTATCTAGATTCATCAGAGCAGCCGGTAGATTAAGGCCTCTACCCGTGAAATCTACCCCTCAGTGGGATTTAAATTTAGTTCTCAGGGCATTATCTAAACCTCCCTTTGAACCCTTAGCGGATGCTTCAATTAAAATTTTATCCCTTAAGACTTCCTTGCTCGTCGCGCTCACTTCCGCACGTAGGGTCAGTGATATCCAGGCCTTATCCGCCAACCCCCCTTTCACGCAAATCCTGGATGATAGGGTCATCCTAAAAACTGACCCGGCATATCTCCCAAAAGTGGCATCCCGTTTTCATAGGACACAAGAAATATCCCTGCCCTCCTTCTGTCCTAACCCCAAAAACGAGGAGGAGGCATTACATACATTAGATGTGAGGAGATGCCTGATGCATTATATAGAAGCCACTAGGGAGAGTAGGGAGGATTCCTCTCTCTTTGTATATTTCCAGGGTCCCCGGAAGGGGAAGAAAGCATCTAAGAGCACCCTGGCGAGATGGATTACAGAAGCCATCAGCCTGTCATACTCATCGAGTGGCGTACCCGTCCCGGGAAATATCAAGGCGCACTCAACGAGAGCAGTGGCAACCTCTTGGGCGGAGAAGGCCGGAGCTACAATTGAGCAGATATGTAAAGCTGCTACCTGGTCTTCACCGTCCACCTTCTATAGGCACTATAGATTGGACCTTATCTCCTCTTCAGACCTTACCTTCGGTAAAAGGGTTCTGGAAGCGGTGGTCCCTCCCTAATGTACAAATCTCTGCAATTCTCTCCGTGGTGCCGTCGTGGGCGTCAGAGAAAAATATAGTTCTTACCGATAACAGTATTTCTCTGAGCCCACGACGGCACCCGTACATTCCCTCCCTTCACTTCTTGGGTGTGCACGTTATTATAGTGCCTTATGCTGATAGTGTAAATAGTCACGCGGTATCTCAAATTAAGTCGTTAAGTAATGTTTAAAACAAGTCTCTGTTCATAGTCTCCCATCGTTCTCTAGTAAACAAACTGATGCAGGAGAGAGGTACCGCCTTATCTGTAGGTTTCCTGTCCTTGGTGGGCGGATCCCCTCTCTCCGTGGTGCCGTCGTGGGCTCAGAGAAATACCGTTATCGGTAAGAACTATATTTTTTCGAGCCCCCCAGTCCCAGCCTTCCCAGGTTAAGGGAAAAGGAAAAACTGGAAGGTGGAGTTATGCCAAGGGGAAACCTAAAAACATCCTTATTCCCCAACAAACACAACAAGAAAAACAATGAATCCGATCCGGTGGGGGGGGAGGCTTTCGAACTTCATTCACTGTTGGCAGAATATCTCCAACAGCCCTTGGGTAGTGAGTGTTATCCAACAGGGTCTTCTAATAGAGTTCGATGCGTCTCCTCCCAGGATCTTAAGAGTCTCCTTCCTCCCCGTCATCTCGGGAGACTCAAAAACTGATGTCAGGGTTACAAGATTTATTAAACTCAAGAGCTATTTCAATGGTCCCGTTAAAAGAGCAAGGAAAGGGGCATTATTCTCGTATTTTTATGGTAAAAAAAAGCCTTCCGGGCAAGCTCGGATCATAATAAATCTAAAAACCCTCAACAAATACATTACTTACCGCAAATTCAAAATGGAGTCTGTAAAAACAGCCATTCCTCTGATAGCTCCTCATTCATATATGGCAACAATAGACCTCAAGGATGCCTATTTCCATATCCCAATACATCCTCGTCACAGGAGATATCTAAGATTTGCGGTCCAGTTCAATCACAAAATCTTACATTTCCAATACAATGTTCTCCCCTTCGGGATCTCCTCGGCCCCAAGGGTTTTCTCCAGAGTCATGGCGGAAGCCGTATCTCATATCAGGAACAAAGATGTCGCTATAGTGCCGTACTTGGACGACCTCTTAATAATTGGTCCTTCCGCTGAAATTCTCAATCAGAGAATCTCCAAAACTCTGCGCATCCTACAGCTTTTGGGTTGGATACCCAATCTGAAGAAGTCTCATCTATTTCCATCAAAGGTGATAAAATTCCTCGGAGTCCTTTTGGACTCAAGAAATCAAAAGTCTTTCCTGCCAGAGGAACACCAGAGGAACCTGATATCCAAGGTCCTAGACTTCAAAAAGCAACGGTCTCCTACTCTGCGAACTGCAATGTCTCTTCTGGGATCGATGACAGCTTGCATACAACCAGTCCAGTGGGCCCAAGGCCACTCCAGAGTTCTGCAAGCACATATCCTACAAAACTGGAACGGAAATCCAAATTTCCTGCACAGAAGAGTGTGCACTCCAGGGAAGGTAAAAGCCTCGTTAACCTGGTGGGCGATCCAAACAAACTTGCAGAAAGGAGTGGACTGGATACAAGATCCACTGGTGACAATGACAACGGACACCAGTCAAAAAGGCTGGGGAGCAGTTGTCTCGCAAATCCCATTCCAAGGTCACTGGAATTGGGAAGAAAGCTCCAATTCTTCCAACTTCAGAGAATTGATGGCAGTGGAGAAGGCCCTTTTGGCTGCCAGCAGTCTGATTGTAGGTCAACATGTCAGAGTCTACTCGGACAATATGACGACGGTGGCGCATATAAAACACCAGGGGAGTCCGAAGCTCAACCCATTGATCCTGACCCTTTTCATCCTAATATCTCACAAATATTAGATTTTCTACAAAAAGGATTGGAGTTGGGGCTGAAGCCAAGTACCTTAAAGGTTCAAGTGTCAGCCTTGAGTTCTGTCTTCGACCAAGACCTTGCAGGTCATCGTTGGATAAAAAGGTTTATGGTCTCAGCGTCAAGACATTGTCCAAGACAACAAATCTTTGTACCATCATGGGACTTAAACAGAGTACTGAAGGGCCTTATGGCTCCTCCATTTGAGCCATTATCATCCTGTTCCTCACAGCTTCTGTCCTGTAAAACCGCCTTTTTAGTTGCAATTTCTACTGCAAGACGAGTGGGGGAAATACAAGCCCTCTCAATTAGAGAACCTTATCTTACCATAAGGGATGATTCCATTGTGTTCCGTCCAGATCCGTGCTTTCTTCCAAAAGTAGTGTCAGAATTTCACCGGTCACAGGATATAGTCCTCCCATCATTCTGTCACAATCCTTCAAATCCAGAAGAATGCAGATTTCATACCTTGGATGTACAACGCATAGTATTACACTACTTGGAACAGACTAAATCTTTCAGAATCGACAAAAATCTCTTCGTTCATCTATCTGGCCGAAACAAGGGCAAAAAGGTAGCGAAGAGTACCATTGCCAACTAGATAAAAAAGGCCATTACTGAAGCATATCTAGCTCAGAATATTGCGGTTCCTGCGGGCCTAAAGGCTCATTTCACCAGATCTACTTCCGTCTCTTGGGCTGAAAGGGCTGGTGCTTCAACGGAGCAGATTTGCAGGGCTGCAACATGGTCTTCTCTACACACTTTTACCAAGCATTATAGATTGGACTTCTGGTCCAACCGGGATCTAGTCTTTGGCCGGAAGGTTCTTCAGACTGTGGTCCCTCCCTAAATACAGAATTGGTTGGCATTCCTCCTGGTGGCTGTCGTGGAAGGCTACTAGAGAAAATAGAATTATTCTTACCGTTAATTCGGTTTCTAGGAGCCTTCCACGACAGCATTAATTCCCTCCCGATGTTCTTGGATATTTTTTTCTGAGAACCTAAAGGTAACCGGTGCTATGGGTTCAGTTGTAAGTCACTGGTTAATGGGAGGTGGGAGGGGTTTTTAACCTCTTGTGCTTCCTGTCCCCCATTAGGGTATGGAGACAACTTCCTGGTGGCTGTCGTGGAAGGCTCCTAGAAACCGAATTAACGGTAAGAATAATTCTATTTTTGTGCTTTGCAATGTTTTTTGACACAGAGCATGTCACTTCTTTCAGCATTTTTGCAGCGTCTTTCACCCGTTGACTTGAATGGATTGTGAAAAAACGCTGCAAATACGCAGGTTGACTTTTTTTGCAGCATATTTGATGCAGAAAAGTCAAGGACAGCCGGATGTGACCTCACACTTGGCTCCACTACATTTTGATGGCAGGCTGCATCATGTGTCCATGCAGCCTGTCAACCAGCAGAGCGACCCGAACCCCATTCACTTGAATGTGGGGCCTGACAATGCAGTGTTTGACATGCGGTCATATGCATGAAAGTGCAGCAAACACTGCTTCTGTTTGGACTGGAAATCATCCCCGCCGGTCAGAGAGCTGCTGTTCCCACGCTGTCGGAATTGATGTCACCTTTCAGTTGATGTGAACACTACCGCAGGTTTTTTTACCTCTGGGGGCATTCAGCTTTATTAGCAAGCAGAAAAAGACCTAAGTTAGCCCCAAGAACGCATGAAAAAAAAACCGCACCAAAACCGCACTAAAACATGCGTTTTTGCCGCAGCTTCTTTCCTGCCAAGAAATACGGTTTTGCTGCAGAAAAAAAGGTGCAAAAACGCCCAGTGTGAACATACCCTAAATCTGGTATAGCTGTATTTGCACAGACTGCACCGTTTCTGTGTAAATCTCTGAAAAGCGTGATTCGGATGGAACTCCCTGTGGGAAATTCCCTGTAATGAGGCACTGTGGACGCTGTCTGGCCTATGATCCAGCGGTGTCAGTCTTTTTAGGCGTGCATAAAAACGCGGTCCACCACTGTTTTGTGCACTTAAAAAAAAAAAATATATATGTATCTGGATAGAGGCCAAACAGTCCAGAGTAACTCTGGTGCCTCATTATAGTGAACTAGATGGTGGCCCGATTCTAACGCATCGGGTATTCTAGCATATGTATGTATGTAGCAGCCACGCAGTATATAGCACTGGCCACGCAGTATATAGCACTGTGGGCACCATATCTCTGTTTTAAAAAATAGTTATATACTCACCCGCCGGTGTCCAGCGAAGCTGTCATGGTGCGCTCGCTGCTGCCGCCAGCTTCTCGCGAGACCGCTAAGTCTTCTGGGTAATTTCGCAATGCATCTCTGGGAACGGAAGCTGGCGGCAGCCGCGCGCGTATCGGCGGACGACGGAAGGTGAGAATAGCAGGGTTTTTTTTATTTTTAACATTAGATCTTTTTACTATTGATGCTGCATAGGCAGCATCAATAGTAAAAAGTTGGTCACACAGGGTTAATAGCAGCGTTAACGGAGTGCGTTACCCGCGGCATAACGCGTTCCGTTAACGCTGCCATTAACCCTGTGTCAGCGCTGACTGGAGGGGAGTATGGAGTGGGCGCCGGGCACTGAATGGACGGAAGTAGGGAGGGACTAATTCTCGGCCGGACTGTGCCTGTCGCTGATTGGTCGTGGCCTGGCGGCCGCGACCAATCGGTGACGCGAGATTTCCGGGACGGACAGACAGACAGACAGACGGGAGTACCCCTTAGAAAAATATATAGTAGATGGATCCCTCGGGGGTCCATCTGAATCGCATCACTCAAAGATTTAGATGGAAACCCCAAAGTAAGTGTTCATCGTAGAGCGCCAGATAAATGTGATGCCAAACGTTATGTAAATGTTCCCCATAAAAGCTTCAACTCGATCTACAATAAAAGTCCCCTACCGGTCTGTCATCTGTCAATGGAAAAATAGGGGGCTTCCATGTTACTCATAGCACAAAGGCTCTGGAAAAGTGAAATGGTCTCTCACAAATCCCGCCCACCCAAAAAGAAACTCAGCAAGTTCTCCACTCCCAAATCCAAATGCCCCCCCCCCCTTCTGAGCCCCAATGTGCCTAAACCACATTTAGTGACCACATGTTTGGCATTTCTGTAGTGGTGAGAGCCTGCCTAATTTATGGGTGCATGTCTGCAGAAGCATGAGCTGGGCATAACGTATGAGCACTACAACGGCAGTTTTCAATCCTCACTCTAACATTCATTGCTGCATTTTTGGAAAACACCCATGGAGTCAAAATTGTCATTACACCTATAGATAAATTTCCAAATGGGTGTGATTTCCAAAATAAGGTCACCAGAGGGGGGATTCTGCTTTTCTAGCTCTTTTTATTATTTATATAGCACCATTGATTCCATGGTGCTGTACATGAGGAGGGGTTACATACAAATTACAGATATCACTTACCGTAACCAAACTAACATTTACAGACTGATACAGAGGGGCGAGGACCCTGCCCTTGAGGGCTTACGTTCTACAGGATGGTGGGGAAGGAGACAATAGGTTGAGGGTTGCAGGAGCTCAGGTGTTGGTTAGGCGGTAGCTTCAGTAGTGGTGAGGAGGCAGTTGGGTCAGTGCAGAGGCTGTAGGCTTTCCTGAAGAGGTGGGTTTTCAGGTTCCATCTGAAGGATCCGAATGTGGTTGATAGTCGAACGTATTGGGGCAAAGAATTCCAGAGGATGGGGGATATTCGGGAGAAGTCTTGGAGGCGGTTGGGTGAGGAGCGAATTAGTGTGGAGGAGAGAAGGAGGTCTTAAGAGGACCTGAGATTACGTGAGGGAAGATATTGGGAGATTAGTTCAGACATATATGGAAGAGACAGGTTATGGATGGCTTTGTAGGTCAGTAGTAGTAATTTGAACTGGATACGCTGAGGGAATGGGAGCCAGAGAAAAGTTTTGCAGAGGGGGAAACGGAGGAGTAGAGAGGAGAGAGATGAATTAGTCGGGCAGCAGAGTTAAGGTTGGACAGGAGAGGTGCAAGGGTGTTAGCAGGGAGGCCACAGAAAAGGATGTTGCAGTAGTCAAGGTGGGAGATGAGGGCATGCACAAGCATTTCAGTTGATTGATGGTTGAGGAAAGGACGGATTCTGGAGATATTTTTGAGCTGGAGGCGACAGGAGGTGGAAAGAGCTTGGATGTGCGGTTTTAAGGACAGGACAGAGTCAAAGGTTACTCCGAGGCAGCGGACTTCCGTACGGGGGAAAGCGTGATGTCGTTAATTGCGATAATGGGTCAGGTAAGGAAGATCTGTGAGATGGAGGAAAGATGATGAGTTCAGATTTGTCCACATTGAGTTTGAGGAAGCGAGAGGAGAATGAGGGTATGGCTGATAGACACTCTGGGATTCTGGACAGTAGAGAGGTGGTGTCTGGGCCAGAAAGGTAGATCAGAGTGTCACCAGCATAAAGGTGGTACTGGAATCCATGAGACTTTGAGTTGTCTTAGGAGCTCTGTATATGGAGTCCGCAAACTATCCTAGGAAAATCTGCACTCCAGGAGGCAAATGGCTCTCCGTTCTTCCCGAGTCTTGCCATATGGCCAAGTAATACTGTACAGCCATACTGAGGGCATTTCTACATTCAGCAGAAATTGTGGGACATATTTTGTTAAGTTTTACCCATTTCTGAGTGTAAAAACAAAATGTTGGTGGTTAAAATTTATTTTCTCTCTTCACTTCCCAATGGTTTAAAATTTTGAGACCCACCTGTGGTGTTAGTGTGATCATTGCACCCCTAGGTGAATTCTTTGAGATGTGTAGTTTGTAAGATGTCTTTTATGGGGGTTCTGCTGTTCTGGCACCTCATGAGCTTTGCCAATGTGAAATGGCACCATCAAACCAGTCAAGCAAAATCTGCACTGTAATGTGGCTCTTCTTCCCTTTTGAGCTTTGCACTGTGCTCAAATGTAGTTTTTGACCACATATGGGGTACTCTGGAAAAATTGCACAGCAAGTTTTGAGATTCATCATGTTCTGTTACCCTTGTGAAAATATAATATTTTGGGCTAAAATAGCATTATGGGATAAGTTCCTGAGGGCACATGTAGCCAGCCTGAGTACATGTGGTGGTTGCGTGGTTGCTAGGGAATCCCCACATGTAATCAAGCTGTCTAGTAGCTGCAAATCATCCAGCTGCCGCAAGGAAAACTAAATCTCCGAGCAGTCATAAATACTCAGACCACCCGAGCGTGCTCGGGAAAACCCGAGCGTGCTCGGGAAAACCCGAGCAACGAGTATACTCGCTCATCACTATTTCTGACGCATACATCCGCATGTGTCTTCATTTCCTAGCTTTAACTTTGTAGACGAGACGCATTGCATGCGTTAGCCTGTGTTTGCTTAATCATGTGTTTTTTCGCATTGTGCGGCGGGGCACGGCTAACGCAACATGATGCAATTTTGGAGGCGGCAAATTTCCGTCAAATATGCGCAGGCATGCGCATGCAGATGAGTGCGTTAAAAAACGCATTACTGTCTATGGGAACGCATGCGTTCGATGCGTACTTCGTACTGCGCATGTCCAGGAACTGATTTAGATACGCCCATTGAGACACACCCTCCTGGAAAGATGAAACGCATGCGCATAAGCGCAAACGCTGCATTTTTTTCGCCGTCATGCGTAACCTGATGCGGATAAAAAACGCTGCGTTATCATATGTTTGCAGGCGGTTTTGTATGCGTTTGCTACTGCAAACGATACCCTGCGGACTCGACCGCAAATGTGAAACCAGCCTTTCCCTGACTTACGACTTCGTCTTTACAGCACTGGTCACTACTGAGCATGTACATAAAGTGCAGCACAGATTTATCTTCACTAAAAGCCGACATCCTTACATCAGGAACAGAACAGACATTTATAGGACATGTTAAACAGTCTTGAAACAATATCTAGCAAAATCGTCAAATGCAGAATTTGATACACACTACCACTACAATGAAGTGTAGAAAAAACGAAAAAAGCAAATGTTCATGTAATAAATTTTATTAAATATATACTCGAGTATAAGCCGAGATTTTCAGCCCACTTTTTGGGGCTGAAAGTGACCCTCTCGGCTTATACTCGAGTCATTGGCAGCGGGGGGGGTTGGCGGGGGAGGGGGAGCGGCGCGGTGACATACTCACCTGTTCCTAGCTCGGTCCCTGCATGTCCGATGGTCTCTGGGAGCCGGCGGTATCTTCCTGTGTTCAGCGGTCACGTGAACACATCACGTGACCGCTGAACACAGGAAGATGCCGCCGGCTCCCGGAGACCATCTGACAGTGAGACGCTGCCAGGGACCGTCCGTGAGCAGGTGAGTATATCGGGGGAGGTGAGCAGTGGGCGATAGTCACCTTCCTCGTTCCATCGCTGCGCGCCGCTCTCTCTTCCATCCTCTGTACCGTTCAGGTCAGAGGGCGCGATGACGCGATTAGTGTGCGCGCCGCCCTCTGCCTGAACAGTCAGTGCGGAGGATGGAAGACAGAGCAGCGCCTGGAACGAGGAAGGTGACTATCGCAAGTGCCGGGGCCGGAGCGAAGAGAGGTGAGTATGTGATTTTTTTTTTTTTTTTAATTATTATTTTAATCGCAGCAACAGCATATGGGGCCACAATGTTTGGAGCTTCTATGGGGCCACAATGTTTGGAGCTTCTATGGGGCCACAATGTTTGGAGCTTCTATGGGGCCACAATGTTTGGAGCTTCTATGGGGCCACAATGTTTGGAGCTTCTATGGGGCCACAATGTTTGGAGCTTCTATGGGGCCACAATGTTTGGGGCATCTATGGGGCCACAATGTATGGGGCATCTATGGGGCCACAATGTATGGGGCATAATGTGTGGATCATCTTATGGGGCCATCAACCTTTATGCAGCATTGTATGGGGCAAATGTTTCTATAGAGCATCTTATGGGGCCATTATTAACCTTTGTGCAGCATTATATGGGGCGTATTTTGTATGGAGCATCTTA
This sequence comes from Ranitomeya variabilis, assembly GCF_051348905.1. Classification (NCBI taxonomy): domain Eukaryota; kingdom Metazoa; phylum Chordata; class Amphibia; order Anura; family Dendrobatidae; genus Ranitomeya; species Ranitomeya variabilis. The sequence goes on from NC_135232.1 coordinate 504,589,508, forward strand.
TGGGGCCCATCATGAACTGTATGGAGCATTATATGGGGCTCCAGATTCAATATGGATAGTTAAAAACACTTAACCTACTGATGTCTCAATTAATTTTACTTTTATTGGTATCTATTTTTATTTTTGACATTTACCGGTAGCTGCTGCATTTTCCACCCTAGGCTTATACTCGAGTCAATACGTTTTCCCAGTTTTTTGTGGCAAAATTAGGGGGGTCGGCTTATACTCGGGTCGGCTTATACTCGAGTATATACGGTACCTTAAAATAATATAATAAAATATAAAGCAAGCTACTAGAGCCACACAAAAAGAACACACTACGGAGAAAACCTATGGACAGTGTCCACGAAAATATAAATGTCGCAATGATGATTAAGGATTTTGCCCAAAAATGCATAAGAGCACACTATGAAGCACCCATACATAAATAAATAATGGTAATATGAACTCTATGTGAGAGATGCTACAAAAATGCTGACAAAAGTGCCTAGTGCAAAGTGCAAACAAGAAAATGCATATACCTACATATTGGACACGTAGTTCACCCAAAGGGTTACTGAGGGTCATATGTATACAAATAAACTATATATCCAGCCTGACAAAGCAGATCTATGTACATTGTATAGTAACACATGTAATTCCTCCAAAGGGTTACTGAGGGTCATATATATACAAATAAAAGTATATCAAGCCTGACAAAGCAGATCTATGAACATTCAGAGTTTGTATAATACAGCCCCCTCCTATATGAAAGTGCTAGATATGCTGTGTAGAAATATATGCAATACATGTGTTAAAAAGTAGTATGAAGGTAATATAAATGTAATATAAATTAGCACCTTCCTGCATAAAGTGCTTAATGTGCTGTGCAAAAAAAATACGGTACATTTGTGTCAATAAAGAGTATATGTAAAACTGTGGTCTGCAAGAACCGGTCTAAAGTTTCAGCACAAATGTGTTGCATATAGCAAAGACCGCAGACATGACCACTGAATAAAAGGTTAGGGCAATCCTAATCATACCTGGATGATAAATGTAACAGGTCTCCGAGGCATGTGTGTTCCCACCCCGACAGCCCCGTTTTGCTAAATGCTTCCTCTATGGGGGCGTCCCCATATTACCTTCATACTACTTTTTAACACATGTATTGCATATATTTCTACACAGCATATCTAGCACTTTCATATAGGAGGGGGCTGTATTATACAAAGTCTGAATGTTCATAGATCTGCTTTGTCAGGCTTGATATACTTTTATTTGTATATATATATGACCCTCAGTAACCCTTTGGAGGATTTACATGTGTTGCTATACAATGTACATAGATCTGCTTTGTCAGGCTGAATATATAGTTTATTTGTGTACACTTTTGACCCTCAGTAACCCTTTGGGTGAACTACATGTGTCCAATATGTACCGTATATACTCGAGTATAAGCCGAGATTTTCAGCCCACTTTTTTGGGCTGAAGGTGACCCTCTCGGCTTATACTCGAGTCATTGGCAGCGGGGGGGTTGGCGGGGGAGGGGGAGCGGCGCGGTGACATACTCACCTGTTCCTAGCTCGGTCCCTGCATGTTCGATGGTTTCTGGGAGCCGGCGGTATCTTCCTGTGTTCAGCGGTCACGTGAACACATCACGTGACCGCTGAACACAGGAAGATGCCGCCGGCTCCCGGAGACCATCTGACAGTGAGACGCTGCCAGGGACCGTCCGTGAGCAGGTGAGTATATCGGGGGAGGTGAGCAGTGCGCGATAGTCACCTTCCTCGTTCCATCGCTGCGCGCCGCTCTCTCTTCCATCCTCTGCACCGTTCAGGTCAGAGGGCGCGATGACGCGATTAGTGTGCGCGCCGCCCTCTGCCTGAACAGTCAGTGCGGAGGATGGAAGACAGAGCAGCGCCTGGAACGAGGAAGGTGACTATCGCAAGTGCCGGGGCCGGAGCGAAGAGAGGTGAGTATGTGATTTTTTTTTTATTATTATTATTATTTTAATCGCAGCAACAGCATATGGGGCCACAATGTTTGGAGCTTCTATGGGGCCACAATGTTTGGAGCTTCTATGGGGCCACAATGTTTGGAGCTTCTATGGGGCCACAATGTTTGGAGCTTCTATGGGGCCACAATGTGTGGAGCATCTATGGGGCCACAATGTGTGGAGCATCTATGGGGCCACAATGTGTGGAGCATCTATGGGGCCACAATGTGTGGAGCATCTATGGGGCCACAATGTGTGGAGCATCTATGGGGCCACAATGTGTGGAGCATCTATGGGGCCACAATGTGTGGAGCATCTATGGGGCCACAATGTGTGGAGCATCTGTGGGGCCACAATGTGTGGAGCATCTGTGGGGCCACAATGTGTGGAGCATCTGTGGGGCCACAATGTGTGGAGCATCTGTGGGGCCACAATGTGTGGAGCATCTGTGGGGCCACAATGTGTGGTGCATCTATGGGGCCACAATGTGTGGAGCATAATGTGTGGATCATCTTATGGGGCCATCAACCTTTATGCAGCATTGTATGGGGCAAATGTTTCTATAGAGCTTCTTATGGGGCCTTTATTAACCTTTGTGCAGCATTATATGGGGCGTATTTTGTATGGAGCATCTTATGGGGCCCATCATGAACAGTATGGAGCATTATATGGGGCTCCTGATTCAATATGGATAGTCAAAAACACATAACCTACTGATGTCTCAATTAATTTTACTTTTATTGGTATCTATTTTTATTTTTGACATTTACCGGTAGCTGCTGCATTTTCCACCCTAGGCTTATACTCGAGTCAATAAGTTTTCCCAGTTTTTTGTGTCAAAATTAGGGGGGTCGGCTTATACTCGGGTCGGCTTATACTCGAGTATATACGGTAGGTATATGCATTTTCTTGTTTGCACTTTGCACTAGGCACTTTTGTCAGCATTTTTATAGCATCTCTCACATAGAGTTCATATTACCATTATTTATTTATTCATTTATGTATGAGTGCTTCATAGTGTGCTCTTAGGCTACGTTCACATTTGCGGTGTGCGCCGCAGCGTCGCCGCCGCAACGCACAGCGCAAATGTGAACACATGCACAACGCTGCTTTTTGCGCCGCATGCGTCCTTTTTTCCATTGATTTTGGACGCAGCAAAAATGCAACTTGCTGCGTCCTCTGCGCCCCGACGCGGGCGCCGCAGGGACGCATGCGGCGCAAAAAGCAAGTGCACCGCATGTCCATGCGCCCCCATGTTAAATATAGGGGCGCATGACGCATGCGGCGCCGCTGCGGCGCCCGCCGCGAATGTGAACGTAGCCTTATGCATTTTTGGGCAAAATCCTTAATCATCATTGCGACATTTATATTTTCTTGGACAATGTCCATAGGTTTTCTCCGTAGTGTGTTCTTCTTTTTGTGTGGCTTGCTTTACATTTTATTATATTATTTTAAGGTATATATTTAATAAAATTTATTATATGAACATTTGCTTTTTTCGTTTTTTCTACATTTATAGGACATGTCATCACTTTCCCAAATCATTATGAAAACATTTACAGCACACCCTGCATTGTACTACTGTACCCAATTTATTCTATTTTATATATTTTAGGACCATTTTATACCAACTCCACAGCCCTACTGAGGGGTCTAGTTTCCAAAATGGGGTCACTTTTGGGAGATTCCCACACATCTGGGGTTCTCGAAATGGGACATGGCATCCGCTAATTATTCCAGCAAATTTTGCTTTAAAAAAGCAAAAAGGCACTCCTTCCGTGCTGTCATGCCCCCCATACATGCTCAGGAGAATTGCACGACAAATTTTGTGGTCCATTTTTTTCCTGTTACCCTTATGAAAATAAAAAATTGGGTCTAAAGTACTTTTACATTTTTCAAAAAAAAAAAAAAGTTTTTCTGTTTTTTTTTTCCTTCCACACTCTCTAAAAATCCATGTGAAGCACCTGAAGGGTTAATAACTTCTTGAATGTGGTTTTGAGCACCTTGAGGGGTGCAGTTTTTAGAATGGTGTCACTCTCAGGTATTTTCTGTCATATAGACCCCTCAAAGTGACTTCAAATGTAATATGGTCCCTTTGAAAAAAAATAAATAAATATAAATTGTAAATTTGGCTTAAAAAAGAGAAATCACTGGTTGACTTTTAACCCTTGTAACTTCCTAACACAAAAAGTTTCAAATTGTGGTGATGTAAAGTAGACATGTGGGAAATGTTAACTATTTTGTGTGATATAACTCTGATTTAAGGGCACAAAAATTAAGTTTGGAAATTGCTAAGTTTTCTCCAAATTTCCACTTTTTCCGCAAATAAACACAAGTCATATAGAAGAAACTTTACCACTATCATGAAGTACAATATGTCATGAAAAAACAGTCTCAGAAGCAGTGGGATCCATTAAAGCATTCCAGAGTTATAACCTCAAAGTGACAGTGGTCAGAATTGTAAAATTTGGCCTGGTCATGAAGGTGAAAACAGGCTTGGGGGTGAAGAGGTTTAAAACATGCAAATCAGCTAAGTATTGTGCTTTCTCTTCAGTATCACTATTTTGCTGAACAATGCGTGAGTAGTATAAATATTCCAAGATCAATAACTATTTTTTTTTTTTTTTTTTTTTGTCTTGCAGATTTAAAATCATGGCGGGCCAAAGGATGACCCGTGAAACTTTTGATGCAGTAGTACATGAGAGAATGAAAAGATACCGTGTAAGCATGGACCAAGCCATGACAGATACTCTTCGGGAGTTGGAGAGTGAGTAATTTTAACTGTAATGGTATTTGCTAAATATTTCCTTATTTGACATTGTGACGCTATTGTGTGATTATAGGTGAAAAAATGCTTGGATCAGCATGTTAAATTGACTGCATCTAAAAACTCTCATGGTTTAATAACCATGCGGTCATGAAGTGAAACGGTTTACTGTGGTGTGCAATCTTTGGCAATGAAAATGCTTTTGGCTGCAGACAGTTTAAAATCTATTTCACTCCACTATTTTTGGATTTTCCAGTACACTATATGGTAAAATCAATGGGGTCATTCAAAAGTACAACTCATCCCATAAAAAAAACAAGCCCTCATACGGCCATATTGACTGAAAATAAAAAAAGTTATGGCTCTGGGAAGAAGGGGAGGAAAAATTGGGGACTGGGCACTGTAGTCTAGTTGGACAGGTGGGACCCTTGCAGTTTCTACCTGTTCACTAGGCCTGTTTCACACGTCAGTGGCTCCGGTACGTGTGGTGACAGTTTTCTCACGTACCGGAGACACTGACTCACGTAGACACATTAAAATAAATGTGTGTCTGCACATGTCAGTGTGTTTTCACGTACCGTGTCCGTTTGAAAAACACGGAGACATGTCAGTGTTCGTGGGAGCGCACGGATCACACGGACCCATTAAAGTCAATGGGTCCGTGTAAACACGTACCGCACACGGATGCTGTCCGTGTGCCGACTGAGTACCACACGGACAGTGCAGGAGACAGCGCTACAGTAAGCGCTGTCCCCCCAGCTTGTGGTGCTGAAGCCGCCATTCATTCCTTCTCTCCAGCAGTGTTCGCTGGAGAGAAGGAATGGAATAAAACATTGATTTTATTATTTTTGTGTTTAAAATAAAGATCCTTGTCACCTGCCGCCTCCCACCCCCTATGCGCCCGCCCGTTGGCATTAAAATACTCACCCAGCTCCCTCGATGCTTCCTCTCAGCGCCGCAGCTTGTCCTGTATGAGCGGTCACGTGGTACCGCTCATTACAGTGATGAATATGCGGCTCCACCCCTATGGGTGTACCACGTGACCGCTCATACAGGACAAGCTGCGGCGCTGAGAGGGAGCTGGGTGAGTGTTTTAATACCAGCGGGCGAGCGCATAGGGGGTGGGAGGCGGCAGGTGACAAGGATCTTTATTTTAAACACAAAAATAATTAAAAAAAACATTGATTTTTCATTCCTTCTCTAGCGAACACTGCTGGAGAGAAGGAATGAATGGCGGCTTCAGCACCACATGCTGGGGGGACAACGCTTACTGTAGCACTGTCTCCTGCACGGTCTGTGTGGTACTCAGGCGGCACAAGGCTGCCGCATGTGTGCCACACTGATGTGCCACGTGAGCACACGGATAACTCCGGTACCTATTTATTTTTTTTATTTTTTTTCCGGTACCGGAATTATCTGGACGTGTGAGACTGGCCTTAGATTGACAGGTCTCAGCCTTTTTAGGCATATAGACAGAGACCTGTCACCCCAAGTTAGCAGGTGAGGTGAAGCCACCAGGGACTTGTCCAACTTTTCTACAGCTGTTATTAAAGTACGGTATGTTTCTCTGAAACACTGTAGCCAAACATACATGGCTGAGGTCATACAGCCGCTGTCTAATAAATGCTGCCCATTCCACAGGCAATATGAAACAACTGCCCGGTTCATGTTAGCCATCTGTCTATCAAGCTGAGAAATTGAGTGTTTTTAACAGATTCTTCTGTAAAGTTCAATGTTTTTGAGGAAAAAAGTCTCAGAATCACTTCAGTAATTAGAAGTGTTAAAAAATTATACCCATACAGTGTCTACAGAGCTGCTATTTAGCCTGTTTAAGCAGAATGATAAATAGTGATGGGGACTGAACAATAACTAATATGATTCTGTCCCTGTTTTCACAATGAGTACTCAATGTTTAGCTACTTTATACCTAAACATATATCCTTTTTATTCTGATGTTCACATCTTTACTCGCACATGTTGGCTGTGGTATTTAGTACTATTGTAAATTCATGATCTTTGCTTTAATTAGGCCCATCTACAGCAAGAAGATCAATGAATGACATTGATGCTGGTTACAGAGAAAATCAAAGATATTCCTTGCGTGATCTTCCTCACAGTTCTGTAGATAGAAACTGGGATATGGCGATGAGAAGAGAGAGTTTTTCAGACCTGCCTCATCATGATATGGATAGGGACCCTTCTGGTGGAAGAAACTTGAAAATTTTGGACAGATGTGTAGAACCAGTTGGAAAGGAGCGGTTATATCGAGAAGATCCAAATGTTGCAAATCGCCGTATCAGTGAATTCGAAGACTTAAGATCATTGAACAGAGGAGAATTCTTGCCTAGAAGTTGGGAAGTTGACCACCCTCTTCATGGGTCTGAAATCCTTAGGGATGTTCATCCATCTCAGAGTGGGGATGTTTTCCAGACACTAGGCCCTGTGAAACTGATGTCCATAAAGTGCGGAGACAAGCAAGGCCCTGTAACACAGCAGGCCCAGAGGTTAGATACTAAAGGTAGTGATTTTCGCAAAAAAAATGAAGAATTTAACTTGCGCATTGTGAAATGGGCTAAATTTTCTTCTAAGGATGATGATGTGGAGACTGTGAGATATCACAAGCATCTGTTCAAAGTGAAGAGTGAAGCATGTAAGATGATGGTGGATTGTTTTAAAGGCCAAATGATGACATACTACAGAGAGATGTGCTTTACTCATGTACGTTCTTTAAATCATACTGCCTTGAAGAGTCCCAAAATTGACAATGAATTGTTGGATTTGTTGATGGCAACAAGAACTGTGTCAACCAAGAATGATTTTTTTGAAGTGATCAAACCATTTGACAAGGATATGATGAATATCCAGAACCGTTTGATAAAATGTGCAACACCTTTGCTGCTTGCCTCTAATATATTTGAACTGAAGTATTCTTTAGATACAGACCCAAGATTACATAGAGCCTTGGAGAATATTGTATCAATGTGCCGGAAGTCTATCGTTCTCATAGGTCAGACATTTGCGTTGATTTCCACTGCCAGACAGAATAATGTCCTTGAAGTGCTTGGTGTCCATGAATCAAGTCTGTGTCCTGCAGATTATCCAAATTTCAAGAATTTTTTTCTTTTTGGAAGTGATTTCATTTTACAATTGAAAAATTGGCTAAAAAACAAAGCCAATAAATTAACCTTAAAATCCACAACTAAGCCAGATGTTAACACTGTAAAGGTTGTAAAAACAGAAGAAGTAAAGACATCAAGTGCAGGTTAGTACTTCAATAATTCTGCAATAGTAAATATATATGGATTGTCTGAAATTGCAGGCTTTTTCCCAACTCTAAAAGAAAAAAAAAAATAATAATAATAAAAAAAAAAATCTTGCATGCACATCTTTCACCATATTTTTATTATTTTTTTTTTTTTTTTTTTACAAATTGAGACCTTTATTTTTATAAAGGCACAATTCTCCATTCCTACAATCATGTATTTCTCTATATTCAGACTTGCACTTGTTTGTTTTTTTTGTTTATATTGTTCCAAAGCAGTCATAAGAGGGGGAAAAAACCAGCTATAGTTTTTTTTTTTTTTTGTTTTTTTTTTATTTGGCTGCTATGCGTATATCTGTGTGCCTACATGGTTACAGACTATAAAGTCTAGTATAAAGTTTGATACTGCATGACTAGTTGAGCAATAAGTAGCAGTAGAAATTGTTTTATAATATTTGGAAAAATACCTGTTAACGTGTGTGAGTGGTATGATGAAAGCTGTCTTATTTTCAACTTATGAGTTCTTAGAAGTGCCTAAAATTTTCTCCTTTATATTAAAAAAAGGGAAAGCTGCTGATCCGAAAGTTATTGCTTCTATTGATAAACTTCTAGAAAATGCAAAGAAAGCAAACCAGGCTGATAAAGAAAAGTCTCCATTTTGGTAAGGACTTACAATATCACATACAGATTTTTCCATACAAAGCAAAACTATATGAAGTCAGTGGGTTGATGGCATATCACTATGACATGCTGCTTTTTTATTGGGATTTAGCATAATTCAGTCCTGCAAAGCACTAGTGAACTGTTGGACAGAGGAACAGCAGCACAGCTTCATTTAAAGGGTTTTTGCTATCCTATCTGCAAATGGCATGATGTAGTGGTGGATACCTTGATTCCAGCCGGGGTTTTGGAGTCAGTGTCTGTGTCTCTCTTTGGTGGAGTAGGTATAAAATGGACTGACTCCTAAAATATATAATACTGCATTGTACTACTATACCCAATTTATGTGCTGTAAATGTTTTCATAATTTTGGAAAGTTTTTATTTGTCCTATAAATGTCTGTTCAGTTCCTGATCTAAGGATCTGGGCTTTTAGGTGAGATGAATCTGTGCTGCACTTTATGTACATGCTCAGTAGTGAGGCAGTGCTGTGGTGTCGGAGTGGGAGGTTTGGCTTACCGACTCCACAGCCCTGATTCCAGCAAATAAAATCACTGTCTACCTGTTGCACATATCTACCAGTTCTCTGAATATTGTGCTAAGTATATCCCCACCCACGCCACTGATTGGCATTGTTTTGCTTATACACAGAAATCTGTCAAGTGTTGGGGGCAGGGTTATACAGAGCTCAAGAATATGGGGGCCCAAATGAAGGAGCGGCAAGTAGTTCTCTAATAATAATTGCCTGATGCATCGCTGGAATCGGCTCATTATGCTGCTCTCGGATTTGGGATCAAAAACCTGGTGACATTTTCTTTAAGGGATGACAGCAATTCTGAGCAAAGCCTCTGTCTATAGTTATGGTTTAATAGTACCGTATTTTCTCTAGTCACCTTCCACGACGGCATATGGAGGTTGTCTCTTTGCCCTAATGGGGAACAGGAAACACAGAGGTTAAAAGGACCTCCCACCTCCCACTTGCCAGTGTCTTTCCTGTTCCCCATGGGACAGGGAGAGGTTTTCTTCATGTGCTATAGTGGCCGGTGGCTACGGTACCTTAATTGCAGGCGCTGCCTGTCTAGCCGGGCAGCAGATGGTCGCCTCTGGCCTCCTCCTTGTGCTGCTCCCGTTGTCCTGCTCGCAGGTCCTCGGGACCCCCTCCCGGCCTTCCCGCGCCCCCACGAGGGCAAAGCAGGCCTGGGTTCCCTGACCGGGCTCCTCCTGGAGCTGCCCGGCGTCGTCCTCCTCCATGCTGCCGGCTCAGCGTTCCGGAAGTGACGACGGCGGTTCGCGCACGTCACTTCCGGTTTCTTCATACACTCAGAAGCCGGTACTTCCGGGTTTCGCCGGCCGGCGTGTCGGACCGCATAGCTCCCTCACCTGGATCCTGGAGGGGGAGGGGGATTAATCGCTGGAGCAGGTGCTAGGACGGCGTCCATAAAAGCCTGCTGAACCACCACTGAGGTAAGGCTATCTCCTTCAGTATGGATGGTTCTTCATGCCCCGTATCTGCGGAGCCCAGCGCCACCCCTGCCTCTGTAAGTGTTGCAGGGATGGGATCCGGGAGGAGTGTAGCAGGGGTTTGAAGTCCTCACCCCTCTCTCCCTTATATATTTCAGGGAGAAAAACCTGCCCCTAAAGGTGCCTATAGGAAAAAGTGCCCTATCTGTTCCACTAAATGTCCTCCTAACTGGGACAAGAAACTCTGTCAGTCATGTACCGACAGAATAATAAGAGCTGAGCAGCCATCATTGCTGGATGAGATTCGCTCACTGGTGAAACAGGAGGTACAATCTTCTCTGGCAGCTTTTACACCTCCACCCCCTCCTCCATCTCCGCAACCACAACCTCATTCCCCGGCTAAGAGGAAGATTCAGGTTGTGGAATCCGACTCTGATTCGGACCTCTCTCATGCCTCATCTGTGGGCTGGGAGGATCCAAGATCACCTAAAGCTGAGGACCGCAGTCCATACAGGATCAGATGTTTGGTGGTCTTTCATCGGAGAAGAGAGTGGGCTTCCCAGTTCATCCCAATATTATCAGTATGATTAATCAGGAATGGGAACTACCTGAGAGGCGTCTCAGTACCCCCTCAGAAATGAAGCACAGATTTCTGCTTGAGGACGACCTTAAATTAGATATTCCCAAGGTCGATGTGCAGGTGGCTAGAGTCGCCAAGCGAACTGCACTCCCCTTTGAGGATTCTTCTCAATTGAAGGATCCCATGGATAGAAAAATTGAAAGTCTCCTCAGAAAATCATGGGAAACTTCTGCATCTGTCCTTAAGGCTAACGTCGCCTCCACCTGTGTGGCAAGAGCCCTCTCCTGCTGGCTCGAAAAATTAGAGAATCACGTATCTCAAGGTACCTCAAGAGGCGAGATATTGGATTCCCTACCCATTCTGCACAAAGCTACAGGGTATTTGGCGGATGCTTCTCTGGAATCTGTAAGAGTCGCCGCCAGATCCCTGGTACTTTCCAACTCTGCCAGAAGAGCCCTCTGGCTTAAACTATGGAGTGGGGATATTACCTCTAAATCTAAACTCTGCACCTTTAAAGGAGACTACGTCTTTGGTCCTTCTCGATATTCTCGATAAAGCCACCGACAAAAAGAAAGCGCTCCCCGAGCAAAAACAGCCTAGGAAACGTTTTTTTTTTTTTTCGTGGCCCACAACCTCAGCCCTCTCAAGCAAGAGGCAAAGGAAAAACCGGCAGGTGGAGCTATGCAAAGGGTAGGGGAAAGAATATTTTTGTCCCGCAACAGCAGCAGCAACAACAGTCCCAGCAGGACAAACAATGACTCCGACCCGGTGGGGGGAAGACTCTCAAGATATGTGGATCAGTGGGAGGATATCACTAGCTCCCACTGGGTTCTCAATATCATCAAGGAGGGCCTGTTAATAGAGTTAATTTCTCCCCCACCTCAGGGTCTAAAAGTCACTTCCCTTCCATCATCAAGGGATCGCAGCCTATTGTCTTTAGGTCTCAGAGACCTGATCAAATCAAATGTAATTTCCCCAGTCCCACAATCAGAGTGGGGAAAAGGTCACTATTCCCGACTCTTCCTGGTCCCCAAACCTTCGGGAGACGTCCGGATTATTATAAACTTAAAGGGTCTGAACCAGCACGTGAAGTATCGCAAATTCAAGATGGAGTCCATAAATCTGCGATTCCTCTGATAGAACATCACTCTTTTATGGCTACCATCGATCTCAAGGATGCGTATTTCCACATCCCTATTCACCCGAGACACAAGAAATATCTCAGGTTTGCGATACAGGGGAGTCATCGGGTGGAGCACTATCAGTTTGGAGTCCTTCCCTTCGGCATTTCATCAGCACCGAGGGTGTTCTCCAAGGTGATGGCAGAAGTAGTGTCATTCATCCGAAAACAAGGTGTCTGTATAGTGCCCTATCTGGACGATCTTCTGATAGTAGCTTCCACCGAGACAACCCTGATATCCCATGTGTCTACCACCCTAGACGTTCTGAGATCCCTAGGTTGGATTCCAAACCTACAAAAATCTCAGCTTCAACCTGCAAAAACCAGGAGATTTCTAGGAGTAATGCTAGACTCAGCAAGACAAATGTCCTTCCTCCCGGACGATCACAGACTTCCCCTCCTAACAAAAATCAGGAAGTTCAAAGAAATGAGGTCCCCTACTCTGCGAGAGGGAATGTCGCTGTTGGGCTCCATGACAACCTGCATACAGTCGGTGGCTTGGGCTCAAGCTCACTCAAGGACTCTTCAAGCCCACATTCTAGACAACTGGGATGGTCGACCTGGCACTCTTACCAAGAGGATCCACACTCCGGGCAGAGTGAAAGCCTCTTTAACATGGTGGATGAAACCCAGGAACCTTCTGAAAGGAGTATCCTGGATTCAGTCCCCTCTAACCACCATCAAAACAGATGCCAGCAAGAGGGGCTGGGGAGCCATAGTAGACCATGTCCCCTATCAGGGCCAGTGGAGTCAATCGATTTCCGAAAAATCATCAAATTTCAGGGAGCTCAAAGCTGTGGAAGAGACCCTGCTAGCGGCAAGTCGTCAGATTTCAGGTCAACATGTACAGATATACTCAGACAACATGACCACGGTGGCCCATATCAGGCACCAGGGCAGTACAAGAACCCTCAGTCTAATAAAGATCTCCGCTCAAATCTTTTCTTGGGCCGAAAAGCACCTACTATCCCTGACAGCAATCCACCTCAAGGGAACTACAAATATTCAGGCAGACTACTTAAGCCGACAGGAAATCCATCCTGGCGAGTGGAGCCTGGATCCTCAAACATTCAACATGTTGGTACACAGATGGGGTCATCCAGACGTCGACCTCTTCGCCTCTCACCAGAACGCAAAGGTCGAAACCTTTTTTTCCTTGAACCCAAGAGGCAGTCCCAGGGGGTTGGATGCTCTAACCCAAGGTTGGCCGTTTCATCTAGCTTATGCTTTTCCGCCAATCCCAATCCTTGCCAAGGTTCTACGGAAGATACGCCTAGAAAGAACTCCAACTATCCTGATAGCTCCATTGTGGCCCAAAAGGAGTTGGTTCAACCTGATTATCCATCTACAAGTGGATGGACCAGTAATATTGCCGATAAAGCACGATCTTCTTTCTCAGGGTCCCATTCTCCACCCAGACCCTCAGAAGTGGAGCTTGGCGGCGTGGTTGCTGAAACCCAGGTTTTAAGAGCTAAAGGACTATCAATCCCGGTCATAGCTACGCTACAAAAATCAAGGAAACCTGTAACCAACGCCATCTACAATAAAATTTGGAAAAAGTTTTCTTCATTCTGTCTGCCTAACCTTCCAGACCCTCTCAAGCCTAATATACCTATCATATTGGACTTTTTACAAAAAGGCTTGGAAATAGGTCTCAGGCCTAGTACCCTCAAGGTACAAGTCTCGGCACTTAGCTCGGTCTTTGATCAAGATTTAGCGAGTCATCGCTGGATTAAAAGGTTTATGACATCAGCTACTAGAATGAATCCTAGAAAACAAATCATAGTTCCCCCATGGGATCTCAATGTAGTTCTCCAAGGTCTGACAGGTCCACCCTTTGAACCGCTATCCTCTTGTTCTCCACAAAACCTAGCTTATAAAGCCGTGTTCTTGGTAGCCATTACTTCAGCCAGAAGGATTGGTGAATTACAGGCCTTGTCTACAAGAGAACCTTATCTTCTAGTAAGAGATGATTCAATTGTGCTTCGTCTTGATCCATCCTTTCTTCTGAAGGTCATCTCTGACTTTCATCGTTCTCAAGAGATTTTTCTACCAACCTTTTGCCACAATCCAGCAAACCTGGAAGAAAGAAGATTCAACACCTTGGATGTCCGGCGCATCCTTCTACAGTACTTGGACCACACCCGCACGTTCAGAATTGATCATAACCTATTTGTCCATCTCTCAGGACAAAACAAGGGGAAAAAAGTAGCCAAAAGTACCATCGCTACATGGATCAAGAAAGCTATAACGGAAGCCTACCTCGCTCAAAATAAATTGCCTCCAGTAGGGGTCAAAGCCCATTCAACCAGATCTACATCGGTTTCCTGGGCAGAAAGAGCAGGCGCATCTCCGGAGCAGATTTGCAGGGCAGCAACGTGGTCTTCACTCCATACCTTCTCTAAACATTACAGACTGGATGTATTGTCCAATAAGGACTTAGCCTTCGGCCGTAAAGTACTCCAGGCCGTTGTCCCTCCCTAGTGCCAAATTAGTTGGTATTCCTCCATATGCCGTCGTGGAAGGTGACTAGAGAAAATAGAATTATTCTTACCGTTAATTCGGTTTCTAGGAACCTTCCACGACGGCACTAATTTCCCGCCCAATATATATTCCTGGATTAGTTCTGGGATTTTAAAGGTAAACCAGTGCAATGGTCTCGGTTGTAAGTCACTGGCAAGTGGGAGGTCCTTTTAACCTCTGTGTTTCCTGTTCCCCATTAGGGCAAAGAGACAACCTCCATATGCCGTCGTGGAAGGTTCCTAGAAACCGAATTAACGGTAAGAATAATTCTATTTTCCGGCGTATAAGACGACTTTTTAACCCCTGAAAATCTTCTTAAAAGTCGGGGGTCGTCTTGTACGCCGGGAATCGCCTTGTACGCCGGGTGTATATGGTGGGGGGGGGAGTGGTCCTGATGACGACGAGGGGGCGTCTCACAGGAAAGTGAGTATCCCCCATTACCTTATCGTAGCGCTGCAGCGTGGGGTCTCTGTGCTGGGAGCGGTGGCTGCTGTGCTGTGGTGTGGCGGCTCCTCTTCTGCAGTGTGGGGCCTCTGGTGCTGTGGGGCGGTGGCGGCGGCGTATCTTCATGCAGTCGGGGCTCCTCCGGCATCTCAAAGCCTGGAAGCCCCGCCGGCAACTCCATCGGTGTAATGCGGTGGCCTCCGGGAAAATGGCCGCTGCCTAGATTCAGATCTCGTGTCCCGAGATTTCGGGACGAGATCTGATTCTGAGCATGCGCAGCCCCCAGCGGCCATTTTCCCGGAGGCCACCGCATCGCACCTATTGAGCTGCCTCCGGGAAAATGGCCGCTGCTCAGATTCAGATCTCGTCTCCCGAGATCTCGGGACGAGATCTGAATCTGAGCAGCGGCCATTTTCCCGGAGGCCACCGCATTGTACCGATGGAGTTGCCGGCGGGGCCTCCAGGCTTTAATGAGATGCCGGAGGAGCCCCGACTGCATAAAGATACGCCGCCACCCCACAGCACAGAGGCCCCACACTGCAGAAGAGGAGCCGCCGCACCACAGCACAGCAGCCGCCGCTCCCAGCACAGAGACCCCACGCTGCAGCGCTATGATAAGGTAATGGGGGATACTCGCTTTCCTGTGAGACGCCCCCTCGTCGTCATCAGGATCACTCCTCCCCCCCCCCCAAAAGGCACATATTCACCGGCCCTATAAGACGACATACGGTGTATAAGAAGACCCCCGACTTTTAAGAAGATTTTATTTTTTAACTTTAATAGTAAAGTTGGGGGGTCGTCTTATACGCCGGAAAATACGGTAATAATAACCCCTTATCGACCGCCAATACTCATAAAAATGCCTTAATACCACAACTGCTATTCCCCGACCCCCTCCTCTGAGATCGGCTGGCTGGCAACCGCAGGGATTTTTTATTTATTGGTCCCTGACTTTTGATTACTGTGACAGACCCACAGCATTCGTCCGGCCTCAAGGACACAATGGAGAAGAGATCAGAGAATCTCCTCAAGAAGGCCTGGGAGTCGTCATCGGCCATTATGAAGACTAGTATAGCGTCTGTCTCGGTGGCCAGATTAATGAGTCTATGGGTCGAGGAATTAGAAGACCAGATTACGAATAAAACTCCTAGAGAATAAATTCTGAAGTCGTTACCTTTATTGAAAATGGCAACTGATTTTTATGGCAGACTCCTCAGCAGAATCGGTCCGATTCGCTGCAAGAAACAATGCACTATCCAATGCAGCAAGACGAGCTCTGTGGCTTAGGTCATGGTCAGGAGATGCCCAATCAAAGAACGAGCTTTGTTCAATACCTTTCTCCGGCCTACATATATTCGGTCCAGTTCTGGACGAACTACTTAAAAAAGCATTGGATAAAAAGAAAGGCTTTTCCCTAAAGAGATGCCGAAGAAAATGCTGCCCTTTCAGAGGACTCATTCCCATCCCTGGCAGGACTATAAAGGGAAAGGGAAAACTGGAAGGTGGAGTTATCCTAAAGGCGGTAAGGGTAGAAGGTCCTTCCAGGATCAAAGGCCAAGGTCCAGCAGACAATGACGCCAGAAGGGTTGGTGCACTTCCTGGAAAACAGGCAAGAAAACATCCGGAATTCTTGGATTCTAAGCACAGTGGAGCAGGGATACAGAATTCAGCCAGTTAACAACCCCCCCCAGAGGTTTTCTGACTCAAACCCAGTCCCCGGCAGTTCAGCAAAGACTCCTGAATGATATACAGGACCTTCTACAATTGAAGGCCATAGTTCCAGTTTCCCACTCTTAAAGGTTAAGGGGACATTATTCAAGCCTGTTTTCTATAAAGAAACCAGGTGGGGAGTATCGGACAATAATAAATCTCAAACCACTAAACCTGTGGGTGGCCTACAAGCAATTCAAAATGGAGTCCCTCAAATCCGTTATACCGCTAATCTCGAAGGGCTCAGTAATGAGCACATTAGATTTAAGAAGGTGCCTACTACCATGTGCCTATCCACGCCTCCTTTCAGCAATACCTCAGGTTTGCTATAAAAGACAAAGATCGAATACAACACTCAGTTCAGGTGCCTAACATTCGGTCTCTCTTATGCCCCTCAAATCTTCACCAAACTCATGGCAGAGGTTATGGCCTTCCTAAGAGAAAGGGAAACATCTAATAGTTCCTTACTTGGACGACATCCTGCTCATAGCGGACTCTCCACAACAGATGGAAGAATATTTGACGACAACCGTGTCAGTCCTCGAGAGACTAGGGTGGCTAATCTAAAAAAAAAAAAATCAGATTTCAGACCAGAAACAAAGAAGCTGTTTCTCGGAGTTCTCCTGGATTCAACACCGGAACAATCATACCTCCCGCAGCACAAACCATAATCAATCAGAAAGGCGATTCAGATGATACAGAGACGAAAATACATCTCCATAAGGAAAGCCATGAGGGTCTGATGACTTCATGTATTCCCAGTGTCCAATGGAGCCAGTACCATTCAAGACACTTACAGCAAGAGGTCCCTTCACCATGGAATGGGAGAGAGACCTCACTGGGCAACAGGATGCGGTTATCCAAAGAGGCAAAAAGAAAGGAAGACCATGGAGACTATTTCCGTGTGTGAACATCACTATGGACACAAGCTTGAGGCTGGGGGGCGGACATGGAGGAAAGTTACCTCCAAGGAGCTTGGCCCGCATCATTACGCAACAGGTCGTCAAACTACAGAGGGCTCAGAGCAATCTGGGAAGCACTAAAGAGATATCGGGAAGAGTTAAAGGACCTGGATGTCCGAATCTTCTCAGGCAACTCGATAACAGTAGCCTTCCTACTACATCAGGGAGGTCCAAGACACTGTCACTAACAGAACTTTTCAGACGCAATATTTTCCTGGGCAGAACTCACAGTAAAATCAATCACTGCTGTTTCAATTAATCTTTCCCCAATCTCTTAATCACCACTTTGATCATTCTTCCCGTGTCATTCCCTCAGATTATTATTATTTTTTTTTAAACTTTCATTCTTTACCGTTAGGGTTTTTCAAAAGTTAAAAATATATATCTAACTAGCTGTACTACCCGGCTTCGCCCGGGTTAATGACTGCTGTTAGCAAAATAGAATGTGTTAACAAAAATTTATTCTGCACACAAAAACCACAAAACAAATAGATAGAAATGTAATTATTAAAAGGCAAAAACTAAGCTAATAAAAGCATTTCTTAACATATATTAGCTTTGTTATACTGAGAATGTCTTTGTTGCCTATATTAACCAATCAGAGCTCAGATTAATTAACTGTAGCAAAATAGAAGCTGAGCTGTGATTGGTTGCTATTGGCAGCCTGATAAATCCCCAGCCAACAGGAAGCCCTCCCCCCTGCAGTATATATTAGCTCACACATACACATAATAGACAGGTCATGTGACTGACAGCTGCCGTATTTCCTATATGGTACAATTGTTGCTCTTGTAGTTTGTCTGCTTATTAATCAGATTTTTATTTTTGAAGGATAATACCAGACTTGTGTGTGTTTTAGGGCGAGTTTCATGTGTCAAGTTGTGTGTGAGTTGCGTGTGGCGACATGCGTGTAGCGACTTTTGTGAGATGAGTTTTCTGTGGTGACATGCGTGTAGCAACTTTTTGTGTCGAGTTGCATGTGACAGGTTAGTGTAGCAAGTTGTGTGCAGCAAGATTTGTGCATGGCGAGTTTTGCGCGTGGCGAGTTTTATGTGTGGTGCGTTTTGAGTATGTGCAAGTTTTGTGTGAGGCAACTTTTGCATGTGGTGCAACTTTTGTACATGTGGCAATTTTTCTGTGTGTGCAAGTTTTGCATGAGGTGAGTTTTCCATGAGGTGAGTTTTGCACGTGTGGCGAGTTTTGGGTGACCCTAGTTTTGCATATGGCGAGTTTTGCATGTAGCGAGTTTTGCGCGTGGCGAGTTTTGAGTGGTGACTTTTGTGTTTCGACTTTTATGTTTCGACTTTTATGTGGCGAGGTTGGTGTGTGTGTGTGTGGTGAAATGTGTGCTGAGGGTGGTATATGTGTTCAAGCACGTGGTAGTGTGTGGCGCATTTTGTGTGTGTTCATATCCCCGTGTGTGGTGAGTATCCCATGTCGGGGCCCCACCTTAGCAACTGTACGGTATATACTCTTTGGCGCCATCGCTCTCATTCTTTCAGTCCTCATTGTTCACATCTGGCAGCTGTCAATTTTCCTCCAACACTTTTCCCTTCACTTTTTCCCCATTATGTAGATAGGGGCAAAGTTGTTTGGTGAATTGGAACGCGCGGGGTTAAAATTTCACCTCACAACATAGCCTATGACGCTCTCGGGGTCCAGACGTGTGACTGTGCAAAATTTTGTGGCTGTAGTTGCGACGGTGCAGATGCCAATCCCGGACATACACACATACATACATACATACATACATACATACATACATACATACATACATACATACATACATACATACATACACACATTTAGCTTTATATATTAGATATACCTGTATGTAATCTCCTGTATATAGTATATACCTGTGTCATCTCACCTATATATAGTATATATCTGTCATCTCCTCCTGTATATAGTATATACCTGTATGTCATCTCCTCCTATACATAGCATATACCTGTATGTCCTCTCCTCCTGTATATACTATATACCTGTAGGTAATCTGTTCCTGTATATAGTATATACCTGTGTGTCATCTCCCCCTGTATGTAGTATGTACCTGTATGTCATCTCCTCCTCTATATAGTATATACGTGTGTCATCTCTCCTGTATATAGTATATATCTGTGTGTCATCTCCTCCTGTATATAGTATATACCTGTGTGTCATCTCCCCTGTAAATAGTATATACCTGTGTCATCTCCTGTATATAGTATATACCTGTATGTCATCTCCTCCTGTATATACTTTATACCTGTGTCATCTCTCCTGTATATAATATATGCCTGTCATCTCCCCTGTATATAGTATATACCTGTCATCTCTCCTGTATATAGTATATTTCTGTCTCATCTCCTCCTGTATATAGTATATACCTGTGTCATCTCCTCCTGTATATAGTATATACCTGTGTCATATCCTCCTGTATATAGTATATATCTGTATGTCATCTCCTCCTGTATTAGACCTCGTTCACACGTTATTTGGTCAGTATTTTTACCTCAGTATTTGTAAGCTAAATTGGCAGCCTGATAAATCCCCAGCCTACAGGAAGCCCACCCCCTGGCAGTATATATTAGCTCACACATACACATAATAGACTGGTCATGTGACTGACAGCTGCCGGATTCCTATATGGTACATTTGTTGCTCTTGTAGTTTGTCAGCTTATTAATCAGATTTTTATTTTTGAAGGATAAAACCAGACTTGTGTGTGTTTTAGGGCGAGTTTCGTGTGTCAAGTTGTGTGTGAGTTGCGTGTGGCGACATGCATGTAGCAACTTTGTGTCGAGTTGCATGTGACAGGTTAGTGTATCAAGTTGTGTGCAGCAAGTTTTGCGCATGGCGAGTTTTGCGCGTGGCGAGTTTTATGTGTGGTGCCTTTTGAGTATGTGCAAGTTTTGTGTGAGGCAACTTTTGCATGTGTTGCAACTTTTGTGCATGTGGCAATTTTTCTGCGTGTGCAAGTTTTCCATGTGGCGAGTTTTGCGCGTGGCGAGTTTTGAGCGGCGACTTTTGTGTTTCGACTTTGATGTGGCGAGGTTGGTGTATGTGTGGGGAAATGTGCGCTGACGGTGGTTTATGTGTTCGAGCACGTGGTAGTGTGTGGCGCATTTTGTGTGTGTTCATATCCCAGTGGTGGTGTGGTGATTATCCCATGTTGGGGCCCCACCTTAGCAACTGTACAGTATATACTCTTTGGCGCCAACGCTGTCATTCTTTAAGTCCCCCTTGTTCACATCTGGCAGCTGTTAATTTGCCTCCAACACTTTTCCTTTCATTTTTTCCCCATTATGTAGATAGGGGCAAAATTGTTTGGTGAATTGGAAAGCACGGGGTTAAAATTTCACCTCACAGCATAGCCTATGACGCTCTCGGGGTCCAGACGTGTGACTGTGCAAAATTTTGTGGCTGTAGCTGCGACGGTTCAGATGCCAATCCCGGACACACACACGCACGCACGCACGCACGCACGCACGCACGCACACACACACACACACACACACACACACACACACACTCAGCTTTATATATTAGATATATGTGTGTGTGTGTCCGGGATTGGCATCTGTACTGTCGCAGCTACAGCCACAAAATTTTGCACAGTCACACGTCTGGACCACGAGAGCGTCATAGGCTATGTTGTGAGGCAAAATTTTAACCCCGCGTGTTCCAATTCACCAAACAATTTTGCCCCTATCTACATAATGGGGGGGAAAAAGTGAAGGGAAAAGTGTTGGAGGCAAATTGACAGCTGCCAGATGTGAACAAGGGGGACTTAAAGAATGAGAGCGATGGCGCCAAAGAGTATATACCATACAGTTGCTAAGGTGGGGCCCGGACATGGGATACTCACCACACACGGGGATATAAACACACACAAAATGCGCCACACACTACCACATGCTTGAATACATATCACCCTCAGCACACATTTCACCACACATACACCAACCTCGCCACACAAAAGTCGCCGCTCAAAACTCGACACGCGCAAAACTCGCCACATGCAAAACTAGGCTCACGCAAAACTCACCACACGTGCAAAACTCGCCACGCGGAAAAATTTGCACATGCACAAAAGTTGCAACACATACAAAAGTTGCCTCACACAAAACAAAGCACACCACACATAAAACTCGCCACGAGCAAAACTTGCTGCACACAACTTGCTACACTAACCTGGCACATGCAACTCGACACAAAAAGTTGCTGCACGCATGTCGCCACACAAAACTCATCTCACAAAAGTCGCTACATGCATGTCGCCACATGCAACTCAACACACACAACTTGACACATGAAACTCGCCCTAAAACACACACAAGTCTGGTATTATCCTTCAAAAATAAAAATCTGATTAATAAGCAGACAAACTACAAGAGCAACAATTGTACCATATAGGAAATACGGCAGCTGTCAGTCACATGACCTGTCTATTATTTGTATGTGTGAGCTAATATATACTGCCAGGGGGGAGGGCTTCCTGTTGGCTGGGGATTTATCAGGCTGACAATTTAGCTTACAAATACTGAGGTAAAAATACTGACCAAATAACGTGTGAACGAGGCCTAATACAGGAGGAGATGACATACAGATATATACTATATACAGGGCAGATGACACACACGCATATATACTATATACAGGGGAGATGACACGCAGGTATATACTATATACAGGAGGAGATGACATACAGGTATATACTATATAAAGGAGATGATGACACATATGTATATAGAGGAGGAGATGACATACAGCAGGTATATACTATATACCGGGGAGATGACATACAGGTATATACAGGAGATGACATACAGGTATATACTATAGGAGGAGATGACATAAGGTATATAGTATATACAGAAGAGATGACATACAGGTATATACTATATACAGGAGGAGATGACATACAGCAGGTATATACTATTTACAGGGGAGATGACATACAGGTATATACTATATACCAGGGCTGTGGAGTTGGTAAGCCACAGTTGCGACTCCGACTCCTGGATTTTAGCAGGTTCCGGCTCTGGCTCCGACTCCTTCATAAATGGCAAATTCGTAACAATAAATTTACTGTTGTAAAATATTAATTTCTCGGTCTCCCATGACAGCACTACGGAGAGAGGGGATCCGCCCTTCGGGGACAGGAAACCTACAGATACATAAGGGCGGTACCTCTCCCTCGCATCAGTTGGTTTCCTGTCCCTGAACGGGGAACCTCCTTTCGGCGGTACCTGCAAGGAAGACGTCGTATCCACGGACTGGGACCGGACAGTCGAGTTCTGGCAGCGAGGAGGCTCCTGCCACGGCTGGTCCGGCACCCGAAGCCGCCACCGCTGAGACCGATGTGGTTTTCAGGGTGAGCGGGGGAGAGGCCGCCGCCAGACTCCGACGGACGAAGGGGCGCTGGTCACCCGGAGCTCCTGTGCCGGCTGCTGCACGGGCCGGGTGTAGTAAGATGGCCGCCGCTCCGGAAATGCGGCATCAACTTCCGGGTCATCCCCGCGCGCATGCGCGGCAAGTTCTCCTCTCCCAGGGATGTGTGCAGGACCGGAAGTGACGGAAAACGCCGGAGCTGGCGCCGGATTTAAAAAGGGAGATGGTGCACACATGATTGTCGCACTATCTCCCTTTCACTATGGAGGACAGCGATTCACAGCAGCTGCAGCCAAGGCAGCAGCATCATAAGAAAAATGACCCAAAGAGCTCCAGAAGTGGATCAAGCAGTCGATCCACACAGCGCAGCGGATCTGCTGCAAGGACTAACTCTCCTCCTCAAGAAGCTTCACTTCCAGATCCCGGCCCTCCTCCAGAACCGGTGCCTTCCTCCACATCTGAATGGTGAGTGATCTCCGTGAAAGTACACATTTCCTATAATAGGGCTCCCTCTTCTCCCTTACTAGGGTAAGAAGAGCCTGGAGAAAAAGAAAAATAGAGTTTGCCCCACATGTAACAAAGCTTTGCCGGCAACCTGGGGAAAAAGCTTTGTAAATCTTGTATCCAGCGTTTGTTATGTGAAGAAACCCCTGACTTCGCTTCCGAACTTAAAACCATAATTAGATCGGAAGTTCAGAATGCCCTATTATCCTCCAAAAAAGGGAAGGAAAAGGTGAAGGAGACGGTATATGCTCACTCTGTCCGATCCTCATCTGAGGATGCGGACTCTGATGATTCCAAATCCTCCCTATCTTCCTCTGACGAAGATTCGGGCCGTCACTGCTTCCCATTAGAGGAAGTGGACGCTTTGGTTAAAGCCGTCAGGGCCACCATGGGGGTTGAGGATCCCAGACCCGATAAAACGGCTCAAGACATTATGTTCGGAGGTCTGACACAAAAAAAGCGGAGAGCTTTTCCATTAAACTCCAATGTCCAGACACTAATCAAAAAAGAATGGGAGAAACCGGACAGGAGAAATTCTTCAGTACCCTCGCTGAAAAGAAAGTATCCCTTTGATGATGAAGCGTCCACTTCTTGGGACAAGGCACCCAAATTGGACGTAGCAGTAGCTAAAGCTTCAAAAAAATTCGCGCTCCCATTTGAGGATATGGGTACCCTCAAAGACCCCTTAGACAAAAAAGCAGATACCTTTCTCAAAGGGGCTTGGGAATCGGCTGGAGGTAGCCTGAGACCTGCAGTCGCAGCGACCTGTACCTCCAGGTCTTTGATGGTGTGGGTTGACCAGCTGGAAAGCCAGATCAAGGACGGATCACCCAGAAGTAAATTGTTAGACTCAATTCCTGCAATTAGAGCAGCAGCAGCTTTTCTAGCAGACTCCTCAGCGGACTCAGTACGTCTAACATCCAAGGCCGCTGCTCTCTCCAATGCGGCCAGAAGGACCCTATGGCTTAAAAGCTGGCCAGGGGATCTCCAAACCAAATTAAAGCTGTGTTCTATTCCATGCGAGGGAAACTTCTTATTCGGGGAAACCTTGGATGACATCCTCCAGAAAGCGGGAGACAAAAAGAAGGGGTTTCCAAATCTGGGACCAGCCCCATTTAAACAGTCCTTTCGGAATAGAAAATTTTTTCGTCGAAGACCTCCTAGAGACCAAAATAAATGGGAAGAAGGTAGAAGGCGAGATAGAGGGTACCTCTTTGGCAACACCTCCCGCGACAAAAAACCCACCAAATGACATTGTCCCTGCGGTGGGGGGAAGACTCACCGCATTTCTTCCTGCTTGGAAGAAAATATCCAACAACACCTGGATTCTAAGACTCATTCAATTTGGCCTAAAAATAGATTTCCTTTTCCTCCCCCCTCGAAATTATGTAATAACAAAAATGAGGTCTTCGTCGGTAGAGCAAGCGGCACTAGAGAAAGAGATTATCTCCCTACTGAAGAAAGCTGTAATTCAGGAGATTCCTCCTCAAGAAATGGGGGAGGGGTTTTTCTCCCCTCTGTTTCTAGTACCAAAACCCGACGGGTCCTTTCGGACAATTATAAACTTAAGAAACCTAAACAATTATGTAAGGAATCTCAAATTCAAAATGGAGACAATAAAATCTACAATAAAAATTCTCTTTCCAAATTGCTACATGGTTGTGATAGATCTAACCGACGCATATTACCATGTGCCCATCCACGAGAATTCTCAAAAGTTTCTCAGGATGGCGGTATCCATAAAAGGGAAAATAAGAAACTTCCAGTACAGGGCCCTCCCGTTCGGGATTTCTATAGCTCCGCGGATATTTACAAAAATAGTAGCGGAGATGATGGCCCACATAAGGGAACAGAACATTGTCATAGTCCCTTACTTGGACGACTTTCTTATTGCCAGCGACTCGGCTCAAAATTGCAGACATCAGAGAGACCGGGTAATGACTACTCTGACGGAATTAGGTTGGCTCATAAATATAAAAAAAATCAAAGTTGGAACCCTCTCAGGTACAGGAGTTCCTAGGGTTGACGTTAGACTCCCGGGTTCAAGAATGCCGGCTCCCGGGCCCCAAAAAAGACAAAATTTTGGCCATGATAGCACAAACACTGCAAAACCCCTCCATGACTCTAAGGAGGGCAATGTCTCTACTGGGGTCTCTATCCTCATGCCTGCCGGCGATACCCTTTGCACAATTCCACACAAGGGAGCTTCAGTGGCACATACTAGAATGGCAGGAAATTTAAAAAAAACAATTTGGAAAGCAGGGTCACTCTAAATTCCTCCGTTATTCATTCCCTCCTCTGGTGGGGAAAGAGCCAGAATATTTCAAAAGGGATTCCTTGGGTACCCAAAATATCTCGGGTAATAACAACCGATGCGAGTCCCAGGGGGTGGGGGGCCCACATGGGAAACAGAGTGACTCAGTTCCTGAATTGACCAGTTGCCCTATCAGCATCCTCAAATCAAAAAGAACTCTGGGCGGTGTATCAGGCTCTCCTGTCGTTTCTTCCCTACATACGAGGACATCATGTCTGAATTTTCTCGGACAATATAGTGACAGTAGCTTACATAAATCACCAGGGGGGAACAAGGTCTTGGTCACTGATGAATTCCTCCGCCAAAATTCTCCGCCTTGCAGAAACGAATTTACTTTCCCTTTCCGCACTACATATTCTAGGTTCAAAAAACGAGAAAGCGGATTACCTGAGTTGAACTCAGTTGAGACAAGGCGAATGGTCCCTGAATCAGTCTGTCTACAACCAGATCACGAAAATGTGGGGAACCCCAACAATAGACCTGTTCGCCAATCACAAAAACAAAAAAGTAAACAAATTTTGTTCTCTAAGCCCAGAAGGGAATCCCCAGGCTCTGGATGCTTTTCTCATTCCATGGACACACAAACTAACTTGCGCTTTTCCACCAACCATTCTAATTCCGGCGGTCATCCGCAAGGTCAGAGAGGACAAAACAAAGATGATCCTTATTGCCCCATTCTGGCCAAAAAGGACATGGTTTTCCTGGCTAAGGATGCTATCGGTCTCAGACCCATGGGTTCTACCGAATCTGCCAGACCTATTACAGCAAGGACCGATCCTCCACCCACAGGAGACGAACTTGCATTTGACAGCCTGGCTTTTGAACGGGAACTGTTGATAAAAAGAGGCTTTTCAGACAACTTGGTTGCAACATTATTAAAATGTAGAAAACCTATTACTACCAAAATATATGGCAAAACATGGAAAAAATTCTTGTCTGTATCCAAAGTCAAAATCCAGGACGGACCTTCAATTAATAAGATACTTGAGTTCCTACAAAAAGGACTGGAACAAGGATTAGCGGTTAGTACTCTTAAGGTGCAGATAGCAGCCCTGGGTGCTCTCTATAACCAGAATATAGCAGCCAACCCATGGATAATAAGATTCGTTAAAGCGGTAACAAGATCAAAACCTGTAGTTACCCAAAAGATGCCCTCATGGGACCTAAATTTAGTCCTTTCTGCATTATCTGGTCCACCATTCGAACCTATAGACACGATTTCCATAAAAACACTGTCACTAAAAACCATTCTTCTAGTAGCCTTAACATCGGCGCGCAGAATAAGCGATATTCAAGCCCTATCCTCTAACCCTCCTTTTACAAAAATATTGGATGATAGGCCGGGTCAGGTCTAAGAGTAACTCTATCTGCCAAAAGTGGCGTCTAAATTCCATAGGTCACAGGAGATATCCCTTCCGTCCTTCTGCCCGAACCCTAGAAATAGGAAAGAACAGAAGTTCCATAATTTAGATGTCAAAAGATGCCTAGTCCAATACCTAGATTCCACCAGGGAGTATAGGAAGGAAGGCTCTCTGTTTGTTTGTTTCCAGGGTCCCAGAAAAGGATTCCGGGCATCTAAAGGCACGTTGGCAAGGTGGATAAAAGAGGCAATAGCATTGGCATATTCATCTACGGGAAATGCGATCCCGGACGGTATAAGAGCGCACTCCACAAGAGCAGTTGCTACCTCATGGGCTGAGAGGTCAGAGGTTTCAATAGAACAGATCTGTAAGGCGGCCACCTGGTCATCACCGTCAACCTTTTTTAGACACTATAGACTAAATCTAGCCTCTACGTCTGACCTAACCTTCGGTCGAAGGGTTCTTGAGGCGGTGGTCCCTCCCTAAGCTTAGTCTCTGCAATTCTCTCCGTAGTGCTGTCATGGGAGACCGAGAAAGTCATAGTTACTCACCGATAACTGTGTTTCTCGGAGCCCATGACAGCACTCGCTTATTTCCCTCCCATCACGAGTGCGGTGAGCACCTTTAATTACATATGATTTATATAATGTATATATTACAATTTAGGCACGGGGTTCCTTTTTTTGTTAAGAAATGTTATAATATGGTATTTTCTCTGTTGTAAACTAACCTGGAGGTCCTCCGATGCTCTGTAAACCAACTGATGCGAGGGAGAGGTACCGCCCTTATGTATCTGTAGGTTTCCTGTCCCCGAAGGGCGGATCCCCTCTCTCCGTAGTGCTGTCATGGGCTCCGAGAAACACCGTTATCGGTGAGTAACTATGACTATCGTGCTTATTCAGTTTCTCACCATCATATAAGTAATCAGACCACTTAGAGCAAAAACTATATTTATTAGAATACAATTAGAATATAGCAAATAACTTCTATAAACTTTTCTAAACTCTTGTAAGTAAATATGCAATAAACACTGTTATGCAGTTAATAAGAAGAAATCTATAAATTTGTCCTCAGAAAAAGTATTGCCTCTGTCAGATCCTCCTTCATGGATGCCCTCAAATCTGATCTAATTATTTTGAGAGCAGAGAACAACCTCTCTACACGAACTTGGATTGGTGGCAAAACAGTAACCACTCGGGCAACATCTCTGACAATGTCAGGATACAGAGGAATCGCTTGTTGCACTGTTATTTTTGATGCACGGTCAAATTTCTCAATTTCTTTCAGTGCACATGAAAAATTCTGCTGAAATGTACTGGCTGTGTTCTTTGATGGGGATGACTCTTCTATGCGGGAACGCTTTGCACGGTCCTTGTGATCCAAATATTTTTCGAAATTAAATTCTTCATCAGTTGATGAGGGTGAAGATGTGGCAGGACGACCAAATTCTTCTTGTTCCTCCTGACTGTTCTGCAATCCTTTCATCCTTACTGCTATTTCAAACAGAGCTTCTTTTCCTTTAGTTAGTTGTTGATCATCTAGAAGAATCCGATGCATTGGGTCTACATAAACAGCTGCCAAAAGAATGTTATTTTGTAATTGTAGCTCCTCTCTCCGTTTCATTGATGTAGCAATGCCACTTGCAATTATCCCTCCTCTTTGGGACAGGCGAAACATCAGGTTCTTCCACTCCTTTAAGAAAATACCTTGAGTTAAGTCCTCTGCTTGTAATTTTTTAGTCACTGTAAATGGGTGCTCTAGCAATTTTTCCAGCTCAGTCACCTGATTTCACTGACTTTCTTTTAGCGTCAGTTGAGGGGTAGCCATGTCTACAAGAAAGGTTTTCAGTTCAACCAAGCGCTGAATTATTAAGTAAGTACTGCCCCATCGTGTGGCTTGATCAATAATTGCCCCTTTTCCAGCACGTCTCTTCAAAATTTAGTCATCTTTAGGGGTTCTGGCAACAGTAGCCAATTTTCTCACCTTGCCAATCAGTGCAGCAGCATGTCCTTCTTGCAGACTGTCTCTTATAGCCAGCTGTAGCGTATGCACAACACCGCGCATGTGATGAATGAAAGAACGAACGTATTGACAGTTTCAACAAGATCATCTAAACTATCATGTTGCTGTTCATCTGAAGCAACTTCAGTTTGCTCCTCAGTTACAATGCTGTGCTCCTCTATTTCAAACATTTCTGTGTCTGTGGACCCAGAATGTTCTTCTAGCTGCTGGTCACCATCATTACTCTCATTCATTAGCTTAATAGTACTTATCATATTTGAAGCATTGTCAGTTACGACAGAAAGAACTTGCTCTTTTTTAAGTTCATAGTCTTGCAGAACCTTTTCCACCAAGACCTGGAGAAACTCACTGGTGTGATGAGCTTTGGTGTCTTTTACTGCCAATGTCTTGGTAACTATTTCATTTTTGTCACAAACAAATCGGACATTGATGGCAAAATAGTCCACTCTGTGACGTGTGCAGGCATCCATTTTAAGAAACAGAAACCTTCCCTTGAGAGTTTTTTTAAGTTCTTCCTTTTGTTTAAAAGCTTCTTTGATTACTAATTTTCTAATACTCTCTCTCTCTCTCTCTCTCTCTCTCTCTCGCCATTTCCCCATTCAGACACATAAAAGCTGCTCGTCAAAATAATGAAATAGGCACACTATCCTTTACAACAAGCTCTATGATCTGTTTTTTAAATGTATCAACTGTCATTGACACAATAACTTTGTCACTGACAAAATATCTTGCAACTGATGGCTGCAAAGTTCTCTGCTCCTTTGTTTGGCTGGAAGAGCTGGGCACTGGTTCATTGGTTTGTATGCAGTCTTTCTCATCCATTGCTTTCAGTACTTCTGGATGAAAGCGCTGTAAATGTCTCTTTAGATTAGAAGCTCTGGTAGGAGCATTTTTATCTTTGCCTGAATATGCACTGATCTTGGCTTCACAGCATTTGTTTTCGTCTGGATCATTTGTCATACACTAACAGACATAATGTTTTCTATCTTGAGTGATGGTGAAATGTTCAAATACAGCTGATTTAATGTGACGCTTCTTTGACATTCTCTGATTTTTAATTCTGCATTCACAATCGTGAACTGATATAGTGGTCAGTAATACTGTTATTCCTCATGTACTCACAGTTAACTGATGCAAAATTTATTGAAAGGATAATACTTCTTAGTCTTCCTCTTCTGAGTAGCAGCTGTGAGATGCTTGGAAGACGAACACCTAGTAAACATCTAGTCTAGAGGAGGAGCTTTACTACTAAGAATTTGCAACACATTTTCACTTTCAGTTTCATATATTGTAAGTAGGGGGGTTGGGGCAGCATGAGGTTAACCAAGTATAAGATTAGATAAGGACAGTGGAGAACAGTGACACACAAGAAGTAAGGGTACCGTTACACTAAACGATTTACCAACGATCACGACCAGCGATACGACCTGGCCGTGATCGTTGGTAAGTCGTTGTGTGGTCGCAGGAGAGCTGTCACACAGACAGCTCTCCAGCGACCAACGATGCTGAAGTCCCCGGGTAACCGGGGTAAACATCGGGTTACTAAGCGCAGGGCCGCGCTTAGTAACCCGATGTTTACCCTGGTTACCATTGTAAATGTAAAAAAAAAAAAAAACACACACTACATACTCACATTCCGGTGTCTGTCACGTCCCTCGCCGTCAGCTTCCCGCAATGACTGTGTCATTGCCGGCCGTAAAGCACAGCACAGCGGTGACGTCACTGCTGTGCTCTGCTTTTACTTTACGGCCGGCGCTCACAGTCATTGCGGGAAGCTGACGGCGAGGGACGTGACAGACACCGGAATGTGAGTATGTAGTGTGTTTTTTTTTTTTTTGTTTGGTTTTTTTTTACATTTACAATGGTAACCAGGGTAAACATCGGGTGACTAAGCGCGGCCCTGCGCTTAGTAACCCGATGTTTACCCTCGTTACAAGCGAACACATTGCTGGATCGGCGTCACACACGCCGATACAGCGATGACAGCGGGTGATCCAGCGACGAAATAAAGTTTCAAACGATCTGCTACGACGTACGATTCTCAGCGGGGTCCCTGATCGCAGTCGCGTGTCAGACACAGCGAGATCGTAAGTATATCGCTGGAACGTCACGGATCGTGCCGTTGTAGCGACCAAAGTGCCACTGTGAGACGGTACCCTAAGAAATGTCTCTCTCCAGCAGAACTGCTTATCACTGTTGTTCATAGTTTGATAGAACATATATATTTGAGTAACATTTATAAAATTCATATGACAGTTCAATTATGAAATATTAATACATTTTTTTTTTAAAGTTGGAGTCGGTACATTTCTACCGACTCCAACCAAACCTACTCCGACTCCATGACTCCGACTCCACAGCCTTGCTATATACAGGAGATGACATACAGGTGTATACTATATATAAGGCTAGGTTCACACTGCGTTAGGGCAATCCGTTTAGCGCTAGCAGATTGCGCTAGCGCAATGTCTTTTTAGGGGTCGCGCTAACGTCCCCGCTCTCGCAGATCCCCGATCTGCGAGAGCGGGGAACGGACCTCGGGCGCGCCGAGGACGCTGCAAGCAGCGTCCGAGGCGCGCCACGAAAGAACGGCACATCGCTAGCGCGAGCCGAAAAAGGCACGCGCCAGCGATGCGCTTCAGGCTGAAACAACATTTCTGTCAATGGGTGCTTTAACGGACCCGTTGCACGGCATTAATTGTGACATTTTCGCCGTGCAACGCTGTCCGTTAGTGATCACCCACTAACGCAATGTGAACCTAGCCTAAGTGAGATGACAAACATGTATATACTGAGGGGAAAATGAGAGGTGTGAGGTGAAAATAAAAAGGTGTGAGTGCAAAATGAGGGGAGTGAGGGAAAATAGTGGAGTGATCAGAAAATGACAGATGTGAGGTCGAAATGACAAGTGTTAGGGGGGGAATGAGAGGAGTGTGGGGGAAAATGAGATGTGAGGGGGAAAATGAGAGGTGTGATGGGAAAATAAGAGAAGTGAGGTGCTATACTACTAGTCACTGATATTCACTATGCCCAGGCAACAGCGGGCTCTTAAGCTAATATATGTATGTGTGTGTATATGTATGTATATGTAATATATGTAAGGTAAATCACAGGGCCCTATATGTGGGGTGCGATGATGCCGGATGTGTGCAATGAACACATCTGGCATCATCGCTTCTCCAGAAGGGGGCGGAGCAAGTTTGCCGCTCCGTCCAAACCGCCAGCCATCCTGAAAGTGGACACATACCCAACGCCTATTCCACCGAAGCCCTCGCTCTGCTGTAATAAAACAAAAATAATAAAACAACAGTAAACCATACCTGTCGGTCGTTCTGTCTCACGCTGTAATCCATGTCTGGGGGAAAAACAGTTTTCAACCTGGACGGTGCCAAGATGTGACTGCCCAGGCTGAGCCGATGAATGATCCGTTTTGAGCACGGTGACGTCAGAGTTTACCTCCGGTCACTGAGGCTCCGTTCCCAGCCTGAGCAGAGTTCAGGCTGGGAACGAAGGGCTGAGCTGCGGGGAGATACTGGGTTCCCAGGGCTGAGCTGCGGTGAGATCCCCGCTAGCGTATGGAGTATGAATTTCTTAGGGGGGGGGGGGGATAGGTGTATTTTTTTTTTTAATGTTTTGAGAGATATATATATATATATTTAAGAAAAGCAGTACAAAAAAATATAACAAAAAGAGGACTTTATTGCCTGAACGAAAAAAAAATATATATATATCTATATCTAGCATTAGTTTAGTTTTTTTTTTTTTTCTGGTTAGGCAGGCATAAAATAAAGCAGTGGCCCAACCGTGGAGACTTCTTTGCAACACTGGATTCCACAGCCATGGTAGTGGTCAGTGTCACTGCTAAAGTGTCAGAGCCAAGTACCGTGGTATCCCGACAATTCCTTTTCCCAGCCCCAGAAAATTCACCCTTTTTTAGCAGCATCGGTATAAAAGTTGATGGAACTAATTTTTAGCCCATTTGACAATACATTTCCCAGAAACGCTACCTTTCTTTGCCTTTCATGGATCCCCACAAATGTCCCCGAAATAGTACAATTTTTTTAGGCATTACCCTGAACATAAGTTTAGTAAAAATAAAAAAAACTCTCCGCTCCTACTGGGCAACAAAATCTGTCCACAGTACCCCTGTATTAGGCTACTTTCACACTAGCGTCGTGCACTGCACGCCGCTA
Organism: Ranitomeya variabilis; assembly: GCF_051348905.1. Lineage (NCBI taxonomy): Eukaryota > Metazoa > Chordata > Amphibia > Anura > Dendrobatidae > Ranitomeya > Ranitomeya variabilis. The sequence continues at coordinate 504,622,804 of NC_135232.1, forward strand.
TGCGTCGTTTTGTAGAAAAAACGCATTTTGCAAAAGTGCTTGCAGGATGCGTTTTTCTCCATAGACTTGCATTAGCGACGCATTGCCACACGTCTCAAGTCGTGCGACGGTTGCGTCGGACCGTCACCACCAAAAAACGTTGAATGTAACGTTTTTTGGTGTCCGCCATTTTGGACCGTGCATGTGCGGCCGGAACTCCGCCCCCTCCTCCCCGCACCTCACAATGGGGTAGCGGATGCGTTGAAAAACAGCATCCGCTGCCCCCGTTGTGCGGCGCTTTCACTGCTAGTGTCGGTACGTCGCTACGACGCTAGTGTGAAGGTAGCCTTAGCAGCTTTCATGTCCCAAGCCCATCATAAAGCTCTGAGATTCCCTCTTTCTATTGATACTTCCTATTTCCCCCCCCCCCCAAAATCACAACTATGATCGCCTTAATAAATTGAGACCCCTAATTTCCCTCCCTCTTTTTTTTTTTTTTTTTTTTTAAATTCATATATCCCAGAGCAAAATGTTAGTAAACGACCCCTTGATGAGTTTCATGGGGGCCATCTGTCATTCCGCCAATTTATCCCCAAGCGAGCCAAATATGAGTGTCCAATTATATAAAATGTGTGAGAGCACAACAGAGTACACATCCACCATTTCTAATTTACGATGTTGGGACCACCAAATGAACGCACCAAGCTGCCCCCAGACAATTGGCATCCCAGGTAAAATTGTCTGGGAGTTAATCATGCTGTTTCTTAACCAAGGTTACCATGTGTACACAGACCATCATACCAGTATTCCCCTATATAAATCCCTCCACACTGAAAATACAGGGGCCTGTGGGACAGTCGGATAAAACAGTAGGTTTTCCATCGCGTTTGGTGTCCAGATGTTGTGAGAATGGGGTGTCACTTAATTGCATGAAGTGGAATGACCGTAAAGACATGTTTGTACAGTGGTGTCTGACCATGCGGAATGCAGACTCCACTGGTACTGTCAGAGACTGGGGTTCTATGAGGGACAAGCAAAAACCAATCTGAATAACTGACTACAATAGGGGATTGTTCACCTGTCCGACCCGCTGCTTCAACCGTATCTGATGAAGCGGAAGACCAGGGTCTGGTATAAAAAGCTACCTATAAAACAGCTTTTATCCTCTATAAAGTCACAATAAGCACTATCGCCTTCGCGGCGTGCAGTGCATCCCTGGGAACAGAAGCCGCCGCATGCATCGCAGAGAACCGGGAGAACTCCGGGGGCCGTCGGAAGGTAAGTATATCCATATTTTTTATTTTTATTCCTTTTTTATTTGTTTTTACACGAATATGAATCCCAGGGCCTGAAGGAGAGTCTCCTCTCCTCCAGACCCTGGGAACCATCCGGGACCGCTCCCTGCACACGCCGTATAAGACGACACCCGGTGTATAAGATGACCCCCGAAAAGTTGGGGGCTGTCTTATACGCCGAAAAATATGGTACTTTATATTTTCTGTTTAGTGGACCCCTGTAGAGTAACTTCTATTGGACCAGTAATAAAAAGAATAATTTTTATCAGTAAAAATATTTTACTCAATTTGACAAATTCCAGGACTTGATCGCTCACACAGAATGCTGTAGGTAAACCCCTAATGGCGGTGGCCGCAGCTATGACTATCGGCGCAGGACCTGTGATGACGTCGCGGTCACATGACCGTGACGTCATGGCAGGTCCTTCTCGCGCAGGCGCGCAGGACATGTGATGAAGTCGCGGTCACATGACCATGACGTCATGGCAGGTCCTTCTCCCATATAGCATCCTTAGCACCGGAACCTGCCGGCGGACAGGACGCGACGTCTGAGGGTGAGAATAAGTTTTTGTTTTTTTTATTATTATTATTATTATTATTTGTAACATTAGATCGTTTTACTATTGATGCATCATCAATAGTAAAAACTTGGTCACACAGGGTTAATAGCTGCGTAACCGGAGTGCGTTACACCGCGCTCCGGTAATACTGGCATTAACCCTGTGTGAGGGCTGACTGGATGACTGGAGGGGAGTATGGAGTGGGCACTGACTGCGGGGAGGAAAGAGCGGCCATATTGCCGCCGGACTGTGGCCGTCGCTGATTGGTCGTGGGCGTTTTGCCACGACCAATCAGCGACTTGGATTCCATGACAGACAGAGGCCGCGGCCCGCGACCAATGAATGTCAATGACAGACAGACGGAAGTGAGCCTTAGACAATTATATAGTAGGGGATATATATATATATATCTATATCTCAAAACATTAAAAAAAAAAATACACCTATTCTCCCCCCCCCCCCCCCCCCCCCCTAAGAAATTCATACTCCATACGCTAGCGGGGATCTCACCGCAGCTCAGCCCTGGGAACCCAGTATCTCCCCGCAGCTCAGCCCTTCGTTCCCAGCCTGAACTCTGCTCAGGCTGGGAACGGAGCCTCAGTGACCGGAGGTAAACTCTGACGTCACCGTGCTCAAAACGGATCATTCATCGGCTCAGCCTGGGCAGTCACATCTTGGCACCGTCCAGGTTGAAAACTGTTTTTCCCCCAGACATGGATTACAGCGTGAGACAGAACGACCGACAGGTATGGTTTACTGTTGTTTTATTATTTTTGTTTTATTACAGCAGAGCGAGGGCTTCGGTGGAATAGGCGTTGGGTATGTGTCCACTTTCAGGATGGCTGGCGGTTTGGACGGAGCGGCAAACTTGCTCCGCCCCCTTCTGGAGAAGCGATGATGCCAGATGTGTTCATTGCACACATCCGGCATCATCGCACCCCACATATAGGGCCCTGTGATTTACCTTGCGGTGTCGCAGCGTCGCCGCAAGGTAAACGGACATGCTGCAATCTAAAAAGACGCGCCGCATGTCCGTAATCGCAGGGCCGCCGGATGCGTGTTACCACGCATAGTGGAGACGCGATTTCAAAAAATCCCCTCCACTATGCTGTAACATCTGGACGCTGCGGATTGAACGCTGCAGCTCTACGCAGCGTTCAATCCGCTGCTATTCTGGATGTAAAACGGCACGTGGACACATACCCTTAGAGTATAATTGTTATGTTATTTTTAATTTAAAAATGGAAAAGTGTTTTGTTTTATTTCAGACTTTATTCTGGCTGTGTCTTTATTTACAATACAACTATAGGATTGGTAATGGATAGGTGTCTTTTATAGACTGCTCTCCATTACTAAACCATGGGTTTACATACCCCAGGAGAATTTTGGCTTGGCCTTTTTTTTCAGAGAATATGAATGATAATACCAAATCATTTTCTCCACTCATTGTTAGTGGTTGGGTGAAGCCATTTATTGTCAAACTACTGTGTTTTCTCTTTTTAAATCCTAAGGATAACCCAAAACATCCAAGTGACCCTGATCAAAAGTTCACATACCCATTTCTTAATATCGTGTTTTGACTCCTCTAACATCAAAGATAGCTTGAAGTCTTTTGTGGTAGTTGTGGATGAGGTTCTTTATTTTTTTGAGATGGTAAAGCTGCCCACTCTTGGCAAAAAGCCTCCAGTAAATTCTGGTCTGTCTAGCATGAACTGCGCTCTTGAGATCTCCTCAGAGTGGCTCAATGATATTGAGGTCAGGAGACAGAGAGCCACTCCAGAACCTTCACTTTGTTCTGCTGTAGCCAATGACAGGTCGACTTGGCCTTGTGTTTTGGATTGCTGTCATGTTGGAAGGTCCGAGTACGACCCATGCGCAGATTCCGAGCTGATGAGTGCAAATTTGCCTCCAGTATTTGCTGATAACATGCTGCATTCATTTTTCCTTTGACCAAGTTTCCTGTGCCTTTGTAGCTCACGCATCCTCAAAACATCAGCGACCCACTGCCGTACTTTACAGTAGGAATGGTGTTCCTTTCATTATAGGCCTTGTTGAATGTAATGTTTATGGTTGTGGCCATAAAGTTAAATTTTGGTATCATCACTCCAAACTACCTTGTTCCAGAAGTTTTGAGGCTTGTCTCTGTGCTGTTTTGCGTATTGTAGGCAAGATACTTTGTGGCATTTGCACAGTAATGGCTTTCTTCTGGTGACTCAACCATGCAGCCCATTTTTTTAAAGTGTCTCCTTATTGTGCATCTTGAAACAGCCACACCCGCTAATTTTCAGAGAGTCTTGTATTTCAGCTGATGTTATTGGGGGTTTTTTCTTTGCATCCCGAATAATTTTCCTGGCAGTTGTGGACAACATTTTTGTTGGTCTGCCTGACCGTGGTTTTGATTTTAAAGAGCCCCTGATTTTCCATTTGTTAATCACAGTTTGAATGCTGCTGACTGGCATTATCAATTCCCTGGATATCTTTTTGTATCTCTTTCCTGTTTTATACAGTTCAACTGCCTTTTCCTGTAGATCCGTTAACAATTCTTTTGCTTTCCCCGTGACTCACAATCCAGAAACATCAGTGGCTGGATTAAAGATGCAAGAGTCTGTCTGGATCCCAGAAACTCACTCAGCTTTTATGCACACACACAGATTACGAGCAAACAGGTCACATGTGAGGCTGTTATCTTTAGAAGCCATTCAAACCCATTTGTGGCAATTTCTGTGCATGTTATCAGGCCAAAATCGCCAGGGTATGTGAACTTTTGATCAGGGTCATTTGGATGTTTTGGGTTGTAATTATGATTTAAAGAGAAACACAATAGTTTGACAATAAATAACTTCACCCAACTTCTAACCATGAGTGGAGAAAAAGTTTTGGTGCGATCATTCATATTCTCTGAAAAAAGACCAAGAAGCAAAAATTCTGCCTGGGTATGTTAACTTTTCAACACAACTGTAGATGTGCCTTCTCTGGGTGGCTGCGAGCTTCTATTTTTTAGACTGCGGGGTGGTCAATATCCATGGCCCCTTACCAGCCGGAGAATACCAGCCCCCAGCTGAGCTAACTTTAGCAAGGCTGGTTGTCAAAATGAGGGCTCCACGCTGAATTTTTTAATTATTTATAGCGCAGGAGGCGGCTGATGGGAATAATAGTCCCATCAGCCACCGTCTGCTGTTTCTTTGGTATAGAATTCTGTGACGCACCCATGGTGTCAATATGATCACTGCACCCCTAGATGAATTCATTGAGAGGTGCAGTTTGTAAAATGGGGTCACTTATGGGGAGTTCTGCTGTTCTGGCACCTCATGGGCTCTCCCAGTGGATCATGGCACCTCATGGGCTCTCCCAGTGGATCATGGCACCTCATGGGCTCTCCCAGTGGATCATCGCACCTACAATGGCATCTCATGGGCTCTCCCAGTGGATCATGGCACCTACAGAGCATAACAGTAAAATCTGGCTCCTTGCCTTCTGAGTTTTGCACTGTGCCTGAAAAATATTTCCGTGCTCAGGAAAAAATGGACCTCAGTTTGTTAAAAAAAAATTCCTATTATCCCTTAGAAAAATGAAAAACTTGGGGCTATAACAACATTTTTGTGGGGAAAATGTGATTTTATTTTTTTTACGGTTCAACGTTATAAACTTCAGTGAAGCATTTGGGGGTTCTAAATACATTCCTTGAGGGGTCTATCTTACAAAATAGGATCAAATGTGGGGGATTTCCACTGTTTAGGCACATCATGGGTTCTCCAAATGGCATGTGCTAATGATTCCAGGAAATTTTGCATTCAATAAGTCAAATGACGCTTGTTTTGTTACGGTTCAAAGAATTGTGATGAATGAATGAATAAATAAATGCTCACACTAGAATTGAATAAACTAATATGAATTTACTTTATATTTATTATCTTATCTATTAACAGTCACTCTAAATAACACATAATCAATAGTCATACATTACATTGAAATGGTAGGAATCAAATCAGCCTGCTCTGTGTCCTCGCTCATCCAAATCTGTGTTCTGTGTCTACTGTCTCAGGCATACCTCTCATTTATATGTTAAAACTGACCATTGAATCTTATCTGAAGGCTTTTGATGTTTATCCTGTGAATACTTTTCTGCCCAATGATGACAGAAGTATTCTAGGAGTGATACCTTTATTGGCTAACCAATCAATTTTCCAGGAAACTGTTCATGTAGGAATGCTCAGATCTGACACCCATAACGTGGTGGTGCACCATCTTGGATGTCAGGTCCAGGCATTCCTATATGAACAGTTTCCTGGAAAGTGGATTGGTGGTTGTGGGCCAGTTGAGTGGCCACCAAGGTCTCCCGATCTGACCCCCTTAGACTTTTAACTTTGGAGTTACCTGAAGGCAATTGTCTATGCTGTGAAGATACGAGATGTGCAGCATCTGAACCAACGGATACTGGAAGCCAGTGCTAGCATTTCTTCTGCGGTGTTGCTATCAGTGTGTCAAGAATGGGAGAAGAGGGTTGTATTGACAATCCAACACAATGGGCAGCACTTCGAACACATTTTATAAGTGGTCATAAACTTGTAAATAACTCATGAAAGAATAAAGTGTGAGATTGCGCTTACTGCATGTGTTGGGGGACACTCGCTTGGCAACAGGATAAATGCACATGGGCACGATTTTTCACTTAAACGGTCTATGTGCGTTTTTCTTACAGCATAAACCACCAAAACAACAGATGGACAGTCTTTACATCAGGCTTCACATCCTTAGCTTGTGACACTAAACTGTGCAGTCACCCACGGCAACTGGTCAGATAAGGACCCTGATCCTTATCTAACCAGTTGCCGTGGGTGACAGCACAGATCATAAACATCATTAACACCAACAGTCTATGGTACCTTACGGGAGCTCCTGCTCCACCTGCTGACTCCTTGTCAGTCCTCTCTCCTGGGAAAGCTGTCATACGGGAATCACCAACTTGCCTGGCAGGCACACCTTAGTCAGTCCAGAGCCGCTGAAGGACGGTAGTTTCCCCAACACAGACTGTCCTTGTCCACGGTCTCCCAGGTGCTTCCCGGAAGATTCCTCTCACAAGAGCTTCCAACACAGACCTCCAGGACCACGGTCTCCCTGTGCGCTATTCAGGATGTCCGTCCCCACCTGGGACAGTCCAACACACAGGCATATGGCCTATCCGGGTGCTATTCAGGACGTTCGTCCAACACCCAGGCCACCAGGTCCAAAGCCCCACCACGTGCTTTTCAGGGAGATGGCACTCCCAACACATAGGCTTTTCCAGGACCTACAGCACAGACCATTCAGGTCCACACTCTCAACCCTGTGACCCACACCCTGGTCACATTATGAAGCTGTTACCACTCCCACAGGAGGGAGTGTGTGTGGCTAATTCGACCCGCCCATCTCTCATAACTAGCCTTGCCACCCTCCCTTCATAATTATACCAACAACTATACTTGTGATGTCACATGACCCACATCCCATTGAAAAAAATAGTTAAATCCAAAATGGCTGACTTCAAAATGGCCGCCATTGTCACCACCCATCTTGAAAAGTTTTCCCCCTCCCATATATTAATGTGCCACAAGCAGCAAGTTGATATCACCAACCATTCCCATTTTATTTAGGTGTATCCATATACATGGCCCACCCTGTGTAAGGCATGGGCTCTACTGGTTGAAGGAGTAATGAGATTCCCAGAACTCTGCCTTTTCATCTACAGTTTCTGTGACTTGTTCTCGGTGACTGCTAAAGCTGATCTGTCCTGAACATTAATATTTAATATATACTGATTTCGTGCTGGCCTGCTTATTGCACAGCCCCCTGCTCTCAAAGGTGAGTGGCCTGGTCTTGGATGGTTGTCAGTCTAGTTTACCAATGTATCTTGAAGGTGGAGTCCAAAGTGCTGCTAGTTCTAGATCGTGGGCATTAAGGCTATGTGCACACGGTGCAGAATGGTGGTGAAGATTTTTCCGCACTGATTTTGGTAAATCTGCAGGTAAACTGCACTACACATTTACCGCGGAATTACTGTGGTTTTTGTGCGGATTCCACCTGCGGTTTTACACCTGCGGATTCCTATTGAGGATCAGGTGTAAACCGCTGCGGAATCCGCACAAAGAATTGACTTGCTGCGGAAAATAAACCGCTGCGTTTTCACACGGTTTTTTTTTTTCTGCAGCATGTGCACTGCAGATTTTGTTTTCCATAGGTTTACATGGTACTGTACACTTCATGGAAAACTGCTGAGAATCTGCAGCGTCAAATCCGCAACGTGTGCACATACCCTAAATAGCAGAGTCTTTGCCAACACGATCTCAAGTTTCTGAAGGTCTTGTTTTTCTGAATGGATTTACTATTTTAAAAAAAAAAGTTTGCTTCTTCCTTCATTATCAGGTTTTTTTTTGTTGTTTTTTTTTCTTTTCTTTCAGGTTCTTGTTTGATGAGGGAAGCAATGAGTATAAATATTATCGTCAAAAGTTTGTTGAGTTTCAAAACTCCAAAGATCAAATACACACACAGAGCACGCAAACAAAAAAAAGTAAGCGATCTCCTGAAGAGTTGGCTTGTGAGTCAGTGAGGGCAATGCTGTATGCAAGGAAGGCACAAGCTGTGAAGAGGAGGCTCTACAGAACCTTGTCACTCTCAAAAAAGCGAAAGCAGGCCAAACTTAAGAGCCGTAAGGCAAAGGCATCTCCTACTGTTAAAGCGAAAAAGATTATCAAAGCTGAGAAACAAGAGCTTGAAATCATACCAATAACTGAAACAACGACCGAAACGTCTTCTTGTGAAGCAGATGTAAAATCCCTGGAAACTCCAGACCAATGCTCAGAGAGTGCAGAAGTTCATAAAGATAAAGAATTACAAGAGGATAAAGAACCATTACAAGAAGAAGGTTTGAAGCTATTTCTTTTATGTTTGTCTGCTTTTGAGTGTTTTGATTTTCTTGTTTTAAATGCCTTTTTTTTTTTTTTTTTTTTTTTTTTTAGCTGACATTTTTAACCCCTGATTGACTGGGCGATTCTCTGTCTGTACCACTCATTTCATCTCATGATGTACTGGCAAACAGAGAAAAAAATGTGTGATTAAATTGCGGGGTGTGTGGTGGGAAACCTTGCAATTCTGTTTTTTTTTTTTTGTTTGTTTTTTTTTTCCCTTATCATAACGTTCAGTTTGCAGTAAAATTGACCTGGTTAATATTATTGTTCGGGTTGATTATGGCAATACCTACCTTGTATTGTTTTTTTCTTATTTATTTTATTTTTTTTACCTTAAGTTCCCACAGTGAGGTTTTAGTTTTGATTCTGCATGTTTTGGCTGTGCAAAAAAATAATATACAACATCTTACAATTTCATCGTGGATAGGATTTCTATAAATCTTTATGCCCAAGATTTTTTTTTTCTCTCCCTCTCTTTACGCTGCATAAATTGACCCATGGTGCGTTTTTTAAATCCGCAACATAGTAATTTCTCTTGCGGGAGCTCTGAGATTTGTGTGGATTTTCCCTATAGAATTGTTAGATGGTGTGGTTGTTTTTTTTTTGTGTGCACTTAACCCCTTCATGACCTTGGGATTTTCTGTGTTTCCGTGTTCGTTTTTCACTCCCCTCCTTCCCAGAGCCTTAACTTTTTTTATTTTTCCATCAATATGCTCATGTGAGGGCTTATTTTTTGCGAACCGAGTTGTACTTTGAACGACATCATTGGTTTTACCATGTCATGTACTAGAAAACGGGAAAAAAATTCCAAGTGCGGTGAAATTGCAAAAAAAATGCAGTCCCACACTTGGTTTTTGTTTGGCTTTTTTTCTAGGTTCACTAAATGCTAAAACTGACGTGCCATTATGATTCTCCAGGTCATTACGAGTTCATAGACACCAAACATGTCTAGGTTCTCTTTTATCTAAGTGGTGAAAAAAAATTCCCAACTTTGCTAAAAAAAAAATAAATAAATTAAAAAAATTGCGCCATTTTCCAACACCTGTAGTGTCTCCATTTTTCGTGATCTGGGGTCGAGTGAGGGCTTATTTTTTTGCGTGCCGAGCTGACGTTTTTAATGATACCACTTTTGTGCAGATACGTTCTTTTGATCACCCGTTATTACATTTTAATGTAATGTCGCGGCGGCCAAAAAAACCGTCATTCTGGCGTTTCCAATTTTTTTCCCGCTACGCTGTTTAGCGATCAGGTTAATGCTTTTTTTTATTGATAGATCGGGCGATTCTGAATGTGGCGATACCAAATGTCTAGGTTTGAATTTTTTTTTTAAATTTATTTATTTTTTTATGGGGCGAAAGGGGGGTGATTTAAACTTACATTTTTATTTTTTTTCACTTTTTTTTTAATTTTTTTTTAATTTTAACTTTTGCCATGCTTCAATAACCTCCATGGGAGGCTAGAAGCTGGCACAACCCGATTGGCTATGTTACATAGCAGCGATGATTAGATCACTGCTATGCAGCAGAAATGCAGGTGTGCTATGAGCGCAGACCACAGGGTGGCGCTCACAGCAAACCGGCATCAGTAACCATAGAGGTCTCAAGGACCTCTATGGTTACTATGCAAAAGCATCACTGACCCCCGATCATGTGACTGGGGTCGGCGATGCGCTCATTTCTGGCCGGAAGCGCTGATTAAATGCCGCTGTCAGCGTCTGACAGTGGCATTTAACTAGCGATTCACCCGCCGCTATTGCGGGCACATGTCGGCTGTTCAAAACACCGCCGGAGCCCGCATCAAAGCGGGGGTTCTGACCTCGTACGTACTATCCCGTCCGAGGTCAGAAATAGGTTAAACGACATGTAGTCCACACATGAATGTAACAATATATATTTTTGTCAAAGCCAAATACGAGGAAGTAAAAAAAACAAAGCAGCTTAATTTCAAACATGACCAAAAAGACAAACTGCAAAGGTAAAAAAAAAAAGTGGGAAAAAAAATTTTGCACAATTTAGCAAATGTGTGCATAAATACTGCAGAAAATCTGCAACATCAAAATCTCGCCACAAACTCATTATGGGAACGTAGCCGTAAGTGATGAAAAAACATTCGGAAAGTTTGTAACCCAAAAAATTGGTTTGTCACCATTTCATGAGCCTTTTTAAAGGGAACTTGTCACTCCCAAAATTGAGGGTGAGCTAAGCCCACCGGCATCGGGTGCCTATCTACAGCATTCTGGAAAGGTCAGAGAGGCCCGGCGCCTGCACACTGCAGTACTTTGCTATATATATACCGTATATACTCGAGTATAAGCCGAGATTTTCAGCCCAAATTTTTGGGCTGAAAGTGCCCCTCTCGGCTTATATTCGAGTCACGGTCTGTGGCAGGGTCGGCGGGTGAGGGGGAGAGGGCGCTGAGGCATACTTACCTAGTCCCGGCGATCCTGACGCTCCCCCTGCCCGTCACACTGTCTCCGGGTGCCGCAGCTCTTCCCCTGTACAGCGGTCACGTGGGACCGCTCATTAAACTTATGAATATGTACTCCACTCCCATAGGGGTGGAGCCGCATAGTCATTTCTCTAATCAGCGGTGCCGGTGACCGCTGATAGAGGAAGAGGCTGCGGCACCCGGAGACCAGCTGTCCGGGGGAAGGAGCGGGACGCCGGGAGCAGGTAAGTATCGCATATTTTCCTGTCCTCGGTCCACACGCCGGGCGCCGCTCCGTCTTCCCGGCGTCTCTCTGCACTGACTTTTCAGGTCAGAGGGCGCGATGACGCATATAGTATGCGCGGCGCCCTCTGCCTGATCAGTCAGTGCGGAGAGACGCCGGGACGGGACGCTGAGGAGCTGCAAGCAAGAGAGGTGAGTATGTGTTTTTTTTTTGTTTTTTTTTATTGCAGCAGCAGCACCAGCGTTATATAGGGAACAGATTTATAATGAGCATCTATGGGGCCAAACTGAACGGTGCAGAGCATATTCCATATGGGGCAGCTTTATAATGAGCATCTATGGGGCCAAACTGAACGGTGCAGAGCATATAGGGAACAGCTATATAAGGAGCATCTATGGGGCCAAACTGAACGGTGCAGAGCATATAGGGAACAGATTTATAATGAGCATCTATGGGGCCAAACTGAACGGTGCAGAGCATATAGGGCACAGCTATATAAGGAGCATCTATGGGGCCATAATGAACAGTGCAGAGCATATATGGCACAGCTATATAAGGAGCATCTATGGGGCCAAACTGAACGCTGCAGATCATATAGGGCACAGCTATATAAGGAGCATCTATGGGGCCAAACTGAACGGTGCAGAGCATATATGGCACAGCTTTATATGGAGCATCTATAGGGCCATAATGAACGGTGCAGAGCATATATGGCACAGCTTTCTATGGAGCATCTATGGGGCCATAATGAACGGTGCAGAGCATATATGGCACAGCTTTATATGGAGCATCTATGGGGCCATAATGAACGGTGCAGAGCATTCTATATGGCACAGCTATATATGGATAATATATCGGGCAATAATCAATGGTATGGAGCATTATATATGGCACAGCTTTATATGGAGCATCTATGGGGCAATAATGAATGGTATGGAGCATCTATTTTTATTTTTGAAATTCACCGGTAGCTGCTGCATTTTCCACCCCAGGCTTATACTCGAGTCAATAAGTTTTCCCAGTTTTTTGTGGCAAAATTATGGGGGTCGGCTTATACTCGGGTCGGCTTATACACACATACACACATACACTCACTGGCCACTTTATTAGGTACACCTGTCCAACTTCTTGTTAACACTTAATTTCTAATCATCCAATCACATGGCGGCAACTCAGTGCATTTAGGCATGTAGACATGGTCAAGACAATCTCCTGCAGTTCAAACCGAGCATCAGTATGGGGAAGAAAGGTGATTTGAGTGCCTTTGAACGTGGCATGGTTGTTGGTGCCAGAAGGGCTGGTCTGAGTATTTCAGAAACTGCTGATCTACTGGGATTTTCACGCACAACCATCTCTAGGGTTTACAGAGAATGGTCCGAAAAAGAAAAAAAATCCAGTGAGCGGCAGTTCTGTGGGCGGAAATGCCTTGTTGATGCCAGAGGTCAGAGGAGAATGGGCAGACTGGTTCGAGCTGATAGAAAGGCAACAGTGACTCAAATCGCCACCCGTTACAACCAAGGTAGGCCTAAGAGCATCTCTGAACGCACAGTGCGTCGAACTTTGAGGCAGATGGGCTACAGCAGCAGAAGACCACACCGGGTACCACTCCTTTCAGCTAAGAACAGGAAACTGAGGCTACAATTTGTACAAGCTCATCGAAATTGGACAGTAGAAGATTGGAAAAACGTTGCTTGGTCTGATGAGTCTCGATTTCTGCTGCGACATTCGGATGGTAGGGTCAGAATTTGGCGTAAACAACATGAAAGCATGGATCCATCCTGCCTTGTATGGAGCATCTTTGGGATGTGCAGCCGACAAATCTGCGGCAACTGTGTGATGCCATCATGTCAATATGGACCAAAATCTCTGAGGAATGCTTCCAGCACCTTGTTGAATCTATGCCACGAAGAATTGAGGCAGTTCTGAAGGCAAAAGGGGGTCCAACCCGTTACTAGCATGGTGTACCTAATAAAGTGGCCGGTGAGTGTATGTGTGTGTGTGTGTGTGTGTGTGTATATATATATATATATACACACACATATATTCATACACACACATATATTCATACACACACATATATTCATATATACACACACACACACACACATATATTCATATACACACACACACACACACATATATTCATATACACACACACACACACACACACATATATTCATATACACGCACACACACACACACACACATATATTCATACGCACACACACACACACATATTCACACACTATTTTATACACTTGATTATGGGCAAGGTGACACCAAATGTGTTTGTTTTTTTCCTGAAAGGGCAATTTTAAAATTTTGCTGATGGGTGGTTACAACAGCCCAGGAGTCAACAATAGACATTCAATGTCAGTGAGGGTATTAATAGGGGGCGAAAAAGGGATGTGATATGAATATTTAATTTCTTTATTTGTAATATCTCTTATAAAAAAAAAATATATATATTTTAACAAGGTGGTTTTTTTTTGTTTTGTTTTTTTAATTCTCTGCAGTCGACTGACCGCTTGATCTACTATATATACTGCAATAGAAGTATATTGCAGTATATAGGTAAAAGCAGTTTTCCAAAGAAGCTTGACTGAGCTTCACAGAGAATACCAACATGAGGGTCCTACAGCAGGGCCCCAGTTGCCATAGCAGCCCATTTGGCATGCTTCAATTGTGTTGCAGGCGGTCGATGGGATTTTGGAATGGTATGCCCCCTCAAATGTTGCAATTGTAGATTTTTGGCTGTGATTGGAGCTTAGTTTGCTGAAATCTGCTGGGTATGGTGTGGGTTCAGCTTCTAATTCCGTTCTATATACCCGTTCCACACGTCGGGAAGAGATTAAGAGGATATCCTAGTCTAAGGCTAAAACCACTTGATATTCATCCTAGCAATTTTTTTTTTCGTTCACCCTATATCTTCCATCCTGCTCCAAAATTGAATATAATTTAAAAATTGTTCCCTTTGGCTGCCATAACTACTTTGCTGGCAGTGCCAGTTGTTTTTTTTTTTTTTTTTTTTACTCCAGGTTAAGATGTACTTTGTCAGTGGTGTCAGTTTGGGTTACATATAACTTAAAGGGCTTGTACTATACAAATCGATAAGTCTACAGTCACTCTGTGATTGCAGACTTATGAATTCTCTCAGCGCATGCACTATGCATTGCAGGGATTCTCTGGTTTCTGAGCCAGGACCAGAGGGTATGATGTGTTATACATACTCCCGGCCTGAGCCCGGCTAGTGGGTGCAGCAGTGCGCCATACAGTTGCATTGAGTGAGGCTGCGTCCCGACTAGTGACGTGGGCTTGGCTGACTAGAGGGCACAGCCTTGCTCCATACAAGTTCATGGTGTGAGGCCCGTGCCCACTGGATGAACTTTGGCCAGGAGTATGTGTATCTCATACATACCTTCCTGTCCCCGCTCAGAAACCAGAGAATCCACGCAGCCCACAGTACGTGCACTAGGGGCATTCATAGGTCTGTAGTGAGAGTGACTGCACACTTCTTGATTTGTACTGAACAACCCCTTTAACAAACGTCTATTCGGAAACGTATTAATAAACATCTTAGTAGGAAGGAATAAAAACATACTAGCAAATTTCCAACTGTGTTTTTGCATTTAAAGTTTAGCTTTCTTAGGCGTTTCATTGGGGGAGACAGGAAACAATTACCGTATATACTCGAGTATAAGCTGAGATTTTCAGCCCAATTTTTGGGGCTGAAAGTGCCCCTCTCGGCTTATACTCGAGTCACGGTCGGCGGGTGAGGGGGAGAGGGCGCTGAGGCATACTTACCTGCTTCCGGGGCTCTTGGCGCTGTCCCTGCAGTCCCATGGTCTCCGGGTGCCGCAGCTCTTCCCCTGTTCAGCGGTCACATGGGACCGCTCATTAGAGAAATGAATATGGACTCCACTCCCATAGGGGTGGAGCCGCATATTTATTTCTCTAATGAGCGGTAACGGTGACCGCTGATAGAGGAAGAGGCTGCGGCACCGAAGACCAGCTGTCCGGGGGAAGGAGCGGGACGCCGGGAGCAGGTAAGTATTACATATTCACCTGTCCGCGTTCCACACGCCGGGCGCCGCTCCATCTTCCCGGCGTCTCTCCGCACTGACTGTGCAGGTCAGAGGGCGCTGCCCTCTGCCTGAGCAGTCAGTGCAGAGAGACGCTGGGACGTGACCCTGAGGAGCTGCAAGCAAGAGAGGTGAGTATGTGTTTTTTTTTATTTTTTTATTGCAGCAGCAGCACCAGCGTTATATAGGGAACAGATTTATAATGAGCATCTATGGGGCCAAACTGAACGGTGCAGAGCATTCCATATGGGGCAGCTTTATAATGAGCATCTATGGGGCCATAATGAACGGTGCAGAGCACTATATGGCACAGCTATGGGGCAATAATGAACAGTGCAGAGCACTATATGGCAGAGCTATGGGGCAATAATGAACGGTGCAGAGCACTATATGGCACAGCTATGGGGCAATAATGAACGGTGCAGAGCACTATATGGCACAGCTATGGGGCAATAATGAATGGTGCAGAGCACTATATGGCACAGCTTTCTATGGTACAGCTCTGGGGCAATAATGAACGGTGCAGAGCACTATATGGCACAGCTATGGGGCAATAATGAACGATGCAGAGCACTATATGGCACAGCTATGGGGCAATAATGAACGGTGCAGAGCACTGTATGGCACAGCTATGGGGCAATAATGAATGGTGCAGAGCACTATATGGCACAGCTTTCTATGGTACAGCTATGGGGCAATAATGAACGGTGCAGAGCACTATATGGCACAGCTATGGGGCAATAATGAACGGTGCAGAGCACTATATGGCACAGCTTTCTATGGTACAGCTATGGGGCCATAATGAACGGTATGGAGCATCTATTTTTATTTTTGAAATTCACCGGTAGCTGCTGCATTTCCCACCCTAGGCTTATACTCGAGTCAATAAGTTTTCCCAGTTTTTTGTGGCAAAATTAGGGGGGTCGGCTTATACTCGGGTTGGCTTATACTCGAGTATATACGGTAGTCTCGCCTGTTCCTTCCAATTGTGACAGCGTACGCCAGTTCTGTTGGATAGCGTTTTTTTCAGGAAGCTTACTTTACTGTGTCGATTGCAGAGCAACAAATCTCTTCTGTGTTCATAGAATAGTGAGGGGTGACTGTTATATACCCTTGCACTGCCACGATGACTGGAAACAAGTGGCCACAGGGAGAATATACCGTGAGTCAATTTTCTCCCTGTACCCGTTGCCCCGGTAAGGCAAGCAGGCATCATTTTAGTGCTATTTACCTGCATAGTTACCTTGTTCCTGGAGGTAAATAGCATTTCTGGACATGAAAGGTTCCCTTTAAAATATATTAAAGGCAGTGGAATTGGAAGAGACAAATTATACCTGCATGAATACTGATAGTTTATTATAGGCGCAAAAAAGTGTAAAATAATTTCCAGTAGTGAAGTTTTAACTCTCTAAAAGCAAACCTGATCATTTATACAATAGCTGTGCCTTCCTGCTTGTTAGACCACACCACAACAATAAAGTATGCTTCTAGTGTGCACATATACAGGAATGCAGTGCTGACTTTGCATTTCCTTTACTGTTAAATCACACCACCCAGTAATCATGAGCATTTAAGAGGTAAGTTGCTGTCATTCTATATTGTTATTACTATGGTATAATTTATTTTTCGGGGGTTATTGTTTTGTTTCTTTTTCATAGTTGATGAAAAGACCAAAGACACTGCCATGAAGTTGGCTGAGTTTGTTGCTCAGATGGGACCAGAAATAGAGCAATTTAGCATGGAGAACAGTGTAAACAATCCAGAATTTTGGTAAGGGTGGATAAATTTTACTGTGACCTGTCAAAATGATGTATGTAATGTGCTGGTTTAACTTAGAATAATTCTCTAGAAATGTGTAGCATTTTCTGTATTGTTATATACCAACCTATTAAAAAATAAGAAGAAATTATTCTGCTTTAAAGAAAAAAAATGAACACTACACCACAGTGAAAGAAATGTTGTGCACATTCTTAAAGTTTAAGGGTTTTTCTCCACTAACAAAAGTTAATTTTGTTCATTCAATCTTGGAATTAAAATAATTTCCACAACTGGATGTTAAATGAAATGTTCCTGTGCTGAGATAATCTTATAGATGTGTAATGGCTGTGTCTGACCGTACAGGGACATGGTCTGATCATCCTAGGCAGGGGGGAAGAAAACGAGAGGATACGGACATTACAGCACATGATCACAGCTGATTTTGTGAAGTAAACATTGTTTAAAACAGTTAAATCAATAGGGAATGCAATGCATGTAAAATACTGCTGTAAATGGAAACTAAACCAGTCCGAATCACCAAGTCTCTCCAAATAAGGAGGGGTCAAAGGTGATCAGCCTCTGACACCTCCCTGTTTGGAGGGATTTGGTGATTCTGACTGGTTTAGTATTGTTTAAAACAGGCAGGGAAAGGTTTGTCACAAAAAAGAACCAGCTGTGACCCCTGAGCTATAATGTCTGTATACTCTATTTTGCATCATCCCCTGCCCAGGAGCTGTGATATGATCAGACCATGTCCCTGTACAGTTAGACACAGCTATTACAAGAGTACACAGCAGGGCACATCTATAAGATTATCTCAGCACAGGAACATTTCATTTTATTCAAATCCAATTGTGGAATTTATTCTAAGATCTAGTGAATAAAATGTAACTTTTGTTTGTGGGAGAACCCCTTGAAGTTCATTCAGATACTTCTAATTTGGCATAGAATACAACCATTTAGAAGTGTGCTACTATACTGCACGATCTTCAGATTGCGTGTAGAAAGACATAATTGCTCGCTGATACAGTTATAAAGGACTATTGTGCACAGGTCTTCCTAATAAGAATCACACCAATGCACAACAAGCTGGGTACCACACAGTTGCCTGCACCTTTTATGCACCCACATTTCACCACAAGCAATTTAAAGACCGAGTGGGATTCGCATTAGATAGGACATGTTCTCTGTGATGCCAAGGTCTCAGACATACATTTTTTTTTTCCTTTTAGGTACAAGAATTGGTTAAACATGTTTTTCCTGTGTATGTAATAAATTTCTTACTTTTCTTCCCCCACTCTGAAGGTTTTTACGTGAGAAAGACAGTCCTGCATACAAGTTCTATCAGAGTAAATTGAAGGAGTTCAAGCAAACTGAAGTGGGAACCTCTGATGAAGAAATTGGGCTAGAAGACACTGATTTAGAGAATATAAGGACTGGAGATGAATTACTGAATGATTCTGATGAGGAAACCTCTTTGGAAATGGATGCAGAATGTGAAGCTGCTGAGGCTGCTGAATCTGCTGAGGCTGCTGAAGCTCCAAGCACAGAGGTTATTCCAGTAGCTGCATTTAGCCAAATGCCCACTCCAGCCCGTCCACTTGTAACTCGAAAGAGAGTAGCTAATCTCAAGGTTGGCATGCTGCCACCCAAAAGAGTATGTCTTGTGGAAGAGCCCAAAGGTAAGACTATCTGTTTTAATTCCTCTGTTTCTTTTCATGTCTTGCTTTTCTATTGATTTGTATTGTGTTGAATGTGCTTTTATGCTGGGTTATTGTTTGCTGGATTATTTAATGTCAGAGTTTCATTGAACTGACAAAGGAATGTGGTGTAACATTCACATGTGCTCTGAATTGTACTGACTGAAACATTTTAAGTTTCTTTTGATTATATCTTTAAATTTTTTGTAATAGTTCATGAGCCAGTCCGTATTGAATATGAACGCCCGCGGGGACGAGGACGCGGCAGAAAAAGGGTAAGTCCGACATTGCAAGATGTATTTTCCACTTTCTGAAAAAACATGGCCCAAAACTTTTATACATGTAAAATAGGGTACTCGCCTTCCACAGATCCAGCTCTTGTTCTCTGCCAGATTTTTTAGACAGTATAAGCATTTTGGCTCGGTGATTTGGCTGCAGCAGTGATATGTACTGTAAATGTCATGTCGTTGCGGCAGCCATTACATGGGGACCGCAGCAGAGGAGAGCTGACTCTGGGAAGGGGATTAGCTCCTGTGTTTATTTTTTATGTAGAAAAGCCTTTGGGGCCATGTGTTTAAAAAGTGAGAACAACCATTTTATAAAATGTGTAGTAATATACACTGCTCAAAAAATAAAGGGAACACTAAGACAACAGAATATAACTCCTAGTAAATCAAACTTCTGTGAAATCAAACTGTCCACTTAGGAAGCTACACTGTTTGACAATCTTTCATATGCTGTTGTGTAAATGGAATAAGCAACAGATGGAAATTATTGGCAATTATCAAGACACACTCAATAAAGCAGTGGTTCTGCAGGTGGGGGCCACAGACCACATCTCAGTACCAATGCTTTCTGACTGATGTTTTGGTCACTTTTGAAGGTTGGTTGTGCTTTCACACTCGTGATAGCATGAGATGGACTCTACAACCCACACAAGTGGCTCAGGTAGTGCAGCTCATCCAGGATGGCACATCAATGCGAGCTGGGTTAAGAAGGTTTGCTGTGTCAGTCAGCGTAGTGTCCAGAGGCTGGAGGCGCTACCAGGAGACTAGGAGGGCAAAAACCCAGCTACAGGACCGCTACCTCAGCCTTTGTGCAAGGAGGAACAGAAGAAGCACTGCCAGAGCCCTGCAAAATGACCTCCAGCAGGCCACAAATGTGCATGTGTCTGCACAAACGGTTAGAAACCGACTCCATGAGGATGGTCTTAGTGCCCGACGTCCACAGATGGGGGTTGTGCTCACCGCTCAACACCGTGCAGGATGCTTGGCATTTGCCACAGAACACCAGAATTGGCAAATTCGCCACTGGCACCCTGTGCTCTTCACAGATGAAAACAGGTTCACACTGAGCACATGTGACAGTCTAGGGACGCCGTGGAGAGTGATCTTCTGCCTGCAACATCCTTCAGCACGACCGGTTTGGCAGTGGGTCAGTAATGGTAAGGGGTGGCATTTATTTGGAGGGCTGCACAACCCTCCATGTTCTCGCCAGAGGTAGCCTGACTGCCATTAGGTACCGAGATGAGATCCTCAGACCCCTTGTGATAACTTATGCTGGTGCGGTTGGCCCTGGGTTCCTCCAGGAACTGTCCAGAAGTTGGCGGATGCTTCAGTCCTGGTCTGGGTGGAGTTCCCTCAGGAGACCATCCGCCGCCTCATCAGGAGCATGCCCAGGCATTGTAGGGAGATCATACAGGCACGTGGAGGCCACACACACTACTGAGCATCATTTTCTTGTCTTGAGGCATTTCCACTGAAGTTGGATCAGCCTGTAACTTTATTTTCCACTTTGATTATGAGCATCATTCCAACTCCAGACCTCCGTGGGATATTAGTTGTGATTTATGTTGATCATTTTTAGGTTTTATTGTTCTCAACACATTCCACTATGTAATGAATAAAGATTAATGACTGGAATATTTCATTCAGTGATATCTAGGATGTGGGATTTTAGTGTTCCCTTTTATTTTTTTGAGCAGCGTATATTGACAGAAATACATGCAACAATAAGTTTCTCATCACTTTTCGTGTACAGGATCTACAGTTACATTAATAAATATTGGGACACCTACATATTATAGCCAGGGTTGTGGAGTCAGTAAACCAAACCACAGACTCCTCAGTTTCCCTGACTCCTGACCCCTCAGCACTGGTCACTACTGAGCAAGTACATAAAGTGCAGCACAGATTCATCTAAACTAAAAGCCGAGATCCTAAGATCAGGACCCGGTCAGACTTGTATAGGACATTTCATAACTTTGCAAGTTTCTTTTAAAAACATTTACATCACATACTGAATTGTACTACTGAACTCAAATTATTTGACATTTTAGGAGTTGGTCCATTTTATACCGACCCCAACTCTGACTCAGATTCCACCAAAATGGATTCCCGACTCCACACCACTGATTACAGCTACAGTAGCCTTAATTACCTATTTCCAACATGGATATGAATATTGAGTTGGTCCTGATTTTGCAGTTCTAACAGCTTCCACTCTGTTGGGATGACTTTCTACAAGATTTTTGAGTGTCTGTAGGAATTGTTTTCCCATTTAGACAGAAAAGCAATTGTGAGGCCAGACACTGGTGTAGATGGCTTGTCTCACATGCTGTGTCTTAGTTCATCCCAAAGATGTTCAATGGGGCAGAGGTCAGTCAATTTTTTCCTCACAAACTTTCCCAACCATGCCTTTATGGATCTTGCATTGTGCATTGGGGCACAGTCTATCTGGAACACAAAAAGACCTTCCCCAAAATTGTTCCCAGAAATCTGGAATTGTCGAAAATATTGTGGTATACTCCATCAAGATTTCCCTTCACTGGAGTTGAGGAAACTTTGCCAACTTTTGAAAAACCGCCCTATACCATTATCCCCTCTCCACCAAACTTAACAATTTGCACAATACAGTTAAGCAGGTAAGGTTCCCCTGGCATTTGCCAAAGCCCAGACTCTTCAATCAGACTGTTGGATACAAAAGCATCCTGTGACAGCATGCTTTACACCACTTCAGCCAACACTTGTCATTGTGCTTTATGTAAGGCTTGTTATGCAGCTGCTCAGTCATGGAAACCCATGCCATGAACTGCCAGCACAAGTTGTGCTGATTTCACTGCCAGAGGAGATTTGGAGTTTTTCAGAGCACTGGCGACTCTTGGGATTCTGCACCTCCGCACTCAGCAACTCTATGGAACATTACATGGTCTGCCATTTTGAGTTGCTGTGGTTTCTAAACCCTTCTACATATTCCACAATAAACTGAGAACGGTAATATTGAAAACTCGAAGAGAAGAAATTTCATGACCTGATTCGTTACAATGGAGGCATCCTAGTTCAATACCACGCTTGAATTCATTGAGCTCTTTGGAGTAAGCCATTCTTTCACAAGTGTCTGTACAGGCAGACTGCATGGCAAGGCGCTGCATTTTAGACACCTGTGGTAACAGGACTGCATACAAGACCTGAATTCAAAGCTTAAATGTGTCCCAGTACATTCCACACATAATGTTTATATAAAATATATATATGATGATATTATGCTGTGTGGACAATGACTTGTTGAGAAGTTCTGATAAGTAGACCACTATAATGAAGACTCCCCTCCTGAACCGATCCCTCTACCTTCCAGGCAAAGTGTATTTTTCTTTTGCACTATGCTTGTCTACTGGCAGCTGTACCAATGTGCTGAGTGGCCCAGGGTCTTAAAACAGAAACACATTTTAATCATATTTCTTCCTTTTTTTAGTTTAAGAAACCAGTGGATTTACAGTATGCCGATAAGAAGCTTACCCAACAGAATGTGGGTTTTCAGATGTTGAGTAAGATGGGCTGGCAAGAAGGTCACGGACTTGGTTCTCATGGATCTGGCATCAAAAATCCCATAAACGTGTATGTTGTTCAACAGGTTTACTTTACATATTTACTGTCAGCAAGTTTTTATTTTACACTACCTTATACTGTACATACTTGGTGTTTAGCAAGAACGCTTTATTACTGGGTTCCTATTAAACTGTGGTCGTCCAACACAAGATGTACACCTAATTCTTAATAGTTATGATCTGAGAACAGTTATATGTCCAGTGCTCTGTTTTTCCGTCAGCAGGTCTTGGATGCCTGACACCAAAGGCATTTACTGACATGACCAAAGTTTTTAGCTTGGATTTCCTTTCGCTGTACATGATCTGGTTTGCTCATGGTACATGAGCTGCTTTCACCATACTCTTAAGCTACACTTTTTTTAAAGAATGTTTGATGTCCTATCCTGTCCAAGTTAAAAAGCCATTCACTGGCTATTTTAAAAGTTTTTTGCCACTTTTTTTAGGGGCACTATCTCTGCTGGAGAGGGCTTTGGTGCTGAAGAAAAGCAAGCGGACACTTCTACAAAGTTTGATGACTATCGGCACAGAATGATGGCAATGTACAAGAAAAAATATAAAAATGTTCTACTTGTGTAGGTAAGCTTGCAGAATATTCCATAATACACACACTTTTTTTTTTTAATGTGTTAATGGTAATGGTGCTTTCCTTTTGAAAGAAGTGGATGCTCTGGATTAATGAAGAAACACTTCTCAAAAGTGTAAGTGTGAACAGAAAGAGGCCGATTCTTCAAAACGTTTACGCCTGAAAACTGGTGTAAAAGCTTTAAAAAGTTGCAAAATTTTCTAGCATTTGTGTGTTGCACAAAATTTAGCAATTTGTCATTTTTTTTTTTCAATACAAGTTTCAATCCACTCTGCCAAATGGGAGGCAGGCCAGTCAAATTTATCTAATGTACCAACATTTTGTACTCCAGAAATGCTGCTCCAGTTCCTAATTGAAGTAGCATTATTTCTGGCACGGAGTCACGCACCACTCAGAAGTGATGGCGAACTAAGTGGAGAATGAATTTGTTGCCATCTACTCCAGCGAAACTGGCATAGTGAGTGCGCACTATGCCAGTCTTGAATCGGTCCCATTTAGTAATCACCACATTCTATGCTCTTTTCTTTTCCCTATGCAAGCAGCTTACCCTCATGCAATATATTCAATGCCTAAATAGGCAGAGACTTTATAGTTTGCTAGCGATGCTAGATAATGTTAGAATGATTTTGAGCGTCTTGGTGTTGTCATCAACGTACTTTTATTGCCTTTTGGCCTGGGACTGGCAATTGCACTTGTACATTTTACAGCCATGAGCACAGTTTGATTCTCTTATGTATTTACGCTTTTTCCATACAAGTGTGTACCTTCAAGCTTGGTCTTTCCTTTCCAAGTTGGACATCAGAATTAATTTTTACCATCTGACATGAGTCACATGAGGAATTTTGTGGATCTTATAGGTTGAAAGGAGCAATCACTTGAATAATAGTGTATGGTGTTTGGAAGAGGGGATGGTTGGGATTCGTGCTTTCTGCTTATATCGTAAAGTTATCTTCTCGCAGTGGTCTTTCTGGTTCAAAGGACAACCTTATATTTAATTGTCTTAAAAAGGAATACTGTTTTGAATTTTCAAAATCCTTTTTATATTCCATTCTTTCACATATTTATACCTCTTATCAGCATTTTTGCGTTAAAACCATGCAAAAAAATCCCCTTTCTTAAGGTAGTTGTATTCCTTTCTTTGGTATTTTTACCAACAAAAAAAATTAGAAACCAGCTGTTTCTGCTATTTCACTTTGAACAGTTTCTGGTTTCAAGTTTTGAACATCTCTGCCTTATAATGTTTGCCCACATCACACCGTTGTTTTCCATGTGATTATTGTGGTGGCAGAAATTTTACTTTATTCTCAGACCATTGTGCCTAGCATTTTGCTGCATGATCTTGCCTTTAATGGTAAGGCAGTTTTTGCTGGCCTGGTTGGACCTCTTATGTACACGTTGAATTTCTTGCTGTTTAAGTTTTCAAATATTCAGTTTGTCTTTTTCCTTTTTTTCCCCATTTCACAGGAAACTGGAAGGCTGCTGAGATCTTGGAAGCTAATTTTTCCTGTATATTTTAGGTCTCAAGTTGGGCCCCTATAGTTTTCATATTAAAAGTTGTGTGTGGGTGTTCATGACCTTCCTACATACTGATTTTGTTCTTGTTTAGTTTTATTATTTCTTCTTTTAGTCAGTGGGATAAAAGTGTTGTTAGAAAACCTTTTCCTATCCGGTGGCATACTTGTAATGTTTCACTAAACCTTTTTAAGAAGCAAAATATTATTTCTTTAGTAGATTTTCTTTTGGTAGTTACAATATTACCTGGTATAAAACTGTTTAAGATTATTTGCAAATATATTTCAAAAGGGTTTTCACTTCTGGGCAACCCTTTGTTAATGGGCCCAGGGAGGTAGTTTTGGTTTGGGAATGCTCTCCTCCGAGAACGGTGCCGCTACTCTGTACTACGCTATACATCCCCTACCGAATTCGTGTTACCGGTATCAAAAAAGCATCATTTCCACTGAGACCAAAAGTGAATGTGGCAGAAGGACATTGATGGCTGGGGACGTGACTGAGTCATACTAAGGAGTGGTGCCAGTCTAGGAGGGGTGAGTTGTTGGTTTTTTTTTTTTTGTTTTTTTTTAAGTGATCAAAAAGTCTATATGTAAATTAAAATGGTATCCCTGAAACAGTCATCTCGTCTCGCAAAAAACAAGCCTGTACGCTGTCAGTAGAGAAATAAAGTTTTACATCACAGAATATGGCTGAATAAATGGTTTCTTTTCTTTTTTTTTCTTTTTTTTTTTTACAAAATTGATCTTTTCTGTAAAAACAAAACTAATACATTTTTTATAATGTGGTATTGCTGAATTTGTACTGTCCCAAGGAATACAGATGTCTTATCACTTTTATCAAGCCAGTGGTAACAAAAAAAAAAAAAAAAAAAAAAATTCTTGAGCTGCTGTTGATTTTGTTATTTATGCTTCCCAAAAATCCCAATAATGCTCACTTCACATTTATTTTGTGCTCTGAGCTGAACACCTACATCTGGTTTTCCATCTAATTCTATGGGGTAAAAAAAAAAAAAAAAAAAGGAAGATTTAGAACCATTCAATATGAGTTGGTCATTTTGAAATCTATCTGCCCTCTTTCCAAGCCATCGCGGGGGAAAAAGGCCATGTACCCCTCTGGTTTTGGTAAGTTTAAAAGTATGCTAAAACGAGTGTTGTCATGTAATATCTGTTCTGAGTTTGTTACGTTTAATAAAAATGTATCTGATATATAAAAAAAAAAAATGTGTTAAAAAGTATGCACAAAAGTACCATTGACTATGCTTCTCTGCAGTTCTAAAAAGTTGGGCAATGCCAGGATAGGTGCCATATGTCTTTCAAGTGGCAACGTCTACCTCATTATAGTGAATGGTTCTGGCTGAATGCTGTTTTTCACATACCGTATATACTCGAGTATAAGCTGAGATTTTCAGCCCAAATTTTTGGGCTGAAAGTGCCCCTCTCGGCTAATACTCGAGTCATGATCGGTGGTGGGGTCGGCGGGTGAGGACTGTCATATACTCACCTAGTCCCGGCGTTCCTGTCGCTCCCCCTGCCCGTCCCACGGTCTCCGGGTGCCGCAGCTCTTCCCCTGAGCGGTCACGTGGGACCGCTCATTAGAGAAATGAATAGGCTGCTCCACCTCCCATAGGGGCGGAGCCGCCTATTCATTTCTCTAATGAAGCGGTGCCGGTGACCGCTGATAGAGGAAGAGGCTGCGGCACCGAAGACCAGCTGTCCGGGGGAAGGAGCGGGACGCCGGGAGCAGGTAAGTATTACATATTCACCTGTCCTCGTTCCACACGCCGGGCGTCGCGCCATCTTCCCGGCGTCTCTCCGCTCTGACTGTGCAGGTCAGAGGGCGCGATGACGCATATAGTGTGCGCGATGACGCATATAGTGTGCGCGCCGCCCTCTGCCTGATCAGTCAGTGCGGAGAGACGCCGGGACGGGACGCTGAGGAGCTGCAAGCAAGAGAGATGAGTATGTGTTTTTTTTTTTTTTTTTTTTATTGCAGCAGCAGCAATGGCACAGATTTATGTGGAGCATCTATGGGGCAACGGTGCAGAGCACTATATGGCACAGATTAATGTGGAGCATCTATGGGGCAACGGTGCAGGGCACTATATGGCACAGCTATGGGGCAACGGTGCAGAGCATTATATATATGGCACAGCTATGGGGCAACGGTGCAGAGCACTATATGGCACAGCTATGGGGCAACGGTGCAGAGCATTATATATATATGGCACAGCTATGGGGCAACGGTGCAGAGCACTATATGGCACAGCTATGGGGCAATGGTGCAGAGCATTATATATATATGGCACAGCTATGAGGCAACGGTGCAGAGCACTATATGGCACAGCTATGGGGCAACGGTGCAGAGCATTATATATATGGCACAGCTATGGGGCAACGGTGCAGAGCACTATATGGCACAGCTATGGGGCAACGGTGCAGAGCATTATATATATGGCACAGCTATGGGGCAACGGTGCAGAGCATTATATATATGGCACAGCTATGGGGCAACGGTGCAGAGCATTATATATATATATATGGCACAGCTTTCTATGGGGCAACGGTGCAGAGCATTGTATATGGCACAGCTTTATGTGCAGCATCTATGGGGCCATAATGAACGGTATGGAGTATCTGTTTTTAATTTTGAAATTCACCGGTACCTGCTGCATTTTCCACCCTAGGCTTATACTCGAGTCAATAAGTTTTCCCAGTTTTTTGTGGCAAAATTAGGGGGGTCGGCTTATACTCCGGTCGGCTTATACTCGAGTATATACGGTATTTAGACAGAATTCCATACGTTTGAACAGCAAGATAAAAGACCAGAAGAGTATATATGTCAATAAAATAAATATTGTAAAGATTTAATATGGACGTAACTTGTATTTCTAAGTATCAGAAGCTGCTAAGCACACACGCAGGAATTACTCTTCATGTATATACTTGCCATGGGTTACATAGGATGGAATCCCTGAATGTGTGCTTAACAGCCTCTGATGCTTTACTTGTATTACTATGTCCATTTTCAATATTTACAATAAACAGTTATTGGCATATATACTCTTCTGCCCTTTTCTATTGCTGTTCAAATGTAAGTATATTGCGTTGCACCTGATGAAATTCAATGTTATATTGACACACCCTCTTTAAAATGACTTAAATAAATATCTCACTCAATACAAGTCCAAGTTTTGGTAAATTTTCAACTAGGTTTCATAGAATTTTTTTTAAACCCATACACATGAAGTAACAGTAAGGTTAATATAACTTTTAATTACAATGTTCAGTTTTCCCAAAAAATTTTTATGCAAAGAATATGTATACACCCCACATCGAAAACCACTACATCCAGTATTTTGTATGACCTACTTTATTTTTAAGGACCACACCAAGTCTTCTAGGCATGAAATGAACAAGTTGGCGACATGTTACAATATCTGTCTTTTTCCATTCTTCGAGGACATCCTTTTTTTTTTTTTTTTTTTTTTATAGAGCCTGCATGCTGGATGGAAATTGATGCTCAACCTGTCTCTTCAGAATTCCCCATAGGTGTTAGATAGGGTTCAGATAATGGAACATGCTTGGCCACGGAATCACTTTCACCCTGTTCTTCTTCAGAAATGGAACGGTGGCCTTTAAATGTGTGTTTTGGATCATTGTGACCTTGGTAGACACTTTTCCAACATGACAAGTGATGACAGCATCTTCTTTCAATATAGAGCAGTACATCTGTGAATTCATGATGCTTTCAATTAAATATAGCAGCAGCACCACCAGTATAATTCCAGTAGTCTTCATATTTTTCAGCTCTGGCAAATTGTACATGGGTTTTTTTTTGTGCAAAGGCTTTAGAAGACTTCCTTTCTGGACAACGCTCATGCATACTATTCCTCGGCAGTGTGTGCAGTTTTTGTGTCCCTTACCCTGGTTTGCCTTTCTACTTCTTAAGCTAACTGTCATGAACTAGCATGTCTTTTTTTTTTTTTTTTCCCCATAACTTGTCATCTAAAGATGCTCCTGTTTAGGAGCTAACTTCCATGGCCGTCCTTGACCTTTCTGTGAGAGGGATGCAGTTCCATCTTTGTTAAATATTTTTATCACTTTTGCTCCAGTACTATAACTGATAATTAAAGCTTTGCTGATCTTGAAACCTTCACCTGTTGAATGAATAATTAGACTTACCTGTGTTTTGAAATCTCATACCTTATATACTCGAGTATAAGCCGAGATTTTCAGTGACCGCTGACAGAGGAAGAGCTGCGGCACCCGAAGACAGTGTGACAGGCAGGGGGAGCGCCGGGACTAGGTGAGTATTTTATATTCACCTGTCCACGTTCCACCCGCTGGGCGCCGCTCCGTCTTCCCGTCCTCTTGCTCTGTTCAGGTCAGAGGGCGCGATGACGTACTAGTGTGCGCGCCGCCCTCTGCCTGAACAGTCAGTGCGGAGAGACGCCGAGACGGGACACTGAAGAGCTGCAAGCAAGAGAGGTGAGTATGTGTTTTTTTTTTTTTTTTGTATTGCAGCAGCGTTATATATGGCACAGCTTTATAAGGAGCATCTATGGGGCCATAATGAACGCTATAGAGCATATATGGCACAGCTTTAGGAGGAGCATCTATGGGGCCATAATGAACGCTATAGAGCATATATGGCACAGCTTTATAATGAGCATCTATGGGGCCATAATGAAAGCTATAGAGCATATATAGCACAGCTTTAAATGGAGCATCTATGGGGCAATAATAAACAGTGCAGAGCATTCTATATGGCCCAGCTTTATAAGGAGCATCTATGGGGCCATAATGAACGGTGCAGAGCATTCTATATGGCCCAGCTTTATAAGGAGCATCTATGGGGCCATAATGAACGGTGCAGAGCATTCTATATGGCACAGCTTTATAAGGAGCATCTATGGGGCCATAATGAACGGTGCAGAGCATTCTATATGGCCCAGCTTTATAAGGAGCATCTATGGGGCCATAATGAACGGTGCAGAGCATTCTATATGGCACAGCTTTATAAGGAGCATCTATGGGGCCATAATGAACGGTGCAGAGCATTCTATATGGCACAGCTTTATAAGGAGCATCTATGGGGCCATAATGAACGGTGCAGAGCATTGTATATGGGGCCATAATGAACGGTGCAGAGCATTCTATATGGCACAGCTTTATAAGGAGCATCTATGGGGTTCATAATGAAATGTATGGAGCATTCTATATGGCACAGCTATATATAAATCATCTATGGGGCAATAATCAATGGTATGGAGCATTATATATGGCACAGCTTTATATGGAACCTCCTTTGGGGCAATAATGAACGGTATGGAGCATCTATTTTTATTTTTGAAATTCACCGGTAGCAACATCTGCATGACATTGAAAGAGGCATACTTATAAAATCATCACAAGATGGTACTATACTCCGGTTCGCCTCTCTCATCTACCATCAGGAGTATCTCCATTGTGCTGGAGAGAATGTGGAGAACACGGAAGTTTGCTACATGTGTTTTGGACATGCCCCCGGGTGAAACCCTTATGGAGACAGGCCATAAAATTAATCAATAAACTATTAACAGACAACACTATAGTCACCCCTGCAATGGTCTTGTTGTCATTAAACTGGGAAAGCACAGACACAAATGTGAGATCTATTATAATTCATATCTGTCTCGTAGTTAAACAAATTATAGCCTTCCATTGGAAAAATCCGATCTTACCGGCCTTTACCGAAATTATAGACCAAATTAACCTACATAAAACATATGAAGAAAACTTCACAATAGCAAACAATTATTATAACAAATATGATAGGAAATGGAAGAAGTGGGTTGAGGTAGACTCCAACTTATCGCATTAAAAGAAAAGATGGTGGTTACCGCATACCTGTGAGGATAAAATATGTTAATCTGTTAAAATTGTTAATAACTATCAAAT
The DNA here is from genome assembly GCF_051348905.1 of Ranitomeya variabilis. NCBI lineage: Eukaryota > Metazoa > Chordata > Amphibia > Anura > Dendrobatidae > Ranitomeya > Ranitomeya variabilis. The sequence goes on from NC_135232.1 coordinate 504,653,707, forward strand.
TCTGTTATGTCTGGACAGCGTGTCCACAAAGTTGTACTTATCTTTTCCCAGTCCCATTTCCCTTACCTCCCTCCCTCTCCTTGAGAGCTGATTATGACTCTTCGCATGTTAATACTAAATTTCAAAAGATACAATAAAAATTATTTGAAAAGAAATTCACCGGTAGCTGCTGTATTTTCCACCCTAGGCTTATACTCGAGTCAATAAGTTTTCCCAGTTTTTTGTGGCAAAATTAGGGGGGTCGGCTTATACTCGGGTCGGCTTATACTCGGGTCGGCTTATACTCGGGTCGGCTTATACTCGGGTCGGCTTATACTCGGGTCGGCTTATACTCGGGTCGGCTTATACTCGGGTCGGCTTATATTCGGGTCGGCTTATACTCGGGTATATACGGTAAATTAGAATTTTGTTGTCTAAACTTTAGTTGTGCTTTGAAGACTTTCATTGAAGTAAACTAATTTTTTGCAACATGGTCTTGAATGAATTTAAGAATTACTTTATTGGATGTTCAAAATAACAAATCTAGTTAGCAATCAATGGTCCACATTTGTGCGAGTTCTTTATAGTATGGCATACATTAAAAAAATATTGATTCTGAAAGGAAACTTGAGGTTCTTTGACAAATCTATTGGGGTGCAAAGCACTGTAAGATAAATGTGAACAAAGCCTAAAATTGGCCTAAAATGTTGTTTCCCCAAAATGATACCAGTAAAAGCTTCAACTCAACCCATAAAAAGAATCCCAGACTCATGTCCATAATTTGTCACAGGAAATGTAGAGGGTTTGCAAGTTATTGGTAGCACAAAGACTCTCGAAATGCTCTCCATTTAAAAAGTGAGCCATTCTGTTCTGGGCATACTGTTTGGCATCCTAGTGTGTTAAAAAGCACTTAAACTAAAATTAGATATGAATTTATATTCCTACACATTTTCAAAACACAAGTGACTTGGAATTCACATTTATGTACTTTTGTGAAAAGAATGTTCCTAGCAACAAAAGTTGAATTCTCTAAGCATTTTGGGCATCCCATCCGCAGACAAACGCCTTTCACATTAGAATAATTTTTATTTTGAAGAAAAAAAATCTCATTCAAGTCCCCCCCGGTGTTTTTTTTTTTCTCTCCTTTGTTTCCTTTTTGTTGCAGACATTAAAGGGAAGGTGCCGCATTTTATTTTTTGCATTAAAAATGATTGTTTATATAAACAATTATTTTTAATACAAATTTACATTTTTTAACTTTAACATTTTTTTCTATTAATTATTTTTTCAGCCACTGGGCTCCGCCATTTTGCTTTGCAGGAGTGTAAGTGTAGATGCACGACACTTACACTCTGCAAATACGGCTGCCCTGGGCATAGACATCTGCTGTCGGCATCCGACCCTATACTCTGCATTAAGCTGCTCCCTGCTTTGATCTGGCCACGCCCCCTGAGCCGTCCACATCACAGCAGAGGCAGCAGATCGGCGCCATCTTTCTGGAGATCACAGTGCATCTGTGTCCTGTGAACTCCCTGCTGTTATAGGAGGAGGAGACCAAGGACGGCACAGGAGGAAGAAAGGAGCAGCATTGGCAACAGTGAAGTAATATCGGAGGGGGAGAGGTAATCTAATCCTATCGTTTGTGATGCTGACTCTGAGCAGTGTATCTCCCATGTGTGTTACTGTGCTATCTAATCCTCTCTTGTGTGATGCTGTCTGCTGAGCCGTGTATCTAATCCTATTCTGTTACTGTATGCTGAGCCGTGTCTCATCCTACCCTGTGTGATACTGACTGAGCTGTGTATCTAATCCTCTCCTGTGTAATGCTGTCTGCAGAGCCATGTATCTAATCCTAACCTGTGATACTGTATGCTGAGCCATGTATCTAATCCTACCCTATGTGATACTGTGCTGAGACTTATATCTAATCCTCTCCTGTGGGATATTGTGTGCTGAGCCGTGTATCTAATCCTATTCTGTGTGATACTTACTGAGCTGTGTATCTAATACTATCCGGTGTGAAACTGACTGCTGAGCTGTGTATCTAATCCTCCTATGTGTGATACTAACTGCTGGGCTGTGTATCTAGTCCTCTCCTATGTGGTGGTATTTAGAGATGAGCCACCTCCCTAGTGTTTGGGTTCAGTTCGTCGAACAGGGACGTGTTCGAACACCATCGAACCCCATTGAAACCAATGGCAGGCAAACACAAACACATAGAAAACACACAGAAAACACCTTAAAAGGTGTCCAAAAGCTGACAAACTGCTCAGAAGACACAACAAACACATGGAAAAGTCACAACTACATATAGTCATGTGAAAAGAAAAGAGGTGGAGGAGTAAAAGGAGGAGACACAGATATAGGCATGTCATGCCCTTCTAAAATCAAGAAAGGCTGGAGTAAAAATCTAAACTCTACCAACACCCAGATGTCTTGATAAAAAAAAATTAAAAATGAAATATCTTTAGGTAGAATGGTGGCGGGTCCATTCAGAACACTTTCCTTAGAAGACGTTGTTACCCCCGTTGGGAGTTGTGCCAAAAAATGAACCCAATACATTCAGACTAATCCACCATTTGTCATGTCCAAGGGGCAGGTTAGTAAACGACAACATCGACGCGGAACCAAGTACAGCACTATGTACTGTACCTCCTTTGACGAGGCAATCAGGTGGGTCAAGTAGTTGGTAAGGGGCATCCTTATGGCCAAAACAGACATTGAGGGGGCGTTCCGGTTACTACCTGTGCCTCCGAATAGTGTCCTCCCATTGGGCTGCTTCTGTGAAGGAGCATACTAAGATCGCTGTTTGCCCATGGGGTTCTCCATATCCTGCTTACTATTTGAGGTGTTTAGTTGCTTCCTCGAATGTGTCGTCATGGACGTTTGAAAGGCGGCACATATTATCCATTACCTCGACGACTTCTTATGCCTGGTCCCAAAAGATTTGCCACAGTGTGAAAACACGCGGTAGTCCACCTGTGAGAAGGAGAGAGCTGGAGGGAGAGTGGACACCCCCAGAGCCGAGGAGTTAGATTGAGAAAGAAAGAAGGCGGTGTAGCTTGCTTCATGGGTGGGGTACTCTGCTGAGTAGCAGAAATTGCTACTAGGCCCAAAAGGATTTCCTGGGCCAGATGCCGTTACAAAACAGTAGTTAGGTAAACAGGCATTGTAGCTTGCTTCATGAGTGGGGTACTGTGCTGAGTAGCACAAAATGCTATTGGGTACAAAACGATTTCCTGGGCTAGATGCAGTTAAAAATTAGTAATTAGATCAACAGGTGGTGTAGCTTGCTTCATGGGTGGGGTACGCTGCTGAGTAGCACTAAATTCTACTAGGCCCAAAAGGATTTCCTGGGCCAGGTGCCGTTAAAAATAGTACTTAGGTAAACAGGCGGTGGGTGGCTAGACTACTCTGCTGACTAGCAGACACTGAAGCTTTGGAGCAGACCTCTGAATCCCAGGCCATAGTATGAGTAAACAACTGCAGACGACCCCACCCACCTGGAATTGATGATGGCAACGTCATGTAAAACTCAGCAAGGGGACTAAATAAGAGTCTCCATTTTTTCAAAAAATTCGGCCACAGACACCACTTAAGTGGCATCAATTTCGTCAGTTTTTTTTTTTTAAAACAGTTGGTGAGGTGATTTTCAAAAATCATCAAGCTTTTAGTCTCCCCATGATGACACAGGGGTAGAAAAGTCCTTGCGGTTCCAGGATTTGTTCATCTTGATGAACGTTAGCCTGTCTACATTGTAACTGGACAGCCGCGTGCGCTTATCTGTCAGCACACCACCAGCAGCGCTGAACACGCGTTAAGAGAGCACACTGGCTGCGGGGCACGACAAGATCTTCAAGGCGTGAGTGGCGAGCTCAGGCCATTTTTCAAGATTGGAAGCCCAAAATGAGCAAGGGTCCAGTTCCACAGTCATGGCATCGATGTTAACTTGGAGATACTCTTGTACCATCCTCTCTAGACGTTGGCTGTGCGTCAGACTTCTTGTCTCCTGTGGCCTTGCAAAGGATGGTCTAAAAAAAATCTTAAACCAATTGGAAAAAATTGCTGTTACCACCAGATACGATGTTACTATAACGGTTAGAGTGATGACTCAATAGTCCCACGGTTGGCAAGTTAGAACTCAGAGATTGACTACGTGCACCACTGGTGTTTTTTTTTTTTTTTTAATTTGTTTATTAACAACAAAATAGTAGCGTTACAAACATTTTGCATCCAAGAATGTCGAACATAAAATGTAGTACGTATAAACTGCGTATTATTAAGCTTGAAGTAAAATACAGCTGTCGTCTATAACCAACGTTATATTATGATTATTAAAGCTGTTGGATCAATAGTAACACATGAAATTATGTAAATAGAAAAAACTTAGAAAACCAGAACACTTGAATTAGAACTGTATCTATGCTAACTACTAATTCGCCGTCGTACCTCGCGTCTGACCTCAACGCGATATCCCCGCCCCACAACAAGTCTACAGAGTAAGATGGGAAGAATTCCACCTACCCCAGATTTTTTCAAATCCGGGCACCCTCTATTCTGATATAACGTGCGTTCATATGGAATGATCGAGTTGACCAGCTCAATCCAAGTTCCCTTAGTTGGACTTGTAGTCCCCATCCACCGCAAAGCCAGTAATGCCATAAAGAGCGTCTCACGTAAAAAGATATCAATGTAATAATCCCAAGTCTCCTCCTCCCATACTCCAAATATACAAACTAATGGGTCAAGGGGAACTGGAATTGATAGCAGTGATGCAAGTAGTGATGTCACCTCCCTCCAGTATTGAAGAATAACGGGACAACTCCATATCATGTGAATGAAGTCTGCATCTAAAGAGTGACAGTGCATACACTCTGATGTTTGAAATCGACCCATTTTAAAAAGCCGTGTCAGAGTTAAATACGATTGATGTATTATGTATAGTTGAGTCATCCTGTTAACTGATGGGGATACTTTAATTGTGGACTCAAGAATGTCCTCCCATTCCTCCCCCTGCATATTAGAAAGAAGTCCCTCCCATTTCCCCTTAACAGAGTTAACAGTAGACGCATCTCCCAAAGATAGCATATAAGTATATAGGGAGGAGATAAGACCTTGAGGACCCTGCGATTTGAGAATTCCTATCAAGGGTAGAGAGGATATAGCATTACCCGCACCTGCCTGTCTCATATATGATTGTACGGCTGAACTTAACTGTAAATATCGAAAAAACTGGGATCTCTGTATACCATGCTTGATTTGCAATTGCTCGAAAGACATGAAAACCCCCCCATCATACAGATCGCCTATTGAGGAGACACCATGCCCAATCCAAAAGTCAGTGGATGGGTGATTCAATAAGGTTGAGAAATAGCCATTTTTCCACAGGGGCATCTCCGCCACAACATCCGTGAATCCTACTATTTTTTTAATTTGCCTCCAGACCGACCTCGCCAGGCGAAGCAAAGGAAGCATACGAGGGATATTAATTTTCTCCAATTCTAGAAAATTCAGTGGACAGTCCGTTTGAGTCGCATGAAGAAGATGGCTTTCAGTGTTAGGAAGGCAATTATTGGGCATCCATTTATTAAGAGCTTTAACCTGACCAGCCAAATAATATAGATAAAAATCCAGCAACGCCGCCCCGCCCCCTGACTTTGATCTCTGTAGCGTAGATAGCTTAAGTTTGGGCCTAAATGTCCCCCATATGAAAGATGTAATTTGAGAGTTCAAACTTGTAAAGAAGGATTTAGGAATTAACACAGCACTATGTTGAAGACAGTAACTGAGCTTGGGGAGCAATATCATCTTGATTAAGTTGATGCCGCCGGCTACAGATAACGGAGGTTTGCTCCAAGCTGTAAATTTAAGTTTAACTAATTCTGACAACGGGAGTATGTTAAGTTGTAGATCAGATCTACTGCCCTGAGAAATATATATGCCCAAGTATTTAAAACTGGGTACAATAGGGAGGGAGGAAAGGGTCCCGAGGCCAGGCGATGGAATATGGGAGAGAGGCATCAACGCTGATTTGTCCCAGTTTATATATAGGCCCGAGTGTCTACCAAATTTATCTAGTGTCTATTACCCGCGGTAATGTTACCTCCGCCTCATCCATAAATATCACCATGTCAGCATATAGACCAATAGTGTCCACCCGACCAGCTATATTTATACCTTTTAATATCAACAGAGGACCTTATGCGTATCGCCAGGGCCTCTATCGCAAGGGCGAAGAGGGCCGGGGAGAGAGAGGGCACCCCTGGCGGGTCCCTCTATACAGTGAGAAAGATTTAGAGATGGAGCCGTTAACAATTATACGGGCCTTGGGTCTCATATACAATAGACCCACCCACTTCAAAAATTTATCCCTGAAGCCATATTTTTTCAAACATGCTGAAAGGAAGGGCCATTCAAGGGAATCAAAGGCTTTGGCCGCATCCAGTGATGCCAATGCCCAGGAGTTGTCTGGTACCAATGAGCTATACTGGACTACTGACTGGACCCGTCTAATGTTGATAGAGGTATTTTTGCCCGGCATAATCCCCGTTTGGTCTGGATGTATAAGGTCAAGTATGATCGAATTCAATCTTGTAGCTAGGACTTTAGTAAAAATGTTATAGTCTACATTTACCAGTGAGATAGGCCTGTATGATCCACACTCCAATGGGTCTTTCCCCTCCTTTTTAAGTAAAATAATGTTTGCCTCGTAAAATGTCAGGCATAGAACCCCTCTCCCACACCCCCCCTGGAACACCTTCAACAAGAGCGGTGCCAGTATATCGTGATACTTCCTGTATAATTCAATGGGAAACCCATCTGGACCAGGGGCCTTCCCAGAGGCCATATCCATCAAAGCATTTTCAACCTCCTCCAAAGTAAACTCCGCGTCCATAAAGGCTCGCTGAGCTGGGGTCAATAGGGGAAATGTTACATCTGATTGATATCCCTGAGAACCTGGATTATTTAAGTCACATTTAGATGTATATAGCGACTTATAATAATCATGAAAGCAGCGAAGTATCTCCTCATTTGAGGACACTAATGACCCATCTGGTGTTCGAATCTGTAATATAGTGTTGGAGACATTGTGTTGGCGTACCAAGAAAGCCAAAAATTTGCTAGCCTGGTTTCCCAATTGAAAATGGGATTGGCGAGTAAAAAATAGTTTACGTTTAGATTTAGTGTCTTTATGCTGAACATATAGCCTCTGGGACGTTAGCCACTCAAGTCTATTACCATTAGTTGGGTCAGATATATACGCAGACTCCGAGTCTTTTAATCGTTGCTCCACCTCGTCATCCTCCCGCGAGGTCATCCTTTTGATATAAGATATTGTAGAGGATAGACACCCCCTTAGATATGACTTGAGGGCATCCCAAAATATATTAGTAGTCTGAGAGAAGGGCTCCCCCACCATGTTGTCGCCCAATCTCAGCCTATCCAAGCGGGTATCCATGACCAGATTAAAATCCCCCATGCAGATGACGTTCGCGTCTGGAAAGCTTAAGGCAAAGCTCACTGCCATCCGAAGTATTGATAGATTAGCTGGAGGAGGGTTATAAACACATAATATGACGTATTCACGAGAGTTGATTAGCGCATTCACAAATACAAACCGACCTTCAGAATCCCTCCTAGCCTCCCTCATCTCCCATCTAACGTCTCTGAATTAACAGTGAGACCCCCCTTGAGTAGCTAGTGTGAAACGCGTGTATGGACCATTGCACCCACGGTTTCTGTACACATCGGGCCGTGTCTCTAGTCAAATGTCTCGACCAACGCTACGATATGTGGGTGATAGCGCTTGATCTGTAAGAATACCTTAATCTTTTTCCGGGGAGATTTGATACCGCGCACATTCCAGGTCATGTATATTATTTCAGACCCCATACTCATCACTATATAATAAACAATAATTGTCCAGGCAGAACTTAGGGATAGCACATAGAGGCCGAGAGAGCCACTGGCGGCGAGTTTACCTACAAAACAGAACAAACATAGAAAAAGAAACGAACCAAAAACCAAACAATGTAGGAGCGTAATCCCATGCTCCTATTATCAGATGAAAACTGGGATACCCTCGCTAAATTAAGCGTTCGGTATTGTTGGTAGGTTAGGCACCCACAAGGAAAGCTTCATTGTATAATCATCCACTCAAGTGTATTAGGATGTCTTTATACTGGACACCCCGTGGACCTGTAACCACTCAGCCGCTTCCTCCGGATCAGTGAAGAATATAGAGGAACCCTCATGAACGGCTCGCATGCGAGCGGGATAAAGCATGGAGTATACGACGTTCCGATCTCTGAGTTGTTTCTTAATTTCCAGGAACCGTGCCCGCTGCTTCTGAAGCTCCATGGAGAAGTTTGGGAAAATCGAAATTGTGGCATTGTGGAACTTGATAGGGCTCTTTCGCCGTGCCAGACGTAGAATGGCATCTCTATCTTTACAGTTAAGAATACGTGCCAGGAAAGATCTCGGAGGAGCTCCAGGGGGGAGGGGCTTCGTGGGGACCCTATGGGCCCTCTCCACAGAGAAGGTTGAGGAGAATTCGCCTTCCAAAGAAGTTTTGCCATGGTCTGCATATCTAGTCTCAGACGGCCCACCTCAGTGTGTACATCTTCTATCTTTTCAGTAAGAGAGGATCTGGTTAAGGAGATGGCCTGCATTAGTTGTTCAGAGGCCTGTTTAAGAGTTAACTCATCCTGTTCCCCCTCATTACTATCAGAAGATCGACTTTTACGCTGAACCTGCGAGGGGATATTTCTGAGGGTCCGCCCACCATCCGAGGGGTCCTCTCTGGCAAATTTTTTCAATTTATCAGCCGTTCCTGATCCTTTGGAGTGCTGCATCTTTGATAAAGATGAGCGGCAGCAGAGTAGTTGAGGTTATAATCTGGAATAGTGCCAAGTTCCAATCACAAATAATTAGCAGAGCCGGCAAAGATTATTTATGTGGTGCTATGAGACAACCACAAGTATATATAGAGTGTTTATAGGTGCAGTAGCTCCCAGATCTCAGCAAATTCTATGCACCTGGGGGAAGACCACAGCAGAGGCAGCAGGGGGGAGGGGAGCCAGTCCCTCCAAATCACATGCACTAGCAGGGTAGGTATCTTCAAATAGGGGAACGCGGGGCCCAATTTTCCAGGGCACTCACCATTCGTTCCCTGATATACTGCAGGATGCGTGTCCACCTCCCAGGCAGCGCTGCAGATGTGATGCAGAGCGCCACGTCTCACCAGAGCACGCGCTTTTGTAATGGCCGCTGCCCCACCGGTACCGCCGTCCACAATCCCCCAGCTCCAACGCACCCGGATTCAATCGCCGGCACCGCAGTCTCAGGCCTCCAAGGCTTAGGGGGGAGTCCCAGGAGTGATAAGAACCGGCGCCGCACTATACCTCCTCAGAGCGCGCGCTCACAAGATGGCCGCCGTCACACACCAGTCTCCTGTTCCGGTGGGCTCCGCCGGCTCTCCGCTCTCCTCCGGACCTTGCAGCACCCTCCACAGTAGCCTCACACCTTCCAGGACCCAGGGGGGCCACAAATCATAAGCAGCCCACACTGCAAGGGGATCTGAGCGGCAGGATACTGTCAGGATGATAGGAGCTCTCCCAGGGCACGTCTTCTCACTTCAGCTACATAGCCACACCCCCACCACTGGTGTTTTGTGGAAAAGCAGATGTTAGATTCTGTTACAGTCTCTGCTGATACTCCTGCATGCGTGAATCCCTTTCTATGGCAGGAATTATTTCGCCAAATTTGCTTTTGTACCGGGGATCTAAGAGTGTGGCAACCCAGTAGTTGGCATTACTTCGGATTCTGACAATCCGAGGGTCATGTTGCAGGTAGTGCAGCAAGAAGGCACTCATGTGTCTTGCGCATCCAGGAGGACCAAGTCTTTTGTCTTGGTGGTGGCTTCCTTCGTCTGCCCTCTTCTCCCCCCCCCCCCCCCCCCCCCAACCTCGCACAACAGAAATTTGATCAAGGTCTCCCTCATCTGATGAGTCTTCCATGCCCAGCGCCAGTTCGTCCTCCACTACTTCCTCGCCTCCTGCACCTTCCTCAACAGTTTGGCGCTACCATGCACCCTCGGTAATCCCTCTCCCCCAACCTCCAATGCCAGCCACCTTGGTGCTGCCAACCTTCTTGACCTTGGAGATATCCCTTCCACATACAACTCCTCTTGTTCCACCACCTGACTCCAAACACTGTGTAAGGTGTGCTCCAGCATGTAAATCACCGGAATGGTCATGCTGATAATGGCATTGTCAGCACTAAACATCTTCGTTGCTATTTCAAAACTGCCGAAGGGTGCATAGGTCCCTGATCTGAGACCACTCCTGCAGCGTGATTTGTCCCACCTCTTGAGCTCGTTGGCCCGGCTATACGTCATAACGTATTGCACCAGGGCTCGTCGGACAGTGCAGACACTGCTCCTAGGCCCAAAACCATTAACTGGATTAGATGCAGTAAAAATTGAGATACACAGGCGGTATAGTTAGTTTCACAGGCGGGCTACTCTGCTGACATGCAGACACTGCTCCTAGGCCCAAAACCATTAACTGGATTAGATGCAGTAAAAATAGAGATACACAGGCGGTGTAGTTAGTTTCACAGGCGGGCTACTCTGCTGATGTGCAGACACTACTCCTAGGCCCAAAACTATTAATTTTTACTGCATCTAATCCAGTTAATAGTTTTGGGCCTAGGAGTAATGTCTGCACGTCAGCAGAGTAGCCCGCCTGTGAAACTACACCGCCTGTGTATCTCTATTTTCACTGCATCTAATCCAGTTGAGATACACAGGCGGTGTAGTTAGTTTTACAGGCGGGCTACTCTGCTGACGTGCAGACACTGCTCCTAGGCCCTAAACTATTAACTGGATTAGATGCAGTAAAAATTTAGATACACAGGCGGTATAGTTTTTCACAGGCGGGCTACTCTGCTGACGTGCAGACACTGCTACTAAGCCCAAAACCCCAAAATGATTTACTGGGTTAGATGCAGTACAAATGGAGATACACAGGCGGTGTAGCTAGCTTCACAGGTGGGCTACTCGGATGACTATCAGACAATGCTACTAGCCCAAAAGGATTGGCTGAGCTAGATTACACCAAATGCTGTGACTACCACTTGCACAGCACTGGCTCAGACCTGCCTGGCAAACAGTGCTATGAACTGCTGTAACCTACCCTGAAAAGGGCTGATATTACAATTAGTCCCGACTCCCTAAACCGATCTCTCTGACAATTCGCTCCAAAAAAATACTCTTAGGCCGGCGTCACACTCAGCATATGAAAATACAGTCCGTTTTTTACGGCTGTAATACGCAGAAATGTTTTCAAAATAGTGATCCATATGTCATCTGAAGGCAGGGTGTGGCAGCGTATTTTGCGCATGGCATCCTCCGTATGTTGTTATCATTTTACACCCAGGAGCTCTGCTAAAGCAGCTTTAGCAGAGCTCCTGGGTGTAAAATGATTTAACCCCTTCAGATGGATTTACATCGTTGGGACGTTCCAGAACGCCGGAAGGTATGGGATATTGTTGATTTTTTGTTTTTCCTTTTTTACAGAACGAGGGTCGTCAGGTGTATTAAGAGAATAATAAAATATTACAACACCCTGTGTCTTTATTTCATTTCATTAAAGTACTTTGTAATAATGTGTGTGTTGTTTATTAACCATTTCATACTATTGGATTAATAATGGATAGGTGTCCTAATTGACGCCTCTCCATTAGTAATCTGGCTTAATGTCACCTTAAAATAGCAAGGTGACATTAACCCTTCATTACCCCATATCCCACCACTACACGGGAGTGGGAAGAGAGTGACCAAGTGCTAGAATAGGCGCATCTTCCAGATGTGCCTTTTCTGGGGTGGCTGGGGGCAGATGTTTGTAGCCAGGGGGGCCAATAACCATGGACCCTCTCTAGGCTGTTAATATCTGCCCACAGTCACTGGCTTTACCACTCTGGCGGAGAAAACTGCCGGAGCCCACGACATTTTTTTCCGCTATTTAACCCTTTAATAGCTAGAGCGCACAAATTTTGCACATACACACTACTAACAGTAGTGTGGAATATGCAAAAAAAAAGGAATATGAGATGGTTTACTGTATGTAAACCATGTCTCATCATGTCTGGTTTGGGAAGGAGATAGCAAAAGCTGGCAATTGAATTACCGGCTTTTATGAGATCTAGCGCTGTATGAAATATATATAGAATATATATATATATATATATATATCAGTGAGACAATTATTTATATATATATATATATAATTGTCTCACTGATAGAATATATATTCTATGTGTAGACATTTGTTCTACCTATTCTATCCTGTCTGTGATTTTACTGTACACCGCACTGAATTGCCGGCTTTTCTAGAGAACACCGGTGCGTATTTCTCGCCCCCATAGACTTTCATTGGCGATTTTTTTTTTTTTTTTTTTTGCGCAATACGGTGACAAACGCAGCATGCTGCGATTTTCTACGGCCGTACAAGACCGTATAATACGGATCAGTAAAATACGGCAGATAGGAGCAGGGCCATAGAGAATCATTGTACCGTATGCAATCCGTATTTTCTGCACCTCTCATACGTCCGTAAAACACGCCAGTGTGACGCTGGACTTAGTCTGTATAGCACCCATATCTGCAGCGGTGCCGTCTAGCACTAAGCTGCAGCAGTGAGGAAATGGTGACGACGGGGCAAATGGCTGGTTCTTATAGGGCAAGGACATGTGACATACACAGCCAATGACACATGCCCTTGTTATTTGCGATCTATATGATGGTATGTGAGAACTATAGGACAGTATTATGTGTGATCTATATGGCGGTATTATGTGTGATCTACATGGCGGTATTATGTGAGAACACTATGGCAGTATTATCTTCAGAAAAGGGACCCGTTCTAGGGTGGTTCTGGTTGAGCAGCTGCACACGGGTCTGGGGTAATAGAGGGGGCAGCATGACCTCCAGTTAAGTGCAGTCAGGGGAGGGCTGGTGAGGCAGCTAAAGAGAGAGGCGTTTCATTTTTATCGTTACTATATGGCTACATTTCCTACCCAGCATCACCCGGACTGTGCCTGTCACCTCTTTCACACATCGCCAGGACAAGATCTGCGGCGGGGAATGGGGTCTTTACATGCAAAGTCTGGATCAGAACAGGCCATCAAGCCGCAGAAATGTTTATTGGATTTCTGTGGAGCAGACAAGCAGACTGTCCATCAAGGTGTATAAAAGACAGCGCTCTATGTACAATCCCTGGCTGCTACGCGCACCGAACAGGGTGCCCCCCATAGACCAGCACCCTGCTCTCTCCACCATATATCTCCCAGAATCTTTGCTGCCTGCCATCCTCGGTGACTGCTTGTCAGTATAACTTTGCAGTCACCAAAAGGCTTCTCACTGTGTTCACAGCCATGTTAGCAGACTCCGCCCATAATTACTGCAGTGCAGTAATGTGAGCTAGTTGTACACTAGGTTTTTGTCAAATTTCATTAGCTGTTCCCCCTAGTGTTTAAAAGTGGAAATGCCAAAACTTTTAAAATTATTTTTCAAATTTTAATAAATTATAAAGAAATTATAATATTTTTTTAAGAAAACTTAAACATTAATTCTTTACATTTTTTCAATCGCTGGAAAACTTTTTTTTTTATGGCACCTTCCCTTTAAATCTCACTTATTGGGGCCAATTCAACAAGACACTGCCAGTTATGGTGTAGTAGAAGAGACACAAAATTCATTAAGACGTGTGTTTTAATATCTAGGAGATCTCCAGGATGAAGATGTGGGTTTACCACAGCTTTGTATAGGAGTACTATTTTTCTTCCTCCCCAGAAGTCAGCCAGTAAACCATATGCCATACCTTTTTAGAGCAACTGTCAAGAGAAACTGAAAACTACTAGAACAGCACTTCCATTTTAAACTCCTCCCATATCTCCGATTGCTTACAATCTAGCTTCCAACTTCACCATTCCACTGAAACTGCCCTGACTAAAGTCACCAACAACCTACTAAGGCCTCTTTCACACTAGCGTCGTACGACGCACGTTGCAATGCGTCGTTTTGGGGAAAAAAAAGCATCCTGCAAAATTGCTTGCAGGATGCGTTTTTTCTCCATAGACTAACATTAGCGACGCATTGCCACACGTCGCAACCGGCGTCGGCACAAAAAACGCATGTAACGTTTTTTGGTGCGTCGTGTCCAGCATTTCCGACCGCGCATGCGCTGCCGGAACTCCGCCCCTCCTCCCCGGAGCTCACAATGGGGCAGCGGATGCGTGGAAAAACTGCATCCGCTGCCCCCGTTGTGCGGCGCTTTCACAGTATGCGTCACACTAGCAATGTCGCACGACGCTAGTGTGAAAGTAGCCTGTCAAATACAAGCAACCCTACTCTGTTGTCCTTATCCTGGAGCGGTCATCTGCATTGTGACAGTAGACCATTCCCTCTTACTACAGATTCTCATCTCTTGGCATCACCGACTTCGCCCTATCTTGGATCTGCTCATACTTAACAGACACGTCGCCCCCTATCTCTGTCACCCAAGGTTAAGTCTTGGTACCCTACTCTACACCTTTTGGACTGGGATGGCTCAGAGTCCCATGGCTTTCAGTTTCCCCTCTATGCTGATGACACACAGATCTACTTCTCTGGACTCTATATCACCGCCTTACTTAGACGTGGGATTCTGCTATCTTTTTCATCTTCTCTGCTAAATTTCTAAAACTTAATGAATTCTGTTTTAGCCATGTTATCTTTCCACCGTCTCACTCAACGCCCCCAACATTCCAAGGCTTTCCACTCTCCCTAGTCCTGCAAGCTCGCTGCCTCGGAGTAATCCTTGACTCTGATCTCTCCTTCAAACCACATATCCAAGCCCTCTCCACATCCTGCTGACTACAATTCAAAAATATTTCACGAATCTGCACATTCCTCAACCAAGACTGCAAAACCACTAGTTTTGCCCTCATCGTCTCCTGCCTCGACTACTGCAACCTCCTGCTTTGTGGCCTCCCCTCAAACACTAACACCCCCCTCGAATCTATCCTAAACTCTGCTGCCTAACTAATTCACCTATTCCCTGGCCTCTCTATGCCAATCCCTTCACTGGCTCCCCATTACCCAGAGACTTCAGTTGAAAACCCTAAACTTGGCATATAAATCCATTCACAACCTGTCTCCTCCATCCTCCTGTGACCTATTCTCCCAGTACTTACCTGCACGCAACCTCTGATCCTCAGAACTTCTCTCCTCTTCCCACAATCGCATACAACACTGCTCCTGTGTATGGAAACCTCAGTAACCCCCCAACTTTAGAACTCTACCCTAACATATCAGGCTCTCGCCTACCATAAAAACCTTCAAAAGAAACCTGAAGACCTACCTCTTCCGACAAACCTACAACCTACAGTAACCATCGAACCACCATACTGCTCTGCTCTCACCTTCTGTTTCCTCACCCATCCCTTGTAGATTGTGAGCCCTGATGGGGCAGGGTTCTCTCTCCTCTTGTCGGTGTCTTGTTTTGTTCAAGATTACAGGTGAAAAGGGATATACATAAATAAAATAAAGTGCCACGGAATAAATGGCGCTATAATAATGAGAAAATTTTTAAAAAATACATAGATGTCGCCGTTGCTGGGACATATCACCCTCATGTTGACCCTATTAAATTAACTGGAGCTGTGGAAAAAAAGCCAAAACAAAAAAACTTTAAACACTTCAACCTCCATTGAAGTAGGACTTCACATTGAACATGATGGGATTTATTATAGCTGAGAAAGGGAAAAATTCTAACTGGGGAAGTGAAAGCTGACATGTCAATCTCCATTGGAGTAGGGCCCTCCTGCAGTGACCAGGTAATAACAGGAGAGTTGCTCTGGGAAAAAGACACCAAGACTGAGGTTAACGTCCTCTGATAAAAGCACAGCTCCTAGACTGTTAGAACAGCACCGTCGCCCCTGCACAAATCCCCATAGTCCTTCCACACTATCAGGGGTTCTAGTGAAGAACCAGGTGGTCATTTGTTTACGCCCCTCCAGGCTCTCCTTGTCCGTGGCACAATGGTTCCACAATCACTTGCGTAACAGTTTGCTAAGGCCATGGAAACTGATGACAAATATACCCCTCCAATCTCGAACCTGTTCCAAGATATGACTCTTTATTGAATTGTTTTTTTAAATCCAAGTACTAGCACTTTGTTATTATTATTGGTGGGGGTCACGTTCCCACCCACCTTTGTGCAACGACATAAGCAATTCTTATTTATGCTCCTGTATTAGGTGTCCAATTTAGCATTGTCATTTTTTACCCATTGTTATTATTTTGCTGTTTGACAGTTTTCCTGTATTTTAATAATAAAGTATTGTTATTGGACTGTATGATTGTTTTGTTTTTTTCCCCCCTCCTTTTCAGTTTCTTGTATTCTTCCGATTGTCCACTTGTTACCACTTCTGTCCAACTTCTTGGTTGCAGGGTCTTTTAATGAACTTATATTATTACCCACTATTTATTACAGATACCCTCATCAATATCTTGCATTTCCCTTGTTCCCCTTCTTGTGACAAGATATGACTCTTCAGAGAGACCAGCAAGATAATATCTTGTCATATCTATGTATTGTGCAGTCGAGGGACTGTAGGCAAAATCAGCGCAAACGGGGTCTTATCCGATATACACAATAAGGTATTACTTTAGATTTAGACTAACCTGATGTAGCCTTAGAGAAATCATGGAATGTGAGCATCAGCTGCAGCAGATCCACGGGTTAGTCAGTGACCATTAGATATCAAATAAAGGGATATTTGTGGATGGTTTCTGCGCTGCTAAATGAACTTGAGACGTATACTCCGGAATAATGAGTGAAAAGGTAGTAACCTAGCCTAAAAACTGTGCACACGTTGCAGATTTGCCTGCGGATTTTTCTGCACTAAATCCGCAGCTCTTGGCAGAAAACGCATATGCGTTTTTGATGTTTTTTGCGTGGTTTTGATGCGTTTTTGCGCGGTTTTGGTGCGTTTCTTGATGCAGTTTTGTATGCGTTTTTGAAAGCTAAATAAAGATGTATTATTGAACAAAAAAAAAAATTTGTCATGTCTTGTCCAACCTCCTCTTTTACATTTGTCCAACCCACACTCCATTACACACAGATAGATAGCTAGATGGAATGAGATAGATGTAGATAGATATATGATTAGTTAAGCTACTTTCACACATCAGGTTTTTGCCGTCAGGCATAATCTGGCGAGTTTTGAAAAAACGGATCCCTTTTTTTTCCGCCGGAACCGTTTTTTTTTACTCATAGTTGTATTCGCGCTGGATTGCGCCTGATGGCCTCACGTTTCATCTGTTTTTTGCCGGATCCGTCACAAGACACTTTCCGGCGGACGGAGAAAACGTGCAGAGGAAAAATTTTTCTGTCCGGCGAAAAAACGCGCAGCGACAGATCTTGCGAAAAACGTATGAAACTGTGATGTGAGTCCGGCCTCCGAATCCGGTTTTTCATGCATTTTTTTCCATTGAAATCATGCACATTTTCCGTTCTCGCTCTCTCTCTAAAAAAACAAACGGATCAGTTGCATCAGTTTTTCACTATTTGCAACGTTTTTTCAAAAATTCGCTCAATCCTGCCTGACGGAAACAAACTGATGTGTGAAAAAAGCCTAACTATCCATATATCTATCTACATCTATCCATCAGGCAGGATCCGGCGAATTTTTGAAAAACAGATACGTTGCAAATAGTGAAACTGAGGCAACTGATCCAGGTTTTTTTTAGAGAGAGAATAGAAAATGTGCATGATTTCAATGGAAAAATGCATGAAAAGATGGATTCGGAGGCTGGATTCATCATTTCACATCTCAGTTTCATACGTTTTTTGCTGGATCCGTCGCTGGGCGTTTTTTCTCCGGACAGAAAAAAACATTTCTGTACGTTTTCTCTGTCCGCTGGAAACAGCTGTTCTGACGGATCCGGCAAAAAAAGGATGAAACGTGAGGCCATCAGGTGCAATCTGGCGCTAATACAACTCTGAGGAAAAAAACGGATCCGGCGTGAAAAAAAACACTGATCCATTTTTTCAAAACTCGCCGGATTGTGCCTGACTGCAAAAACCTGATGTGTGAAAGTAGCCAGATACTGTAGATATATGGATAGATATAGCTATGTACTGTGAGGCAGTGAACGGTGTCATATGCGAGGGTCGCTATGTATCCCCCAGGATGTGCTTAGAAGCATATTAGATCCGCTGGAGTGCCCTGAAGGACTTGTTTGCTTATTTTTCGGTTTGTGAGTATGCTATGAAATAAACAAGACTTTATTTGAGCTTTATATGGGTCACTGCCTATTCACTGCACAGCAAGGACATCGCTGCATCACATATGGTTGGCGAATGCGGAGCAGTGTGAATTAAGGCATACCCCAACACCATTTGCATGTCTGTTATCAAGCCTTCTACATTGCAACTCAGGCCTACAGACAAAATGGAAGAGATCCTGAGGCAGCTGGTCCTCACACAGCAACAAACTAATAACCTGTTTCTGCAGCAAATTACAGCCCTGTGTGAGGCACCTCCAGCACCGACCCCGGAACGTCGTGATGCCCGAGACAAGGTCCGGAAATTGAGTCCGGAAGACTTCCTCACCGTCTATGAGCGCACGGCAGAGTGGGAGAATCTGCCAGCAGCACAGTGGGCTGAAGTTGTGGCTCCGTTCCTGAGGGGTGATGCGCTAAAGGCCTACTTTGACCTCAGTCGGGAGGATGCCCAGGACTATTCAAAGCTAAAAGGTGAGATCCTTGCCCGACTGGGGGTTAATACTTACGTGAGAGCCCAAGGGGTGTTTTCATGGACTTTTGTGGAAACCCAGCCTGCCCGGTCTCAGGTTTTTGACTTACTGCAGCTTGTGAAACGGTGGCTCCAACCTGATCCTTTAAACACAAGTCAGATAGTGGAGAGGGCGGTGGTCGATCGACTGGTGAGGGCTCTGCCAGCAGCCATACAGCGTTGGTTGGGTCAAGGGGACCCGGGTACCCTAGACCAGGTTGTAGGTCTGATAGAGCGATATAAGGCCACCCAGGACTTTATACGGGACACTGCTCCGCTTCGGCTGTCACGTAAGGCTCCGCCAGCTCAGGAGTCTGAGAAAAGTCCATGACCCTCCACTGGGACAAAACCGGACCGAGCCCGTACTGAGGGGATGTCTCGAAAAAAGTGACCACAGACCTGTGTCCCCTAAACAGGCCCCAAGGTTACCTCGTGCCACAGTCATTAAGTGTTGGCGATGCCAAGAACCTGGACATGTGGTTGCTAATTGCCCCCTAACAGAACCTATGGACTGCGGGTATACCCGCCGGATGTCTATGTATGCCCAGCCAGTCTGCATTGCCACTACAGACCCTGCTGGTACAGAACCTCAGCTGTGCAGAGTACTTGTTAACGGGTACCAGACGGATGCTCTCTTGGACTCAGGGAGCTTGGTGACCCTGGTACACGGGTCCCTGGTTGCTGGGGACAGTCCTAGTGGACGGAAGGTGGGGGTAGTGTGCATACATGGGGACGTCCGAGAGTACCCGACTGCTGAGGTCATGTTCTCCACCCCATGTGGAGAGACAAAACATGTGGTGGGAGTGGTAAAGACTCTTCCTTATGGGACTGTGATGGGTAGAGACTTGCCCCTGTTCTGGTCCCTCTGGGAGACCAGAGTTAACCCTCTCAGGGTAAAAAGCATTCCGGGTGCAGAACCCGAAGATCCCAAGTCAGGGATACCTGCCGTAGGGGTCACCACCATAAGGACAGTGTGTAATCCTGATAGGTTTCCTCTAGAGGTATTGGCAGGAGAATCCACCAATTCCTGAGCTGTACGTGTCACCTGGTAAGTTCGGGACTGCCCAGCTCCAGGATCCCACTCTGACCCGGGCAAGGGAAAGAGTAATCGAGGTAAATGGGGTGGCACAACAACCTAGTGCAGAAAAGGAGTTTCCTCGGATGATGATCAACCAGGAGTTACTGTACAGGGTTGATAAAATCCGGGAGGAGGTGGTGGAACAACTGGTAGTACTCCAACCCTATCGTCGGGCGATGCTCGACATAGCTCACACTCACATGTTGGGGGGGGCATTTTGGGGCCAAAAAGACGATAGAGCGCATATTACAGAGGTTATTTTGGCCTGGTGTCTATGCTGAGGTTTAAAAAGTACTGTTACACATGTCCTGAATGTCAAGTAACCTCACCGACCACGAACTACCGGAGTCCATTAGTGCCTCTGCCCATCATAGAAGTACCTTTTGAGCGGATAGCGATGGATCTGGTAGGACCAATAGTAAAATCCGCCTGGGGCCACCAGCACATATTAGTAGTCGTAGACTATGCCACCCGGTACCCAGAGGCGATACCGCTCCGGCACACTTCAGCTAACCTAATCGCCTGTGAACTGTTTGCCATATTTTGTCGCCTTGGGCTACCCAAGGAGATTCTGACAGATCAAGGAACCCCTTTTATGTCTAAAGTGACTAGGGAGCTATGTAAATTGCTCCAAATTAAACAATTATGTACGTCAGTGTACCATCCACAAACCGACGGGTTGGTCGAGAGGTTTAATAAGACCCTCAAGGCCATGCTCAAAAAGGTGGTCGCCAAGGATGGGAGGGATTGGGATATGTTATTGCCATATTTAATGTTCGCCATACGCGAGGTACCGCATGCGTCCACGGGATTCTCCCCCATTTGAGTTATTGTATAGCAGGCACCCGAGGGGACTGCTGGATGTAGCCAAAGAGACATGGGAACATGAGCCCACTCCACATAATAGTGTTATCGAGTATGTGGCAAGTATGCAGGATCGGATTGCGGTCGTGCAACCCATAGTAAAGGAGCATCTGTTGGATGCCCAGGCCGCTCAGAGCCGTACATATAATAAAAGGGCCACGGTCAGGACCTTTAAAGGAGACCGGGTGTTGGTACTAGTACCCACCTCAGAGAGTAAACTCATGGCCAAGTGGCAAGGGCATTATGAGATACGGGGGAAGTGAATTACAAAGTGTACCAACCCGGGAAAAGAAAACCCGAGCAGCTGTACCATGTAAACCTGCTAAAGGCCTGGAAGGTCCGAGAATGGTCACAGAAGCAACTACGGTCATACAATCGGAGGTCCCTCTGGCACTCGCCAAGGACACAGCCGGGTGTGAGGTAAAAGTCAATGATGCCCTCACAAAACAGCAGCGGCAGGAGGCTCAAGCTTTGGTACAGCAGAATATGGATGTATTCTCAGAGCTGCCGGGGCCAACCTCGGTGATTCCGCATGACATTGTCACTGAGCCCCGGGTAAAGGTGCGGATGACACCGTACCGAGTGCCAGAAGCCCGAAGGCAAGCCATCGCAGCCGAGGTAAAGCAAATGCTTCAGTTGGGAGTCATTGAGGAGTCCCGAAGTGAGTGGGCTAGCCCCATTGTTATAATACCAAAACCAGATGGGTCATTACGCTTCTGTAACGACTTTAGGAAGTTAAATGCAGTGTCAAAATGTGATCTCTATCCCATGCCACGGGTGGACGAGCTAATTGAGAGACTGGGGAAGGCCCAGTACTTCACCAAGCTGGATCTCACAAAAGGTTACTGGCTGGTTCCCTTAACAGAGTCAGCGAAAGAAAAGACTGCTTTTATAACCCCAGACGGTCTCTATCAGTACGTGGTCTTACCTTTTGGGTTACATGAGGCTCCGGCCACATTCCAGAGGCTGATGGACGTTGTGTTAGCGCCACATAGAGACTACGCGTCGGCCTATTTGGATGACATAGTCATCTTTAGTACCGACTGGGAAACCCATCTGTCCCAGGTACAAGCAGTTCTGGAGTCTCTTAGTGTCACAGGGTTAACAGCAAACCCAAAGAAATGCGCAATAGGTCTCACGGAAGCCCGGTACTTAGGGTACGTTATCAGCCGGGGGGTTATCATACCTCAAACAAAATTGAGGCCATTCAAAACTGGTCCAAGCCCTTAAGTACCAAACAAGTGAGGGCATTCCTTGGCAACATTGGGTATTACCGTCGATTTATACCCAATTTTGCTGGTAAATCTGCTTCCCTAACGGACCTGTTAAAAGGAAAAAAAACGGTGATGGTCAAGTGGAATCCTCAAGCAGAGGAAGCATTCCAGTCTCTGAAGTCGGCGTTGTGTGGATAGCCGGTCCTCATCAGCCCCGACTTCAAGAAAACCTTTATTGTGCAAACCGATGCCTCAGAGGTAGGCTTAGGAGCGGTGCTGTCGCAAGAGGTGAACGGGGATGAGCATCCAGTCACCTATTTAAGCAGGAAACTGACCCCAGCAGAGAGAAATTATAGCGTAGTGGAGAAGGAGTGCTTGGCGATTAAATGGGCCTTGGAGTCCCTACGCTACTATTTGCTCGGGCGTCAGTTTCGGTTGGTAACAGACCATTCACCCCTCGTCTGGATGAGAAATGCAAAAGAGAGGAATGCCCGAGTCACCAGATGGTTCTTGTCCCTACAAAACTTCA
The DNA here is from genome assembly GCF_051348905.1 of Ranitomeya variabilis. Classification (NCBI taxonomy): domain Eukaryota; kingdom Metazoa; phylum Chordata; class Amphibia; order Anura; family Dendrobatidae; genus Ranitomeya; species Ranitomeya variabilis. The sequence goes on from NC_135232.1 coordinate 504,676,213, forward strand.
GCTTCTCTGTGGAACATCGGGCTGGGAAATCACAGGGAAATGAGAATGCCCTGTCACAGGCACCATGTATGCTGACAAATGTTCAACCCCACAAGTCTGAACAGAGGGGGGGGGGTATGTGAGGCAGTGACCGATGTCATGCGAGGGTCGCTATGTATCCCCCAGGATATGCTTAGAAGCATATTAGATCCGCTGGAGTGCCCTGTCAAGTTATTTGACCCAGAAATTATTCAGGAAAACCCGGTATGGGCTTTTATTTTTGAAATGGACTGCAGGAAGGTAGTGGGGCTGGTCCGTTTCCTCCAGCCCAGATCTTATAGTGGCCCATGGCCATAGAATCGGGAGGAAAGATTAAAAAAAAAAAAAAGCCCTGCAAGAGAGTTTGGGTGTGTCAGTATTGGTCTGGGAGTCAGACCTAGCAGGAGGCTAAGGCCGGGATCACACATGCGAGAAACACGGACGAATCTCGCATGTTAATACCCGGCATTGCCGTGGTAAGTCAGGAGCGGAGCGTGCGGCTCCATGTATTGCTATGCGGTTGCACGCTCCGATCCGAGTTCTGGCGGCAGTGCCGTGTATTACCATGCGAGACTCGGTCGTGTTTCTCGCATGTGTGATCCCGGCCTTATGAGGAGCTCTTTCCGTGTGGAGCAACACGGGCCAGGCCGAGCCTGAAAAGCCTGACATCCCAACGTACACGGTGGTGTAATGCGTTCACTGTAACGGATTGTGTACTGTCTTTACTTTTCCCGGCTGCATACCGAAGGACTTGTTTGCTTATTTTTCGGTTTGTGAGTATGCTATGAAATAAACAAGACTTTATTTGAACTTTATATGGGTCACTGCCTACTCACTGCACAGCAAGGACATCGCTGCATCACAGTACCTACAGATATATCTATCTATAAATATATCTATAGATCGATATAGCCATAGTCATCCATCTATAGATGTATCTATACATATATCCATAGTTATCCATGTATAGATATATAGATTTATCTATGGATATATCCATAGATATATAATAGCAAGGCCTATGTTTCTTACTGAACGTTTAATAAAAAATAAAAAAAAACAAGGAAAAAATGGCATGGCCTCCAGCGCAATTTTCTGCGCCAGAGGGGGAAAGTCGACGGCCATGGGTCAATATTGGTGGCCTGGGAAGGGGATAATACCCATGGCTCCTACCAGGCTATGAATATCAGCCCACAGCTGTCTGCATAGCCTTTACTGGCTATTAATATAGGGGAACCCCCAAAAAAAGACGTGGGATCCCCCTATATTTTATAGCCAGGAAGGCTACGCAGACAGCTGCGGGCTGATATTCATAGCCTAGAGAGGGGCCATGGATATTGCCCCCCAGCTGCAAATGCCAGCCCCCAGCTGCCCCAGAAATGGCGCATCTGTGAGATGCGCCAATTCTGGCACTTAGCCCCTCTTCCCACTCCCGAGTAGCGGTGGGATATGGGGTAATAAGGGGTTAATGTCACCTTGCTATTGTAAGGTGACATTAAGCCGGGTTAATAATGGAGAGGCGTCAATAAGACGCCTATCCATTATTAATCCTAGAGTAGTGAAAGAGTTAAAAAATAAAGACACAGCCAGAAATAAGTATTTTAATTTTCTTAATTTAACCATGCTTACCATACTCTATCGCCTGTAAAAAATTAAAAATAATAAACCGTATACTCCCTGTCTGACGCAGTCCAATTAATAACGAGTGTTCCACGGCAACCTCCCTTATAGAACAGTGACATCGGGTGATGTAAAGGCTCTAGACCTCCAGTGACACACTGACAGGAGACAATGGCTCATGCAGTGCATCACTCAGGTTACCCGAGTTCAGGACTCACTTTATGCTATTGCTTCTTGGGAACTTTCTTACACAGCAGTGCCACAAGTGAGACTAGGGACTTTTTTACAGTGGCGGAGGAATAGTGCGGAAGGATACCTTCCGTCATTGTATTCCTGGAGTGCGGTCGCATCAGCTGATGCTGCTGCTCTCCACGGGAGATCGTCGTGGGGACACTCATTTTAATTGGATTTCTGCGGATCAGGGAGTATAGTGTTTGTTTATTTTAATATTTTTTACAGGTGACACTAGCTTCGGGGATGAAAGTGACAAGTGATGGTGAGTATGTACTCTATGTTGTATGTACTCTATGTTGTATGTACTGTATGTCTATATGTTGCATGTATGTCTATATGTTGCATGTATGTCTATTTGTTGCATGTATGTAGTATGTTGCATGTGTGTAGCGTGTTGCATGTGTTTTTTTTTTTTTTTTTTTTTTTACATTCAACACATTAGCCGGATGATGGAACTTCTACTGTCCCATCATTGGCTAATGTGTCACTCACTGTCACTGTAGCAGGCATAGCCTGATGGGGCTTGTAGTCCCACTGGACGATGCCTGCACACACACACAGTGCCACACACACCCGGACAGGCCGCCTACCTCCCGGACAGGCCGCCGACCACCTGGACAGCCCGCAGTCACCGCCTACACTCCGCCCACACTCTCCCTCCCCCCCTCCCAAACTGCAGCGTTTCCTCTTCAGCTAAACTGCAGATCTTTTTTATTGTAAATCAGGTTTATTAAGTTGAATTGCATATGAATATACAATGTGAATCAAGGTATTAACAAGCAGATGTAAATCAGAGTATTAATAAACAGTCAAACAGTCAAGTGTGTAAGGGTACTATGATATTCCATATAAATGTGTATACTACCATTTACTTTTGTCTCTCGATCAATAAGAGGGTACAATTAACTTCTCAAGAGAGTCTGAAACCATCAACAGAGTACTATAGCACAACCTTATGAACGTTCTACCTTTAAATTAAGATAAGGGTAAATTAGTTTTTTGCAGTAAAGGTTTACAGTATTATAGACCAAGACTCCCATTGTCCAACTCTTACGTATGATTTGGAGTGGTAATTGATTGCAAATTGAGAGTAAGGCCATGTGCACACGTTCAGTATTTTTCGCGGTTTTTTCGTGTTTTTTCGCTATAAAAACGTGATTAAAAACGCGAAAAAAACTCTAACATATGCCTCCTATTATTTACAGTGTATTCCGCATTTCTTGTGCAAATGTTGCATTTTTTTTGGCGAAAAAATCGCATCGCGGAAAAAAAAGCAACATGTTCATTAAAAATGCGGAATTGCGGGGATTCCGCACACCTAGGAGTGCATTGATCTGTATACTTTCCGCACGGGGCTGTGCACACCATGCGGGAAGTAAGCAGATTATGTGCGGTTGGTACCCAGGGTGGAGGAGAGGAGACTCTCCTCCACGGACTGGGCACCATATAATTGGTAAAAAAATAAAAATAAAAAATAGTGATATACTCACCTTCGATGTCTTCCCGCCTCTCAGGTGCATGCTGCCGCTTCGGTTCCTATAGCTGGTGTGCGGTGAAGGACCTGCGATGACGTCGCGGTCCTGTGATTGGTCGCGAGACCGGTCATGTGACCGCGACGTCATGGAAGGTCCTGCGCACACACACCAGCTATGGGAACGGACGCCGCTGAGGAGATCAGCTGTCTGCAGGTGAGTATAACCATTTTTTTATTTTTTTTATTATTTTTAAACATTCCATCTTTTACTATAGATGCTGCATAAGCAGCATCTATAGTAAAAAGTTGGTCACACTTGTCAAATAGTATGTGGTGTGACCAACTTGTCAGTCAGTTTTCCAAGCAATGCTACAGATCGCTTGGAAAACTTTAGCATTCTGCAAGCTAATTACGCTTGCAGAATGCTAAAAAAAACAAAAAAAATGCGGATTTCTTGCAGAAAATTTCCGGTTTTCTTCAGGAAATTTCTGCAAGAAATTCGGACGTGTGCACATACCCTTAGGATGTCCAAGCTATCTAAGTTACTCAACGACCATAAAAGAGTCTAGATATAGCTTAGGTTATAGAGACGAAAAAGTAAGAAGAGAGAGAAAAAGGGGGTAAAAAAAAAGGGGGGGGGATGGGAAAGGATCTGGTTTCTCGTCCGATTCAACTTGAATCTGGTTCACTGAAACTTATGGGCTAATTGCACGACAAAGAGTAACGACACATAGTGGTTTAATTTGTTCGTTAGACCATTTAAAGTAGCCAAATATTTAGCTCTGTGGTCTCTCTGAATACAATCCAAGGAGAACAGATGTTAAGTACTTTGTCTGAGGTTCTGGTGTCCTGACCAATCAATTGCTCAATTCTAAAGATATGATTAAGTTCCGAAACAAAATCAGAGCGTGAGGGAGACTTTGATTGTTTCCAGTAACGGGGGATTAAGTTACGTGCAGCTGTCAAGAAATGTCTAAGTAAGCATTTCTTAAATTTGGCGATGGAGAAGTCACATATGGATAATATAATAATAATAATTCCATTGTAGGCTGAATTTTGTAAAAAGATAATTTATTATAAAGATCAAAAACAGCTGCCCAGAAATTGTGAATGGGTGGGCAGGACCCCCAGATATGTGAATATGATCCCTTTTCATTCCAACACGTCCAACAGGTATCCGGTGTAGTGGGAAACATAATATGGATACTGGATGGGCATCTATACCACCGAGTCAACAGTTTGTAACTTCTTTCCTGATACTCTGAGCATAATGAAGATCTGAAGGTGTGGAGGAGACTCTTGGAGCGATCCTCTGGTGCCAGTGTTTTGTTCAATTCATTCTCCCATTTCAGAAAGAAAAGAGGAGGGCCAAGTGAAGTCATTTGATGTTCTTGAAACATTTTATATAGCAACGATACTGTATGTGTCAGAGGACTCTCCCCCAAGCACATAGACTCGAAGGGGTAAGAGGCCTAAAGGTGTCAGTCTGCTTAGATATCTTAACAATGTAGCTTTTAATCTGTTCTTGGGAAAACCATGAACCTGAAGGAGGTTCAGTTCCGATGAAGATGGACTGTAGGGATTTTATCGAAGATTGATCTATGTAGTCGTAGACTATTGGGTGGCTGTCTTTGTGTTTATGTAAAAAGGTAACTTTATCCAGACCTGCAGGAAAGTCTGGATTATCTGAAATCGGAGTTAAAGGGCCTGGTATGGATGAGAGATTGAGCTTTTGGTTACTGTTTTTAACAAATAGGGTCAGGTTTCTTGTAAGAAAGGGAAAGTCATCTCTTTGTACCTTTGCACTTTCCCCCCTGCCAAATGTTTGCTATAGGGCTACTCTGTGAAAGTTTTGTCTCTAAATCAACCCATTTTTTACTGTTTGTGGTGGAATAGGTCTAAAATGCAAGTTCCAAGAGATTCATAGCTATAGAATGAAAAGTTTGGGAGGCTCAGTCCCCCAGTTTGTTTAGATCTGCTCAAAGGATGGTATGACAAGCGTGGACGTCTGCCAGACCATATAAATCTTGTTATTGCAGTCTTGAGTCTAGAGAAAAAGTAAAGGAGACGTGGTAATAGGTCCATTTTAATTGTATTGATCCTTCCAAGCCAGGATAAATGTAGTTTGTTCCATTTCTCTTGATCAAGCTCCGCTCTGTGGAGGGCTATTTTGTAATTGGCATCATATAATTGTGATGTCTTGGCAGTTAATTTTATGCCCAGGTACGTAAGAGAGTCAAATCATCATCTAAATGGGAAGGAGGAGCACAACTGGGAGACTAGAGAAGGTGATAATGAGATATTTAGTATTTCGGATTTATGTGAATTAATTTTAAAATTACTCAGGGATCCAAATCTGTGCAATTCCGATATGATATTAGGTAAGCTGGTAATGGGGGAGGTAATGTACATGAGCACATCATCAGCAAAAAGTGCCAATTTGTGTTCTTCCTATTGGATTCTCAGTCCCGCTACAGGTAGGTTATTGCGAATTGCAGCGGCCAGATGTTCCATAATTAATACATATAATAGAGGTGACAGTGGACACCCCTGCCTTGTGCCATTTCGTATGTGGAAAGGGTCTGACAGAGAGCCATTCACTTTAACCTGAGCAGAGAGGGACTCATAAAGGGCCATGATACTCCATAGCATTTTCTTTTTCAGTCCAATGCCTTCAATCGTTCGACACATGAAATCCCATCCCACTCTGTTGAATGCTTTTTCGGCATCAATCGACAGAGTACACATGGGATCACCTCTTCTGTTTGCTCTGTCAATCAAAGAAATAGATCTAATGATAGTCTCTTGCCTCTCTTCCAGTATGAAATCTACCTGGTCCTGATTGACTAATTGCGGCAAAAGACAGCTTAGTCTCTTTGAGATCATTTTGGCATAAATTTTTACATCTATATTTATAAGTGATATGGGGTGATAATTGCTGCACAGTGAAAGATCCTTCTCCGGCTTCGGAATGACAGTTATATGGGCAACTAGAGCTTGTGAGGGAAAGGAACCCCCTGAGGATATAAAATTACATGTGGTTAAGAATGGAGGGTATAACAGGTCTGAGAACTGTTTGTAGAAGCCAGCTGTGTATCCATCAGGACCAGGGCTTTTGCCCGATTTCAAATCTCGGATCACAAAGGTGACCTCTTCTATGAAAAAGTCATTCTCTAAATCTGTTAGGGTTTTCTTCAGAGCTTGTGGGTACCGTATTTTTCGGACTATAGGACGCACCGGACTATAAGGCGCACCCAGGTTTTAGAGGTGGAAAATAGGGAAAAAAAATATTTGAAGCAAAAAAATGTGGTAAAATATTTAATAACATAAATAACATACTATTATATGTGGTGTTATTATATATAATAGTATGTTATTATGTTGGAAGCTGCGGGACCAGTGTGGTGTCTGTACAGTACTATGTGAAGACGCTGGAGGGTGAGTATAAGAATGGGGGCACAGGGCTTATATTGAAAGCACCACTCCAGCACTGCAAAATAACACTGGAGTGCTGCTTTAAAATCCCATGGGAGAACTATAACTCCCAGCATGTCCTGCAGATCCTATGACATGCTGGGAGTTATAGTTCACCACAGGAGTGGCAGAGTGCTTTATTGTGTATTGTAAAGACTAACCTCTTAATTGTGGCAGCCTGCCAGCCACTGTGGTGAGGTAAAAGCATCCCATGACTGCACACAGAGCCCTCCCTCTTGTTGCCTCTCCACAGCACAGGTTATGAGGAAGCTGCAGATTCTAGTGGGGAGCCTGAAGGACCTGTGATGATGTCAAGAAGAGGGAGGGCTCTGAGCTGCCATGTGATGCTCCAGCCTGCCCACTTCTGACATCATCACAGGTCCTGTTTGTGCACAACACTCGGCGTCCAAGCATGGCAGGCAGGTACGCAGCGATCTCCTCTCTCCTCTGGCCCCTGCTGCTGCTGCCTCCTCCCCAGGACACACACATCTCCCTAGCTGCTGCAGGAGTCAGCAGCTGAGGAAGCCATGTGTGTCGCTGCTTAAGTGCAGTATTCATTTGCTGCTCCCGGCTCACCGCTCAGCTGATCGGTGGGCGGGGAGCAGCTAATAAATATTCACTGCACTTAATCAGCGGGACCATGTGCTTTCCCCAGCAGCTGATTCCCGGCAGCGGGGACATCCTGAAGTGGGATAACAGTGCGATCCCACTCACTGCTGCCCCCCTCCCCACATGCTATATTCGTACTATAAGATGCACCCACACTTTCCTCCCAAATTTGGAGGAAAAAAAGTGCGTCTTATAGTCCGAAAAATACGGTAATTAATTTAATTGAATATAAGATTTGATTTTGTCTTGAAATGAGTTGACAGGGAGGTCTTTAAAGTGACCATTTATATTGTACAGGGAATTATAATAGTCATAGAAGCCGGAGAGTATGTCCTTAGTACTATGAACCTTCCTGCCCTTAGTATTTTTAATGTATGGGATAAATGTTTGTGGGCCTCGTGGATGTAGGACTCTCGATAAAAATGTGCTACTTTTGTTACCTAGGTGATAGAAACGACTCCTGACTCTCTTAGGCAACGAGATTTCTGATCTAGAATTGTAAGTAATTTTTTCCTGACCGTGGATAGGCTCGACAAAGTGAATGGAGAGAGGTCCTGTTTGTGTTGTGTCTCAAGTTTATGGATCTGGGAGGAGAGATCAACAATTTCTGCTAGGCGTTCTTTCTTAAGATGGGCACCCTGTGATATAAATACACCCTGCAGGACACTCTTCAAGGCCTCCCACTTCATTGAGGGAGACGGGTCAGCGGCATGGTCCGCCACAAAGCCCTCGATAGAGCGTTTCACCTCCGAGACACAGGTCACGTCTTGTAATAAGTTTTCATTTAACCGCCATGAAAAGCTAGGTCTTATAGAGGGATCTAATTATATTGAAAAATAGATGGGTGCATGGTTAAACCACAACACCGACCCCACATCCGCCTCCACCCCGGAGTCCAACAAACAATGGGAGATAAATAAATAAACGATTTTACTGTATGAAGAATATATTTGAGAATAAAATCTATAATCTCTCGTGTTCGGGTGAAGAGCTCTCTACACATCTACCAATTGCAGGTCACACATCTGTTTCTTCACTCAATTAATGGAGGACATATGAGGACTTACCCGATGATACATCAATTAGAGGAATCATTGGAAGGTTAAAGTCGCCTACAAGGATTATCGGCGATGCGCCTGCAAATTCCTCTAGAAGCCTTTTGCATGTGGAGCCAAATTTCTGCTGACCTTGATTAGGGAAGTAAACATTGGCCAAAATGAGTTCACGCGATCTCCAAGCCACTTTCAAGAAAATAAATCTCCCCTCTGTGTCAACCACTGAGTCGAGGATCTCGGGAAGAAAGAATTTATGGAAAACTATAGACACTCCCTCAGATTTGGAATGAGGGTTTGTACTATGGAACCATTTTGGGTAATAGTAGGAAGTACAATTAGGAGTCACCCTGGTCTCCTGAAGCATTAAAATTGAGACGTGTTGCTTATGGTTAGAGTACAAAACCTGTCTCCTTTTTTCAGGTATATTTAACCCTTTAACATTGAAGAAACAAAATTTAACTCCAGCCATAGCTAAGGCGTTGTTTAGTAGGTTGATTATATGGACATTGAAACCAAATCCAAGGGAGGTTCATGTGTGATTTTTGGGTGGGGGATAGGTCAAGGGGTTGGAAGAAGAAAAATAAGGAAAAAGGAAGAAAACAGAAGAATTGAAAATGAGAGAAAGAAACTAAGCGTGTGGTGAATGAACACCAGTAGGAAGAAATCATGGTGTGATTGTTTGGTGGGAAACCACCGAGTACACCAGTTAGCGTGAGAAAGAGCTGAGGTTGAGATCTGGCCTCTATTTACCACCCCCCACTGTGACGGGGTGTACGGCAGAGCATGAAGGGACAACAGGCCAAGGGATGATTCCACAGATTTATTATCCAGAACGCTGGAACAACACATGCAGGTAGATCTACAGAGTCTACAATTAGTCCAACGGAACAGGTTTGGGGGCACCTCCCGATAATCCTTGTGCCAGCTAACAAAACAATAGTCCACACGAGTCCAAGGGATCACAAAACAATCCCACGAACGACAAGATATGTCCTCAGCTCAAGTCTCGCCCCGTTCGCTTCCGCAGTCACAGATGGACATGGGGTCTTGCCTCAGCTAAGAATCCCCACTCCTCCTTCAAGGATCAACTCACATCTGATCTCAAAAATAAGAATGGCTTGTCTGAGCTCCTGGGATCTGCCCATGAAGGGGGTAGGGGTCACACCTTCTATTCAATGGTTGGGTCCACCAGAAGATTCTATTCTGGTCGGCTCCGCTTAGTCTAGCTAGTATGTACATTTGACTAGCCACCTGCTGTGAGGAAGAATGGCTATTCCTTCACTAGCTGACAAAGCGTAATTACATTATAGCTTAGGGCTGCAAGTATTGGGGGAAGGAGACATTGTTGTTACAGGTAAACTCCCAGCACAAGAAAATACATAAATTACAGCTAATAGAAACCAGAGAACAGTTACATACATCAAATGGCATATTATTCAAATACAGGACAGGGCAAAAGTACATATCATGACAATCCCTTCCCCTCCCAATTTGTGTACGTACTAGGGACCTCTACAGGTCGCTGGTTTAGTACACACAGGCAGAGCGTAACTTACATGTGGCTTCATGCAGCCACGAATTGGCATCGTAGCTCTCCCACATCATTGCCCAGGAGAACATCTGCAGGCAGACCACCCATCACCCCAACCACACATCGCCTGACCCCAAAACCAAAGTTCAGATCCACAGTGGCTGTGGGAATAGTCCTCCATTGTCCACCAGCCAGTTCAATGACAATCCCAGGTCCTCTATGGATTGCCTCAGGCCGAACCACTCGGGGATCAGCCAGTGTGAGGAAAGCCCCTGAATCACAAAATCCCATAAGTCTCTGTCCATCCAGCACGACCTCCTGCAAGTGCTTACCTCGATGAGCAGAAGTCGTCATAGCTGCAGGTCGCACACCATAAACTCCTAGTGGTGCAACATGGGTGGGTGAGGCACTAGGCCAGTCCTCACGTAGTGGTGACACGTCTTCCTCCATGGCACTTGGCTGTACATAATTGATAATACGACTGGGTACAGGATCAATCCTCATTTGAACAGCTGGGCAGGAGGCTTGCAGATGCCCCGGCTGCCCACATCGATAGCATCTGTGCTGGGTCTCACTCCATCCAAGGCGTCCTCTTGGGCGAGGGGTAAGGGAACCTGGAGGCCGGCTCCCACCTGAAGGTGCTGTAGGGGTTTGAGGACGACTTCTCCATGGGCTGGCTGGGCATGAGGCCTGCAGATGCCCCGGATGCCCACAACCATAACACCTGCGCTCTGCTACTGCCTCTCCTCGTCGTATTCCAGAAAACGCAGTAGAAGCAACTGGAGGCACATTTACATGGGTATCAGCATGAGGTGGTGGCTTAGAGGAACGGGGAACAATGGGGACAGAAGAACTGGGGGCCACCGGTGTTGTGGAGCTGGTAGGCCTCTCTCCATCCTCCAACAGAACCCTCCACTGAGGCTTGATGGTGAGAGCCTCATCAGCGAGAGATGCAGCTTCTTCCACTGTCGCTGGTCTCCTCTCACGCACCCATTCCCGGATCTCAGCAGGGCACTTGAAGTAAAACTGCTCTTTTAGGATAACCTGGAGGAAGGTCTCCCAGGTTAAGGCCTCCTCTGCCTCCAGCCAGCGATGACATATTTGTTTGAGTCTATGAGCATATATCTTAAAAGACACTTCCCCATCACAGGCTAAAGTACGGAACTGAGTCCTGTAAGTGTCTGGCGTCACAGCATAATGTTCTAGAATAGTCTGTTTAATCTCCGCATACTCACAGTTCTCCCGAGGGCCCATAGCTCTATAGGCTTCGGCAGCTCCACCCTCTAAGAGCCCCACCAGATGTCGGACTCGCTCCCTTTCCGGGACTTCCATTAATCGACACTGATGCTCAAAGTCCTGGAAGAAGCTCTCAATGTCGCCTGCAGCCTCATTAAATGGCTTAAAGTCTTTGCGGGACACTGGGGAGTTCCCTCATGGTGGGTGCTGGGGTTACAGTCTGTCTGGAGCTTCTAGCTGCTTCCAAAGCGATCTGCCTCTCCAGCAATGCCATCTCCTGAGCTCTGTGAATGGCCTCCCTCTCCTCGGCTCTGTGAATGGCCTCCTTCTCCTGAGCTCTGTGAATGGCCTCCCTCTTATCGTCTGTGGTGGCCTCTTCTCCCAGCAATGCCAACTCCTCCTCGTACCACACAACCCACTGACTTTTTTGGGTATTTACCTCCGGCTGCAGTCTTTCCTCCATTTGCTGTGAGGATCCTTCCTCAGCGTCATCTTGCAGGCGAACTCCTTCCAAAGCCTCAATTAGCTGCTCCTTGGAGAGTCCTTTAAAACGGACTCCTACTTCACGGGCCTTTGATTGTAGGCTCCCCAAAGTCCAGTTCTTGTACTCTGCGGTGCTGGTTCCCGATGTTGGGCCATTGTCCTCCATTCCTTCTGCTCTGATCCCGCTGCTTGCCACCAGTTTGTGACGGGGTGTACGGCAGAGCAAGAAGGGACAACAGGCCAAGGGATGATTCCACAGATTTATTATCCAGAACGCTGGAACAACACATGCAGGTAGATCTACAGAGTCCACAATTAGTCCAACGGAACAGGTTCGGGGGCACCTCCCGATAATCCTTGTGCCAGCTAACAAAACAATAGTCCACACGAGTCCAAGGGATCACAAAACAATCCCACGAACGACAAGATATGTCCTCAGCTCAAGTCTCGCCCCGTTCGCTTCCGCAGTCACAGATGGACATGGGGTCTTGCCTCAGCTAAGAATCCCCACTCCTCCTTCAAGGATCAACTCACATCTGATCTCAAAAATAAGAATGGCTTGTCTGAGCTCCTGGGATCCGCCCATGAAGGGGGTAGGGGTCACACCTTCTATTCAATGGTTGGGTCCACCAGAAGATTCTATTCTGGTCGGCTCCGCTTAGTCTAGCTAGTATGTACATTTGACTAGCCACCTGCTGTGAGGAAGAATGGCTATTCCTTCACTAGTTGACAAAGCGTAATTACATTATAGCTTAGGGCTGCAAGTATTGGGGGAAGGAGACATTGTTGTTACAGGTAAACTCCCAGCACAAGAAAATACATAAATTACAGCTAATAGAAACCAGAGAACAGTTACATACATCAAATGGCATATTATTCAAATACAGGACAGGGCAAAAGTACATATCATGACACCACAACATACGAAATATAAATAAAATAAGCAATATAATATATTAAACATTGTTAAATGGCATCTGGTCCTATTCAGACTAAATTTAAGTTCAGACTTAACAATATAAACAATATAGAAGGCAATTAGACTATCTATTCCTCAATATTATTCCAATAATAGACGACAGAATTTGAACTAAAGATTGATTGAGAACGGTCCACATGACTAGACACGGGCAACCCAAACACAAACTAACCCAAGAGTTAAAGCAACGTATTGGGATATGTGAGCAAAATAGTTCACACAGAGAGAAAGAAGGAGGAGGAGAAGAAAAAATATCTCCTCATGTTGGGTTGCAGGGGGGACCATGTTTCTTGTGTTGCTTGGTGTGTTGGGTTTTCAGCCATCTTGGAGGGATATCTGGGAGCTGGGGGGAGCGCGGCTGTTACGGAGACGCGGGGTCTGTGGGTGCTCTCGTCCGCTGGCCCGGCTGTCTTTAGCAAGACTGCATGGACCACGGCTCATACCACTGAACGCCTGCTCTATCTCCCAGTGGGCAATACACTACACAGACAAAACAGGGTTAAGGTAAAACAGGGTGGCAATACTTTATTGAACCACAGCACAATAGCAAACAGAACATTCCCCACATGCCTGGAATTGTATGGGTACATGTATGCATATAAAATATCACTGCGTCTCCACGTATTTCCAGTATGACATGATGTCAGAGCTCCCAGGGTTGCTACTCCATCTGTGGATGAACGCACAGAGAAGGGGTAACGACAAGCATAGGGAGATGACCAAGAACTGTCCATAGACTCCATACAAGGTCCAAAGCCAGTTGACATGATGTCAGAGCTCCCAGGGTCGCTACTCCATCTGTGGATGAACGCACAGAGAAGGGGTAACGACAAGTATAGGGAGATGACCAAGAACTGTCCAAAGAGTCCATACAAGGTCCAAAGCCAGTTGACACGAGAGTCACCACCTGGCTTATCTGACCATCTCCATGGAACCAGGCGACCAGCGGGTCCCAACCCTGGCTTTCTCCAAACATCCATGGTTCAGAGATGGTCACTGGATCAGATCTGTGTTCTTCCAACCGGAGCCGAAAAACCCTAGGTTGTATCCTATAGAATCCTAGATCAGTGTCCCTCGTGATGGTGCCATGATGAATTGGCTGCAGTCCTTTCTCTTGTCTGTTGGGTGGTTGTCTGGCTGGTAGCTCTGTGTTACTTCAGACTCCTGGATGTGATCTCTGAGTCTTTCTATGCCCAAGGCATGTAAGCCACTCCCAGAATCACCCAGGGTCTCCCAGTCCAACATCAAGATAAGGCAAACAATGGTGATGGGATTAAGTAGCACTATTAGCATATAAGCACACATCAATAAACAAAGCCCAACACACTCAATGTACAGTCACCATTACAGACCTACACAGCATGTTAGATAGTATATCAGTTGGCAAGTCTGTATTCCTGACCCACCAGACAAACACTCAAATGCACAAGCCAATATACAGATGAAAAGCCAGTTCTTATTGGTCTGCAAAAACGTAGCTGTCTGGGTAAATAAGATACAATCTGGTTTCTTCACAGCGGCCAATCAGGAAGGTCGGTCAACGACAACTCGAACGTACCCAGGAAATTGGCCAAGTCACCCAGATTACGAAAAGTAGCTGTTTTCCCTCCTTTGAAGGCTATCAGCTGGAATGGAAATCCCCATTTATATGTAATGTCTCTTTCTTTGAGGAGGGATAATGAGGGTCGCAATGCTCTTCTTAGTTGTAGTGTGCGCCTAGAAAGATCTGAGAGTATTAAAATCTGTGCTCCACAATAATTAATGGTGCTCTTCTGTCTAGCAGCTAGCATGATGGCTTCCTTGACTTTATAGTAGTGCACTCTGCAAATAACATCTCTGGGCCTTGATTCTGATTGCAGTTTGGGTCCAAGAGATCTGTGGATACGTTCAAATTCTATTGAGCCTGCCTCCTCATCATTTAATATTTCAAGGAACAGTTTTTGCACTGTAAGATCCAGATCAGATGGACTTATAGATTCAGGAAGACCACGTATTCTAATGCTGTTTCGCCTATTACGATTTTCTAGCTCCTCCATTCCAGTTGCAATCTCCTCCAGTCTCAGAGCGTGGCTGGTAATACCCTCTCTGTGAGTTTGTAGTTCTTGTAGGATGATTTCCTGAGGCTTCTCCACATCCTCCACTCAAGAGGTGAATTCTGATTTTAGGGCATGGAGTTCTTTTTTACAAGAATTTTCAATTCTGCAAGCAAAAATCTCCAAGTCTTTCTTGGTGGGAAGTGTTCTAATAAATTTACTAAGATCATTTACATTCATGTCTTCTGGAAATTCGTTATCGTCCCCTTCATCTGTTGCTCTGTCAGGAGAGCCGTGGGAGGCTAACGGATCATGTGATGAGGAGCATTCACCTGGTATCTTAGCAAAGGACTTGGATCTTGTGCTTCTATGCTGGTTATTTATATTTAGGAAGCGATCCATGTCATCAGAATGGGTTTCAGAGTCTGGGGGAAGTCCAGTACGTTTTTTGGGTTTACCCATATACACCAGCGGGCCTTAAAAGCTTATATATGGCTGTAGGGGGGACATATGAGGCAAGGGTAGCTACATCATATAGCCCGCTCCTCCAACTGCAGACACCTCTACCCTATTAGGATTTCTGCCTCGGGTGTAACCTGGAGTCCTATAGGTTCTGAGCAGATCAGCCAATGTGGTGTTGTATTCAGGAGTGATCCTATACTTCTATGAAATATAACCAAAAAAAAGAGCTCATAAGGAAGTCAAATGCCCAGTATAAAATTAAACAAATTTTATTCCAATATAACATAGTATTAACAAACATATAAGAAGGAACACAGACAAAGAAACTGCCAACACTGGTATGCATCAAGGAATAGCACCTTACAGTATCAATAGATGTTCAGTACAAATACAGAAAAGAACCCACTGTATCATACATGAGTTTACCACTATATTATCTTAAAACAAGTGCATAAAAAATGCTACTGAATTATGACCATTGTACGTAAATGTAAATATACAGGTTAGGATGTTTACCATACATAATTAATCTAAATGAGTATAATAACTCAACAAGGATACACCAATAAATGTGGGTCAGATATTCATTCAAACAAATATGCCCCGTATAGAGTTATCCTGCCTAATTTTGCCAAAGTGCTACGAGCTATCTAAGTCTGCAAAAAGTGCCTAATGCCTCTATAGATATAGACTGTTTGCCTACAAAGTGTCTAGTGCATGTGTGCTTAATCGCCTCACAGCAATACAAAGTGCTTTAGTGCAAAGTATAACAGGGAGTAAGTATAGGCATAGGTACATCACATGACTTAATAAGGCAGAGGGCTTAAGGTGCCAAATGATACATAACCTGTGCGTGCAGCTGATCCCCGACGCGCGTTTCGCGACTTGCTTCTTTCTGGGGGGTTATCGTATGAAGACTAATGATCCTGCACTCTTTATATATGCACTCCAGCTTATTAACCACGGCGGTATGCTGGCGGTGCTTCCGTTGTACTATTGCGGACGCGAGATCCCTTCAGCTCGGCGTCCCACGCGGCAGGTCCACTCCCCCCTCTGACGCGCCAGAAAGAGGGTGGAGTCCACAGCGCCCAGACGCGTTGCCAAGGAGACCCACAGACCGGAAGACTCGGGAAGCGCTCAGCCGCTGTGGTGTGGATGGCCAAACGGACTTATTATATTAACTCTACATGTCCCAAATATATTTAAATAAAAGGTTATGTGCCCAATTGTTATGTGATTATAGAAATAATATAAATATAAAAATAATCCTGTTGTCTCTGATAGTGAACTGTGAATAAAGTGACTGTGCTAATATATTATATTATTTGATGTGAAATATTAGATATATATATACTAAATCTGTTTATATATACTAAATCTGTTTATATATATTAATTGTGACTAATTATATGTACTACCAAATATATAGTATACATATATAATAATGTGACATATATATGTATGGTCCAAGGTCTAAATACATCCTTCAGACCAATCTTTTTACTTTTTAACCTATATATTAATAAAACCCTAACTATTACATATTACATAACACTTGTATACAAATAAGAAAAAAATAATAAAAAATAAATAATGGGACAGGAGCCTGGGTCCAGTTCATCCTTCACACCATTGGACATCAAGCCATCCGGAGTAGACAACAAGCGGGATGTACAAAACTAGAAAAACTGAAACATGACATAAATTAAAACATGAACACAAGACCACATACTTCTATAAAAACAATTAAAAAACATTTTTTTTTTAAATTCTTCTTGCTTTTCTTGACATCCTGAATGACAACAAGATAAATGTAAAACTAACGTGCAAATACAGTCAAACGAATGTTGAATTTTTGGACGTTGTTGTCAGTAAAGGAACAAATGATCAAATTGAGACTACCGTAGATCGTAAAGAGACGGCCGTCAATACTTTATTGCATGCCTCATCATCACATCCCCAGCCATTAATTAATGGTATACCAACCGGTCAGTTCTTGAGAATTAAGAGGATCTGCTCTGATCATGATTCCTTTAAGGCACAGGCCGAATCTCTCTCGGATAGATTTGCGGACAGAGGCTATTCAAAACGATGTATAAGAAAAGGGTGGAGAAAGGCAAACTCGACAAGAAGAGAAGATCTGTTGAAACCAAAAAATAAACCGTCTATGGATTCCAAGGTGAGATTTATATCTACATACAGTGACAAATGGCCCAGTGTGAGATAGTCTTTGGAAAAATATTGATCAATGCTAACTACGGATAGAGTACTGTCCAAATATCTCAATGAACAGCCATCCATCACATACAGGAGAGCCCACAATTTAAAGGACTTATTGGTCCATAGCTATCATGCAGGACAGACTCCAGGGAGAGCATTTGGATCAAGGGGTCCCAAATGGGGCTTCTTTCCCTGCAATGATTGCATAGCTTGTCCTAATATGCTTAAGGCATCCACTTTTGAGTCCAGTGATGGGAAGCAGGTGTATACTATTACACAAAATATCACATGCAACACTATTGGTGTGGTATATTACGCTAAATGTCCTTGCAACAAAATTTACGTGGGCCTAACCTCAAGACCTTTGAAGATACGTGTGAGGGAGCATTATAGAGATATAATCAACTCAAAGGATATCAGTGATGTTGCAACATTAAAACCAGTTGCAAGACATTTTAAACTTAAGCATGACTGTAATGCAAAGCTCTTAAAAATAACAGGAATTGACAAGGTCTATATGGATCAAAGGGGAGGAAATTGGCGTAAAAATCTGGCTCAGTTGGAAGCAAAATGGATTTTTAAAATCAATTCAGTCCAACCACATGGGCTGAATGAAGTCCTAAGTTTTGCCCCATTCCTTTGAAAAATATTTATGTCCTTCTCAGTATTTTTTTTTTTTTTAATTTTAAATTTTAATTGTTTTTATAGAAGTATGTGGTCTTGTGTTCATGTTTTAATTTATGTCATGTTTCAGTTTTTCTAGTTTTGTACATCCCGCTTGTTGTCTACTCCGGATGGCTTGATGTCCAATGGTGTGAAGGATGAACTGGACCCAGGCTCCTGTCCCATTATTTATTTTTTATTATTTTTTTCTTATTTGTATATAAGTGTTATGTAATATGTAATAGTTAGGGTTTTATTAATATATAGGTTAAAAAGTAAAAAGATTGGTCTGAAGGATGTATTTAGACCTTGGACCATACATATATATGTCACATTATTATATAAGTATACTATATATTTGGTAGTACATATAATTAGTCACAATTTATATAAACAGATTTAGTATACATAAACAGATTTAGTATATATATATATAATATTTCACATCAAATAATATATTAGCACAGTCACTTTATTCACAGTTCACTATCAGAGACAACAGGATTATTTTTATATTTATATTTTTATTATTTCTATAATCACATAACAATTGGGCACATAACCTTTTATTTAAATATATTTGGGACATGTAGAGTTAATATAATAAGTCCGTTTGGCCATCCACACCACAGCGGCTGAGCGCTTCCCGAGTCTTCCAGTCTGTGGGTCTCCTTGGCAACGCATCTGGGCGCTGTGGACTCCACCCTCTCTCTGGTGCGTCAGAGGGGGGAGTGGAAGAGAAGAAGGATGGAGGGCACCATCAGACTAATATCAAACTGGGATCAACCCGGGGTATGTCAAAAGGGGTAATGTCAACAAACGAAAGAAAAGACGACATACATGCAGCCGGGGATCACCAAGAAACAACAATATTATGGATAATACTCAATTTTATTGTGGTCAAAAAAAGCAGACACAACACACATTAAAAACAATTAAAAACTAAATAGGTACATCCCCAACAGGGGAAATACCCCCCAAGACCAGGAAAAAAGCTAATACTGGGAACAGTAATACCAATATGCCATAACTGGTGCTTGCAAATGTAAACCAGATAGAAAAAAGCACATATATCCCATATAGCTGCTCAGTAAACAAATTTAGTCATGTTTGCCCTAAAGGCATAGGATTGTTATGGCCATAACAATTATATGATGAATCAGGCTCATGCGGTAATAATATATAATCAAATACACCCCCTTTACAAAAATACAAAAAACAACATCACATAGCCAAATAAATATTTGAAAAAGCGTTCCACATGCTGTAGGGATCACATATATATACATATAAAGTGCTGAATGCAAAAACATACAGAGTATATAGTATGAGGTAAGGGGAGCAAGATCTGAACCCCACAAACTGTAAACAAAATATGTACAGGCCTACAAATGAAGGGCACATAGACTATCTCACCTGCCCATAAGCAATTACTAGATGAAAGGCAAGTTACATGCATATCATGTCCTATGGTAAATGAGATTCATGATATATAAATACAACCTATATGCCGCCACAGCCTAACATATACAGTGCTATATGCGTGAGTATACAAAAAAAGCTATGGTGTAAAGAATAATCATAGAGAATGATGACTAAACACCATAGGCTGCTACCTACAAATGGAATGTATGCAGGCTTGCAGAAACAAGGCTAAAAGATGACAACAGCATGCAGACAATGGCTAGATGGAAGGGCATGCAGATGCGCATGAAGGGGAGTAAAAAGCCATAGACGCCAAATACAACCTGCCCAGGGCTAAAGACGATGCTAGAGCAGCAAAAAACCGGTCATGGGGGGCAAAGAGCGCCCAACGCGTGTCGCCACAGCGTGGCTTCGTCAGGAGAGGAAGTGCTCATGTCCGCACATTGACTACTATTTGTACACCTGAATAAAGTAAAGATTCATACCAGCTGTGTGAATCTCCAAGCAGGGAACGGGAGTGTGAGGCTGATGAACGCTGCAGCGCCATGGTGGGAACCGGAAGTGTCCCAGCGTCATAGACACCTGACCGGCAGGGTGTCCCAAGATGGCCAACGAAGTGGCCAATGCGCGTGCGCCTGAATGAAACACACCGCAGCTTACATACACAGAAGGCGCTTGCAGTGAAGCACCAAAATGAACACACCTTAACGACATGCGCAAACGCTAAGTATAAATCCTAGAAGGGCAAATTCCCATCACAAATAAGAATGGTGGCACCAGAGGGGCCAATCAAAATGCCCTCACAAAAAGTGCCATATGGATAATAAGAAATGACATATAAATAGTGCACTAAATGTGCATGCCCAAATGGAGATCTCAATGTATGCAGATTATACGCAATGGGTGTAATACGCAAAGAGGTGGCAACCACAAAGGAGAACAATGATGGTACAAGAGCTTAGCTGGTATGAGATGCTCCAAACACATAGGCCGAAATTATATGTACAAGTGATTTATTACATTTACAATTTTTTATATGCATATAGTCCTATCTAGTTTGTGTATATTTGTTTATTACGCAGACGTCATATCATCCCTAAACATATAGATGTCACTACAAAATGTATGTGTAAAGAATACAAAATATCGCAAATTGGGATATATGACAACCCCACCTGAAAGAGGATTACTACAAACTGTCACAGACCTACAAAACCATACAAATGGCGGCATGTGTTTGAAAGGGAAAGATAGAAATATCAGAACTATATAGTAATCTCACTACCAAACCCCCCACACCCCACACAAGCAGAATGATACTAACTATAAAATATTACACGGTTTGATGAAAAGTATATATATGAGGCACAAACAATTGTGGCCTATTTATTTGGGTCACAAGAGAAGTTACATAACATAACAATAACTCTTGTATCCATAAATACGACCACCAAGTCCTGTAGATAAATATATCCAAGAAAGTAACCGCCTATAGGGATAAAGACAAAATGTCACGCTAACACATACACATTTGTGGAGAGAAAGAGCTTCCAAATGTGCTAGAAAAATGTTGGAGCCCGAATGTATATCCCAGATCCGGATCCAATATGGAACCATACCTCAAAAGACCAGGATTCTTTACCAAAAAGGTTTGTATAATACAAGATGTATACCCATCTTAAAAACTGAGAAGGGTGAGACAAACAATAAAGAGGAGGCAATAGAGATTAATATGAATAGTAACAGCAGGATATACAGGGTCACAGTTTCTTGTAAAAACCCGTAAATAGGAGTTCCTCATTAAGACCTTGAGGAGCCAAACTCTTCAAATTGAATATCCACTTTGTTTCACAGCGGAGTAGGCTGTTGGTGCTGTCACCGCCCCTAATATTAGTCTGTACGCTCTCAAGTCCCATAACTTTAAAGCCAGACGTCTTGCCCTGATGGACATCCAGAAAGTGCATCGCCACTGATGACAAGACCTTCTTCTTTTCTCGATCCCTACGAGCCGTAGAGATGTTAGATAGATGTTGTTGTGTGCGTCTTCTAAGTTCTTGTGTCGTTTGTCCGACGTAAACTTTTGGACAATCGCAGAAGATCGCATAAATAATATTCCTAGATCTACAAGTGAAGAATTCTTTGGGTCGGATCTGAAAAGAGAGGGTAGGTATTGAGTAGCCATCTTGTGCAATCATGTATTGGCAAATAGTACACCCGCCACACGGATATGAGCCATAAATCCTGGTGCCACTATTTAATCTTGAGGAGGGTCGTTGATAGTGGCTGTGACACAATGTGTCCCTCAGATTTTTGGCTCTCCTGGCCACCAGACAGGGTGAACTTGAGACAAAAGGTACAATTCTTCTCTCACTCATAAGGATATCCCAGTTGTTCTGGAGTATTTTCCGGATGTCTGCCCACTGGTTGTTATAAGTGGTGATTAAAGAGAGAGGCCGAGAAGAATCACGTACCTTTTTGGTAAGAAGACTGCTCCTGTCTTGTTCTGCAGCATGTTGGAATGCACCGGAGATAGCCCTTCGAGGATATCCCCTCTTCCTAAATCGACACGATAAGTCTCTGGCCTCTCGTAAAAAGTCAACGTTGGTGCTGCAATTTCTTCTTAACCGGAGGAACTGTCCTTTAGGGATCCCCTTCCTGAGATGGTATGGGTGGAAGCTTGTGTGATGGAGAAGGCTGTTGGTTGCGGTAGTTTTTCTAAACAAAGAGCTCACAATACCTGAATTTTGGATAGAAAGTTTAAGATCCAAAAAGTCAATGCTGTGATCTGAGATAGCAGAGGTAAGTTTTATATTTAAAGAGTTGTCATTTAACTCCGTAATAAACCTA
The DNA here is from genome assembly GCF_051348905.1 of Ranitomeya variabilis. Lineage (NCBI taxonomy): Eukaryota > Metazoa > Chordata > Amphibia > Anura > Dendrobatidae > Ranitomeya > Ranitomeya variabilis. The sequence goes on from NC_135232.1 coordinate 504,698,576, forward strand.
TTACACTCTTCAAAAGAGCCAGACCATAGCAAAAGAATATCATCAATGTAGCGTTGCCACACCAATACATTAGATGAAAAGGCCCGATGTTTATACACCGTCTGCTCCTCCCACCATCCAAGAAATAGGTTAGCAAACGATGGTGCACAGCGTGCACCCATCGCTGTACCAGATAGCTGACGAAAAAACTTTCTATCGAAGACGAAATAGTTTTTGTCCAAGATGAAAAATAACAAATGGAGAATAAAGTCTTTATGCGCTGTTATACGATGCACGTCTTTTTCCAAAAAATACATGACAGCCTGCATACCTGCTTGATGCTGGATGCTGGTATAAAGAGATTCCACGTCCATGCTCACTAGAAACGTACCAGCAGGAATTTTCAAAGTCTCCAGGGTCTGCATAAGGTGTGTCGAATCCCTGGTAAATGATTTTAAAGAGGTGACCAGAGGTTGAAGAAAATGGTCAACATATATACAGGGTCGCTCAAAAATACTACCTATGCCCGAGACTATAGGCCTACCCGGTGGTTCAATTAGGGACTTGTGAATCTTGGGTAGGGCGTAGAAAGTAGGTACAATAGGATGGGGTGTTATCAAAAAATCAGTCTCTTTTTTCGTGATAACCCCATCCAAAAAAGCCCTGTTAATTAGGTTATCGATCTTGTCTTTAAAGACCCATGTGGGGTCCGAGGGTAGCAGAGTGTAACATTGCCCATTATGTAGTTGGCGCATGACCTCTTTAACGTATAATTCATGTGGCCACAAAACCACGTTCCCTCCTTTATCCGCTTCACGTATTATAAAGTTGTTATTGGTTGTCAAACGCCGCAAGGCCTCTCTTTCGATCTTACCCAAATTCTCTTGTTGATGTCGATCCAGTCTGAGTCTTTCGATGTCTTTGCATACTTTATCAAAAAAAATTTGGACTGCTGGAAATAGGGAGAACGATGGTGTGGCCTGAGAAGGAAGCCGTCTCGTGAATCTATCCGAAGTCTCAGAAGGCTCATTTTCCTGCAACAATTCCAAAAGATCACAAAAAACATGTCTTTCATTGTCGGGCAAAGTGTCAATTAGGGATGGTTGATGGTACAGTAGTTTGAACGTGATTTGGCGACAGAATAGATACACATCTTTGACAAGAACAAACTTGTCTAACGGATTCATGGGAGAGAACGAAAGACCCTTCGAAAGTACCTGTTTTTCGATATCTGTTAGTGTATAGGTGGAGAGATTGATAATTTGTAAATCACCATCTGATCCATCATCACCCTGAGCATCCATCATAGTCTCTTGTTGAGCCTCGTTTCTCTCCTGTAGGACGGTGACCATTTCTTGTACCCTCTGCCCTTCTTGCGAATGTAATTTGTTTTTCCTACGGCCCCGCCGACAGCGCCTTCTGCGTCGCTGGGGTCCGAGGATAAAAAATCACTCGAGGAAATATCCTGTCTGGGGAGAGGTTCAGTCGGACCTCTAGGTTCCTCTAGGAAAGGTCGTCTATTTCCCCGGTGTGCCCACCTGTATGCCCTTCCGTTGCAAAAATCAGTTTTGTCTCTATGAAATTTATTTCTTTTTCGATTGATAACTTCTTTTTCAAAGGTATCAATTAAGTCCTTGAGCTTAAGTTGAAATGGACTAACCAAGGTGTCATTATCAAAATCCACCAAAGCACCTTCACAGGTTTTAATCTCATTTTTAGTTTTTATTAGTAGCAACTGATCATGTTCAATCAACATGTCAATCAGTATGGTGGAACATTTAGCGAGACCCATTTCCCATGTTTTTTGGAAGTCAGGTGAAACCTCCCATGCTGGGAAAATTTGTACACGTAACCCACGAGGTATGAAACCTGCTTTTTTATACTCCTCGAGACTCCTTATATTCCACCATACTTTTGTCAAAGATTTATGTAAACCAATAATTTTTTGTGACAACACCTGGAACTCCGTTTCCCTGCTAGCTTCACCCACCAAAGTACTACCATTATTAATATCAAATAGACCTAAGGCCCTATTGCTCCACGCTGTTTCCCTACTAGAGAGATCCATGCTGGAAATGAACACCAATAAAACCAGTATCCAAACACTATGTAAATACACAATATTTCAAATCTTTTCTGATGTGCCACAACTCCAGAAAAAGGGAGATACTAGTGTCACCCCAAAATTAACAGCAGTAGAGAAGAAGGATGGAGGGCACCATCAGACTAATATCAAACTGGGATCAACCCGGGGTATGTCAAAAGGGGTAATGTCAACAAACGAAAGAAAAGACGACATACATGCAGCCGGGGATCACCAAGAAACAACAATATTATGGATAATACTCAATTTTATTGTGGTCAAAAAAAGCAGACACAACACACATTAAAAACAATTAAAAACTAAATAGGTACATCCCCAACAGGGGAAATACCCCCCAAGACCAGGAAAAAAGCTAATACTGGGAACAGTAATACCAATATGCCATAACTGGTGCTTGCAAATGTAAACCAGATAGAAAAAAGCACATATATCCCATATAGCTGCTCAGTAAACAAATTTAGTCATGTTTGCCCTAAAGGCATAGGATTGTTATGGCCATAACAATTATATGATGAATCAGGCTCATGCGGTAATAATATATAATCAAATACACCCCCTTTACAAAAATACAAAAAACAACATCACATAGCCAAATAAATATTTGAAAAAGCGTTCCACATGCTGTAGGGATCACATATATATACATATAAAGTGCTGAATGCAAAAACATACAGAGTATATAGTATGAGGTAAGGGGAGCAAGATCTGAACCCCACAAACTGTAAACAAAATATGTACAGGCCTACAAATGAAGGGCACATAGACTATCTCACCTGCCCATAAGCAATTACTAGATGAAAGGCAAGTTACATGCATATCATGTCCTATGGTAAATGAGATTCATGATATATAAATACAACCTATATGCCGCCACAGCCTAACATATACAGTGCTATATGCGTGAGTATACAAAAAAAGCTATGGTGTAAAGAATAATCATAGAGAATGATGACTAAACACCATAGGCTGCTACCTACAAATGGAATGTATGCAGGCTTGCAGAAACAAGGCTAAAAGATGACAACAGCATGCAGACAATGGCTAGATGGAAGGGCATGCAGATGCGCATGGGGGGAGTGGACCTGCCGCGTGGGACGCCGAGCTGAAGGGATCTCGCATCCGCAATAGTACAACGGAAGCGCCGCCATCATACCGCCGTGGTTAATAAGCTGGAGTGCATATATAAAGAGTGCAGGATCATTAGTCTTCATACAATAACCCCCCAGGAAGAAGCAAGTCGCAAAACGCGCGTCGGGGATCAGCTGCATTCACAGGTTATGTATCATTTGGCACCTTAAGCCCTCTGCCTTATTAAGTCATGTGATGTACCTATGCCTATACTTACTCCCTGTTATACTTTGCACTAAAGCACTTTGTATTGCTGTGAGGCGATTAAGCACACATGCACTAGACACTTTGTAGGCAAACAGTCTATATCTATAGAGGCATTAGGCACTTTTTGCAGACTTAGATAGCTCGTAGCACTTTGGCAAAATTAGGCAGGATAACTCTATACGGGGCATATTTGTTTGAATGAATATCTGACCCACATTTATTGGTGTATCCTTGTTGAGTTATTATACTCATTTAGATTAATTATGTATGGTAAACATCCTAACCTGTATATTTACATTTAAGTACAATGGTCATAATTCAGCAGCATTTTTTATGCACTTGTTTTACCTGTTTTAAGATAATATAGTGGTAAACTCATGTATGATACAGTGGGTTCTTTTCTGTATTTGTACTGAACATCTATTGATACTGTAAGGTGCTATTCCTTGATGCATACCAGTGTTGGCAGTTTCTTTGTCTGTTTTCCTTCTTATATGTTTGTTAATACTATGTTATATTGGAATAAAATTTGTTTAATTTTATACTGGGCATTTGACTTCCTTATGAGCTCTTTTTTTGGTTAAATTGATATTGGAAGTGCCACTTATCTAGGGCCAGTGCTTTTCTGATATATTGAATTGTCTGTACTTTGTTTACAGTCTATTGTTGGCCAGTATGGATACAAAAGCCAGGGATCTGAACTGGCTGTCATGCATGGATGCGGTTTTTAATGGGGACACAGCACAAAGTGGATCTAGTACTGAGAATGGACATAAGATAGAATTAAAAAATTCAATCAAGTATTTGTTAAAAAAAAGGACACATACATGGTGGAACAAGACATCATTAGAAAAATACCTAGCAAAAGGTTTGATACCGAGAAGTTTACGGGTAAGAGTTATGCCGTCATTTGTGGTGGAGGATACCCCCTTTAAAACTAAGTGGGAAGAAGCGTGTAGCCTCTGTTCCAAATCATTCATTGAATTGTTAATTGGTAACAACAAGAAGAGTCTGGATAAATTTGATATTGAAATTGAGAGTGTAAGGAAACAGTTATCCGAGACATTGACCTCAGCAGAGATGGAGACTCTAAATAAGGAGATAGACAATCAATTTGTTATTTGGGAAAAGGAGGTAAAAGACACAAAAATGAGAACATTTCAAAGAGACCTCCAAGATTTTAACAATGGGACGGTCTATAAATGGCAACAGACCACTGGCAGGAATCATGACATGACAAGGTCACCCTCCCTTTCATCAGTATCCTCTAGAGAGGAAGAAAATGATAACAGAATGGGAGGCCGTTTTTATAACCTCAGATATAATTCTGACAGAAAAAGAGGTAACCACTACAGAAAGAAGGAAAAACGGACAGCCAACCCCTCTACTTCAAAATTACAGGTGATAAACTTGTCGGACATTGAATTAACTAGAACACAGATTGAAGTGTTAAGTTTGGGGCTAAGTTTTTCACCAACTGCTTCATTTGATCTTTTTTCAGTAATGAAGGATTTAAACCTATTTGCACGCAAATTAGTATTAAAAAAACTCCATGAAAAATCAAACTCTGGAGAAGATTGGACAGAACAAGAATTGGAGTCAATTGCCATTTTAGAGGATTTGAGTAACGAACAGGATTCTTCTGTGAGTATAAAAAAATTTGTTTCTCCTACCTCAAAGAAATTTCCTCGGTTAAACCTATATCCAAATATAGAACTTTTTGTTACAATGGTGGGTAATGAACTCCGGAAAATTTCACCAATTCTGAGGAATGATAATCTCACACGAGATTAGAGAAAGGCGTTGAAGGAACTTAAGGGTCTAAAAGAAATAGTAATAAAGCCAGCAGACAAGGAGGGCAAAGTAGTTGTGTGGCCAACAAAACAATACGAAATGGAAGCCCATAGACAGCTAAGAGATCCACTATAAGAGGCTTACCTTTAACCCCACTCTTACTTATTCTGGTGATTTACAGGAGATCTTGGAACAAGCATTCATTAAGGGTATCATTACTAAACAACTCAGAGACAACCTAATTCCTGCATACCCGAAGATATCATGCATATATTTCATTCCGAAGATTCACAAGAATTTGACTAGTCCACCTGGACGTCCTATCGTTTCGGGAAATGGTAGCCTTTGTGAAACTATATGTAAGTATTTGGACTTCTATTTGAAACCTTTGGTCTGTACATTGCCATCATATATCATTGACACAGGAGATTTTTTGTCAAAAATTGAAGGGATACCATTGGAGAGTGACATATGGTTTGTAACAATGGACATAGAGTCTCTGCATACGTCTATCCGTCATGATGATGGTATTAAAGCAGTCAAGATTTTCTTGGCTATGACAAACCACAGTACAGAATCCATAGACTTTTTGATCACTCTTCTGCATTTTTCTTTGACCCACAATTATTTTATTTTTAAAGAGACAATCTATCTGCAAAATCAAGGTACGGCTATGGGGGCGGCATTTGCCCCCTCATATGCTAATTTATTTTTGGGGTCATGGGAGAGAAGTATCTTCTTCACCAGGCCTATTGCGTTCATTGAGAAGATCCTGTTCTGGACACGCTTTATTGATGATATTTTCTTGCTGTGGCAGGGTACAGAGCAGGACCTTCTTGCTTTTCTTGACATCCTGAATGACAACAAGATAAATGTAAAACTAACGTGCAAATACAGTCAAACGAATGTTGAATTTTTGGACGTTGTTGTCAGTAAAGGAACAAATGACCGAATTGAGACTACCGTACATCGTAAAGAGATGGCCGTCAATACTTTATTGCATGCCTCATCATCACATCCCCAGCCATTAATTAATGGTATACCAACCGGTCAGTTCTTGAGAATTAAGAGGATCTGGTCTGATCATGATTCCTTTAAGGCACAGGCCGAATCTCTCTCGGATAGATTTGCGGACAGAGGCTATTCAAAACGATGTATAAGAAAAGGGTGGAGAAAGGCAAACTCGACAAGAAGAGAAGATCTGTTGAAACCAAAAAATAAACCGTCTATGGATTCCAAGGTGAGATTTATATCTACATACAGTGACAAATGGCCCAGTGTGAGATAGTCTTTGGAAAAATATTGATCAATGCTAACTACGGATAGAGTACTGTCCAAATATCTCAATGAACAGCCATCCATCACATACAGGAGAGCCCACAATTTAAAGGACTTATTGGTCCATAGCTATCATGCAGGACAGACTCCAGGGAGAGCATTTGGATCAAGGGGTCCCAAATGGGGCTTCTTTCCCTGCAATGATTGCTCACTATTTTATTTTTTATTTTTAATTTAATTGTTTTTATAGAAGTATGTGGTCTTGTGTTCATGTTTTAATTTGTCATGTTTCAGTTTTTCTAGTTTTGTACATCCCGCTTGTTGTCTACTCCGGATGGCTTGATCTCCAATGGTGTGAAGGATGAACTGGACCCAGGCTCCTGTCCCATTATTTATTTTTTATTATTTTTTTCTTATTTGTATATAAGTGTTATGTAATATGTAATAGTTAGGGTTTTATTAATATATAGGTTAAAAAGTAAAAAGATTGGTCTGAAGGATGTATTTGTATTTAGACCTTGGACCATACATATATATGTCACATTATTATATATGTATACTATATATTTGGTAGTACATATAATTAGTCACAATTAATATATATAAACAGATTTAGTATATATAAACAGATTTAGTATATATACAGTGGGGCAAAAAAGTATTTAGTCATTCAGCAATAGTGCAAGTTCCACCACTTAAAAAGATGAGAGGCGTCTGTAATTTACATCATAGGTAGACCTCAACTATGGGAGACAAACTGAGACAAAAAAATCCAGAAAATCACATTGTCTGTTTTTTTATCATTTTATTTGCATATTATGGTGGAAAATAAGTATTTGGTCAGAAACAAACAATCAAGATTTCTGGCTCTCACAGACCTGTAACTTCTTCTTTAAGAGTCTCCTCTTTCCTCCACTCATTACCTGTAGTAATGGCACCTGTTTAAACTTGTTATCAGTATAAAAAGACACCTGTGCACACCCTCACACAGTCTGACTCCAAACTCCACTATGGTGAAGACCAAAGAGCTGTCAAAGGACACCAGAAACAAAATTGTAGCCCTGCACCAGGCTGGGAAGACTGAATCTGCAATAGCCAACCAGCTTGGAGTGAAGAAATCAACAGTGGGAGCAGTAATTAGAAAATGGAAGACATTCAAGACCACTGATAATCTCCCTCGATCTGGGCCTCCACGCAAAATCCCACCCCGTGGGGTCAGAATGATCACAAGAACGGTGAGAAAAAATCCCAGAACCACACGGGGGGACCTAGTGAATGAACTGCAGAGAGCTGGGACCAATGTAACAAGGCCTACCATAAGTAACACACTACGCCACCATGGACTCAGATCCTGTAGTGCAAGACGTGTCCCACTGCTTAAGCCAGTACATGTCCGGGCCCATCTGAAGTTTGCTAGAGAGCATTTGGATGATCCAGAGGAGTTTTGGGAGAATGTCCTATGGTCTGATGAAACCAAACTGGAACTGTTTGGTAGAAACACAACTTGTCGTGTTTGGAGGAAAAAGAATACTGAGTTGCATCCATCAAACACCATACCTACTGTAAAGCATGGTGGTGGAAACATCATGCTTTGGGGCTGTTTCTCTGCAAAGGGGCCAGGACGACTGATCCGGGTACATGAAAGAATGAATGGGGCCATGTATCGTGAGATTTTGAGTGCAAACCTCCTTCCATCAGCAAGGGCATTGAAGATGAAACTTGGCTGGGTCTTTCAACATGACAATGATCCAAAGCACACTGCCAGGGCAACGAAGGAGTGGCTTCGTAAGAAGCATTTCAAGGTCCTGGAGTGGCCTAGCCAGTCTCCAAATCTCAACCCTATAGAAAACCTTTGGAGGGAGTTGAAAGTCCGTGTTGCCAAGCGAAAAGCCAAAAACATCACTGCTCTAGAGGAGATCTGCATGGAGGAATGGGCCAACATACCAACAACAGTGTGTGGCAACCTTGTGAAGACTTACAGAAAACGTTTGACCTCTGTCATTGCCAACAAAGGATATATTACAAAGTATTGAGATGCAATTTTGTTTCTGACCAAATACTTATTTTCCACCATAATATGCAAATAAAATGATAAAAAAACAGACAATGTGATTTTCTGGATTTTTTTGTCTCAGTTTGTCTCCCATAGTTGAGGTCTACCTATGATGTAAATTACAGACGCCTCTCATCTTTTTAAGTGGTGGAACTTGCACTATTGCTGACTGACTAAATACTTTTTTGCCCCACTGTATATCTAATATTTCACATCAAATAATATATTAGCACAGTCACTTTATTCACAGTTCACTATCAGAGACAACAGGATTATTTTTATATTTATATTTTTATTATTTCTATAATCACATAACAATTGGGCACATAACCTTTTATTTAAATATATTTGGGACATGTAGAGTTAATATAATAAGTCCGTTTGGCCATCCACACCACAGCGGCTGAACGCTTCCCGAGTCTTCCGGTCTGTGGGTCTCCTTGGCAACGCGTCTGGGCGCTGTGGACTCCACCCTCTCTCTGGCGCGTCAGAGGGGCGAGTAGACCTGCCGCGTGGGACGCCGAGCTGAAGGGATCTCGCGTCCGCAATAGTACAACGGAAGCGCCGCCATCATACCGCCGTGGTTAATAAGCTGGAGTGCATATATAAAGAGTGCAGAATCATTAGTCTTCATACGATAACCCCCCAGGAAGAAGCAAGCCGCGAAACGCGTTGGGGATCAGCTGCACGCACAGGTTATGTATCATTTGGCACCTTAAGCCCTCTGCCTTATTAAGTCATGTGATGTACCTATGCCTATACTTACTCCCTGTTATACTTTGTACTAAAGCACTTTGTATTGCTGTGAGGCGATTAAGCACACATGCACTAGACACTTTGTAGGCAAACAGTCTATATCTATAGAGGCATTAGGCACTTTTTGCAGACTTAGATAGCTCGTAGCACTTTGGCAAAATTAGGCAGGATAACTCTATACGGGGCATATTTGTTTGAATGAATATCTGACCCACATTTATTGGTGTATCCTTGTTGAGTTATTATACTCATTTAGATTAATTATGTATGGTAAACATCCTAACCTGTATATTTACATTTAAGTACAATGGTCATAATTCAGCAGCATTTTTTATGCACTTGTTTTACCTGTTTTAAGATAATATAGTGGTAAACTCATGTATGATACAGTGGGTTCTTTTCTGTATTTGTACTGAACATCTATTGATACTGTAAGGTGCTATTCCTTGATGCATACCAGTGTTGGCAGTTTCTTTGTCTGTGTTCCTTCTTATATGTTTGTTAATACAATGTTATATTGGAATAAAATTTGTTTAATTTTATACTGGGCATTTGACTTCCTTATGAGCTCTTTTTTTTTGGGTTATATTTCATAGAAGTATAGGATCACTCCTGAATACAACACCACATTGGCTGATCTGCTCAGAACCTATAGGACTCCAGGTTACACCCCTGAGGCAGAAATCCTAATAGGGTAGAGGTGTCTGCAGTTGGAGGCGCGGGCTATATGATGTAGCTACCCTTGCCTCATATGTCCCCCCTACAGCCATATATAAGCTTTTAAGGCCCGCTGGTGTATATGGGTAAACCCAAAAAACGTACTGGACTACCCCCAGACTCTGAAACCCATTCTGATGACATGGATCGCTTCCTAAATATAAATAACCAGCATAGAAGCACAAGATCCAAGTCCTTTGCTAAGATACCAGGTGAATGCTCCTCATCACATGATCCGTTAGCCTCCCACGGCTCTCCTGACAGAGCAACAGATGAAGGGGACGATAACGAATTTCCAGAAGACATGAATGTAAATGATCTTAGTAAATTTATTAGAACACTTCCCACCAAGAAAGACTTGGAGATTTTTGCTTGCAGAATTGAAAATTCTTGTAAAAAAGAACTGTATTTGTACTGAACATCTATTGATACTGTAAGGTGCTATTCCTTGATGCATACCAGTGTTGGCAGTTTCTTTGTCTGTTGTCCTTCTTATATGTTTGTTAATACTATGTTATATTGGAATAAAATTTGTTTAATTTTATACTGGGCATTTGACTTCCTTATGAGCTCTTTTTTTTTGTTAAATTGATATTGGAAGTGCCACTTATCTAGGGCCAGTGCTTTTCTGATATACTTCTATGAAATAGTGGCGTTTGGCGCCAATAGGAGGACCAGGGTGGAGGAGGAGATATAAAGAAGTCGCTGCAATTTCGTCTGAAAGCGGCTCCCAAGCCCCCCACCTGGGACAGGTAAGTGTTATGAACTGGTGGCCTAGGAGCAGCATGGACGAGCTCTGGAGTAGGTGGCCTCTATACTGACCGCAGACCCTGAACTTAACACATCAACTAGAAGTAGCCGTGGGATGTTCCTGTCACTCCCTAGACACCTCATCACGGCCGGAGGACTAATTACACCTAAAGAAAGAAACAGGAATACTATCTTGCCTCAGAGAAAATTCCCAAAGGAAAGGCAGCCCCCCACAAATATTGACTGTGAGAGGAGAGAGAAATTACAAACGCAGATTGAAAACAGAATTTAGCAAAGGAGGCCACGCTACCTAGAAAGAAAAGACAGGAAAGAGTACTGTGCGGTCAGTATAAAAAATACTACAAAATCCACCACAGAGAATACAAAAATCTCCACACCTAACTAAAGGCATGGAGGGTAACTCTGTGACTCCAGAGCTTCCAACTTGGCTGAGTAAATCTTAACACAGACAAAGCTGGACAAGAAAAAACATAGCAATTCACAGAACTATTAAGTCTACCGCATGTGGACTGCAAAAACAGAGCCAGGACTTATCTTTGATGATTTGAACAATCCAGAAGGAGAAACCAAGCAGAGATGTGGATCCCTAGAAAACAATGGACAGCTGGCACTCACTAAAGGAAGGAGCCAGACTAAATAGCCCCGTCCAAAGTGGAAGCAGCTGATGACTGTTGTGAAGGACAAACAGCAGCACTACCACCTATAACCACCGGAGGGAGCCCAAGAGCAGAACCCGCAACAGAATTCACAACAGTACCCCCCCTTGAGGAGGGGTCACCGAACCCTCACCACAGCCCCCAGGCTGATCCGGACGAGCCAAATGGAAGGCACGAACCAAATCGTCAGCATGAACATCGGAGGCAACAACCCAAGAATTATCCTCCTGGCCATAACCCTTCCACTTGACAAGATACTGAAGCCTCCGTCTAGAAAAACGAGAATCCAAGTTCTTCTCCACAACATACTCCAACTCCCCATCAATCAACACCAGGGCAGGAGGATCAACAGAGGGAACCACGGGCACCACATATTTCCGCAACAAAGATCTATGAAAAACATTATGGATGAAAAAAGAGGCTGGAAGGGCCAAACGAAAAGACAGTGGATTGATAATCTCAGAAATCCTATAAGGACCAATAAACCGAGGCTTGAACTTCGGGGAAGAAACCTTCATAGGAACATGACGAGAAGACAACCAGACCAAATCCCCAACCCGAAGCCGGGAACCTGTTAAGGACTGGTAATTTAGGAGCGACATGCGACTAGCTCTGAGCAGGTGGTAACTATACAGACCGCAGTTCCTGATCTTAACACAACACTAGAAGTAGCCGTGGGATGTTCCTGTCACTCCCTGGACACCTCGTCACAGCCGGAGAACTAGCTACCCCTAAAGGTAGAAACAGGAAAGCTATCTTGCCTCAGAGAAAATCCCCAAAGGATAGGACAGCCCCCCCACAAATATTGACTGTGAGAGGAGAAGGAAATGACATACGTAGTATGAAACAAGATTAAGCAAAGGAGGCCACTTCTAGCTAGATAGATAGTAAGGAAAGAACACTGTGCGGTCAGTAATAAAAACTAGAAAAAGTCCACCGCAGAGATATGCAAAAATCTCCACACCTGACTAAAGGTGTGGAGGGCAAAATCTGCAGCCCAGAGCTTCCAGCTTAGCTGAATAGATCCATACTGATAAGCTGGACAAGTGAGCAAAACATAGAATGTGCTGAGCAATAAAGTCCACAACAAGTGGACTGCAAAAGGACAAGCAAGGACTTATCTTTGCTGAACTGGACAGAGTGTCAGGGAAATCCAAAAGAGCAGTGGCTCCAAGCAGGAACAATTGACAACTGGCATTGATTGAGGGATAAGGCCAGACTAAAATAGCCGAGCCAGAAAGATGATCAGTGGAAGCAGATGCTGATGCTAAATCCAAGAAGCAGCTATACCACTCAAAACCACAGGAGGGAGCCCAAGAGCAGAATTCACAAAAGTGCTACTTACAACCACCAGAGGGAGCCCAAGAGCGGAATTCACAACAGTACCCCCCCCTTGAGGAGGGGTCACTGAACCCTCACCAGAGCCCCCAGGCCGATCAGGACGAGCCAAGTGAAAAGCACGAACCAAATCAGCAGCATGGACATCGGAGGCAACCACCCAAGAATTATCCTCCTGGCCATAACCCTTCCACTTAACAAGATACTGAAGCCTCCGCCTCGAAAAACGAGAATCCAAAATTTTCTCAACCACATATTCCAACTCCCCCTCAACCAACACCGGGGCAGGAGGATCAACAGAGGGAACAACGGGTACCACATATCTCCGCAACAAAGATCTATGGAAAACATTGTGGGTGGCAAAAGAGTCTGGAAGGGCCAAATGAAAAGACACTGGATTGATAATCTCAGAGATCTTATAAGGACCAATAAACCGAGGCTTGAACTTAGGGGAAGAAACCTTCATAGGAACATGACGAGAAGATAACCAGACTAAATCCCCCACATGAAGCCGAGGACCAACACACCGACGGCGGTTAGCAAAACGCTGAGCCTTTTCCTGAGACAACGTCAAATTGTCTACCACATTAGTCCAAATCTGCTGTAACCTGTCCATCACAGAATCTACACCAGGACAATCAGAAGGCTCAACCTGCCCTGAAGAAAAACGAGGATGGAAACCAAAATTACAAAAAAAACGCGAAACCAAGGTAGCCGAACTGGCCCGATTATTAAGGGCAAACTCGGCCAACGGCAAGAAAGCCACCCAATCATCCTGATCAGCAGACACAAAGCATCTCCAATAGGTTTCCAAGGTTTGATTAGTTCGCTCAGTTTGGCCATTTGTCTGAGGATGGAACGCCGAAGAAAAAGACAAATTAATGCCCATCCTAGCACAAAAGGCCCGCCAAAACCTGGAAACAAACTGGGAACCTCTGTCAGACACAATATTTTCCGGAATGCCATGCAAACGAACCACATGCTGAAAAAACAATGGAACCAAATCAGAGGAGGAAGGCAATTTAGGCAAAGGTACCAAATGGACCATTTTAGAGAACCGGTCACAAACCACCCAGATAACAGACATCCTCTGGGACACAGGAAGATCCGAAATAAAATCCATGGAAATATGCGTCCAGGGCCTCTCAGGGACAGGCAAAAGCAACCCACTAGCGCGGGAACAGCAAGGCTTAGCCCGGGCACAAGTCCCACAGGACTGCACAAAAGAACGCACATCCCGCGACAAGGAAGGCCACCAAAAGGACCTATCCACCAAATCTCTGGTACCAAAAATCCCAGGATGACCGGCCAACACCGAACAATGGACCTCAGAAATTACCTTACTTGTCCATCTATCAGGAACAAACAGCTTCCCCACAGGACAGCGGTCAGGTTTATCAGCCTGAAATTCCTGAACCACCCGCCGTAAATCAGGGGAGATGGCAGAAAGAATCACCCCTTCCCTAAGAATGCCAACCGGCTCAAGAACTCCAGGAGAATCAGGCAAAAAACTCCTAGAGAGGGCATCCGCTTTAACATTCTTAGATCCTGGAAGATATGAAACCACAAAATCGAAACGGGAGTAAAACAGGGACCATCGAGCCTGTCTAGGGTTCAGCCGCTTGGCCGACTCGAGGTAAATCAAATTCTTATGATCGGTCAAGACCGCAACGCGGTGCTTGGCTCCCTCAAGCCAATGTCGCCACTCCTCAAATGCCCACTTCATAGCCAACAACTCCCGATTGCCGACATCATAATTGCGTTCCGCGGGCAAAAACTTTCGGGAAAAGAAGGCACATGGTTTCATCAAGGAACCATCAGAATTCCTCTGTGACAAAACGGCCCCTGCCCCAATCTCAGAAGCGTCAACCTCAACCTGAAAAGGAAGAGACACATCCGGCTGACACAAGACAGGGGCAGAAGTAAATCGGCGCTTAAGCTCCTGAAAGGCCTCAACAGCCTCAGAGGACCAATTTGTCACATCAGCGCCTTTCTTCGTCAAATCGGTCAGGGGCTTAACCACACTAGAGAAGTTGGCAATGAAACGGCGATAAAAATTAGCAAAGCCCAAAAATTACTGAAGGCTCTTCACAGATGTGGGTTGAATCCAGTCATGAATGGCTTGGACCTTAACAGGATCCATTTCTATAGACGAAGGAGAAAAAATAAACCCCAAAAAAGAGACCTTCTGAACTCCAAATAGGCACTTAGACCCCTTCACAAATAGAGCAGTATCACGAAGGATCTGGAATACCATCCTGACCTACTTCACATGAGACTCCCAATCATTGGAAAAAATCAAAATATCATCCAAATACACAATCAAGAATTTATCAAGATAATTGCGGAAAATGTCATGCATGAAGGACTGAAATACAGAAGGAGCATTAGAAAGCCCGAAAGGCATCACCAGGTATTCAAAATGGCCTTCGGGCGTATTAAATGCAGTTTTCCATTCGTCACCCTGTTTAATACGAACAAGATTATATGCCCCTCGAAGGTCAATCTTGGTAAACCAACTAGCCCCCTTAATCCGAGCAAACAAATCAGAGAGCAAAGGTAAAGGGTATTGGAATTTGACCGTGATCTTATTAAGAAGGCGATAATCAATACAGGGTCTCAAGGAGCCATCCTTCTTGGCAACAAAAAAGAATCCCGCTCCCAATGGTGACGAAGACGGCCGAATATGCCCCTTCTCCAAGGACTCCTTAACATAGCTCCGCATAGCGGTATGTTCTGGCACAGACAGGTTGAAAAGTCGGCCCTTAGGGAACTTAGAGCCTGGAATCAAGTCAATAGCACAATCACAGTCTCTATGCGGTGGTGGAAGGGAACTGGACTTGGGCTCATTGAATACATCCTGGAAATCTGACAAAAACTCAGGAATTTCAGAAGAGGGGGAGGAGGCAATTGACATCAAAGGAACATCACTATGTACCCCTTGACAACCCCAACTAGTCACAGACATCGATTTCCAATCCAACACTGGATTGTGTACTTGTAACCATGGAAAACCCAGTACAACAACATCATGTAAATTATGCAACACCAGAAAACGACAATCTTCCTGATGTGCTGGAGCCATGCACATAGTCAGCTGAGTCCAATACTGAGGTTTATTCTTGGCCAACGGTGTAGCATCAATACCACTCAAAGGAATAGGGCTCTGCAAAGGCTGCAAAGAAAAACCACAGCGCCTGGCAAATTCTAAGTCCATTAAGTTCAGTGCAGCGCCTGAATCCACAAATGCCATGACAGAGAAAGATGACAATGAGCAAATCAGGGTCACAGACAGGAGAAACTTAGGCTGTACAGTACTAATGGTAACAGATCTAGCGACCCTCTTAATACGCTTAGGGCAATCAGAGATAGTATGAGCTGAATCACCACAGTAAAAACACAGCCCATTCTGACGTCTGTATCCCCTCTGTTCCGCTCTAGTCAGAATCCTATCACATTGCATAGGCTCAGGACTCTGTTCAGAGGATGCTGCCATATGGTGCACCACTTTGCGCTCGCGCAGGCGCCGATCGATCTGAATGGCTAGAGACATAGATTCGCTCAGACCAACAGGTGTGGGGAACCCCACCATAACATCTTTAAGGGCTTCAGAAAGACCCTTTCTGAAAATTGCTGCCAGAGCGTCCTCATTCCATTTAGTGAGCACAGACCATTTTCTAAATTTCTGGCAGTATAATTCTGCCGCTTCCTGGCACAGAGCCAACAAGTTTTTTTCCGCATGATCCACAGAGTTAGGTTCGTCATACAATAATCCGAGCGATTGATAAAATGCATCTACATTAAGGAATGCCGGATCCCCTGACTCAAGGGAGAATGCCCAGTCCTGAGGGTCACCACGCAGCAGAGAAATAACTATTTTAACTTGCTGAGTGGGGTCACCAGAGGAACGGGGTTTCAGAGCAAAAAACAATTTGCAGTTATTTTTAAAGTTCAAAAACTTAGATCTATCCCCGTAAAACAAATCTGGAGTAGGAATTCTAGGCTCTAAGGCTGGAGTCTGAACAACATAATCTTGGATACTCTGAACTCTTGCAGCAAGCTGATCCACACGAGAAAACAAACCCTGAACATCCATGTCCGCGCCCAAATCCACCCAGAGATTAAGAGGAAGGAAAAAGACAAAACAGACTAAAGAAAAAAAAAATGGCTCAGAACTCTTTTTCTTTTCCTTCTTTCGAGATGCATTCAACTCATTTTTGGCCAGTTGTACTGTTAAGGACTGGTAATTTAGGAGCGACATGCGACTAGCTCTGAGCAGGTGGTAACTATACAGACCGCAGTCCCTGATCTTAACACAACACTAGCAGTAGCCATGGGATGTTCCTGTCACTCCCTGGACACCTCGTCACAGCCGGAGAACTAGCTACCCCTAAAGGTAGAAACAGGAAAGCTATCTTTCCTCAGAGAAAATCCCCAAAGGATAGGACAGCCCCCCACAAATATTGACTGTGAGAGGAGAAGGAAATGACATACGTAGTATGAAACAAGATTAAGCAAAGGAGGCCACTTCTAGCTAGATAGATAGTAAGGAAAGAACACTGTGCAGTCAGTAATAAAAACTAGAAAAAGTCCACCGCAGAGATATGCAAAAATCTCCACACCTGACTAAAGGTGTGGAGGGCAAAATCTGCAGCCCAGAGCTTCCAGCTTAGCTGAATAGATCCATACTGATAAGCTGGACAAATGAGCAAAACATAGAATGTGCTGAACAATAAAGTCCACAACAAGTGGACTGCAAAAGGACAAGCAAGGACTTATCTTTGCTGAACTGGACAGAGTGTCAGGGAAATCCAAAAGAGCAGTGGCTCCAAGCAGGAACAATTGACAACTGGCATTGATTGAGGGATAAGGCCAGACTAAAATAGCCGAGCCAGAAAGACGATCAGTGGAAGCAGCTGCTGATGCTAAATGCAAGAAGCAGCTATACCACTCAAAACCACAGGAGGGAGCCCAAGAGCAGAATTCACAAAAGTGCTACTTACAACCCTCGGAGGGAGCCCAAGAGCGGAATTCACAACAGGAACCCACACGCCGACGACGGTTGGCAAAACGCTGAGCCTCCTCCTGAGACAACACCAAATTGTCCACAACATGAGCCCAAATCTGCTGCAACCTGTCAACCACAGAGTCCACCCCAGGACAATCAGAAGACTCAACCTGCCCTGAAGAAAAACGAGGATGAAACCCAGAATTGCAAAAGAATGGTGACACCAAGGTAGCAGAACTAGCCCGATTATTAAGGGCAAACTCGGCCAATGGCAAGAAAGCCACCCAATCATCCTGATCGGCAGACACAAAGCATCTCAAATAAGTTTCCAAAGTCTGGTTAGTTCGCTCGGTTTGGCTGTTTGTTTGAGGATGAAATGCGGAAGAAAAAGACAAATCAATGCCCAGCTTAGCACAAAAGGACCGCCAAAACCTAGAAACAAACTGGGAACCTCTATCGGACGCAATATTCTCCGGAATGCCATGCAAACGAACCACATGCTGAAAAAACAACGGAACCAACTCAGAAGAGGAAGGCAACTTAGGCAAAGGTACCAAATGAACCATCTTAGAAAACCGGTCACAGACCACCCAGATAACAGACATCCTCTGGGAAACAGGAAGATCCAAAATAAAATCCATAGAAATATGCGTCCAAGGCCTCTCAGGGACCGGCAAAGGCAAAAGCAACCCACTGGCGCGGGAGCAGCAAGGTTTGGCCCGCGCACAAGTCCCACAGGACTGCACAAAAGAACGCACATCCCGTGACAAAGAAGGCCACCAAAAGGACCTACTAACCAAATCTCTGGTGCCAAAAATCCCAGGATGGCCAGCCAACACAGAACAGTGAACCTCAGAAATCACTTTACTAGTCCATCTGTCAGGAACAAACAGTTTCCCCGCTGGACAGCGATCAGGTTTATCAGCCTGAAACTCCTGAAGAGCCCGTCGCAAATCAGGGGAGATGGCAGAAAGAATCACCCCCTCCTTAAGAATACCAACCGGCTCAAGAATCCCAGGGGAATCAGGCAAGAAACTCCTAGAGAGGGCATCAGCCTTAACATTCTTAGAACCTGGAAGATACGAGACAACAAAATCAAAACGGGAGAAAAACAGGGACCATCGGGCCTGTCTAGGATTCAGCCGTTTGGCAGACTCGAGGTAAATCAGATTCTTATGATCGGTCAAGACCACAATACGGTGCTTGGCCCCCTCAAGCCAATGTCGCCACTCCTCAAATGCCCACTTCATAGCCAACAACTCACGATTGCCGACATCATAATTGCGTTCCGCAGGCGAAAACTTTCGAGAAAAGAAGGCACACGGTTTCATCAAGGAACCATCAGAATTCCTCTGAGACAAAACGGCCCCTGCCCCAATCTCAGAAGCGTCAACCTCAACCTGAAAAGGAAGAGAAACATCCGGCTGACGCCACACAGGGGCAGAAGTAAATCGGCGCTTAAGCTCCTGAAAGGCAGAAACGGCCTCAGAGGACCAATTAGCTACATCAGCGCCCTTCCTCTTCAAATCGGTCAGGGGTTTAACCACTTTGGAGAAGTTGGCAATGAAACGGCGATAAAAATTTGCAAAGCCCAAAAATTTCTGAAGGCTCTTCACGGATGTGGGCTGGATCCAATCATGAATGGCCTGAACCTTAGCCGGATCCATTTCTATAGATGATGGAGAAAAGATGAAGCCCAAAAAAGAAACCTTCTGTACTCCAAAGAGGCACTTAGACCCCTTCACAAACAAGGCATTGTCACGAAGGACCTGAAATACCATCCTAACTTGTTTCACATGAGACTCCCAATCATCTGAAAAAATCAAAATATCATCCAAATATACAATCATGAATTTATCAAGATAATTCCGAAAAATATCCTGCATGAAGGACTGAAACACAGATGGGGCATTAGAGTGTCCGAATGGCATCACAAGATACTCAAAATGGCCCTCGGGTGTATTAAACGCAGTTTTCCATTCGTCACCCTGCTTAATACGAACCAGATTATATGCCCCTCGAAGGTCAATCTTAGTAAACCAACTAGCCCCCTTAATTCTGGCAAACAAATCAGAAAGCAAAGGGTATTGGAATTTGACTGTGATCTTATTCAAGAGGCGATAATCTACAGGGTCTCAAGGAGCCATCCTTCTTGGCAACAAAAAAAAAACCTGCTCCTAATGGAGAAGAAGATGGCCGAATATGCCCCTTCTCCAAAGACTCCCTTACATAGCTCCGCATGGCGGCATGTTCAGGCACAGACAGGTTGAAAAGTCGGCCCTTAGGAAACCTGGAATCAAATCAATAGCATAATCACAGTTGCTATGCGGTGGAAGGGAACTGGACTTGGGCTCATTGAAAACATCCTGGAAATCTGACAGAAACTCAGGAATTTCAGAAGAGGGGGAGGAGGAAATTGACATCAGAGGAACGTCATCGTGAACCCCCTGACAACCCCAACTAGTCACATACATAGATTTCCAATCCAACACCGGATTATGTACCTGTAACCATGGAAACCCCAGCACAACAGCATCATGCAAATTATGTAACACCAGGAAGCGACAATCTTCCTGATGGGCTGGCGCCATGCACATGGTTAACTGTGTCCAAAACTGAGGTTTATTTTTAGCCAATGTTGTAGCATCAATCCCCCTCAAAGGGATAGGACTCCGCAAAGGCTGTAAGGAAAAACCACAACGTCTGGCAAATTCTAAGTCCATTAAATTTAAAACGGCGCCTGAATCCGCAAATGCCATGACAGAGAATGACGATAATGAGCAGATTAGGGTCACAGATAACAGAAATTTAGGTTGTACAGTACTGATGGTAACAGAACTAGCGATTCTCTTGGCACGCTTAGGGCAATCAGAAATAACATGAGCAGAATCGCCGCAGTAAAAGCACAACCTATTCTGACGTCTGAATCCTTGGCGTTCCACTCTAGACACAATCCTATCACACTGCATAGGCTCAGGACTCCGCTCGGAAGACAACGCCATAGTGTGCACAACTCTGCGCTCACGCAAGCGCCGATCAATTTGAATGGCCAGAGACATAGAATCACTCAGACCTGCAGGCGTGGGGAACCCCACCATAACATCTTTAACAGATTCAGAAAGACCCTTTCTGAAAATTGCCGCCAAAGCATCCTCATTCCACTTAGTAAGCACAGACCATTTTCTGAATTTCTGGCAATATGACTCTGCCGCTTCTTGACCCTGACACAGGGCCAAAAGTGTTTTCTCAGCATGCTCTACAGAGTTAGGTTCATCATACAATAACCCAAGCGCCTGAAAAAAGGTGTCTACATTAAGCAAGGCCGGATTCCCAGATTCCAGGGAAAATGCCCAATCCTGCGGGTCACCGCGCAACAGAGAAATGACAATTTTTACCTGCTGGATGGGATCACCAGAGGAACGGGGCTTAAGAGCAAAAAACAGTTTACAGTTATTTTTAAAGCTCAAAAATTTGGACCTGTCCCCGAAGAACAGATCGGGGGTAGGAGTTCTAGGCTCTAAAACAGGAGTCTGCACGATATAATCAGAAATACCCTGTACTCTAGCAGCAAGTTGATCCACCCGAGAAGCAAGTCCCTGAACATCCATGTCAACGCCTAACTCCTGAGCCACCCAGAAGTGAAGAAGGAAAAAAAATCACAACAGAGTACAGAAAAAAAAATGGCTCAGCACTTTCTTTCCCTTCTTTTGAGATGCGGTTAACTCATTGTTGGCCAGCTGTACTGTTATGAACTGGTGGCCTAGGAGCAGCATGGACGAGCTCTGGAGTAGGTGGCCTCTATACTGACCGCAGACCCTAAACTTAACACATCAACTAGAAGTAGCCGTGGGATGTTCCTGTCACTCCCTAGACACCTCGTCACGGCCGGAGGACTAATTACACCTAAAGAAAGAAACAGGAATACTATCTTGCCTCAGAGAAAATTCCCAAAGGAAAGGCAGCCCCTCACAAATATTGACTGTGAGAGGAGAGAGAAATTACAAACGCAGATTGAAAACAGAATTTAGCAAAGGAGGCCACGCTACCTAGAAAGAAAAGACAGGAAAGAGTACTGTGCGGTCAGTATAAAAAATACTACAAAATCCACCACAGAGAATACAAAAATCTCCACACCTAACTAAAGGCATGGAGGGTAACTCTGTGACTCCAGAGCTTCCAACTTGGCTGAGTAAATCTTAACACAGACAAAGCTGGACAAGAAAAAACATAGCAATTCACAGAACTATTAAGTCCACCGCATGTGGACTGCAAAAACAGAGCCAGGACTTATCTTTGATGATTTGGACAATCCAGAAGGAGAAACCAAGCAGAGATGTGGATCCCTAGAAAACAATGGACAGCTGGCACTCACTAAAGGAAGGAGCCAGACTAAATAGCCCCGTCCAAAGTGGAAGCAGCTGATGACTGCCGTTCCGCACAAAGAATTGACATGCTGTGGAAAAAACAACGCTGCGTTTCCATGCATTTTTTTTCCGCAGCATGTGCTCAGCGGATTTGGTTTTCCATATGTTTACATGGTACTGTATACCGCATGGAAAACTGCAGATCCGCAGCGTCAAAAACGCCGTGGATCCGCAGTAAAAACCGCAACGTGTGAACATGGCCTTAAGGTTGAAGGAAGACTTTAAGTGCATCTAGTTCAACCCAAACATGCCCTAACATGTTGATTCAGAGGAAGGCAAAAAAAAACCCATGTGGCAAACAGTAAGCTCCACATTGGGGAAAAAAATTCCTTCCCGACTCCACATACGGCAATCGGACTAGTTCCCTGGATCAACGCCCTATCAAGGAATCTAGTATATCTAACCTCAGGATTGACCACATATATAATTATATACATGTGGTCAGTCCTGAGGAAGAAGTAATTTTGTTCTTTGAAACGCGTCAAATAAGCCACTACCTTTTCACTTCTACCGGAGTATACATCTCAAGTTCATCTAACAACGCGGAAACCATCCACAAATATCCCTTTGATATCTATGTACTGTGAACACGTGCCTGTACTCTCTGATATCAGCAACTAGTTTGGTTCAAGCTGTAGTGACTAGTCAGTCCGCAAGTCATGCTCCAGGACTCAGTACAGACAATCGTTTTTTTGGTTTTTTTTAAATAGGTGGTGGGGTTTATTAACTTTTTTTTATTGTGACTTACAAAATAGTATCAACTAAAAGTAAGACAAAGCAGTCCCAATTTGACAAACATTAGAAAATCAAAGAATTAAGCACAATAAGGATGAACTATTTGGAAACTTTCCCTCTAGTAGTGTCAAAACAATGCATAATGAAACAATGAAAGACAAAAAAAATCTTAACAGAAGATATAGTTGACACCAAATTAAACACTCCATCTACAGTCATAATATAATTCTTATTTAACAGACAAAACGATGAGAGGGAGGGGAAGATAAAAAGGAGCCTTTTAAGAGTCCAAGAAAATCCTGTTATTTCTACAGTCACCTTCCACGACAGCAGTATCGGAGGATGTCTCCCTGCCCTAACGGGGGACAGGAAACACAGAGATTAAATACCCCTCCCCTTCCTACAACCACCAGTATTTTTCCTGTCCCCCTATGGGGCATGAAGAGGTCCTGAATAGTGCTGCCGTAGCTGGCAGTTGGGAGCACTTTTTACCCATCCATGCCGGGCAGCCGAGGTCAGGGGCTCCGCTCTCTTACGGTGGCTGCTTCTATCTCCACAGCTTGTGTGCGACTCGGGACCCCCCTCTTCTGCCCTTCCTGCGCCTCCCTGTGGGGTAAAGCAGGGTTGTGACATGCGGCCGGGGTCCTGTAGCTCCCCGGCGTCTTACTCCCTCCCTGTTGCTGGTTCTGATATTGCATGCACATCGGAAATGACATCGCCTGAACTTACGGTTTGTGCTGTGCGTTCCACGCTGGTTCGCATGCGCACCGGACAGCGTTTTCCGGAACAGGCAGTGATTGGGGCGCCCACTCGGGGGTTCCACCCTTCGGACCACAGAGAAGAGGAGCACTCAACTACACTGGGACCTCGATCCTTTAAAATCCTGGTTGGGGGATGTCTCCAGGTAAGGCCCATTTGTCTGTCCCTCTGTGCCTGATGACAGACTGACCTATGGACGGTGACAAACCCTTACTCTCTGCTTCTGGAGCGCCCAGCGTTCACCCTCCTACTGTAAGTAGCGGATGTAGGTCCCTTGCTGTCCAGGGTATAACCTTATGGGTGACTTGGTATACCTTTCTCTTTTTAGGGAGACAAGGTCCCTACCCCTAAAAATGAGATGTGCCCAGCCGCAAGTGGTATATGTGCCTCCAGACTTCTGCATATAAGAAGCTTTGCCAGCCTCCACCAATTGACTCAAAATGAACATTGCCTCTACGTGTCGCTAGGTAATTATTCCACTGGCTACATACGTTAGAAAATCACCTTACTCAGGGGACTTCTGGGGAGGAGATACTGGACTCTTCCCCCTACTCCAAAAAGCAACAGGGTTCCTGATGGATGCCTCGGCTGAGTCCGCTAGATCAGCAGTCCTCTCTAATTCATCTAGGAGAGCACTATGGCTTAACCCTGCTGTTATGTTCGGTCAAAAACGACCGATTTTGAACTTTAATATTTTTTAACCCCTTAAGCCCCGAGGGTGGTTTGCACGTTAATGACCGGGCCAATTTTTACAATTCTGACCACTGTCTCTTTATGAGGTTATAACTCTAAAACGCTTCAACGGATCTTGGCGATTCTGACACTGTTTTCTTGT
Source organism: Ranitomeya variabilis (assembly GCF_051348905.1). Classification (NCBI taxonomy): domain Eukaryota; kingdom Metazoa; phylum Chordata; class Amphibia; order Anura; family Dendrobatidae; genus Ranitomeya; species Ranitomeya variabilis. The sequence goes on from NC_135232.1 coordinate 504,723,118, forward strand.
GACATATTGTACTTAATGTAGTGGTAAAATTTATTCGATATAACTTGCGTTTATTTGTGAAAAAAATGGAAATTTGGTGAAAATGTTCAAAATTTTGCAATTTTCCAACTTTGAATTTTTATGCCCTAAAATCACAGAGATATGTCACGCAAAATACTTAATAAGTAACATTTTCCACATGTCTACTTTACATCAGCACAATTTTGGAACAAAAATTTTTTTTTGTTAGGGAGTTATAAGGGTTAAAAGTTGACCAGAAATTTCTCATTTTTACAACACCATTTTTTTTAGGGACCACATCTCATTTGAAGTCATTTTGAGGGGTCTATATGATAGAAAATAACCAAGTGTGACACCATTCTAAAAACTGCACCCCTCAAGGTGCTCAAAACCACATTCAAGAAGTTTATTAACCCTTCAGGTGTTTCACAGGAATTTTTGAAATGTTTAAATAAAAATGAACATTTAACTTTTTTCACACAAAATTTATTTCAGCTCCAATTTGTTTTTTACCAAGGGTAAGAGAAGAAATTAGACCACAAAGTTGTTCTGCAATTTGTCCTGAGTACGACGATACCCTATATGTGGGGGTAAACCACTGTTTGGGCGCATGGCAGAGCTCGGAAGGAAAGGAGCACCATTTTACTTTTCAATGCAAAATTGACTGGAATTGAGATGGGACGCCATGTTGCGTTTGGAGAGCCCCTGATGTGCCTAAACATTGAAACCCCCCACAAATGACAATATTTTGGAAAGTAGACCCCTTAAGGAACTTATCTAGATGTGTGGTGAGCACTTTGACCCAACAAGTGCTTCACAGAAGTTTATAATGCAGAGCCGTAAAAATAAAAAATCATATTTTTTCACAAAAATGATCTTTTCGCCCCCAATTTTTTTATTTTCCCAAGGGTAAGAGAAGAAATTAGACCACAAAAGTTGTTGTGCAATTTGTCCTGAGTATGACGATACCCCATATGTGGGGGTAAACCACTGTTTGGGCGCATAGCAGAGCTCGGAATGGAAGGAGCGCCATTTTACTTTTCAATGCAAAATTGACTGGAATTAAGATGGGACGCCATGTTGCGTTTGGAGAGCCCCTGATGTGCCTATACATTGAAACCCCACACAAGTGACACCATTTTGGAAAGTAGACCCCTTAAGGAACTTATCTAGATGTGTCGTGAGCACTTTGACCCAACAAATGCTTCACAGAAGTTTATAACGCAGAGCCGTAAAAATAAAAAATCATATTTTTTCACAAAAATGATATTTTCGCCCCCAATTTTTTATTTTCCCAAGGGTAAGAGAAGAAATTGGACCCTAAAAGTTGTTGTGCAATTTGTCCTGAATACGCTGATACCCCATATGTGAGGGTAAACGACTGTTTGGGCGCATGAGAGAGCTCAGAAGGGAAGGAGCGCCGTTTGACTTTTCAATGCAAAATTGACTGGAATTGAGATGGGACACCATGTCGCGTTTGGAGAGCCCCTGATGTGCCTAAACATTAAAACCCCCCACAAGTGACACCATTTTGGAAAGTAGACCCCCTAAGGAACTTATCTAGATGTGTTTTGAGAGCTTTGAACCCCCAAGTGTTTCACTACAGTTTATAACGCAGAGCCGTGAAGATAAAAAAAAAATTTTTTTTCAGAAAAATGATTTTTCTGCCCCTAGTTTTGTATTTTCCCAAGGGTAACAAGAGAAATTGGATCCCAAAAGTAGTTGTCCAATTTCTCCTGAGTACGCTGATACCCCATATGTGGGGGGGAACCACTGTTTGGACACATGGCAGAGCTCGGAAGGGAAGGAGTGCCATTTGGAATGCAGACTTAGATGGATTAGTCTGCAGGCGTCACGTTGCATTTGCAGAGCCCCTGATGTACCCAAACAGTACAAACCCCCCACAAGTGACCCCATATTGGAAACTAGACCTCCCAAGGAAATTATCTAGATGTGTTGTGAGAACTTTGAACCCCCAAGTGTTTCACTACAGTTTACAACGCAGAGCCGTGAAAATAAAAAATCATTTTTTCCCACAAAAATGATTTTTAGCCCCCCAAATTTTTATTTTCCCAAGGATAACAAGAGAACTTCGACCCCAAAAGTTGTTGTCCAATTTGTCCCGAGTACGCTGATACCCCATATGTTGGGGTAAACCCCTGTTTGGGCGCACGGGAGAGCGCGGAAGGGAAGGAGCACTGTTTTACTTTTTCAACGCAGAATTGGCTGGAATTGAGATCGGACGCCATGTCGCGTTTGGAGAGCCCCTGATGTGCCTAAACAGTGTAAACTCCCCAATTGTACCTGAAACCCTAATCCAAACACACCCCTAACCCCAACAGTAACCCTAACCATGACACACCCCTAACTCTATTCCCAACCCTAATCCCAACCATAAATGTAATCCAAACCCTAACCCTAACTTTAGCCCCAACACTAACGTTAGCCCCAACCCTAACTTTAGCTCCAACCCTAGCCCCAACCCTAGCCCCAACCCTAGCCCTAACCCTAGCTCTAACCCTAGCCCTAACCCTAGCCCTAATGGGAAAATGGAAATAAATACATTTTTTTAATTTTTTTATTTTTCTCTAACTAAGGGCGTGATGAAGGGGGGTTTAATTTACTTTTATAGCTGGTTTTTTAGCGGATTTTTATGATTGGCAGCCGTCACACACTGAAAGACGCTTTTTATTGCACAAAATATTTTTTGCGTTACCACATTTCGAGAGCTATCATTTTTCCATATTTTGGTCCACAGAGTCATGTGAGGTCTTGTTTTTTGCGGGACGAGTTGACGTTTTTATTGGTAACATTTTCGGACACGTGACAGTTTTTGATCGTTTTTTATTCCGATTTTTGTGAGGCAGAATGACCAAAAAACAGCTATTCATGAATTTCTTTTGGGGGAGGCGTTTATACCGTTCCACGTTTGGTAAAATTGATAAAGCAGTTTTATTCTTCGGGTCAGTACGATTACAGCGATACCTCATTTATATCATTTTTTTATGATTTGGCGCTTTTATACAATAAAAACTATTTTATAGAATAAATAATTATTTTGGCATCGCTTTATTCTGAGGACTATAACTTTTTTATTTTTTCTTTGACGCTGTATGGCGGCTCGTTTTTTGCGGGACAAGATGACGTTTTCAGCGGTACCATGGTTATTTATATCCGTCTTTTTGATCGCGTGTTAGTCCACTTTTTGTTCGGCGGTATGATAATAAAGCATTATTTTTTGCCTCGTTTTTTTTTTTTTTCCCCTACGGTGTTCACTGAAGGGGTTAACTAGTGATATAGTTTTATAGGTGGGGTCGTTACGGACGCGGCGATACTAAATATGTGTAATTTTATTGTTTGTTTTTTTTATTTAGATAAAGAAATGTATTTATGGGAATAATATTTTTTTTTTCTTTATTTAGGAATTATTTTTATTTTTATTTTTTTTTACACATGTGGAAATTTTTTTTTTTACTTTGTCCCAGGGGGGGACATCACAGATCGATGCTCTGACAGTTTGCAGAGCACTCTGTCAGATCACCGATCTGCCTCACAGCACTGCGGGCTTACCAGCGCCTGCTCTGAGCAGGTACTCGGTAAGCCACCTCCCTCCCTGCAGGACCCGGATGCTGCGGCCATCTTGGATCCGGGCACCTGCAGCAAGGAGGAGGTAAGAGACCCTCGCAGCAACGCGATCACATCGCGTTGCTCCGGGGGTCTCAGGGAAGCCCGAAGGGAGCCCCCTCCCTGCACGATGCTTCCCTGTACCGCCGGCACACCGCGATCATGTTTGATCACGGTGTGCCGGGGGTTAATGTGCCGGGGGCGGTCCGTGACCGCTCCTAGCACATAGTGCCGGATGTCAGCTGACACCCGGCCGCGATCGGCTGCGCTCCCCCTGTGAGCGCGGCCGATCCGCTATGACGTACTATCCCGTCCCTGGGAATTAAGTCCCAGGTCACCTTGACGGGATAGTACGTCATATGGGATTAAGGGGTTAAAATATTCAAGATGCGGTTCTGAAACTTGTGGTTGATTGACTTTTCCTCATTTGAGGGGTTCTTACTATGGGTACTTTTTATTTTTTGTTTACTTTTTGCTCCACCATTTTTTATACACTTGTACTGTTCGGTCAAAAATGACCGATAGCCTTTTATAGTGATCTCCAGCCATTTTATGAGTAAAATATAGGAGCTATAGTCTCATTTTGGACTATATATTACATCTACTACTATGTATCAATTTGTTTAGGTCCTTTTGGTCCATGCAGATTTACACATACATACATTTTCTCATTACAATCCTGCTGATGGATTACCTTCCAGTATAGTTATGTGCCAAATATTTTTACCCTGCTGTTTATGTAAAATAGTTCAATTCAGTTCTCAGCATTTCATATTGTAAATGAACATATTCTCTTTTTTTACTTGTGTTCCCTGATCTAATTTCTGTGAAATGCTGACCTGAAAGAGTACTAATAAATTGTCTGAAAAGTGTGTTTGCTTTAAGGTACCTTCACACTAAACGACTTTGCAACGATAACGATAGCGATCCGTGACGTTGCAGCGTCCTGGATAGCGATAGCGTTGTGTTTGACACGCAGCAGCGATCTGGATCCTGCTGTGATATCGCTGGCCGTTGCTGAAAGTCCAGAACTTTATTTGGGCGTCAGATCGGCGTTTATCGTCGTGTTTGACAGCAAAAGCAACGATGCCAGCAATGTTTTACAATGGTAACCAGGGTAAATATCGGGTTACTAAGCGCAGGGCCTCGCTTAGTAACCCGATATTTACCCTGGTTACCATTGTAAAAGTAAAAAAAAACAGTACATACTCACCTTCTGATGTCCGTCAGGTCCCTGGCCGTCTGCTTCCCGCACTGACTGTGAGCGCCGGCCGGCCGTAAAGCACAGCACAGTGGTGACGTCACTGCTGTGCTCTGCTTTTACTTTACGGCCGGCAGGCGCTAACAGTCAGTGCGGGAAGCAGACGGCCAGGGACCTGACGGACATCAGAAGGTGAGTATGTACTGTTTTTTTTTTACATTTACAATGGTAACCAGGGTAAACATCGGGTTACTAAGCGCGGCCCTGCGCTTAGTAACCCGATGGTTACCCGGGAACTTTGGCATCGTTGGTCGCTGGAGAGCTGTCTGTGTGACAGCTCTCCAGCGACCACACAGCGACGCTGCAGCGATCGGCATCGTTGTCGATATCGCTGCAGCGTCGCTTAATGTGACGGTACCTTTACTCTGAGCTCTTATCTTAAAGGGTGGGGGGTGTTTTATTTTACTAAGGATACCACAGTAGTTTCTTACGTCCCAAAGAAACACAAGCAGGTAATTCTGATGAGCACAATTCATCATGATAGTGAAATCAGTAATAGAGACGACCGAAAACCAGATATCATTTTACATTATAATGCTACAAAAGGGGCTGTTGATAGTCTAGATCAACTGATAGGCACTTACACCTGTAAGCGCAAAACAAATCGGTGGCCAATGGTGATTTTTTTACAGTATGCTTGATGCGGCCGCATACAATGCATTTGTGCTATGGAAGGAAAGAGACCCAAATTGGAACAAAAATAAACTATATAAGAAAAGACTTTTTATAGAGGAGTTGGGAAAATCACTGGTTAGGCCATATATTGAAGAACCAAAAGTAACACTAAGAGTTGATGGAGCGGCAGCCATTGTCCACAGGATCCAACAGCAAGATAAAGAAAGTGAACTGACAGCTTCCACCAGCACTGCTACAATACCCACGGACGCCACCAGCAACGCAACCAGCCTAAAACAGAAACAATGCGACTTCTGTCCAACATCAAGCAATCACAAATCAAATGTGATGTTACAGATGTGAAAAATATTTATGCAAAAGTGCACCGTGTGACTTATTTATCATTTTACATAAAAAAAAACCTACATTTTTTTTTTGTTGGAAAATAATATAATTGCATTTAGTTTATTGTTATTAGTTATAGTTTACAGTTGGATAAATAATTATTTTTATATGTGCAAATATGCAATATGCATAAATATTCCAATAAAGTCATGTTAAATGTTTTGACACAAAAAAATAAAAAGTAAGTTTTTCTTTCCATTTTTTATTTGTTTATAAACAACCAAGGTTCACATACAATATAATACTGGAAAAATTATTCAATTAAAACACTTAAATTAGCTAAAAATCAAGCCTTTATTAGGTCTGGTTAAAAATGACCGGAACATAACAAGTGTATAGTGGTAACGAACAGAATAGCAGGGTTTTAAGTCATGGGGGGGGGTGACCTTACCACCAAAAATAAGCGCTGCAGTATTCCCTTTCAGGGACACTATGTGTTTGGCGCAGTCCTTGCTGAAATTTTAGACAAGGCTACGGATAAAAATAAATCTCTTCCAGAAAAGCTCAAGGAAACTATTTTTCAAGGACGTCCCTCCTGACGGCACCACCATGAGGTTGTCCTTCATATCCTTGATAGGGACAAGAGACACAGAAGAGGTTACATAGCCCCTCCCACCATCACCCTTCAGTGTTTTTCCTGTCCCTATCAGGGACAGACGCAGGAGAGGAGCACGAACGTGGGAAGATCAGATACCTTAGCCGGTTGAGCAGAGGCTCCCGGCGAAGTTCCATTCCATCGGGGCGCTGGGGTAGAGGAGGCTCGGTGGCTTGAGCACCACAGCACTGCTGATACCACGAGAGGTCCCTCAGCGGTCGGTTGAGCTGTGCGCTCCCAATGTCGGCCACATCCCTTAGCAAAGGGCCCTGGGCTTCTGCGCGGCGCCCTCTGCGGGTGGCTTTGAGGCCCAAACTTCCGGCTGTACAGCATGCCATGGGTTGCAGAGAGCGGAGCCTCTCGGACCGGGCCGGCGCTCCCTCCACTTCCATTGCGCCACATCACCGGAAGTCACGCTAATGATTTCTGGGGGGTGGGGGGCGAAGACACCGCAAGACTTTCAGCGCCCCTGGCTCAGGGGAGCGCTGTCACCTGGGGGCGTGGCTTTGAGAAAGGCCAAGCAGGGACACTTCCAGACTAGCCAGGATGTGTTCCATGGGGTGCATGGGCAGTCCAGAGGAACACCTGCAACATCTAGATGGGCAGCAGCTGAGATTGGAAGGAGGACGAATCAGATGTCTTGAAGCCAGGTAAGACTGACTACTTAAGACAGACAGCTGGCAGCACACATCGACTTAAAGATGGAGAGTGCTAGCCGTCCTGACGTCCAATCCTCAGAATCATCCCTGGATCACGTGAGTGGTGTATAATAGGGGCTCCTTAGCTAGGCTACATACAGATAGCTACAGGACGTTCCTTTTCGTATTGCCTCCCAGGACAAGATGAGTAAGCGATACATGGAAGCAGTCAAGAGTAAATCTAATAAGTGTCCATTATGCGCTACCAGCCTTCCCGAGGCATATGTCAAGAAGCTGTGAGACATGCATCGCCAAACTGCTCAAACAGGAACAGACTTTCTTATTGGCTAACATACGGACCATGGTCAGAGGGGAGGTTCAGGCTAGTGTCGCTACTGTAGAACCACCCCAATCTCTCTCCACTAAAATACCCAGATGGATCATGGATCCAAGCTCCAAGGAAGGGGAAGTGTCGGGCTACTCTGACCCAGGGGAAGGCGCGACCTCAATAAACCTTTCTGGGGATCGAAAGAGATGCTTATTTTCTTCCAAGGACATGGACACTATTACAGGCAGTCCGAAACACCATGAAAGTTGAGGAATCTACAGAGACTTTGACAGTCCAAGACGAGATGTTTGGCGGCCTGAGGGCCCGTAGAAATAGAGTATTCCCTATGATGAACAACATAACAGCAATGATACTGGAAGAATGGGAAGATGTGGGGAAAAAGCTTGTGGTCCCAAGGATACTAAGACTTGGGAATCAGTACCGAAAATTTATATACCAGTAGCTAGAGTATCAAGGAAAACAGCCATTCCATTCGAGGATTCATCAGGCCTTAAGGATCCGATGGACAAAAGAGCACAGCACCTCCTTAAAAAATCCTGGGAAGCATCAGCAGCAGTTATGAAAGCTAACGTAGCCAGATCAATGAGTATCTGGGTAGAAGAACTAGAAACTCAGATCAAAAACAGAACCCCCAGAGAAGAGATCTTGAAATCTTTACCATTATTGAAGATGGCAACTGACTTTATGGCAGACGCCTCAGCAGAGTCAGTCCGTTTTGCAGCCAGAAGCAATGCACTTGCTCTAATGCAGCAAGGCGTGCTGTGTTGCTAAGATCGTGGTCAGGAGATAATAAAAAAAATAAGCTTTGTTCAATTCCATTTTCTGGCCTCCATGTGTTCGGTCTAGCGTTAGACGATTTATTGGACAAAGCATCAGACAAGAAAAAGGGCTTCCCAGAACAAAAACAAAAGATGCCTTTCTTTTGGAGGACTCTATTTAATCCAAGACAGGATTATAGTGGCAAAGAAAACCGGAAGGTGGAGTTACCCCAAAGGCAGCAGGGGTAGGGGCTCCTTTCGTGACCAAGGGACCTGGTCGAGCAGGTAATGATGCCAAGCTCATCGGGGGAAGACTTCAACACTTCCTGGAAGGATGGCAGAACATTACTGAGAACCATTGGGTACTCTGGACAATTGCTTACGGATACAGAGTAAAGTTTACCCAGATACCCCCCACCAGAAGATATTGCTGTCATGTCGGATGCTGTTCACACTAGGGCGTCCGACAGACAGCAGTAATTCCACTTACGTCCACTACACGCTCAGTGGCGTCGGCTAGAATTTATCCAGCTTGCTCGAGGTTAATCTAGCTGGTAATCAGGTTGGAGGCTGGGTCACGCCCACGGCCTTTAAATAGTCGCGCTGGACTTTGGGCGTCGCCAATTATAGCTTGTTAGTGTTGAGCGATACCTTCCGATATCGGAAAGTATCGGTATCGGAAAGTATCGGCCGATACCGTCAAAGTATCGGATCTAATCCGATACCGATACCCGATCCCAATGCAAGTCAATGGGACGAAAATATCGGAATTAAAATAAACCCTTTATAAACTTGTAGGTTCATTCTACATGAAGGAAAACAACTAAGAATAATGTAGGATGTATTGGGGGAGGTGGCGGAGACTAGGGTTGAGCGAAACGGGTCGATCATTTTCAAAAGTCGCTGACTTTTGGCTAAGTCGGCGTCTCATGAAACCCGATCCGACCCCTGTGCTTGTCGGCCATGCGGTACGCGACTTTCGCGCCAAAGTCGCGTTTCAATGACGCGAAAAGCGCCATTTCTCAGCCAATGAAGGTGAACGCAGAGTGTGGGCAGCGTGATGACATAGATCCTGGTCCCCACCATCTTAGAGAAGGGCATTGCAGTGATTGGCTTGCTGTCTGCGGCGTCACAGGGGCTATAAAGGGGCGTTCCCGCCGACCGCCATCTTACTGCTGCTGATCTGAGCTTAGGGAGAGGTTGCTGCCGCTTCGTCAGAAGCAGGGAGAGCGTTAGGCAGGGTCCACTAACCACCAAACCGCTTGTGCTGTAGCGATTTCCACTGTCCAACACCACCTTCGGTGTGCAGGAACAGTGGAAGCTATTTTTTTTTTTTTTTCCTCAGCGCTGTAGCTCATTGGGCTGCCCTAGAAGGCTCCGTGATAGCTGTATTGCTGTGTGTACGCCACTGTGGAAACCAACTGCTTTTTTCAAAGCACATATCCTCTTGTTCCTTTCTGCACAGCTATCTTTTTTGTTTGTCCACACTTTTTATTTAATTTGTGCATCAGTCCACTCCTATTGCTGCCTGCCATACCTGGCTTAGATTACTGCAGGGAGATAGTAATTGTAGGACAGTCCCTGTTTTTTTTTTTTTTTTTTTTTTTTTTTTTGTGGGAGATTAAGATTGGCATTTCTGCTACAGTGCCATCCCTGTGTGTGCCATCTCTCACTGAGTGGGCCATAGAAAGCCTATTTATTTTTTCCGTGATTTGTGTTCTAAATTCTACCTCAACACAAAAACACTACATCAATCAGTGGTAGAAAAATATTGGCCTCAGTCAGGGCTTGTGTGCCACTGCTGTGTGTGCTATCTCTTATTCAGTGGGCTATAGAAAGCCTATTTATTTATTTATTTTTTTTCTTATTATTTGGTTTCTAAAGTCTCCCTGAAAAAAAAATAAATAAATAAAAAAACAGTGGGAGAGTAATATTGCCCTTTCAGCTTGTGTGCCAGTCTTGACTCCTGGGTGTGCCACCTCTCTCTCTAATTGTGGGCCATAGAAAGCCTTTTTTTTTTTTTTTTTTAAATATTATTGGGTTTCTAAAGTCTCCCTTAAAAAACAAAAAATGCATAAAAAAACAGTGGGAGAGTAATATTGCCCTTTCAGCTTGTGTGCCAGTCTTGACTCCTGGGTGTGCCACCTCTCTCTCTAATTGTGGGCCATAGAAAGCCTTTTTTTTTTTTTTTTTTTAATATTATTGGGTTTCTAAAGTCTCCCTTAAAAAACAAAAAATACATAAAAAAACAGTGGGAGAGTAATATTGCCCTTTCAGCTTGTGTGCCAGTCTTGACTCCTGGGTGTGCCACCTCTCTCTCTCATTCAGTGGGCCATAGAAAGGCTATTTATTTTTTTGGTTTTTTTAATATTATTTGGTTTCTAAAGTCTCCCTGAAAATAAAAAAAAAAAAACTTAAAAAAACAGTGGGAGAGTAATATTGCCCTTTCAGCTTGTGCGCCAGTCTTGACTCCTGGGTGTGCCACCTCTCTCTCTCTAATTGTGGGCCATAGAAAGCCTTTTTTTGTTTGTTTGTTTTTTTATATTATTTGGTTTCTAAAGTCTCCCTTAAAAAACAAAAAATACATAAAAAAACAGTGGGAGAGTAATATTGCCCTTTCAGCTTGTGTGCCAGTCTTGACTCCTGGGTGTGCCACCTCTCTCTCTCATTCAGTGGGCCATAGAAAGGCTATTTATTTTTTTGGTTTTTTTAATATTATTTGGTTTCTAAAGTCTCCCTGAAAATTAAAAAAAAAAAACTTAAAAAAACAGTGGGAGAGTAATATTGCCCTTTCAGCTTGTGCGCCAGTCTTGACTCCTGGGTGTGCCACCTCTCTCTCTCTAATTGTGGGCCATAGAAAGCCTTTTTTTTTTTTTTTTTTTTTTTAATATTATTTGGTTTCTAAAGTCTCCCTTAAAAAACAAAAAATACATAAAAAAACAGTGGGAGAGTAATATTGCCCTTTCAGCTTGTGTGCCAGTCTTGACTCCTGGGTGTGCCACCTCTCTCTCTCATTCAGTGGGCCATAGAAAGGCTATTTATTTTTTTGGTTTTTTTAATATTATTTGGTTTCTAAAGTCTCCCTGAAAATAAATAAAAAAAAACTTAAAAAAACAGTGGGAGAGTAATATTGCCCTTTCAGCTTGTGCGCCAGTCTTGACTCCTGGGTGTGCCACCTCTCTCTCTCTAATTGTGGGCCATAGAAAGCCTTTTTTTTTTTGTTTTTTTTTTAATATTCTTTGGTTTCTAAAGTCTCCCTTAAAAAACAAAAAATACATAAAAAAACAGTGGGAGAGTAATATTGCCCTTTCAGCTTGTGTGCCAGTCTTGACTCCTGGGTGTGCCACCTCTCTCTCTCATTCAGTGGGCCATAGAAAGCCTATTTATTTATTTTTTAAATATTATTGGGTTTCTAAAGTCTCCCTTAAAAAACAAAAAATACATAAAAAAAACAGTGGGAGAGTAATATTGCCCTTTCAGCTTGTGTGCCAGTCTTGACTCCTGGGTGTGCCACCTCTCTCCCTCTCATTCAGTGGGCCATAGAAAGCCTATTTATTTATTTTTTTAAATATTATTGGGTTTCTAAAGTCTCCCTTAAAAAACAAAAAATACATAAAAAAACAGTGGGAGAGTAATATTGCCCTTTCAGCTTGTGTGCCAGTCTTGACTCCTGGGTGTGCCACCTCTCTCTCTCATTCAGTGGGCCATAGAAAGGCTATTTATTTTTTTGGTTTTTTTAATATTATTTGGTTTCTAAAGTCTCCCTGAAAATAACAAAAAAAAAAACTTAAAAAAACAGTGGGAGAGTAATATTGCCCTTTCAGCTTGTGTGCCAGTCTTGACTCCTGGGTGTGCCACCTCTCTCTCTCATTCAGTGGGCCATAGAAAGGCTATTTATTTTTTTGGTTTTTTTAATATTATTTGGTTTCTAAAGTCTCCCTGAAAATAACAAAAAAAAAAACTTAAAAAAACAGTGGGAGAGTAATATTGCCCTTTCAGCTTGTGCGCCAGTCTTGACTCCTGGGTGTGCCACCTCTCTCTCTCTAATTGTGGGCCATAGAAAGCCTTTTTTTTTTTGTTTGTTTTTTAATATTATTTGGTTTCTAAAGTCTCCCTGAGAAAAAAAAATAAATAAATTAGGTGGGAGATTAATATTGACATTAGTGCTTGAGTGACAGTCCTGCGTGTGTGTCATCTCTGTGATTTTGTGCCACAGAAAACAGAGTGTGTAACATTGTGCCTGATTTTCCTTGTGGTCTCACCAACCTGTTAAGGGATATTGAAATCATACTGAAGTTATAGCTCACCGTGTAAGTTGTTTGACAGCAACAAATAAAGTTACTTTGGTTAAGATTTTAAAACAATGAGGAAGTCTGGTGCAAGAGGTCGTCGTGGGCGTTCATTGTCAGCTGGTAATGATGGTAGTGGTAGTGGAGCATCAGGTGGTCGTGGGGATAAAAATATTCCACCTAAGTCTGGAGCTGTGGAGCCAGTTTCGTCGTCAGGCTACACAAGGCCTCGAACGCTCTCTTTTCTGGGAGTAGGAAAACCGCTTTTAAAGGCGGAGCAGCAACAGCAAGTTTTGGCTTACATTGCAGACTCAGCCTCTAGCTCTTTTGCCTCCTCTTCCGAAACTGGTAAATGTAAAAGCAGCGCGTCGCTTGTGGATGTTCACGGTCAGGGACAAGTCGCTTCCTTGTCCTCCTCAGCAAAAACTACAACAAGAGAGAAGGATGCAGCAGGCGACACAACGGGTCACTCCATGGAGCTCTTTACACATACCGTCCCTGGCTTAGAAAGTGAAACATTTAACAGGCCATGCCCATTACAAGTAGATTCTGACATGGAGTGCACTGATGCACAGCCACAGCCAGAGTACTATGCTGCTCCTTTGACTCAGACCACCACATTGCCCTCTCAGGGTACAGATCCACAATCAGACCCTGATGAGACTATGTTGCCCCGCCACGAACGCTATACCACCGACCGACACAGTGACACAGACGAAGTTGCACACGAGCTCGAAGAGGAGGTAATAGATGACCCAGTTATTGACCCCGATTGGCAGCCATTGGGGGAACAGGGTGCAGGCGGCAGTAGTTCAGAAGCGGAGGTGGAGGAGGGGCCGCAGCAGGCATCAACATCGCAACAGGTTCCATCTGCCGGTCCCGTATCTGGGCCAAAACGCGTGTCAAAGCCAAAACCTGTTGGAGGACAGCGTGGCCATCCGGTTAAAGCTCAGTCTGCAATCCCTGAAAAGGGATCCGAGTCTAGGAAGAGTGCAGTCTGGCATTTTTTTAAACAACATCCAACTGATCAGCGCAAAGTCATCTGTCAAAAATGTTCAACTAGCTTAAGCAGAGGTCAGAATCTGAAAAGTCTAAATACTAGTTGCATGCATAGACACTTAACCACCATGCATTTTCAAGCCTGGACTAACTACCAAACGTCCCTTAAGGTTGTAGCACCCTCGGCCAATGAAGCTAGTCAGCAACGCAACATCCCTTCCGTCACTGTAAGGCCACCATTTTCCGCACCACCGGCAGTATCTGTGCAGGTTTCTTTGCCAGCCAAAAGCAGTCAGGGTCAGGGAACCATCAGTTTTGTAGGAGGAAATATTGCATCTAGGGCACCGGCGGAAACAATACCGTCTCCAACCGTCTCTCAGTCTGCCATGTACACCGGCACACCCGAAAGTTCCACGATCTCCAGCTCTCCAGTCCAGCTCACCCTACATGAGACTCTGGTTAGAAAAAGGAAGTACTTATCCTCGCATCCGCGTACACAGGGTTTTAACGCCCACATAGCTAGACTAATCTCGTTAGAGATGATGCCCTACCGGTTAGTTGAAAGCGAAGCTTTCAAAGCCCTGATGGAGTACGCTGAACCACGATACGAGCTACCCAGTCGACACTTTTTTTCCAGAAAAGCCATCCCAGCCCTGCACCAGCATGTTAAACAGCGCATCGTCCATGCACTCAGGCAATCTGTGAGTACAAAGGTGCACCTGACTACAGATGCATGGACCAGTAGGCATGGCCAGGGACGTTATGTGTCCATCACGGCACACTGGGTGAATGTGGTGGATGCAGGGTCCACAGGCGACATCAATTTAGGGACAGTTGTGCCTAGCCCACGGTCTAGGAAACAGTTGGCTGTAGGCGTTCGCACCCCCTCCTCCTCCTCCTCCTCGTCCTCCTGCAGAAGCTACAGCTCTTCCACAGAACGCAGTCTGCCAACCACTCCATCGGCAGATGACACTGTTGCACACCAGTTGTCCCATTATGGGCCAGCTACTGCCAAGCGTCAGCAGGCTGTATTGGCTATGAAGTGTTTGGGCGACAACAGACACACCGCGGAAGTTCTGTCCGAGTTCTCGCAACAAGAAACGCAGTCGTGGCTGGGCACAGTAGATCTTGAGGCAGGCAAGGTAGTGAGTGATAACGGAAGGAATTTCATGGCTGCCATCTCCCTTTCCCAACTGAAACACATTCCTTGCCTGGCTCACACCTTAAACCTGGTGGTGCAGTGCTTATTGAAAACTTATCCTGGGTTCTCCGACCTGCTCCTCAAAGTGCGTGCACTTTGCTCACATATCCGACGTTCGCCTGTACACGCCAGCCGTATGCAGACCTATCAGCGGTCTTTGAACCTTCCCCAGCATCGCCTAATCATAGACGTTGCAACAAGGTGGAACTCAACACTGCACATGCTTCAGAGACTGTGCGAACAGAGGCGTGCTGTTATTTATTTGTGGGAGGATACACGGGCAGGCAGTAGGATGGCAGACATGGAGTTGTCAGGTGTGCAGTGGTCGAAGCTACAAGACCTGTGTCAAGTCCTTCAGTGTTTTGAGGAATGCACACGGCTGGTTAGTGCAGACAACGCCGTAATAAGCATGAGCATCCCCCTAATGCGTCTGCTGATGCAAAGTTTGACGCACATAAAGGATCAGGCGTCTGCACCAGAGGAAGAGGAAAGCCTTGATGACAGTCAGCCATTGTCTGGTCAGGGCAGTGTACAGGACGAGGTAGCGGGCGAAGAGGAGGTGGAGGACGAGGAGGATGATGGGGATGAGTATATTTTTAATGCCGAACCTTTCCCGGGGGCACAGGAAATTGGTTGCGTGTCACGGCCGGGTTCTGGTTTTTTGAGGGACACAAGTGACGTAGATTTGCCTGCAACTGCCCCTCAACCAATCACAACCGGAGATTTGACAACTGGAACTTTGGCCCACATGGCGGATTATGCCTTACGTATCCTAAAAAGGGACACACGCATTACGAAAATGATGAACGATGACGATTACTGGTTGGCCTGCCTCCTTGATCCACGCTATAAAGGCAAATTGCAAAATATTATGCCACATGAGAACTTGGAACTAATATTAGCAACCAAACAATCAACTCTTGTTGACCGTTTGCTTCAGGCATTCCCAGCACACAGCGCACGTGATCGTTCTCACACGAGCTCCAGGGGGCAGCAGACTAGGAGTGTTAGGGGTGCACACATCAGAAGTGGCGTTGGACAGAGGGGTTTTCTGACCAGGTTGTGGAGTGATTTTGCTATGACCGCAGACAGGACAGGTACTGCTGCATCAATTGAAAGTGACAGGAGACATTTTTCCAGTATGGTTACTAACTATTTTTCATCCCTTATCGATGTTCTCCCTCAACCGTCATTCCCATTTGATTACTGGGCCTCCAAATTAGACACCTGGCCAGAATTGGCAGAATATGCATTGCAGGAGCTTGCTTGCCCGGCAGCAAGTGTCCTATCAGAAAGAGTATTCAGTGCTGCAGGTTCAATATTAACCGAAAAAAGGACTCGTCTGGCTACCCAAAATGTTGACGATCTAACATTCATTAAAATGAACCACAACTGGATTTCGAAATCTTTTGCCCCACCTTGCCCGGCCGACACCTAGCTTTCCTATGAAAAGCTCTTGCCTGTGAATTACTTTTCTAATGTCTAATTTGCTGCAGCTGATTGTACAGCATACGACATGTTTACACCTCCCTAAATGGCAAAACTCCCCACACGGGGCCGTGGTATCGCGACTTGGCGCAAGCACCCGTGAGACTGCTGTTTGTCTGAAGAGGTGGGTGTGCTCGCTTTTGGTTGACGGCATTGCTACTGGGTCCCTCATAGTACAATGTAGTGTCTCTGGCGGTGGTGGTGCGCACCCAACGTCAGACACACCGTTGTAACATGAGGGGCCCTGGGGCGGTCCCGCCGGCCTCAAGAGAGTTCCCCCCTACCCCAGCTCAAAATGTGCTCTACCACGTGCAAAATTATGTCGCACAGCTCCACCAATCTTTAGTCTATTCGCTGACATCATTCAATGTCTGGCACTGACAATACAAATTTGTAGACATCTATGATGCAACTTAAAGTAGTCTGTGTCTGTGTCCTATATTGGCACCATTAAATAGTTACTGCCAAATTACTATGTCAGAAACTCAGTAGATGAGCCCACCCCTGTACCTAAGTATGCCACCTTTTTTTTTGTTTTGGTTGTTTTGCGAGACATTAACATCTATTTATATTTTGGGAGTACTGGGACAGACACTCCTTGCACTACTCCTCCACTCACCACCAAGCTGCCTGTGTATCCATGTAACCGCTGTAAAGCTGCCATGAGCCTATTGTTTGTTATTTTAGGCCTTTGATAGCCTGTCTGCGGTCCCTACTTTAAATACTCCTCCACTCACCACCAAGCTGCCTGCCCGTGTATCCATGTAACCGCTGTAAAACTGCCATGAGCCTATTGTTTGTTATTTTAGGCCTTTGATAGCCTGTCTGCGGTCCCTACTTTAAATACTCCTCCACTCATCACCAGCTGCCTGCCCGTGTATCCATGTAACCGCTGTAAAACTGCCATGAGCCTATTGTTTGTTATTTTAGGCCTTTGATAGCCTGTCTGCGGTCCCTACTTTAAATACTCCTCCACTCACCACCAAGCTGCCTGCCCGTGTATCCATGTAACCGCTGTAAAACTGCCATGAGCCTATTGTTTGTTATTTTAGGCCTTTGATAGCCTGTCTGCGGTCCCTACTTTAAATACTCTTCCACTCATCACCAGCTGCCTGCCCGTGTATCCATGTAACCGCTGTAAAACTGCCATGAGCCTATTGTTTGTTATTTTAGGCCTTTGATAGCCTGTCTGCGGTCCCTACTTTAAATACTCCTCCACTCACCACCAAGCTGCCTGCCCGTGTATCCATGTAACCGCTGTAAAACTGCCATGAGCCTATTGTTTGTTATTTTAGGCCTTTGATAGCCTGTCTGCGGTCCCTACTTTAAATACTCCTCCACTCATCACCAGCTGCCTGCCCGTGTATCCATGTAACCGCTGTAAAACTGCCATGAGCCTATTGTTTGTTATTTTAGGCCTTTGATAGCCTGTCTGCGGTCCCTACTTTAAATACTCCTCCACTCACCACCAAGCTGCCTGCCCGTGTATCCATGTAACCGCTGTAAAACTGCCATGAGCCTATTGTTTGTTATTTTAGGCCTTTGATAGCCTGTCTGCGGTCCCTACTTTAAATACTCCTCCACTCATCACCAGCTGCCTGCCCGTGTATCCATGTAACCGCTGTAAAACTGCCATGAGCCTATTGTTTGTTATTTTAGGCCTTTGATAGCCTGTCTGCGGTCCCTACTTTAAATACTCCTCCACTCATCACCAGCTGCCTGCCCGTGTATCCATGTAACCGCTGTAAAACTGCCATGAGCCTATTGTTTGTTATTTTAGGCCTTTGATAGCCTGTCTGCGGTCCCTACTTTAAATACTCCTCCACTCACCACCAAGCTGCCTGCCCGTGTATCCATGTAACCGCTGTAAAACTGCCATGAGCCTATTGTTTGTTATTTTAGGCCTTCGAAGCCTGTCTGCGGTCCCTCCTTCCACTAGGCCTCCACTGACCAGACCACTGCTGCCCGTGTACCCCTGGAACCAATTTTAAAGTGCCTACAGCCAGCCCATTTTATTGTGTTAGGCCTTCGAAGCCTGTCTGCGGTCCCTCCTTCCAATAGGCCTACACTGACAAAGGTACACCTGACAACAGACACATGGACCTGTAGGCATGGCCACGGAAGGTTACGTGTCCTTTGTGGCTCAATGGGTTAATGTATTGGATGCATGGTCCACACAGGGGACAGCCTGCTAAGTCTGTATGCAGTCCCTAATTCAAGTTGTCCTCAACTGAATAAAGCTGAGCTTCTACCTTCTGGCTCTCATTAAGTGTTTTTTAAAAAACAAAATGGTGGTTAGGGCCTACTAACGGCTTCTGCCCCTCCCTGGTGTTGCCCTCAACTGAATAAAGCTGAGCTTCTACCTTCCGGCTCTGATTAACTGCTGTTTTTAAACACATTGCTGGTTCCGGCCTACTAACGGTGTCTGCCCCTGCCTGGTGTTGCCCTCAACTGAATAAAGCTGAGCTTCAACCTTCTGGCTCTCATTAAGTGTTTTTTAAAAAACAAAATGGTGGTTCCGGCCTACTAACGGTGTCTGCCCCTGCCTGGTGTTGCCCTCAACTGAATAAAGCTGAGCTTCAACCTTCTGGCTCTCATTAAGTGTTTTTTAAAAAACAAAATGGTGGTTAGGGCCTACTAACGGCTTCTGCCCCTCCGTGGTGTTGCCCTCAACTGAATAAAGCTGAGCTTCTACCTTCCGGCTCTGATTAACTGCTGTTTTTAAACACATTGCTGGTTCCGGCCTACTAACGGTGTCTGCCCCTGCCTGGTGTTGCCCTCAACTGAATAAAGCTGAGCTTCAACCTTCTGGCTCTCATTAAGTGTTTTTTAAAAAACAAAATGGTGGTTCCGGCCTACTAACTGTGTCTGCCCCTGCCTGGTATTGCCCTCAACTGAATAAAGCTGAGCTTCAACCTTCTGGCTCTCATTAAGTGTTTTTTAAAAAACAAAATGGTGGTTCCGGCCTACTAACGGTGTCTGCCCCTGCCTGGTGTTGCCCTCAACTGAATAAAGCTGAGCTTCAACCTTCTGGCTCTCATTAAGTGTTTTTTAGAAAAAAAAATGGTGGTTAGGGCCTACTAACGGCTTCTGCCCCTCCCTGGTGTTGCCCTCAACTGAATAAAGCTGAGCTTCTACCTTCCGGCTCTGATTAACTGCTGTTTTTAAACACATTGCTGGTTCCGGCCTACTAACGGTGTCTGCCCCTGCCTGGTGTTGCCCTCAACTGAATAAAGCTGAGCTTCAACCTTCTGGCTCTCATTAAGTGTTTTTTAAAAAACAAAATGGTGGTTAGGGCCTACTAACGGCTTCTGCCCCTCCCTGGTGTTGCCCTCAACTGAATAAAGCTGAGCTTCTACCTTCCGGCTCTGATTAACTGCTGTTTTTAAACACATTGCTGGTTCCGGCCTACTAACGGTGTCTGCCCCTGCCTGGTGTTGCCCTCAACTGAATAAAGCTGAGCTTCAACCTTCTGGCTCTCATTAAGTGTTTTTTAAAAAACAAAATGGTGGTTAGGGCCTACTAACGGCTTCTGCCCCTCCCTGGTGTTGCCCTCAACTGAATAAAGCTGAGCTTCTACCTTCCGGCTCTGATTAACTGCTGTTTTTAAACACATTGCTGGTTCCGGCCTACTAACGGTGTCTGCCCCTGCCTGGTGTTGCCCTCAACTGAATAAAGCTGAGCTTCAACCTTCTGGCTCTCATTAAGTGTTTTTTAAAAAACAAAATGGTGGTTCCGGCCTACTAACGGTGTCTGCCCCTGCCTGGTGTTGCCCTCAACTGAATAAAGCTGAGCTTCAACCTTCTGGCTCTCATTAAGTGTTTTTTAAAAAACAAAATGGTGGTTCCGGCCTACTAACGGTGTCTGCCCCTGCCTGGTGTTGCCCTCAACTGAATAAAGCTGAGCTTCTACCTTCCGGCTCTGATTAACTGCTGTTTTTAAACACATTGCTGGTTCCGGCCTACTAACGGTGTCTGCCCCTGCCTGGTGTTGCCCTCAACTGAATAAAGCTGAGCTTCAACCTTCTGGCTCTCATTAAGTGTTTTTTAAAAAACAAAATGGTGGTTCCGGCCTACTAACGGTGTCTGCCCCTGCCTGGTGTTGCCCTCAACTGAATAAAGCTGAGCTTCAACCTTCTGGCTCTCATTAAGTGTTTTTTAACCCCTTCCCGACATTTGACGTACTATCCCGTCGAGGTGGGGTGGGCCCGTATGACCGCCGACGGGATAGTACGTCATAGCCGATCGGCCGCGCTCACGGGGGGAGCGCGGCCGATCGCGGCCGGGTGTCGGCTGCATATCGCAGCTGACATCCGGCACTATGTGCCAGGAGCGGTCACGGACCGCCCCCGGCACATTAACCCCCGGCACACCGCGATCAAACATGATCGCGATGTGCCGGCGATGCAGGGAAGCATCGCGCAGGGAGAGGGCTCCCTGCGGGCTTCCCTGAGCCCCCCGCAGCAACGCGATGTGATCGCGTTGCTGCGAGGGTCTTACCTCCCTCCCTGCAGCTCCCAGACCCGGATCCAAGATGGCCGCGGATCCGGGTCCTGCAGGGAGGGAGGTGGCTTCACAGACGCCTGCTCAGAGCAGGCACTGTGAAGCAGCCTGCACTTCAATCAGATCGGTGATCTGTCAGAGTGCTATGCAAACTGACAGATCACCGATCTGTATTGTCCCCCCCTGGGGCAAAGTAAAAAAGTAAAAAAAAAAATTTCCAAATGTGTAAAAAAAAATAAAAAAAAATATTCCAAAATAATGAAAAAAAAAAAAAAATATTATTCCCATAAATACATTTCTTTATCTAAATTAAAAAAAAAAAACAATAAAAGTACACATATTTAGTATCGCCACGTCCGTAACGACCCAACCTATAAAACTGCCACACTAGTTAACCCCTTCAGTAAACACCGTAAGAAAAAAAAAAAAAAAACGAGGCAAAAAACAACGCTTTATTACCATACCGCCGAACAAAAAGTGGAATAACACGCGATCAAAAAGACTGATATAAATATCCATGGTACCGCTGAAAACGTCATCTTGTCCCGCAAAAAACAAGCCGCCATACAGCATCATCAGCAAAAAAATAAAAAAGTTATAGTCCTGAGAATAAAGCGATACCAAAATAATTATTTTTTCTATAAAATACTTTTTATCGTGTAAAAGCGCCAAAACATAAAAAAAATGATATAAATGAGATATCGCTGTAATCGTACTGACCCGACGAATAAAACTGCTTTATCAATTTTACCAAACCCGGAACGGTATAAACGCCTCTCCCAAAAGAAATTCATGAATAGCAGGTTTTTGGTCATTCTGCCTCACAAAAATCGGAATAAAAAGCGATCAAAAACGGTCACGTGTCCGAAAATGTTACCAATAAAAACGTCAACTCGTCCCGCAAAAAACAAGACCTCACATGACTCTGTGGAGCAAATGTGGAAAAATTATAGCTCTCAAAATGTGGAGACGCAAAAACTTTTTTGCTATAAAAAGCGTCGCTGGTTTCACACTTCCGTTTTTGTCTGCAGCGTTTTTTGCACAAAAAAACGCATGCGTTTTTTCCCTATATTTAACATTGAAAACGCATGCGGTTTTTTTGTACGCGTTTGGTCGCGTTTTCAAACGCATGCGGTTTTTTTCTGCATGCGTTCATTTTCAGAAATACAACCTGCAGTATTTTCTTGCGTTTTTAAGCACATGCGTTTGTTTGCGTTAAAAACGCATGCATTTTTATCGAAAAAAACAGAAAACACACTGAAAAGCCACCCACCACCATCAAGGTGATGAAGGGATCCAAACCCTAACTCTACCCCTAACCTCACCCCTAACCGTTTAATGAACATTTTCTGACAGTCATAGTGCCACGTATTTCAGTGCCACGTATTTCAGTGCCACGTATTTCAGTGCCACGTATTTCAGTGCCATGTATTTCAGTGCCACGTATCACGTATTTCAGTGGCACGTGTTTCAGTGCCACGTATTTCAGTGCCACGTATCACGTATTTCAGTGCCACATATTTTAGTACCACGTATTTCAGTTGCACGTATTTCAGTGCCACGTATTTCAGTGCCACGTATTTCAGTGCCACGTATCACGTATTTCAGTGCCACGTGTTTCAGTGCCACGTATTTAAGTGCCACGTATCACATATTTCAGTGCCACGTATTTCAGTGCCACGTATTTCAGTGCCACGTATTTCAGTGCCACGTATTTAAGTGCCACATATCACATATTTCAGTGCCACTTATTTAAGTGCCACGTATTTCAGTGCCACGTATTTCAGTGCCACGTATTTCAGTGCCACGTATTTCAGTGCCACGTGTTTCAGTGCCACGTATTTAAGTGCCACGTATCACGTATTTCAGTGCCACGTATTTCAGTGCCACGTATTTCAGTGCCACGTATTTCAGTGCCACGTATTTCAGTGCCACGTATTTCAGTGCCACGTATTTCAGTCACGTTTAGGGTTAGGGTTAGGGGTAGGGTTAGGGTTAGGGCTAGGGTTGGAGGTAAAGTTAGGGTTGGGGCTAAAGTTAGGGTTGGGGCTAAAGTTAGGGTTAGGGTTTGGATTACATTTACGTTTGGATTAGGGTTGGGATTAGAATTATGGGTGTGTCAGGGCTAGGGGTGTGGTTAGGGTTACCGTTGGGATTAGGGTTAGGGGTGTGTTTGGGTTAGGGTTTCAGGTAGAATTGGGGGGTTTCCACTGTCCAGGCACATCAGGGGCTCTCCAAGCGCGACATGGCGTCCAATCTCAATTCCAGCCAATTCTGCGTTGAAAAAGTAAAACAGTGCTCCTTCCCTTCCGAGCTCTCCCGTGCGCCCAAAAAGGGGTTTACCCCAACATATGTGTTATCAGCGTACTCGGGACAAATTGAACAACAACTTCTGGGGTCCAAGTTCTCTTGTTATCCTTAGGAAAATAAAAATTTGGGGGGCTAAAAATCATTTTTGTGGGAAAAAAAGATGTTTTATTTTCACGGCTCTGCATTATAAACTGTAGTGAAACACTTGGGGGTTCAAAGTTCTCACAACACATCTAGATAAGTTCCTTGGGAGGTCTAGTTTCCAATATGGGGTCACTTGTGGGGGGTTTGTACTGTTTGGGTACATCAGGGGCTCTGCAAATGCAACGTGACGCCTGCAGACCAATCCATTTAAGGCTGCATTCCAAATGGCGCTCCTTCCCTTCCGAGCTCTGTCATGCGCCCAAACAGTGGTTCCCCCCGACATATGGGGTATCAGCGTACTCAGGACAAATTGGACAACAACTTTTGGGGTCTAATTTATCCTGTTACCCTTGTGAAAATACAAAACTGGGGGCTAAAAAATCATTTTTGTGAAAAAAAAAAAGAATTTTTATTTTCACGGCTTTGCGCTATAAACTTTAGTGAAACACTTGGGGGTTCAAAGTTCTCAAAACACATCTAGATAAGTTCCTTGGGAGGTCTAGTTTCCAATATGGGGTCACTTGTGGGGGGTTTGTACTGTTTGGGTACATCAGGGGCTCTGCAAATGCAACGTGACGGCTGCTGACCAATCCATTTAAGTCTGCATTCCAAATGGCGCTCCTTCCCTTCCGAGCTCTGTCATGCGCCCAAACAGTGGTTCCCCCCCACATATGGGGTATCAGCGTACTCAGGACAAATTGGAAAACAAATTTTGGGGTCCAATTTATTCTGTTACCCTTGTAAAAATACAAAGCTGGGGGCTAAAAAATCATTTTTGAGAAAAAAAAATAAAATTATTTTCACGGCTCTGCGTTATAATCTGTAGTGAAACACTTGGGGGTTCAAAGCTCTCAAAACACATCTAGATAAGTTCCTTAGGGGGTCTACTTTCCAAAATGGTGTCACTTGTAGGGAGTTTCAATGTTTAGGCACATCAGGGGCTCTCCAAACGCAACATGGCATCCCATCTCAATTCCAGTCAATTTTGCATTGAAAAGTCAAATGGCGCTCCTTCCCTTCCAAGCTCTGCCATGCGCCCAAACAATGGTTTACACCCACATATGGGGTATCAGCGTACTCAGGACAAATTGCACAACATTTTTTGGGGTCCAATTTCTTCTCTTACCCTTGGGAAAATAAAAAATTGGGGGCAAAAAGATCATTTTTGTGAAAAAAATATGATTTTTTATTTTTACGGCTCTGCATTATAAACTTCTGTGAAGCACTTGGTGGGTCAAAGTGCTCACCACACATCTAGATAAGTTCCTTAGGGGGTCTACTTTCCAAAATGGTGTCACTTGTAGGGAGTTTCAATGTTTAGGCACATCAGGGGCTCTCCAAACGCAACATGGCGTCCCATCTCAATTCCAGTCAATTTTGCATTGAAAAGTCAAATGGCGCTCCTTCCCTTCCAAGCTCTGCCATGCGCCCAAACAATGGTTTACACCCACATATGGGGTATCAGCGTACTCAGGACAAATTGCACAACATTTTTTGGGGTCCAATTTCTTCTCTTACCCTTGGGAAAATAAAAAATTGGGGGCGAAAAGATCATTTTTGTGAAAAAATATGATTTTTTATTTTTACGGCTCTGCATTATAAACTTCTGTGAAGCACTTGGTGGGTCAAAGTGCTCACCACACATCTAGATAAGTTCCTTAAGGGGTCTACTTTCCAAAATGGTGTCACTTGTAGGGAGTTTCAATGTTTAGGCACATCAGGGGCTCTCCAAACGCAACATGGCGTCCCATCT
The DNA here is from genome assembly GCF_051348905.1 of Ranitomeya variabilis. Taxonomy (NCBI): domain Eukaryota; kingdom Metazoa; phylum Chordata; class Amphibia; order Anura; family Dendrobatidae; genus Ranitomeya; species Ranitomeya variabilis. Next base: position 504,748,049 of record NC_135232.1, read on the forward strand.
CAATTCCAGTCAATTTTGCATTGAAAAGTCAAATGGCGCTCCTTCCCTTCCAAGCTCTGCCATGCGCCCAAACAATGGTTTACACCCACATATGGGGTATCAGCGTACTCAGGACAAATTGCACAACATTTTTTGGGGTCCAATTTCTTCTCTTACCCTTGGGAAAATAAAAAATTGGGGGCGAAAAGATCATTTTTGTGAAAAAATATGATTTTTTATTTTTACGGCTCTGCATTATAAACTTCTGTGAAGCACTTGGTGGGTCAAAGTGCTCACCACACATCTAGATAAGTTCCTTAGGGGGTCTACTTTCCAAAATGGTGTCACTTGTAGGGAGTTTCAATGTTTAGGCACATCAGGGGCTCTCCAAACGCAACATGGCGTCCCATCTCAATTCCAGTCAATTTTGCATTGAAAAGTCAAATGGCGCTCCTTCCCTTCCAAGCTCTGCCATGCGCCTAAACAATGGTTTACACCCACATATGGGGTATCATCGTACTCAGGACAAATTGTACAACAACTTTGGGGGTCCATTTTCTCCTGTTACCCTTGGTAAAATAAAACAAATTGGAGCTGAAATAAATTTTGTGTGAAAAAAAGTTAAATGTTCATTTTTATTTAAACATTCCAAAAATTCCTGTGAAACACCTGAAGGGTTAATAAACTTCTTGAATGTGGTTTTGAGCACCTTGAGGGGTGCAGTTTTTAGAATGGTGTCACACTTGAGTATTTTCTATCATATAGACCCCTCAAAATGACTTCAAATGAGATGTGGTCCCTAAAAAAAAATGGTGTTGTAAAAATGAGAAATTGCTGGTCAACTTTTAACCCTTATAACTCCGTCACAAAAAAAAATTTTGGTTCCAAAATTGTACTGATGTAAAGTAGACATGTGGGAAATGTTACTTATTAAGTATTTTGCGTGACATATGTCTGTGATTTAAGGGCACAAAAATTCAAAGTTGGAAAATTGCAAAATTTTCAAAATTTCGCCAAATTTCCATTTTTTTCACAAATAAACGCAAGTTATATCGAATAAATTTTACCTTTAACATGAAGTACAATATGTCACGAGAAAACAATGTCAGAATCGCCAAGATCCGTCAAAGCGTTCCAGAGTTATAGCCTCATAAAGGGACAGTGGTCAGAATTGTAAAAATTGGCCCGGTCATTAACGTGCAAACCACCCTTGGGGGTGAAGGGGTTAAAAAACAAAATGGTGGTTCCGGCCTACTAACGGTGTCTGCCCCTGCCTGGTGTTGCCCTCAACTGAATAAAGCTGAGCTTCAACCTTCTGGCTCTCATTAAGTGTTTTTTAAAAAACAAAATGGTGGTTCCGGCCTACTAACGGTGTCTGCCCCTCCCTGGTGTTGCCCTCAACTGAATAAAGCTGAGCTTCAACCTTCTGGCTCTCATTAAGTGTTTTTTAAAAAACAAAATGGTGGTTAGGGCCTACTAACGGTGTCTGCCCCTCCCTGGTGTTGTCCTCAACTGAACAAAGCTGAGCTTCCACATTCTGGCTTTCGGCCTATACTATCAGATATTAAACTGCATTTGGCCTACTAGTGTGGTTAGGCCCTTGAAACAGTGTCTGCTGCTCTTGGGTTTGCTACTCCACTGAACAAAGCAATGCCGCCTGTTTAGTCCTGTTACCAATTTTGATCTGCATTTAGCCTACTTTATTCTTTGGCCCTATATCTGTTTCCTCATCATCCTGCCCATTGCCCAGCCACTGCTAGATGAGTCTGCTGGTACATTGACCTAGACCACTACATTCCCCTTGTACTCTACACAGCCAGAATCTGACCCTGCTGAAAGTAAGGTTCCCCTTCCCGCATATTATACCACCTTACACAGGGACAAAGAGGAAGGTGCAGATGAAAGTGCAGGTTCCTTCATCAGGTGGGGGGGCATACTCGTTGGCGACGTCACTGGCACAGGGCCACTCAGAGTACGCAAAAGTGTCGCTGCTGGTGGGAGGCGCCCCCGCCATGCAAACACACCGCCGTACTTTGAGGGGCCCTGTGCCAGTGCCAATGCGAACGAGTGGGCCCCCCCTGCTTGCTCAGGATCACAGCACTTGCAACGTTGAAATACTTACCTCTCCCTGCTCCACCGCCATGACGTAGTCCATGTTTCCTGGGCCCACTAAAACCTTGAACCAGCCCTACCCCCACAACTTTTGCCAAATGACCCCCAATTTCCAGTGCCCAACTATTATTATAAAGTTAATTAAGATTGACAAGCTTCAGAAAACAAGAATGGATGTTTTTGGCAGTAAAATGTGCACTGTAGGTGTTTTCCTGGCCTCCACTCACTGCCGGCTATGCTTCCCCATTGACTTGCATTGGGTTTCGTGTTTCGGTCGATCCCCGACTTTTAGCGATAATCGGCCGACTTCACTCGACTCGACTCTGGACTAAATCGGGTTTCACAAAACCAGACTCGATCTTAAAAAAATGAAAGTCGCTCAACCCTAGCGGAGACATTAAAGGCACAGAGGTTTAGCCCAATCAAATAGAATAGCAGGATTTTTATTTTTTTTTATGACGTTCGGCGTTAGAAAGATTTTGACTGTTATTTTTTTTTATTTTATTTTGTCAGATATTGATGTTTCACTACTTCCACGCCCTTCACCTTCTTTTTTACTTCTCCCACACTTTCTTCTTCATTATCCTCATCATCAGCTTCTTTGACATCAACTTCTTCACCTTATTCATCTTCTTCTTCATCTTCTACCTATTATTTTTTTTTGTTACATTGTTCATATTCTTTTTATTTTACTATTATCTTCTTCATATTCTACTTCTTCATCATATTCTTATTTGTGACAGGCATTCCCGTAGTTGTTATCTATAAAAGTTTGAAGATTACACCTTCCGTTCTGCCTGTCACAAAACAGTTACATTTGTCCGCGTACAGTTTGGCCTGCAGCATCAGGCTTTATCCAGGGGCACCACGAGGAGGAACGGACTCACCCCCATACACTGCTTAGTCTTCTTCTGCTTATAATTTAGATAATATCTTTTGCTCTGATATTTAGTGTTATGCTTAATGTTCTTCTGCTCTTTGTTCTGCAGCCTCTTGTTCTTCTGCTTCTCGGTCTTCCAGGTCGTCGTCGTCTCCAGGGTCGTCGTCTCCGGGGTTGTCGTCATCGGGGTGGTCTTCAGGGTCATCGTCTCCAGGGTCGTCGTCATCACGGTGGTTGTCGTCTCCGGGGTCGTCGTCATCGGGGTGGTCTTCAGGGTCATCGTCTCCAGGGTCGTCGTCATCACGGTGGTTGTCGTCTCTGGTGTCGTCGTCATCTTAGGGGTGGTCTTCCGGGTCATTGTGTTTAGTCTCTTGAACTTGGAAATGTAGCAGAAGGTACAAGAAGGCTGAGAAAATGCCGAGAAACAGCTGATGGAACTGGAACTCGGATGGCTACCCGAAGGTCCAAGAGCCAATGGAACTACCGAGGACCAGCTGACGTTACTGGAACCCGGTTACTAAGCAGGAGGTACCCGTGCCTGAAAGCACTACCAAGGACCACCTGACGTTGGTGGAACTCGGATACCCAGAGGGAGGCACCTAAGCCAAAGGCTCTGCCCGGAACCAGCTGACGGTACTGGAACCAGGATGGGGAGCAGAAGGTACAAGAGCAAAAGACACTGCCGAGAACCAGCTGACGGTGCTGGAACCCGGATGGGTAGCCGAAGGTCCAAGAGCCAATGGAACTACCGAGGACCAGCTGACGTTACTGGAACCCGGTTACTAAGCAGGAGGTACCCGTGCCTGAAAGCACTACCAAGGACCACCTGACGTTGGTGGAACTCGGATACCCAGAGGGAGGCACCTAAGCCAAAGACTCTGCCCGGAACCAGCTGACGGTACTGGAACCAGGATGGGGAGCAGAAGGTACAAGAGCAAAAGACACTGCCGAGAACCAGCTGACGGTGCTGGAACCCGGATGGGTAGCCGAAGGTCCAAGAGCCAATGGAACGACCGAGGACCAGCTGACGTTACTGGAACCCGGTTACTAAGCAGGAGGTACCCGTGCCTGAAAGCACTACCAAGGACCACCTGACGTTGGTGGAACTCGGATACCCAGAGGGAGGCACCTAAGCCAAAGGCTCTGCCCGGAACCAGCTGACGGTGCTGGAACCAGGATGGGGACCTATTCAAGCTTGTCTTCCTAGAGCCCCAACTAGCAGTGTTGGAGCCAAGGGTCAGCAGGAGGAGGAGAGGGAGCAGAGTGTAGGCCGAAGCCTGCACTGGCGGCAGCTTTGGGTCTGTTGTGCCTGCGTGGCTGTTGCAGGACACGTTGCCGGCTGCACAGCAGGGGAACAGCTGGCGGTGCTGAACCCCACTGACACATTGGCTGGTGTTTTGCTCTGTGCAGCTAGCAGTACCGGGCCCCAACTGGCGGTGTTGGAGCCCGGGCTCTGCAGGGGGAGCAGAGTGTAGGCCGAAGCCTAATTGAACCAATTTCAAAGGTAACCTTTAACCCCCCCTCAGGTGTTACAAAGTAGAAGAGCCACAGCTTATGCAGCAGTAGTGCTGCACAAGTCAAAGGTTGCTCTTTTAATTTTTCTCCTTGCACACGCTGAATGAAACACGTATAACATTTAGCCCTTTATACAGTCAAACTGTGTTGGAGGCGCGAGTTCCCTTCGTAATGAGACGCAGCACAGATGTCAAGAATCCCACCTTGGTGCTGGGTGCAGCCTCCTGAGCGTTGTTATTTGCTGTACAGGAGTCTGCGCTGTCGTGTTATCCCCTGGCCTAGCGCTGTTAGCGCTGCCCATCTTCTGACATCATTTAATGTCGGCCGGTGCGGTTCGCGATGACCATGAATCCCAGCCCCGCAGTGTCTTAACATTGTTAAAACACTGCGGGTCTGGGATTCATGGCCTGGCGCAGCACATATGTTCGCCTCTCACACTCGGGTCCTTACACCCGCTTCAGACTGTGCGGCGTCAGCTGATCCCTTATCGCATGCCACGGCCATGAAGCCGCACAGTCTGAAGAAGGCGGAAGGAGATGAGGGACAGGCGAACTGATGCACTGCTCATGCCCATCAATCACACCCTCGCAGTCCCAATAAATAAGACACCGAGGGGCGTTGTGTGGGTCAGGGCGGCCGCAGAGGCGCAGGCAGCCAAACAATGATGCCAGAAGACGGGCAGCGCTACCAAGGGGGTTGCAGCGTGTCATTACAAAGGAAAGTCACACCTCCGGGACGGTTAAATGGTCACACAGAGGACACATTTTAGACGTGTTTTCAGTTCCACATGTGCGAGGAGAATACGTTTATGAGCCACCTTGCACACATGCAGCATTACCGCTGTACAAGGTGGCTGTAAAACGTACAAACGCCTGGGGGAGGGGGAACAGGTTCCCTTCAATTTCAGTTCTTGTGTCTGCGTGGCTTTTGCAGGACACGATGCCGGCTACACAGCAGGGGAACAGCTGGCGGTGCTGAACCCCACTGACACATTGGCTGGTGTTTTTCTCTGTGCAGCTAGCAGTACCGGGCCCCAACTGGCGGTGTTAGAGCCCAGGGTCAGCAGGAGGAGGAGATGGAGCAGAGTGTAGGCCGAAGCCTGCACTGGCGGCAGCTTTGGGTCTGTTGTGCCTGCGTGGCTGTTGCAGGACACGTTGCCGGCTGCACAGCAGGGGAACAGCTGGCGGTGCTGAACCCCACTGACACATTGGCTGGTGTTTTGCTCTGTGCAGCTAGCAGTACCGGGCCCCAACTGGCGGTGTTGGAGCCCGGGCTCTGCAGGGGGAGCAGAGTGTAGGCCGAAGCCTAATTGAACCAATTTCAAAGGTAACCTTTAACCCCCCCTCAGGTGTTACAAAGTAGAAGAGCCACAGCTTATGCAGCAGTAGTGCTGCACAAGTCAAAGGTTGCTCTTTTAATTTTTCTCCTTGCACACGCTGAATGAAACACGTATAACATTTAGCCCTTTATACAGTCAAACTGTGTTGGAGGCGCGAGTTCCCTTCGTAATGAGACGCAGCACAGATGTCAAGAATCCCACCTTGGTGCTGGGTGCAGCCTCCTGAGCGTTGTTATTTGCTGTACAGGAGTCTGCGCTGTCGTGTTATCCCCTGGCCTAGCGCTGTTAGCGCTGCCCATCTTCTGACATCATTTAATGTCGGCCGGTGCGGTTCGCGATGACCATGAATCCCAGCCCCGCAGTGTCTTAACATTGTTAAAACACTGCGGGTCTGGGATTCATGGCCTGGCGCAGCACATATGTTCGCCTCTCACACTCGGGTCCTTACACCCGCTTCAGACTGTGCGGCGTCAGCTGATCCCTTATCGCATGCCACGGCCATGAAGCCGCACAGTCTGAAGAAGGCGGAAGGAGATGAGGGACAGGCGAACTGATGCACTGCTCATGCCCATCAATCACACCCTCGCAGTCCCAATAAATAAGACACCGAGGGGCGTTGTGTGGGTCAGGGCGGCCGCAGAGGCGCAGGCAGCCAAACAATGATGCCAGAAGATGGGCAGCGCTACCAAGGGGGTTGCAGCGTGTCATTACAAAGGAAAGTCACACCTCCGGGACGGTTAAATGGTCACACAGAGGACACATTTTAGACGTGTTTTCAGTTCCACATGTGCGAGGAGAATACGTTTATGAGCCACCTTGCACACATGCAGCATTACCGCTGTACAAGGTGGCTGTAAAACGTACAAACGCCTGGGGGAGGGGGGACAGTGTTGTGAAATTGGATTTTGGGCTCCCCCGGTGGCCACTGGTGGAATTGAACTGGTGTGCATCATCCTCTCTGTTCACCTGTTTCCATCAGGATGTGGGAGTCGCTATTTAGCCTTGCTCCTCTGTCACTTCCATGCCGGTCAACATTGTAATCAGAAGCCTTTCTGTGCATGTTCCTGCTGCTAGACAACTCCCAGCTAAGTTGGACTTAGTCCTTGTTTGTTTTTGCATTTTGTTCCAGTTCACAGCTGTAGTTTCGTTTCTGTGTCTGGAAAGCTCTTGTGATCTGAAATTGCCACTCTGATGTTATGAGTTAATACTAGAGTCTTAAAGTAATTTCAGGATGGTATTTTGATAGGGTTTTCAGCTGACCATGAAAGTGCCCTTTCTGTCTTCCTGCTATCTAGTAAGCGGACCTCAATTTTGCTAAACCTATTTTCATACTACGTTTGTCATTTCATCTAAAATCACCGCCAATATTTGTGGGGGCCTCTGTCTGCCTTTCGGGGAAATTTCTCTAGAGGTGAGCCAGGACTATATTTTCCTCTGCCAGGATTAGTTAGTCCTCCGGCCGGCGCTGGGCGTCTAGGGATAATACGCAGGCTACGCTACCCGGCTACTGTTAGTTGTGCGGCAGGTTTAGTTCATGGTCAGTTTAGTTTCCATCCTTCCAAGAGCTAGTTCGTATGTTTGCTGGGCTATGTTCTCTTGCCATTGAGAACCATAACAGTTTGACCGGCCCAAAAGGGTTAAATTAATTGACAGAGAAAGGAGAGAAAAGAGAAGTCTGCTGAAGATTTTTTTTTTTTTTTTTTTTTTCCTCAGTTCTGAGTGTGCTTGTAATTGAATCTCTTGCAAGTCTGCCTATATTGCAGCCTTTCTCTCTCTCTCTCCTTCTAATCCTGGAATGGCTCTGTGTTCACCTGTTTAAAATGGATATTCAGAGTTTAGCTGCAGGTTTGAATAATCTCACCACGAAAGTTCAAAACTTACAAGATTTTGTTGTTCATGTTCCTATATCTGAACCTAGAATTCCTTTGCCTGAATTTTTCTCGGGGAATAGATCTTGCTTTCAAAATTTCAAAAATAATTGCAAGTTGTTTTTGTCCCTGAAATCTCGCTCTGCTGGAGATCCTGCTCAGCAGGTCAGGATTGTGATTTCTTTGCTCCGGGGCGACCCTCAGGATTGGGCTTTTGCATTGGCTCCAGGGGATCCTGCGTTGCTCAATGTGGATGCGTTTTTTCTGGCCTTGGGGTTGCTTTATGAGGAACCTCAGTTAGAACTTCAGGCGGAAAAGGCCTTGATGTCCCTATCTCAGGGGCAAGACGAAGCTGAAATATACTGCCAGAAATTCCGTAAATGGGCTGTGCTTACTCAGTGGAATGAGTGCGCCCTGGCGGCGAATTTCAGAGAGGGTCTCTCTGATGACATTAAGGATGTTATGGTGGGGTTCCCTGTGCCTGCGGGTCTGAATGAGTCCATGACAATGGCTATCCAGATCGATAGGCGTCTGCGGGAGCGCAAACCTGTGCACCATTTGGCGGTGTCTACTGAGAAGACGCCAGAGAATATGCAATGTGATAGAATTCTGTCCAGGAGTGAACGGCAGAATTTTAGACGAAAAAATGGGTTGTGCTTCTATTGCGGTGATTCAACTCATGTTATATCAGCATGCTCTAAGCGTACTAAGAAGCTTGATCAGTCTGTTTCAATTGGCACTTTACAGTCTAAGTTTATTCTATCTGTGACCCTGATTTGTTCTTTATCATCTATTACCGCGGATGCCTATGTCGACTCTGGCGCCGCTTTGAGTCTTATGGATTGGTCCTTTGCCAAACGCTGTGGGTATGATTTGGAGCCTCTTGAAACTCCTATACCCCTGAAGGGGATTGACTCCACCCCATTGGCTAGCAATAAACCACAATACTGGACACAAGTAACTATGCGGATTAATCCGGATCACCAGGAGATTATTCGCTTTCTTGTGCTGTATAACCTACATGATGTGTTGGTGCTTGGATTGCCATGGCTGCAATCTCATAACCCAGTCCTTGACTGGAAAGCTATGTCTGTGTTAAGCTGGGGATGTAAGGGGACGCATGGGGACGTACCTGTGGTTTCCATTTCATCATCTATTCCCTCTGAGATTCCTGAATTCTTGACTGAATATCGTGATGTTTTTGAAGAACCTAAGCTTGGTTCATTACCTCCGCACCGGGAGTGCGATTGTGCCATAGATTTGATTCCGGGTAGTAAATACCCTAAGGGTCGTTTATTTAATCTGTCTGTGCCTGAACATGCTGCTATGCGAGAATATATAAAGGAGTCCTTGGAAAAGGGACATATTCGTCCTTCGTCATCTCCCTTAGGAGCCGGTTTTTTCTTTGTGGCTAAGAAAGATGGCTCTTTGAGGCCGTGCATTGATTATCGGCTTTTGAATAAAATCACGGTTAAATATCAATATCCGTTGCCACTGCTGACTGATTTGTTTGCTCGCATAGAGGGGGCCAAGTGGTTCTCTAAGATAGATCTTCGTGGGGCGTATAATTTGGTGCGAATTAGGCAGGGGGATGAGTGGAAAACCGCATTTGATACGCCCGAGGGCCACTTTGAGTATTTGGTGATGCCTTTTGGTCTTTCAAATGCCCCTTCAGTCTTTCAGTCCTTTATGCATGACATTTTCCGTGATTATTTGGATAAATTTATGATTGTGTATCTGGATGATATTTTGATTTTTTCGGATGACTGGGACTCTCATGTCCAGCAGGTCAGGAGGGTTTTTCAGGTTTTGCGGTCTAATTCCTTGTGTGTGAAGGGTTCTAAGTGCGTTTTTGGGGTTCAAAAGATTTCCTTTTTGGGATATATTTTTTCCCCCTCTTCCATCGAGATGGATCCTGTCAAGGTTCAGGCTATTTGTGATTGGACGCAACCCTCTTCTCTTAAGAGTCTTCAGAAATTTTTGGGCTTTGCTAACTTTTATCGTCGATTTATTGCTGGTTTTTCTGATGTTGTTAAACCATTGACTGATTTGACTAAGAAGGGTGCTGATGTTGCTGATTGGTCCCCTGCTGCTGTGGAGGCCTTTCGGGAGCTTAAGCGCCGCTTTTCTTCCGCCCCTGTGTTGCGTCAGCCTGATGTTGCTCTTCCTTTTCAGGTTGAGGTCGACGCTTCTGAAATCGGAGCTGGGGCGGTTTTGTCGCAGAGAAGTTCCGATTGCTCCGTGATGAGACCTTGTGCTTTTTTCTCGCGTAAATTTTCGCCCGCCGAGCGGAATTATGATGTTGGGAATCGGGAGCTTTTGGCCATGAAGTGGGCTTTTGAGGGGTGGCGTCATTGGCTTGAGGGGGCTAGACATCAGGTGGTGGTATTGACTGACCACAAAAATCTGATTTATCTTGGGTCCGCCAGACGCCTGAATCCTAGACAGGCGCGCTGGTCGTTGTTTTTCTCTCGGTTTAATTTTGTGGTGTCCTACCTGCCGGGTTCTAAGAATGTTAAGGCGGATGCCCTTTCTAGGAGTTTTGAGCCTGACTCCCCTGGTAATTCTGAACCTACAGGTATCCTTAAGGATGGAGTGATATTGTCTGCCGTTTCTCCAGACCTGCGGCGGGCCTTGCAGGAGTTTCAGGCGGATAGACCCGATCGTTGCCCACCTGGTAGACTGTTTGTTCCTGATGATTGGACCAGTAAAGTCATTTCTGAGGTTCATTCTTCTGCGTTGGCAGGTCATCCTGGAATCTTTGGTACCAGGGATTTGGTGGCAGGGTCCTTCTGGTGGCCTTCCCTGTCTCGAGATGTGCGAGGCTTCGTGCAGTCTTGTGACGTTTGTGCTCGGGCCAAGCCTTGTTGTTCTCGGGCTAGTGGATTGTTGTTGCCCTTGCATATCCCGAAGAGGCCCTGGACGCACATCTCGATGGATTTTATTTCGGATCTTCCTGTTTCTCAGAAGATGTCTGTCATCTGGGTGGTGTGTGATCGTTTCTCTAAGATGGTCCATTTGGTTCCCCTGCCTAAGTTGCCTTCTTCTTCCAAGTTGGTTCCTCTGTTTTTTCAAAATGTGGTCCGTTTGCATGGTATTCCGGAGAATATCGTTTCTGACAGAGGTACCCAATTCGTGTCTAGATTTTGGCGAGCATTCTGTGCTAGGATGGGCATGGATTTGTCTTTCTCGTCTGCTTTCCATCCTCAGACTAATGGCCAGACCGAGCGGACGAATCAGACCTTGGAGACATATTTGAGGTGTTTTGTGTCTGCAGATCAGGATGATTGGGTTGCTTTTTTGCCTTTAGCGGAGTTTGCCCTCAATAATCGGGCCAGTTCTGCCACCTTGGTGTCTCCCTTTTTCTGTAATTCGGGGTTTCATCCTCGATTTTCTTCTGGTCAGGTGGAATCTTCGGATTGTCCTGGAGTGGATGCTGTGGTGGAGAGGTTGCATCAGATTTGGGGGCAGGTAGTGGACAATTTGAAGTTGTCCCAGGAGAAGACTCAGCTTTTTGCCAACCGCCGGCGTCGGGTTGGTCCTCGGCTTTGCGTTGGGGACTTGGTGTGGTTGTCTTCTCGTTTTGTCCCTATGAGGGTTTCTTCTCCCAAGTTTAAGCCTCAGTTCATCGGCCCGTACAAGATATTGGAGATTCTTAACCCTGTGTCCTTCCGTTTGGACCTCCCTGCATCTTTTTCTATTCATAATGTTTTTCATCGGTCATTATTGCGCAGGTATGAGGTACCGGTTGTGCCTTCCGTTGAGCCTCCTGCTCCGGTGTTGGTTGAGGGCGAGTTGGAGTACGTTGTGGAAAAAATCTTGGACTCCCGTGTTTCCAGACGGAAACTCCAGTATCTGGTCAAATGGAAGGGATACGGTCAGGAGGATAATTCTTGGGTGACTGCCTCTGATGTTCATGCCTCCGATTTGGTCCGTGCCTTTCATAGGGCTCATCCTGATCGCCCTGGTGGTTCTGGTGAGGGTTCGGTGCCCCCTCCTTGAGGGGGGGGTACTGTTGTGAAATTGGATTTTGGGCTCCCCCGGTGGCCACTGGTGGAATTGAACTGGTGTGCATCATCCTCTCTGTTCACCTGTTTCCATCAGGATGTGGGAGTCGCTATTTAGCCTTGCTCCTCTGTCACTTCCATGCCGGTCAACATTGTAATCAGAAGCCTTTCTGTGCATGTTCCTGCTGCTAGACAACTCCCAGCTAAGTTGTACTTAGTCCTTGTTTGTTTTTGCATTTTGTTCCAGTTCACAGCTGTAGTTTCGTTTCTGTGTCTGGAAAGCTCTTGTGATCTGAAATTGCCACTCTGATGTTATGAGTTAATACTAGAGTCTTAAAGTAATTTCAGGATGGTATTTTGATAGGGTTTTCAGCTGACCATGAAAGTGCCCTTTCTGTCTTCCTGCTATCTAGTAAGCGGACCTCAATTTTGCTAAACCTATTTTCATACTACGTTTGTCATTTCATCTAAAATCACCGCCAATATTTGTGGGGGCCTCTGTCTGCCTTTCGGGGAAATTTCTCTAGAGGTGAGCCAGGACTATATTTTCCTCTGCCAGGATTAGTTAGTACTCCGGCCGGCGCTGGGCGTCTAGGGATAATACGCAGGCTACGCTACCCGGCTACTGTTAGTTGTGCGGCAGGTTTAGTTCATGGTCAGTTTAGTTTCCATCCTTCCAAGAGCTAGTTCGTATGTTTGCTGGGCTATGTTCTCTTGCCATTGAGAACCATAACAGGACAGGTTCCCTTCAATTTCAGTTCTTGTGTCTGCGCGGCTTTTGCAGGACACGATGCCGGCTACACAGCAGGGGAACAGCTGGCGGTGCTGAACCCCACTGACACATTGGCTGGTGTTTTTCTCTGTGCAGCTAGCAGTACCGGGCCCCAACTGGCGGTGTTAGAGCCCAGGGTCAGCAGGAGGAGGAGATGGAGCAGAGTGTAGGCCGAAGCCTGCACTGGCGGCAGCTTTGGGTCTGTTGTGCCTGCGTGGCTGTTGCAGGACACGTTGCCGGCTGCACAGCAGGGGAACAGCTGGTGGTGCTGAACCCCACTGACACATTGGCTGGTGTTTTGCTCTGTGCAGCTAGCAGTACCGGGCCCCAACTGGCGGTGTTGGAGCCCGGGCTCTGCAGGGGGAGCAGAGTGTAGGCCGAAGCCTAATTGAACCAATTTCATAGGTAACCTTTAACCCCCCCTCAGGTGTTACAAAGTAGAAGAGCCACAGCATATGCAGCAGTAGTGCTGCACAAGTCAAAGGTTGCTCTTTTAATTTTTCTCCTTGCACACGCTGAATGAAACACGTATAACATTTAGCCCTTTATACAGTCAAACTGTGTTGGAGGCGCGAGTTCCCTTCGTAATGAGACGCAGCACAGATGTCAAGAATCCCACCTTGGTGCTGGGTGCAGCCTCCTGAGCGTTGTTATTTGCTGTACAGGAGTCTGCGCTGTCGTGTTATCCCCTGGCCTAGCGCTGTTAGCGCTGCCCATCTTCTGACATCATTTAATGTCGGCCGGTGCGGTTCGCGATGACCATGAATCCCAGCCCCGCAGTGTCTTAACATTGTTAAAACACTGCGGGTCTGGGATTCATGGCCTGGCGTGTTGTGGATTCTGTTGGTGGGCTCCCTCTGGTGGTTACTGCTGGTACTGGGTGACTTTGGTGGGTTGCGGCCTTTGGTTTCCACCTGTCCATCAGAGGCTGGGTGTTTCCTATTTTACCTGGCCTTTCTGTCATTTCCCTTGCCGGCTATCAATGTGTTCAGATGTGCTTGTTTGGTTCCTGCCTACCTGCTCCTAGATCTTTCAGGATAAGCTAAGTGCTGATTTTCAGTTGTTTGGTTTTTGGTCCAGCTTGCTTAGAATGTCTCTATGCTAGCTGGTTGCTCTAGTGGACTGAGGTTCTCCCCATGTGCCATGAGTTGGCACATGGGTTCTTGTAATCTCAGGATGGTTTTTTTTGATTAGGGTTTTTTGCTGACCGCTCAGTCCCCTTTTGTATCATTCTGCTTTCTAGTTTTCAGCGGGCCTCTATTTGCTAAAGCTATATACATCATCTCTATGTGTGTGCCTTCCTCTCATTTCACCGTCAATACATGTGGGGGGCAACTATACCTTTGGGGTTAATTCCTCTGGAGGCAAGTGAGGTCTTGTTTTCTCTGCAGTACTAGTTAGCTCTTAGGCTGGTGCGTGGCGTCTAGAACCAACGTAGGCACGCTCCCTGGCTATCTCTAGTTGCGTTTGTCAGGCGTAGGGCAGCGGTCAGCCCAGGTTCCATCACCCTAGAGCTCGTCCGATATTTGTTATACTTTGCTTTTCCTGTGCTATCCCTAGCCATTGGGGATTCATGACAGTATAGCCGGCCACAAAGTGTTAATTGTTTGGGCTGAAGCAGGAGGAAAAGAAGTGTTCAAGGAAAAATTTTTTTTTTTTTTTTCCCTTCAGAGTTTTGCTGCCTAGCCCTTAATTGCTGTCTAGCTGCTTCTTACCTCCTCTTAACCCTTGAATGGCTCTGATCTTAGCTGTTTATCATGGATGTCCAGAGTTTGGCTTCCAGCCTGAGTAATCTCGCGGCAAAGGTTCAAAATATACAGGATTTCGTTGTTCACACTCCCATGTCTGAATCTAGAATTCCTATTCCAGAGTTTTTTTCTGGAGATAGATCTACCTTCCTGAATTTCAGGAACAATTGTAAATTGTTTCTCTCTTTGAAATCTCGCTCCTCTGGAGACCCTGCTCAACAGGTCAAGATTGTTATATCGTTCCTACGGGGCGACCCTCAGAATTGGGCATTTGCATTGGCACCAGGGGATCCTGCGTTGCTCAGTGTGGATGCGTTTTTTCTGGCATTGGGATTGCTCTATGAGGAACCTAACCTAGAGATTCAGGCTGAAAAGGCTTTATTAGCCCTCTCTCAGGGGCATGATGAAGCGGAAATATATTGTCAGAAATTTCGGAAATGGTCGGTGCTTACTCAGTGGAATGAGTGCGCCCTGGCTGCAAACTTCAGAAATGGTCTTTCTGAGGCCATTAAGGATATTATGGTGGGGTTCCCTGCGCCTACAGGTCTGAATGAGTCTATGGCTATGGCCATTCAGATTGATCGGCGTTTACGGGAGCGCAAACCCGTGCACCAGTTGGCGGTGTCTTCTGAACAGGCACCTGAGACTATGCAATGTGATAGAATTCAGTCCAGAAGTGAACGGCAAAATTATAGGCGGAAAAATGGTTTGTGTTTTTATTGTGGTGATTCAGCTCATGTTATATCAGCATGCTCTAAACGCACAAAAAGGGTTGATAAATCTTTTGCCATTGATACTCTGCAGTCTAAGTTCATTTTGTCTGTGACTCTGATTTTTTCACTGTCTTCCATTTCCGTCGATGCCTATGTGGATTCAGGCGCTGCCCTGAGTCTTATGGATTGGTCATTTGCTAAACGCTGCGGTTTTAGTCTAGAGCCTCTGGAAGTTCCTATTCCTCTGAAGGGAATTGATTCTACACCATTGGCTATGAATAAACCGCAGTATTGGACACAAGTGACCATGCGCATGACTCCCGTTCATCAGGAGGTGATTCGCTTCCTTGTACTGTATAATTTACATGATGTACTAGTGCTTGGTCTGCCATGGTTACAAACTCATAATCCTGTCCTGGACTGGAAAACAATGTCTGTGCTAAGCTGGGGATGTCAGGGGGTTCATGATCATGCACCTCCGATTTCTATCGCTTCATCGACTCCTTCGGAGATCCCTGCGTTTTTGTCAGATTATAAGGATGTTTTTGAGGAGCCTAAGCTCAATTCGCTCCCTCCTCATAGAGAGTGTGACTGTGCTATAGAATTGATTCCTGGCAGTAAGTTCCCTAAGGGTCGTTTATTTAATCTGTCACTGCCAGAGCATACTGCTATGCGGAATTATATTAAGGAGTCCTTGGAAAAGGGACATATTCGTCCATCTTCGTCCCCTCTGGGAGCAGGTTTTTTTTTCGTGGCAAAAAAAGATGGTTCCCTGAGGCCTTGTATAGATTATCGCCTTCTGAATAAGATTACAGTCAAATACCAGTATCCATTGCCATTATTTACTGATTTGTTTGCTCGCATTAAGGGGGCTAGGTGGTTCACTAAAATAGATCTTCGTGGTGCGTATAATCTGGTGCGGATAAAACAGGGTGATGAGTGGAAAACCGCATTTAATACGCCTGAGGGCCATTTTGAGTATTTGGTAATGCCTTTTGGACTCTCCAATGCTCCGTCAGTCTTTCAGTCCTTTATGCACAATATTTTCCGTGAATATCTGGATAAGTTTATGATTGTGTATTTGGATGATATTTTGGTGTTTTCTGATGACTGGGAGTCTCATGTTCTACAGGTCAGGAAGGTGTTTCAGGTTTTGCGGGCCAATTCTCTGTTTGTGAAGGGCTCAAAGTGTCTCTTCGGAGTCCAGAAGATTTCTTTTTTGGGGTACATTTTTTCTCCTTCTACTATTGAGATGGATCCCGTTAAGGTTCAGGCTATTTGTGACTGGACACAACCTACATCTGTTAAGAGCCTTCAGAAGTTCTTGGGGTTTGCTAATTTTTATCGTCGGTTCATTGCTAATTTTTCCAGTATTGTTAAACCTTTGACTGATTTGACTAAGAAGGGTGCTGATGTTGCTGATTGGTCTCCTGCGGCCGTGGAGGCCTTTCGGGAACTTAAGCGCCGGTTTTCTTCTGCTCCTGTGTTGTGTCAACCAGATGTTTCACTTCCTTTTCAGGTGGAGGTTGATGCTTCCGAGATTGGAGCGGGGGCGGTTTTGTCACAGAGAAGTTCTAATGGCTCGGTGACGAAGCCATGTGCTTTCTTCTCTAGAAAATTCTCGCCCGCCGAGCGCAATTATGATGTGGGTAATCGGGAGCTTTTGGCCATGAAGTGGGCATTTGAGGAGTGGCGTCATTGGCTTGAGGGTGCTAAACATCGCGTGGTGGTCTTGACTGATCACAAGAATCTCATTTACCTTGAGTCTGCCAGGCGTTTGAATCCTAGACAGGCTCGTTGGTCATTATTTTTTTCTCGTTTCAATTTCGTGGTTTCATACCTGCCAGGTTCAAAGAATGTGAAGGCAGATGCTCTTTCCAGGAGTTTTGTGCCTGACTCTCCTGGAGACACTGGGCCTGCTGGTATCCTTAGGGATGGGGTAATATTGTCCGCCGTATCCCCAGACTTGCGACGCGCATTGCAGGAGTTTCAGGTGGATAAACCGGATCGATGTCCACCAGAAAGACTGTTTGTTCTGGATGATTGGACCAGTAGAGTCATCTCCGAGGTCCATTCTTCTGTGTTGGCTGGTCATCCTGGAATATTTGGTACAAGAGATTTGGTGGCCAGGTCTTTTTGGTGGCCTTCCTTGTCTAGGGATGTGCGTACCTTTGTGCAGTCTTGTGAGGTGTGTGCTCGAGCTAAGCCTTGCTGTTCACGGGCTAGTGGGTTGTTGTTATCTTTGCCCATCCCGAAGAGGCCTTGGACGCACATTTCCATGGATTTTATTTCTGATCTCCCGGTTTCACAGAAAATGTCCGTTATCTGGGTTGTGTGTGACCGCTTTTCTAAGATGGTTCATTTGGTGCCCTTGCCTAAGTTGCCCTCCTCCTCTGAGTTGGTTCCTTTGTTTTTTCAGAACGTGGTTCGTTTGCATGGGATTCCGGAGAATATCGTTTCTGACAGGGGATCCCAGTTTGTGTCTAGATTTTGGCGGACGTTTTGTGCCAAGATGGGCATTGATTTGTCTTTCTCGTCTGCATTCCATCCTCAGACGAATGGCCAGACGGAGCGAACTAATCAGACCTTGGAAACTTATTTGAGGTGTTTTGTTTCTGCTGATCAGGATGACTGGGTTGCTTTTTTGCCACTGGCCGACTTTGCTCTTAATAATCGGGCTAGTTCTGCCACGTTGGTCTTTCTTTTTTTTTGTAATTCGGGGTTTCATCCTCGTTTTTCCTCGGGTCAGGGGGAATCTTCGGATTGTCCTGGAGTGGACGTGGTGGTGGACAGGCTACATCAGATTTGGAATCAGGTGGTGGACAATTTGAAGTTATCTCAGGAGAAGACTCAGCAGTTTGCTAATCGCCGTCGCCGCGTGGGTCCCCGACTTCTTGTTGGGGACTTGGTGTGGTTGTCTTCTCGTTTTGTCCCTATGAAGGTCTCTTCTCCTAAGTTCAAGCCTCGGTTCATCGGTCCTTATAGGATCTCTGAGATTCTTAACCCTGTATCTTTTCGTTTGGATCTCCCAGCATCGTTTGCTATTCATAATGTGTTCCATCGGTCGTTGTTGCGGAGGTATGAGGTACCCGTTGTTCCTTCAGTCGAGCCTCCTGCTCCGGTGCTGGTGGAGGGAGAATTGGAGTATGTTGTTGAAAAGATCTTGGATTCTCGTGTTTCCAGACGCAAACTCCAGTATTTGGTTAAGTGGAAGGGTTATGGTCAGGAGGATAATTCCTGGGTGGTCGCCTCTGATGTTCACGCGACTGATTTGGTCCGCGCCTTCCATAGAGCTCACCCTGATCGCCCTGGGGGTTCTCGTGAGGGTTCGGTGACCCCTCCTCAAGGGGGGGGTACTGTTGTGGATTCTGTTGGTGGGCTCCCTCTGGTGGTTACTGCTGGTACTGGGTGACTTTGGTGGGTTGCGGCCTTTGGTTTCCACCTGTCCATCAGAGGCTGGGTGTTTCCTATTTTACCTGGCCTTTCTGTCATTTCCCTTGCCGGCTATCAATGTGTTCAGATGTGCTTGTTTGGTTCCTGCCTACCTGTTCCCAGATCTTTCAGGATAAGCTAAGTGCTGATTTTCAGTTGTTTGGTTTTTGGTCCAGCTTGCTTAGAATGTCTCTATGCTAGCTGGTTGCTCTAGTGGACTGAGGTTCTCCCCATGTGCCATGAGTTGGCACATGGGTTCTTGTAATCTCAGGATGGTTTTTTTTGATTAGGGTTTTTTGCTGACCGCTCAGTCCCCTTTTGTATCATTCTGCTTTCTAGTTTTCAGCGGGCCTCTATTTGCTAAAGCTATATACATCATCTCTATGTGTGTGCCTTCCTCTCATTTCACCGTCAATACATGTGGGGGGCAACTATACCTTTGGGGTTAATTCCTCTGGAGGCAAGTGAGGTCTTGTTTTCTCTGCAGTACTAGTTAGCTCTTAGGCTGGTGCGTGGCGTCTAGAACCAACGTAGGCACGCTCCCTGGCTATCTCTAGTTGCGTTTGTCAGGCGTAGGGCAGCGGTCAGCCCAGGTTCCATCACCCTAGAGCTCGTCCGATATTTGTTATACTTTGCTTTTCCTGTGCTATCCCTAGCCATTGGGGATTCATGACACTGGCGCAGCACATATGTTCGCCTCTCACACTCGGGTCCTTACACCCGCTTCAGACTGTGCGGCGTCAGCTGATCCCTTATCGCATGCCACGGCCATGAAGCCGCACAGTCTGAAGAAGGCGGAAGGAGATGAGGGACAGGCGAACTGATGCACTGCTCATGCCCATCAATCACACCCTCGCAGTCCCAATAAATAAGACACCGAGGGGCGTTGTGTGGGTCAGGGCGGCCGCAGAGGCGCAGGCAGTCAAACAATGATGCCAGAAGACGGGCAGCGCTACCAAGGGGGTTGCAGCGTGTCATTACAAAGGAAAGTCACACCTCCGGGACGGTTAAATGGTCACACAGAGGACACATTTTAGACGTGTTTTCAGTTCCACATGTGCGAGGAGAATACGTTTATGAGCCACCTTGCACACATGCAGCATTACCGCTGTACAAGGTGGCTGTAAAACGTACAAACGCCTGGGGGAGGGGGGACAGGTTCCCTTCAATTTCAGTTCTTGTGTCTGCGTGGCTTTTGCAGGACACGATGCCGGCTACACAGCAGAGGAACAGCTGGCGGTGCTGAACCCCACTGACACATTGGCTGGTGTTTTTCTCTGTGCAGCTAGCAGTACCGGGCCCCAACTGGCGGTGTTAGAGCCCAGGGTCAGCAGGAGGAGGAGATGGAGCAGAGTGTAGGCCGAAGCCTGCACTGGCGGCAGCTTTGGGTCTGTTCTGCCTGCGTGGCTGTTGCAGGACACGTTGCCGGCTGCACAGCAGGGGAACAGCTGGCGGTGCTGAACCCCACTGACACATTGGCTGGTGTTTTGCTCTGTGCAGCTAGCAGTACCGGGCCCCAACTGGCGGTGTTGGAGCCCGGGCTCTGCAGGGGGAGCAGAGTGTAGGCCGAAGCCTAATTGAACCAATTTCAAAGGTAACCTTTAACCCCCCCTCAGGTGTTACAAAGTAGAAGAGCCACAGCTTATGCAGCAGTAGTGCTGCACAAGTCAAAGGTTGCTCTTTTAATTTTTCTCCTTGCACACGCTGAATGAAACACGTATAACATTTAGCCCTTTATACAGTCAAACTGTGTTGGAGGCGCGAGTTCCCTTCGTAATGAGACGCAGCACAGATGTCAAGAATCCCACCTTGGTGCTGGGTGCAGCCTCCTGAGCGTTGTTATTTGCTGTACAGGAGTCTGCGCTGTCGTGTTATCCCCTGGCCTAGCACTGTTAGCGCTGCCCATCTTCTGACATCATTTAATGTCGGCCGGTGCGGTTCGCGATGACCATGAATCCCAGCCCCGCAGTGTCTTAACATTGTTAAAACACTGCGGGTCTGGGATTCATGGCCTGGCGCAGCACATATGTTCGCCTCTCACACTCGGGTCCTTACACCCGCTTCAGACTGTGCGGCGTCAGCTGATCCCTTATCGCATGCCACGGCCATGAAGCCGCACAGTCTGAAGAAGGCGGAAGGAGATGAGGGACAGGCGAACTGATGCACTGCTCATGCCCATCAATCACACCCTCGCAGTCCCAATAAATAAGACACCGAGAGGCGTTGTGTGGGTCAGGGCGGCCGCAGAGGCGCAGGCAGCCAAACAATGATGCCAGAAGACGGGCAGCGCTACCAAGGGGGTTGCAGCGTGTCATTACAAAGGAAAGTCACACCTCCGGGACGGTTAAATGGTCACACAGAGGACACATTTTAGACGTGTTTTCAGTTCCACATGTGCGAGGAGAATACGTTTATGAGCCACCTTGCACACATGCAGCATTACCGCTGTACAAGGTGGCTGTAAAACGTACAAATGCCTGGGGGAGGGGGGACAGGTTCCCTTCAATTTCAGTTCTTGTGTCTGCGTGGCTTTTGCAGGACACGATGCCGGCTACACAGCAGGGGAACAGCTGGCGGTGCTGAACCCCACTGACACATTGGCTGGTGTTTTTCTCTGTGCAGCTAGCAGTACCGGGCCCCAACTGGCGGTGTTAGAGCCCAGGGTCAGCAGGAGGAGGAGATGGAGCAGAGTGTAGGCCGAAGCCTGCACTGGCGGCAGCTTTGGGTCTGTTGTGCCTGCGTGGCTGTTGCAGGACACGTTGCCGGCTGCACAGCAGGGGAACAGCTGGCGGTGCTGAACCCCACTGACACATTGGCTGGTGTTTTGCTCTGTGCAGCTAGCAGTACCGGGCCCCAACTGGCGGTGTTGGAGCCCGGGCTCTGCAGGGGGAGCAGAGTGTAGGCCGAAGCCTAATTGAACCAATTTCAAAGGTAACCTTTAACCCCCCCTCAGGTGTTACAAAGTAGAAGAGCCACAGCTTATGCAGCAGTAGTGCTGCACAAGTCAAAGGTTGCTCTTTTAATTTTTCTCCTTGCACACGCTGAATGAAACACGTATAACATTTAGCCCTTTATACAGTCAAACTGTGTTGGAGGCGCGAGTTCCCTTCGTAATGAGACGCAGCACAGATGTCAAGAATCCCACCTTGGTGCTGGGTGCAGCCTCCTGAGCGTTGTTATTTGCTGTACAGGAGTCTGTGCTGTCGTGTTATCCCCTGGCCTAGCGCTGTTAGCGCTGCCCATCTTCTGACATCATTTAATGTCGGCCGGTGCGGTTCGCGATGACCATGAATCCCAGCCCCGCAGTGTCTTAACATTGTTAAAACACTGCGGGTCTGGGATTCATGGCCTGGCGCAGCACATATGTTCGCCTCTCACACTCGGGTCCTTACACCCGCTTCAGACTGTGCGGCGTCAGCTGATCCCTTATCGCATGCCACGGCCATGAAGCCGCACAGTCTGAAGAAGGCGGAAGGAGATGAGGGACAGGCGAACTGATGCACTGCTCATGCCCATCAATCACACCCTCGCAGTCCCAATAAATAAGACACCGAGGGGCGTTGTGTGGGTCAGGGCGGCCGCAGAGGCGCAGGCAGCCAAACAATGATGCCAGAAGACGGGCAGCGCTACCAAGGGGGTTGCAGCGTGTCATTACAAAGGAAAGTCACACCTCCGGGACGGTTAAATGGTCACACAGAGGACACATTTTAGACGTGTTTTCAGTTCCACATGTGCGAGGAGAATACGTTTATGAGCCACCTTGCACACATGCAGCATTACCGCTCTACAAGGTGGCTGTAAAACGTACAAACGCCTGGGGGAGGGGGGACAGGTTCCCTTCAATTTCAGTTCTTGTGTCTGCGTGGCTTTTGCAGGACACGATGCCGGCTACACAGCAGGGGAACAGCTGGCGGTGCTGAACCCCACTGACACATTGGCTGGTGTTTTTCTCTGTGCAGCTAGCAGTACCGGGCCCCAACTGGCGGTGTTAGAGCCCAGGGTCAGCAGGAGGAGGAGATGGAGCAGAGTGTAGGCCGAAGCCTGCACTGGCGGCAGCTTTGGGTCTGTTGTGCCTGCGTGGCTGTTGCAGGACACGTTGCCGGCTGCACAGCAGGGGAACAGCTGGCGGTGCTGAACCCCACTGACACATTGGCTGGTGTTTTGCTCTGTGCAGCTAGCAGTACCGGGCCCCAACTGGCGGTGTTGGAGCCCGGGCTCTGCAGGGGGAGCAGAGTGTAGGCCGAAGCCTAATTGAACCAATTTCAAAGGTAACCTTTAACCCCCCCTCAGGTGTTACAAAGTAGAAGAGCCACAGCATATGCAGCAGTAGTGCTGCACAAGTCAAAGGTTGCTCTTTTAATTTTTCTCCTTGCACACGCTGAATGAAACACGTATAACATTTAGCCCTTTATACAGTCAAACTGTGTTGGAGGCGCGAGTTCCCTTCGTAATGAGACGCAGCACAGATGTCAAGAATCCCACCTTGGTGCTGGGTGCAGCCTCCTGAGCGTTGTTATTTGCTGTACAGGAGTCTGCGCTTTTGTGTTATCCCTTGGCCTTGCGCTGTTAGCGCTGCCCATCCTCTGACATCATGTTATGTCGGCCGTTGCGGTTTGCGATGACCATGAATCCCAGCCCCCCAGTGTCTTAACATTGTTAAAACACTGCGGGTCTGGGATTCATGGCCTGGCGCAGTACATATGTTCGCCTCTCACTTGGGTTCTTACACCCGCTTCAGACTATGCGGCGTCAGCTGATCCCTTATCGCATGCCACGGCCATGAAGACGCACAGTCCGAAGAAGGCGGAAGGAGATGAGGGACAGACGAAGAAATGCACCGTTCATGCCCATCAATCACACCCTCGCAGTCCCAATAAATAAGACACCGAGGGGCGTTGTGTGGGGCAAGGCGGCCGCAGAGGCGCAGGCAGCCAAACAATGATGCCAGAAGACGGGCAGCACTACCAAGGAGCTTGTTGCGTGTCAATACAAAGGAAAATCACACCTGAGGGACGTTTTAATAGTCGCAGAGGACTCATTTTTAGACGTGTTCACTTCAACATGGGCAAGGAGAATAAGTTTCTGAGCCACCTTGCACACATGCAGCATTACTGTCGTACAAGGTGGCTGTAAAACGTAAAAACGCCTGGGGGAGGGGGGACAGGTTTCCTTCAATTTCAGTTCTTGTGTCTGCGTGGCTGTTGCAGGACACGTTGCCGGCTACACAGCAGGGGAACAGCTGGCGGTGCTGAACCCCACTGACACATTGGCTGGTGTTTGACTCTGTGCAGCTAGCACATCTGGGCCCCAACTGGCGGTGTTAGAGCCCAGGGTCAGCAGGAGGAGGAGAGGGAGCAGAGTGTAGGCCGAAGCCTGCACTGGAGCAAGTTGAAAGGGAAACTTTAACCCCCCCCCCCCAGGCGTTTGTAGCTGAAAGAGCCATCGTGTACAGCACTAATGCTGGAAAAGGTAAACTTAGCTCTTTTAATTATGGTCCTTGCACATGCTGAACCTAACACTTATGAAAAGTGTCCCCTCCTACCGTGATACCGTCCGGTAGGTGGAACTGTCCTTTGTGATGTGACGCAGCACAGCCGTCATTCTTACCCCCTTGGCGCCGTGCGCCGCCTCCTCAGCGTTGTTTGAATCAGTCCCGGAGCCTGCGCTGTTAGGTTAGCCCTTGGCCATGCACACATTTTGCGCTGCCCGTCTTCTGACATCATTTGGTGTCAGGCTGGCTGCGCCTGTGCGGCCGCGCTGGCCGAGATCCCGCCTCGTACTGTCTTCTGATTTAATCCCACTGGGGGCCTGAGATCCGTGGCCATGCGCAGTGCATATCCTCGCCTCTCACTCCCCTCCCTACGGCTTCTTCAGACTGTGCGGTGTCACGGCCGTGGCATGCTATTAGGGACCAGCTGACACCGCACAGTTTGAAGAAGCCGTAGGGAGATGAGTGAGAGGTGGAGGTTCAGATATGCACTGCGCATGTCCATGGATCTCAGGCCCCCAGTGGGATTAAATCAGAAGACAGTACGAGGCGGGATCTCGGCCAGCGCGGCCGCACAGGCGCAGCCAGCCTGACACCAAATGATGTCAGAAGACGGGCAGCGCAAAATGTGTGCATGGCCAAGGGCTAACCTAACAGCGCAGGCTCCGGGACTGATTCAAACAACGCTGAGGAGGCGGCGCACGGCGCCAAGGGGGTAAGAATAACGGCTGTGCTGCGTCACATCACAAAGGAAAGTTCCACCAACCGTACGGTATCACGGTAGGAGGGGACACTTTTCATAAGTGTTAGGTTCAGCATGTGCAAGGAGCACCACGAAAAGAGGCACTTTTTCCCTTTGCATCATTACTGCTGCACAAGGTGGCTCCTTTAGTAACAAACGCCTGGGGGGGGGGGGACAGGTTCCCTTAAATTTAACTTGTTGTGCCTGCGTGGCGGTCGCAGTAAACGTTGCCGTATACACAGCAGGGGAACAGCTGGCGGTGCTGAACCCCACTAACACATTGGCGACGTGTTTGGCTCTGTGCGGACAGCTTCTGGATGGCAACTAGCGGTGTTGGAGCCCAGGGACAGGAGGTGGAGGAGATAGGAGGGATTGCCACACACACAGCAGGGGAACAGCTGACGTTACTGAACCCCAATAACAGAGGAGGGACTGTTGGGACTGTGCGTACAGCACTACCAGGCAACAACTAGCGGTGTTGGAGCCCAGGGACAGGAGGTGGAGGTGGAGGAGGTAGGAGGGATTGCCACACACACAGCAGGGGAACAGCTGACGTTACTGAACCCCAATAACAGAGGAGGGACTGTTGGGACTGTGCGTACAGCACTACCAGGCAACAACTAGCGGTGTTGGAGCCCAGGGACAGGAGGGGGAGGTGGAGGAGGTAGGAGGGATTGCCACACACACAGCAGGGGAACAGCTGACGTTACTGAACCCCAATAACAGAGGAGGGACTGTTGGGACTGTGCGTACAGCACTACCAGGCAACAACTAGCGGTGTTGGAGCCCAGGGACAGGAGGGGGAGGTGGAGGTGGAGGAGGTAGGAGGGATTGCCACACACACAGCAGGGGAACAGCTGACATTACTGAACCCCAATAACAGAGGAGGGACTGTTGGGACTGTGCGTACAGCACTACCAGGCAACAACTAGCGGTGTTGGAGCCCAGGGACAGGAGGGGGAGGTGGAGGAGGTAGGAGGGATTGCCACACACACAGCAGGGGAACAGCTGACGTTACTGAACCCCAATAACAGAGGAGGGACTGTTGGGACTGTGCGTACAGCACTACCAGGCAACAACTAGCGGTGTTGGAGCCCAGGGACAGGAGGGGGAGGTGGAGGAGGTAGGAGGGATTGCCACACACACAGCAGGGGAACAGCTGACGTTACTGAACCCCAATAACAGAGGAGGGACTGTTGGGACTGTGCGTACAGCACTACCAGGCAACAACTAGCGGTATTGGAGCCCAGGGACAGGAGGGGGAGGTGGAGGAGATAGGAGGGATTGCCACACACACAGCAGGGGAACAGCTGACGTTACTGAACCCCAATAACAGAGGAGGGACTGTTGGGACTGTGCGTACAGCACTACCAGGCAACAACTAGCGGTGTTGGAGCCCAGGGACAGGAGGGGGAGGTAGAGGTGGAGGAGGTAGGAGGGATTGCCACACACACAGCAGGGGAACAGCTGACGTTACTGAACCCCAATAACAGAGGAGGGACTGTTGGGACTGTGCGTACAGCACTACCAGGCAACAACTAGCGGTGTTGGAGCCCAGGGACAGGAGGGGGAGGTGGAGGAGGTAGGAGGGATTGCCACACACACAGCAGGGGAACAGCTGACGTTACTGAACCCCAATAACAGAGGAGGGACTGTTGGGACTGTGCGTACAGCACTACCAGGCAACAACTAGCGGTGTTGGAGCCCAGGGACAGGAGGGGGAGGGGGAGGTGGAGGAGGTAGGAGGGATTGCCACACACACAGCAGGGGAACAGCTGACGTTACTGAACCCCAATAACAGAGGAGGGACTGTTGGGACTGTGCGTACAGCACTACCAGGCAACAACTAGCGGTGTTGGAGCCCAGGGACAGGAGAGGGAGGTGGAGGAGGTAGGAGGGATTGCCACACACACAGCAGGGGAACAGCTGACGTTACTGAACCCCAATAACAGAGGAGGGACTGTTGGGACTGTGCGTACAGCACTACCAGGCAACAACTAGCGGTGTTGGAGCCCAGGGACAGGAGGGGGAGGTGGAGGAGGTAGGAGGGATTGCCACACACACAGCAGGGGAACAGCTGACGTTACTGAACCCCAATAACAGAGGAGGGACTGTTGGGACTGTGCGTACAGCACTACCAGGCAACAACTAGCGGTGTTGGAGCCCAGGGACAGGAGGTGGAGGTGGAGGAGGTAGGAGGGATTGCCACACACACAGCAGGGGAACAGCTGACGTTACTGAACCCCAATAACAGAGGAGGGACTGTTGGGACTGTGCGTACAGCACTACCAGGCAACAACTAGCGGTGTTGGAGCCCAGGGACAGGAGGGGGAGGTGGAGGAGGTAGGAGGGATTGCCACACACACAGCAGGGGAACAGCTGACGTTACTGAACCCCAATAACAGAGGAGGGACTGTTGGGACTGTGCGTACAGCACTACTAGGCAACAACTAGCGGTGTTGGAGCCCAGGGACAGGAGGGGGAGGTGGTGGAAGAGGTAGGAGGGATTGCCACACACACAGCAGGGGAACAGCTGATGTTACTGAACCCCAATAACAGAGGAGGGACTGTTGGGACTGTGCGTACAGCACTACCAGGCAACAACTAGCGGTGTTGGAGCCCAGGGACAGGAGGGGGAGGTGGAGGTGGAGGAGATAGGAGGGATTGCCACACACACAGCAGGGGAACAGCTGACGTTACTGAACCCCAATAACAGAGGAGGGACTGTTGGGACTGTGCGTACAGCACTACCAGGCAACAACTAGCGGTGTTGGAGCCCAGGGACAGGAGGAGAAGCAGAGGAACACAATGTAGGCCGAAGCCTGATTGGAGAAAGTCGAAAGGGAACCTTTAACCCCCCCCCCAAGGCGTTTGTAGCTGAAAGAGCCAGCTTGTGCAGCAAAAAAGATGCAAAAGGAAAAGGTGGCTCTTTTCATGATGCTCCTTGCAAACACAGAACTAAACACTTATAAAATGTGTCCCCTGATACCGTGAGACCGTCCCGGAGGTGGGACTTTCCTTCGTAATATGACGCAGCACAGCCGTCATTCCTACCTCCTTGGCGCCGTTCCCCGGCTCCTCAGCGTTGTTTGATTCCGTCCCGGAGCCTGCGCTGTTATGTTATCCCTTGGCCAGGCACACTTAGCGCTGCCCATCTTCTGACATCATTTGGTGTCAGGCTGGCTGCGCCTGTGCGGCCGCGCTGGCCGAGAGCCCGCCTCGCAGTGTCGTCTAATGTAATCCCACCACGGGCCTGGGATCCGTGGCCATGCGCAGTGCATATCCTCGCCTCTCACTCCCCTCCCTACGGCTTCTTAAGACTGTGCGGTGTCACGGCCGTGGCATGCTATTAGGGACCAGCTGACACCGCACAGTCTGAAGAAGCCGTAGGGAGATGAGTGAGAGGTGGAGGTTCAGATATGCACTGCGCATGTCCATGGATCTCAGGCCCCCAGTGGGATTAAATCAGAAGACACTGCGAGGCGGGCTCTCGGCCAGCGCGGCCGCACAGGCGCAGCCATCCTGACACCAA
This sequence comes from Ranitomeya variabilis, assembly GCF_051348905.1. Classification (NCBI taxonomy): domain Eukaryota; kingdom Metazoa; phylum Chordata; class Amphibia; order Anura; family Dendrobatidae; genus Ranitomeya; species Ranitomeya variabilis. The sequence goes on from NC_135232.1 coordinate 504,776,176, forward strand.
ATGATGTCAGAAGACGGGCAGCGCTAAGTGTGCCTGGCCAAGGGATAACATAACAGCGCAGGCTCCGGGACGGAATCAAACAACGCTGAGAAGCCGGGGCACGGCGCCAAGGGGGTAGGAATGACGGCTGTGCTGCGTCATATTACGAAGGAAAGTCCCACCTCCGGGACGGTCTCACGGTATCAGGGGACACATTTTATAAGTGTTAAGTTCTGCGTGTGCAAGGAGCTAAACAAAAATAGCTACCTTTTCCTTGTGCAGCATTACTGCTGTACAAGGTGGCTCTTTCAGTAACAAACGCCTTGGGGGGGGGGGACAGGTTCCCTTACATTTCAGTTGTGTCAGCGTGGCGGTCGCAGGACACATTGCCGGCTACACAGCTGGGGATCAGCTGACGTTACTGAAACCCAATAACACTGGGTCGTATGTTTTGACTGTGCAGACGGCACTTCTGAGCCTCAACTGGCGGTGTTGGAGCCCAGGAATTTAAGTTCAGGTGGTAGAAAGATGAACACAACAGGAGACCTGGATACTGTAGACAGTCACCTAATTATTTAATCAGGAAGAGGAGTGGCAAATTCCTGCGAGATCCAGGCCTTGTTCATTTTCAGGAAAGTAAGCCGGTCAACGTTATCGGAGGATAGTCGCATGTGACGGTCAGTTAGTACACCACCTGCAGCACTAAAGACACGTTCCGATAATACACTGGCCGCAGGGCAAGACAGCACCTCCAATGCATACTGGCTTAGCTCTGGCCATGTATCCAGCTTTGAGACCCAAAACTTGAAAGGGGAAGAGCCGTCTGGGAGTACAGCAAGAGGGCAAGACATGTAGTCTGTCACCATCTGACGGAACCGTTGCCTCCTGCTGACTGGAGCCGTCTGTGATGGTGTAGACTTTTGTGGCGGGCACAGAAAACTGTGCCACAGTTGGGCCATACTGGTCTTGCCTTGGGCAGAGGCACTGCTTCTGCTCCCTCTTTGTGCAGAGCCTCCACCACTGCCTGGACGCACTGAGCTGCTTTGGAATGCACTAGCAGCACTTCTCTCAGTTGGAATGGAGAAGATGATGGAATTCACCAGTGTGTCTTGGTACTCCCGCATTTTTCGCTCCCGGTTCAACGGTGTGATGAGGCTTTCTACGTTGTCCCGGTAGCGAGGATCGAGGAGGGTGAACACCCAATAATCAGACATGTTGAGAATGTGGGCGATGCGGCGGTCGTTTCTCAGGCACTGCAGCATGTAATCCACCATGTGCTGCAGACTGCCAACTGCCCAAGAAACGCTGTCCCCTGCTGGAGGCGTGATCTCTGCCCGCTCGTCATCACCCCACCCTCGCTGTACACACTGAGTACTGGACAATTGTGTAACTCCCTCCTCTGGACGGATGTCTTCCTCCTCCATTGACTCCTCCTCATCCTCCTCACAAACTGTCCCCTGCCTACGCGTTTGTGAGGAACCACGTGGCGCTGACTGTCCAGAAGATGATGGAAATGCTGAATCCTCATCCTCCACCTCTTCCACAACATCATCTCTTAGCGCTTGCAGTGATTTTTCAAGCAGGCAGATAAGGGGGACAGTCATGCTGACTAGTGCATCATCTGCACTCGCCATCCGCGTGGAATAATCGAAGGGACGCAAAACCTGGCAGACATCATTCATAGTGGCCCACTCTGTGGTTGTGAAGTCTGTACGGCGCTGAGTGCGACTTCTTTGCGCCTGAAGCAGCTGGTACTCCATTACAGCTTGCTGCTGCTCACACAACCGCTCCAACATATGTAACGTAGAATTCCACCTGGTAGGTAGGTCACATATGATGCGATGTTCCGGCAGGCGGTGTCGGCGCTGCAGAGCCGCAATGCGCGCTTTTGCCGTACTGGAACGCCGCAAGTGAGCACACTCTAGGCGGACCTTGTGCAGCAGTGCATCAAGATCCGGATAGTCCCTCAGAAAACTCTGCACGACCAAATTGAGCACATGTGCCAGACATGGGATGTGAGTGAGGTTGCCGAGGCCCAGAGCTGCCACCAGATTTCGGCCATTATCACACACTACCATGCCTGGCTGGAGATTCGCTGGCACAAACCACACATCGCTCTCCTGCTTGATGGCATTCCAGAGCTCCTGCGCTGTGTGGCTTCGATTCCCCAAATAAATTAATTTCAAGACGGCCTGTTGACGTTTGGCCACGGCTGTGCTCATGTCGGTCGTAACAGGTACACGTTCATCACGGGTCCATGTGGAGGTGGACTGTGACGGCTCCTGCAGCGATGATTCTGAGGAACTGGTGTAGGAGGAGGAGTCAATGCGTACAGAATGGATTCCTGCAATCCTTGGAGTGGGCAGGACACGTCCTGCGCCACTCGCACGGTCTGTACCCGGCTCAACAACATTAACCCAATGGGCAGTGAGGGAAAGGTATCGCCCCTGTCCATGTTGACTGGTCCACGCATCGGTGGTGAGGTGGACCTTGCTAATGACGGCGTTCAGTAGCGCGTGTTTTATGTGTCCCTCCACATGCTTGTGCAGGGCAGGGACGGCTTGCCTGCTGAAGTAAAAGCGGCTGGGCACATTGTACTGTGGGACTGCCAATGACATCAAGTCACGGAAGCTGTCAGTCTCCACCAGCCTGAATGACAGCATTTCCAGTGACAGAAGTTTGGCAATGCCTGCAGTCAGAGCCTGTGCTCGTGGGTGGTTTGACGAGAAAGGCCGCCTTTTCTCCCATGCCTGTACTACCGATGGCTGTAGACTGGGCTGGGAGTGTGTGGATGACTGGGAAAGTGGTGCTGCGGGTGGAATTACAGCGGGTCTCTGGACAACAGGGCCAGAGGTTCTTCCACGGCGATCCTGGGAGGAAGCCGAACCAGCTGCGTGTGAGCTGGAGGAAGAGGCAACACGAGCTGAAGAGGTGGTAGCTGCCGCTGTTGGTTGGCCTAGCTCTTCAGTGTGTTTTTCTAACTCCGCCGCGTGCCTGGTGCGCACATGTTTCCACATGTTGGAGGTATTGAGGTTGCTGACATTTTTCCCTCTTTTGACTTTGTGATGACACACCTTGCATTTGACATAGCAAATGTCATCTGCAACTGTGTCAAAAAAGGACCAGGCACTGCAAGTCTTGGTAGTGCCCTTTTTGGCTTTTGGAAGAGACATGCTCCTAACGGGTGCCAAAGCGGAGGCTGCAGGATCCGCAGTCTTCCCCCTCCCTCTCCCTCTTTGGGCCGTACGGGGAATCTCTTCCTCAGAGCTGCTCCCACCACCTTCCTGTCCCTCACGCCAAGATGGGTCAAGGACCTCATCATCTACACTACCCTCTGCCCCCAACTGCTCCTCCTGGGTAGTCTCAGCAGCAGAGCACGCACCAGTAAGTGGCACCTGAGTGTCATCATCAGCTGATGCGGCCTGCGATGTGGTGACCGGAGCCACTGGCCCACCCGCCTCTTCAGAGGAAGAGAGAAAAAGCTGTTGGGCATCAATGCACCCTGCCTCTTCTTCCATTTCTCCAATGCTGCTTGGCTGGCCCCCTGTTTCCAAGCCAAGAGATTCAGAGAACAGAAGTAGAGACGGCTCCTGTCCTGGGCTCTCTGTCTGCCTGGGCAATTTGGCAGGTGGTGAAGAGACAGATGGCTGCTCTCCAGTGCTCTGTGTCTGAGAGGATGTGGCACTAATTGAAGTTGATGCATTAGCTGCCATCCATCCGACAACGGCTTCAATTTGTTCTTCACGCAGCAGCGGTGTACGGCGCTCTGCCACAAAGCTGCGCATGAATGACTGTTCCCTGGTGAAAGTGGGTGCTGATGAGTCACCGGTGCCCGCAGCAGGCACAGAATCCCCACGTCCCCTCCCTGCTCCGCGCCCACGACCACGTGCCTTACTCACTGCCTTCTTCATCTTGGTTGACTGATAAAGATAAGCAGAAAAGTACTAAGGGCTTTGTGTGCTTATTCCTGAACAACTCCTCCTAACAGGTATAAGAAACACTAATTTTCTAAAGTGTGGACTAGACTTTAATATGAGCTAATGTGGCCTACACAAATGTAAAGTGGTGTCACTGGTGTGTTTGGTGAACTATATTATTTATTTATTTTTTGGGGGCTGAACTGACAACAGATAGAGCTGCAGTCACACGGAGACCGTGCAGACAGCCGTAAACGGCGCTGCAAGGCCCAAAAACCCTCCTCTACGTTATCCTATGTAGTGTTTTTCCACAAATTAGCTGGAGATGGGTGGAAAGACACTAATAGGAATTTTTTGAAAAAATGTGCAGCAGCCTGCACTACTTAAAACAAAATGAAAATTGATTTTGCGGTATGACGCAGTGAACAACCCTGAGCTGGAGACAACCAGGCTATGGCTGCTCACAGACTACAGGGCGAGCTGCAGTCACACGGAGACCGTGCAGACAGCCGTAAACGGCGCTGCAAGGCCCAAAAACCCTCCTCTACGTTATCCTATGTAGTGTTTTTCCACAAATTAGCTGGAGACGGGTGGAAAGACACTAATAGGATTTTTTGTTAAAAATTAGCAGCAGACTACACTACTTGGAAAAAAAAAAAAAAAAGAACAGTATGAGGCAATGAACCACCCTCCCTGAACTGAATACAACCAGCTATGGATGGCCTATGTGGCTGCACTCAGACTAGAGAGTGGGCTGCACTCACACACACACACACACAGACCTTGCACATCGCTGTGAAAACAGCGCTACAAGGCAAAAGCAAGGTGAATAGTAGGTGAACACAGCGGTTGCTAAATTAGCCTTTGGAAAGCACAAAGAAGCAAATCGCTATCTCTAAACTGGCCCTCAGTCAGCAAACAGCGTCCTGTCACTAACTGAATTCACAGCAGAGTGATCGCAAAATGGCGCCAGCGACTTTTAAACTGCATCATGACATCATTTCAGCAGCCAAACACAGCCATGCCAGTAGTTTCATGCCCTCCATGCTGAACAGGATGTGCCCACACTTGAAATCATTCTCATTGGCTGAATTTGTGCATTTTGAATCTGGGAACTTCCGATTCCGGTATCCGATACGCGGCAAGTATCGGAATCCCGGTATCGGAATTCCGATACCGCAAGTATCGGCCGATACCCGATACTTGTGGTATCGGAATGCTCAACACTATAGCTTGTGCTTTTTGAGTAGTGATTCCGGTCTGGAGTGGTGGTCTTGTTGGAGGAATATCGTATCTGGTGGTGTATTATCCTTTGTCTTATTCCTCCTTCCTATATTTGTATTTGTTTTGCCCTGTGCACATTATAGTGTATTCCTGTATGTCTGCGGCATGGTGCGTTTTTCAGTTTTCCCTATCTGTGCTTTCTGTGGGGATTGGTGTGTGGTCTCTTCACTGGGTGGTGGGTGGTGGTCTCAGCTTAGGGCTGAAACAGGAGACAGGGTCAGGCCTGGCAGCCCAGACATGCACACCTTTAGTGTAACTTCTGGGAAAGGGACAGACATTGTTTCCCTAGCCTAAGGGAAATCGCAGGGGCCCGGGTAATCAGCCTTAGTCTACCCAGTACTCCCGTGACATTATAATCAACCCAAAAGAAAAAAAATAATATATATTTTTTTGTATGTCATGGATCCCATGACTTCCATAAACCGCCAGTTGAGAGCGCTGTTCTGACAGGTCACTGAATTGAAGGGGGCAGTTCAGCAACAGGGTCTTATATCTAATGTGCAAGTGGAAACTGCAGGTAGAGTTGCAGAGCCAAAAATCCCTTTACCTGAGAGGTTTGCTGGGGAACGCAGTAAATTTGTTGTTTTCCGTGAAGCTTGCAAATTGTATTTTCGTATGCGCCCGCTTTCCTCAGGTAATGAGGCTCAGCGTGTGGGCTTGGTTTTGTCATTACTGAACGGAGACCCCCAAGCATGGGCGTTTTCATTACCTTTTGATTCAGCTGCATTTAACTCAGTAGAGTTTTTTTTCTGCTCTTGGACTCATTTATGATGATCCTGACAGATTGGCTCTAGCAGAATCTAAAATACGTGCTCTCTGCCAGGGGGAGCGAATGGCGGAAGATTACTGTTCTGAATTTCACTGCTGGGTGGTGGTCACACAATGGAATGACCCGGCGCTGCGGAGTCAGTTTGTATGTGGGGTTTCGAGAAGGGTTAAACAAGCCCTTCTGATGTATGAGACTCCTGCTTCTCTAGAGTTTGCCATGAGTCTTGTTGTCCGCATTGATCGCCGTTTGCGTCAGGGGGCGCTAGAGACGCCGCCTATGGGGGAGGTTGTAGGTGCATGTGAGGTTGCTGCAGGTGAGCCCACGGAGTCTATGCAAATCGCAGGGGTGTCGCGTCATCAAGCCCCCTCGCTCAGGAAGCAGGGACTCTGTTTTTGCTGTGGTAAAAAGGGGCATTATGTAAATGCTTGTCCTCTGTTTTCTAAAGAAATGCGCAACGGCGGAAAACTGCTAAGCTTAGAGGGAGTGGAGGAGGCCAATCTGAGCTTATGCATATCCTCCATGGTGGTCATGGAGAGCTGCCAATCACTGTTTTTGTGGATAGTGGTTCAGCCACTAATCTCATTGATGAGGAGTTTGCGCGCACGGCCGGGTTCACGGTCGAAAAATTGCCTCATCCTATCCGGGTGGTCACCATCAATGCTACCCCTCTCCCACCGGGGGAGATTACTGAGTTTGTGGCTATGGTTAAACTTCACATTGGGGTCCTACATTCTGAGCAGGTTTCATGTAGGGTCCTCAGTAATCTTCCTGCACAAATGGTTCTGGGTTTTCCATGGTTATCTATGCACAACCCAGTTATTGACTGGAAAACTCAGGACATAATTCAGTGGAGCGGATTTTGCCAGGAGAATTGCCTGGCCACATGTGTGTCCGCTGTGACTCCAAGCATTCCTGAGTCACTGCTTGATTTTGCGGATGTGTTCTCAGAGAAGGGTTGCTCAGAATTGCCACCACATCGCCCCTATGACTGTACTATTAGGTTTAAACCAGGGGCTAAATTGCCAAAAGCAAGGATGTTCAACATCTCTGGTCCTGAGAGGCAAGCTTTAAAAGATTACATTGCTGAGAGTTTGAGCAAAGGGCACATTAGGCCTTCGTCCTCGCCGGTGGCAGCGTGGTTCTTCTTCATTAAAAAGGAAGATGGCGGACTACGCCCGTGTCTGGATTTCAGGGAGTTAAACCAGATTACGGTTCGTGATCCATACCCTATGCCACTGATACCTGATTTGTTCAACCAGGTGGCTGGTGCTAAGTGGTTTTCCAAGCTTGACCTCAGTGGGGCTTACAACGTCATAAGAGTCCATGAAGGTGATGAGTGGAAGACGGCTTTTAATACTCCTGAGGGTCATTTTGAAAATTTGGTGATGCCATTTGGGTTGACAAACGCGCCTGCAGTTTTTCAACATTTCATAAATGATGTATTCTCGCATGTTCTGGGGAAATTCGTTATTGTGTACCTAGATGACCTTCTCATTTATTCATGCGACCGTGATTCTCATTTAGAGCATGTGAGGCAGGTGTTAAAGCTTCTCAGGGAAAATAAGCTCTATGCAAAACTTGAGAAATGTGTATTTTCGGTTCAGGAGTTGCCTTTCTTGGGTTATATTGTGTCTGCTTCAGGGTTTAAAATGGACGCCGCTAAGGTGCAAGCGGTGCTGCATTGGGAACGGCCTGATAACCTAAAAGCACTCCAGCGGTTTCTTGGGTTTTCCAACTATTATAGGAAGTCTATCAAAGATTTTTCTACCATTGCTAAACCGCTTACTGACATGACGAAAAAGGGTACCAATTTCTCTGCCTGGCCTCAGGTGTTGTGAATTCCGCTCTTGGGCTCCCTCCGGTGGTTGTAAGTGGCATTTTTGTGAATTCTGTTCTTAGGCTCCCTCCTGTGGTTTTGAGTGGTATGGCTGCTTCTGGGATTTAGCATCAGCAGCTGTTTTCACTGATCGTCTTTCTGGCTCGGCTATATTAGTCTGGCCTTTTCTCTCATTCAATGCCAGTTGTCAATTGTTCCAGCCTGGAGTCACGGCTCTTTGGATTTCCCTGACACTCTGACCAGTTCAGCAAAGCTAAGTCCTTGCTTGTCCTTTTGCAGTTCACTTGTTGTGGACTTTGTTGTTCAGCACTTTCTATGTTTTGCTCATTTGTCCAGCTTATCAGTATGAACCTATTCCGCTAAGCTGGAAGCTCTGGGCAGCAGAGTTTGCCCTCCACACCTTTAGTCAGGTGTGGAGATTTTTGCATTTCTCTGCGGTGGACTTTTTCTAGTTTTTATTACTGACCGCACAGTGTTCTGTCCTGTACTAATTCTATCTAGCTAGAAGTGGCCTCCTTTGCTAAATCTTTTTTCATACTACGTATGTCATTTCCTTCTCCTCTCACAGTCATTATTTGTGGGGGGCTGTCCTATCCTTTGGGGACTTTCTCTGAGGCAAGATAGCTTTCCTGTTTCTACCTTTAGGGGTAGCTAGTTCTCCGGCTGTGACGAGGTGTCCAGGGAGTGACAGGAACATCCCACGGCTACTGCTAGTGTCTGTGTTAAGATCAGGAACTGCGGTCTGTATAGTTACCACCTGCTCAGAGCTAGTCGCATGTCGCTCCTACATCACCAGACCATAACACTCAGGCTGCTGTGCGCGCATTTGAATTTCTGAAGAACAGTTTTGCTGCGGCCCCCATTCTGGTGCAACCGGATGTATCAAAACCATTTACCGTGGAAGTCGATGCGTCTGAGGTTGGAGTGGGGGCGGTGCTGTCACATGGCTCATCCTTGGGCAAGTTGCATCCTTGCGCATACTTTTCCAAGAAGCTGTCGTCTGCCGAACGTAATTACGATATCGGCAACAGGGAGTTGTTGGCTATCAAGTTGGCTTTTGAGGAAGGGCGACACTTTTTGGAGGGGTCGGTCCATCAGGTTACAGTTATCACCGACCATAAAAATCTGCTATATTTGGAGTCAGCCAAGCGTCTGTCCCCCAGGCAGGCTCACTGGGCATTGTTTTTCACGCGGTTCAACTTTTTTGTTACGTACCGACCTGGGTCTAAGAACACTAAGGCGGATGCTTTGTCCAGGTGTTTTCCGGGGGGAGAACCTCGGGAAGATCCAGGACCCATCCTCCAAAAGGGTGTAGTGGTCTCGGCTCTCACGACCGAGGTTGAGGCTGAGATTACCGAGGCTCAGGTAGAGGTACCACCAGAGTTTCCCATTAACAAATCGTTTGTACCACTTCATCTTTGCCTAAAGGTGTTGGGTGAGCATCATGATGCTGTCCTGGCTGGCCATCCAGGGGTTAGGGGTACCTTGGAGTTGGTGTCACGTGGGTTTTGGTGGCCCAAAATCCGACCGGACGTGGTCTCATATGTATCAGCATGTACCACGTGCCCTAGGGCTAAGACGTCCCGCTCTCGTCCTGCTGGCACACTACATCCTCTCGGGGTACCCAGTAGGCCATGGACGGAGATTTCCATGGATTTTATCACAGATTTGCCCTCCTCTGCTGGGAACACGGTCATTCTGGTGGTTGATCGGTTCTCAAAGATGTCGCACTTTGTGTCTTTGCCTTCGTTGCAAAAATCTAAGACTCTGGCTCAGGTTTTTGTGCAGGAGGTGGTCAGACTTCATGGGGTCCTGTCTGACATCGTGTCTGATAGGGGTACTCAGTTTGTGGCAAAATTTTGGAAAGCTTTTTGCTCACGGCTGGGGATCAAGTTGTCGCATTCTTCTGCGTTTCATCCTCAGTCAAATGGTCAGACCGAACGTATGAACCAGAATTTGGAGCAGTACTTACGCTGTTTTGTTTTTGACAATCAGGAGGAGTGGTCGACGTTCCTTCCTTTGGCTGAGTTTGCTATAAATAATCACCTTCAGGAATCGTCTGGGGAGTCCCCGTTCTTTTGTGTTTACGGGCTCCATCCTCAGTTTTGTACTCTGCGTCAGGGGTCTCTACTGGCGTCCCGGAGGAGGACCAGTTAGGAGCACAACTGTCATCCGTTTGGAGGAGAGTGAAACAGCACTTGCTAAGCGTAGGTGCAAGGTACAAACGAGTGGCTGACAGTAAACGTGTGACAGGTCCGGACCTGAGTGTGGGTGACTGGGTGTGGTTGTCCACAAAAAACATAAAACTCAAGATTCCATTCTTGAAATTGGGTCCAAGGTTTATTGGTCCATTTAGGGTTGCCGCCATCATTAACCCAGTAGCCTACCGCTTGGCGCTCCCTACGGTATATAAAATACACAACGTGTTCCACAGATCTTTATTAAAAAAGGTGGTGGGTTCTGTGTACACGGCGCCTATGCCACCTCCAGTTTTGGTGGATGGCAATTTGGAGTTTGAAGTCTCCAAGGTGGTTGACTCTCGTGTAGTGCACCGCACATTACAGTGCCTGGTACACTGGCGTGGTTATGGGTCGGAAGAGAGGTCCTGGGTACCTGCCTCGGACATACATGCGGACCGGCTGGTCAGTATGTTTCACCGCCGCCATCCGGACAAGCCGGGTCCTATAAGTCGTGAGGGCCCTGGGGTCCCTCGTAGAAGGCGGGGTACTGTCATGTCAGACGCTGTTCACACTAGGGCGTCCGACAGACAGCAGTAATTCCACTTATGTCCATTACACGCTCAGTGGCGTCGGCTAGATTTTATCCAGCTTGCTCGGGGTTAATCTAGCTGGTAATCAGGTTGGAGGTTGGGTCACGCCCACGGCCTTTAAAAAGTCGCGCTGGACTTTGGGCGTCGCCGATTATAGCTTGTGCTTTTTGCCTAGTGATTCCGGTCTGGAGTGGTGGTCTTGTTTGGGGAATATCGTATCTGGTGGTGTATTATCCTTTGTCTTATTCCTCCTTCCTATATTTGTATTTGTTTTGCCCTGTGCACATTATAGTGTATTCCTGTATGTCTGTGGCGTGGTGCGTTTTTCAGTTTTCCCTGTCTGTGCTTTCTGTGGGGATTGGTGTGTGGTCTCTTCACTGGGTGGCGGGTGGTGGTCTCAGCTTAGGGCTGAAACAGGAGACAGGGTCAGGCCTGGCGGCCCAGACATGCACACCTTTAGTGTAACTTCTGGGAAAGGGACAGACAGGGTTTCCCTAGCCTAAGGGAAATCGCAGGGGCCCGGGTAACCAGCCTTAGTCTACCCTGTACTCCCGTGACAATTGCCTAACCTGCAGCAACTCTCCGGTGGTCCATCAAAGCATCCTAAGTGACATAGAGGAGCTCATAGAATTAGAAGCCATAAAGCCATAATCCCGGTACCCCTTTCAAAGCACTTCCATGGCCTCTACTCCAGTCTGTTTTCTATAAAAAAGCAAAAACCAGGAGGAGAGTATCGGACCATACTAAATTAAAAACCACTGAACCAGTGGGTATCCTACAAGCATTTCAAAATGGAAACCCTCAAATCTGTCATACCGCTAATATGGAAAGACTCGGTAATGTGTACACTAGATCTCAAAAGTGCATATTAACATGTGCCCATCCATCCCTCACATCAGAAGAACCTCAGGTTCGCAGACCGAGGGAGGATACTTCACTTCCAATTTCAATGCCTACCATTCGGGCTTTCTTTCGCACCGCGAATCATCGCAAAGCTCATGGCAGAGGTGATGGCCTTCATACGAACAGCAGATAATGACGCCATGCACATCGGGGGAAGACTTCAACACTTCCTGGAAGGATGGCAGAACATTACCCAGAACCATTGGATACTCTGGACAATTGCTTACGGATACAGAGTAAAGCTTACCCAGATACCCCCTCCCCCAGAAGATATTGCTTAACCCGCAGCAACTGCCATATGTGGGGTCGGGAAGGAATTTTTTTCCCCATGATGGAGCTTACTCTTACCACATGGGTTTTTTTTGCCTTCCCCTGGATCAACATGTTAGGGCATGCTAGGCTATGGGTTGAACTAGATGGACTTAAAGTCTTCCTTCAACCTTAATAACTATGTAACTCTCCGGTGGTCCATCAAAGACTCCACAAAGCTCATGGCAGAGGTGATGGCCTTCCTACGAACAAAAGACATTTTTATAGTTCCATAATTGGACGACCTGTTGTTGGTGGCAGACTCTACAACAGATGGAACAATGTCTAAAAGAGACTGTCGCTTCTAGAAAGGCTGGGATGGGTGATAAATAGTGATGAGCGAATATACTCTTTGCTCGAAATTTCTCGAGCATGCTCGGGGTTCCTCTGAGTACTTTTTAGTGCTCGGAGATTTAGTTTTTCTTGCCACAGCTGAATGATTTACATCTGTTAGCCAGCATAAGTACATGTGGGGATTCCCTAGCAACCAGGCAACCCCCACATGTACTTATGCTGGCTAACAGATGTAAATCATTCAGCTGCGGCAAGAAAAACAATCTCCGAGCACTAAAAAATACTCTGAGGACCCCCGAGCATGCTTGAGAAATCTCGAGTAACAAGTATATTCGCTCATCACTAGTGATAAACCTAAAAAAGTCAAGTCTCGAGCCAGAAAGGAGAGACATTCTTGGGGGTCCTTCTACACTCAGAAAAAGAGCATTCATTCCTTCCATCCCACAAACAACTAGCAGTCAGACAAGAAGCTCAGACGTTACAAAAACAAGAGTGCACCACTATCAGAAAGGCCATGAGAGTTCTAGGCCTGATGACTTCATGCATCTCTAGGATACAGTGGAGCCATTTTCACTCAAAGATATTACAATGAGAAATCCTTTTGAAATGGGACGGAAGAGAAGCTTTGTTGGACAACAAACTGACAATAACCAAAGAAGTAAGACTTTCCCTGTCATGGTGGATCAACATATCAAGTCTACCGCAGGGTAAACCCTGTAGTTATAAACATAACTACAGATGCAAGCCTCACTGGTTGGGGGACTCACGTAGACGGACGCTACCTTCAGGGAACATGGCCCACATGGGTGCGCAGCAACTCATCAAACGTCAGAGAGATCAGAGCAGTTTGGGAGGCGCTGAGCAGATGTCAGACAGCTCAACAACCTTCATGTCAGAGTATTCTCCGACAATTCAACTGCAGTATTCTTCCTGCTACATCAGGGAGGTCCGAGGCACCGTTATCTACAAGACTTAACAGAGACAATTGTCTCCTGGGCAGAGCTCAACGTAAGATCCTTAATGGCGGTACATCTGAGAGGCGAAAAGAACCAAGTGGCGGATTTTCTCAGTAGGAATAAAATACAGCCCACAGAGTGGACTTTAAATCAAGAGGTCTTTACACAACTTACCGATGTCTGGGGTTTCCCAGAGATAGACTTGTTTGCTTCAAGAAGAAACTCAAAAACAAAACACTTCTCGTTGAATCCAGGAGACAACCCGACGGCATTAGATGCCTTAGCACAGGACTAGAATATGGAACTGACATACGCCTTCCCTCCACTGCCCTTAATACCAAGAGTTCTGCGGAAGATCCAAGAGTGTCAGACAACAGTTATGCTAATAGTGCTGTACTGGTCCAAAAGGAGCTGGGCCCGGTACTGAGACAGATGGCATTAGAAGAACCAATTCTCCTACCTTTACAATGAAACCTCCTGACGCAGGGCCCTCTTGATCATCAGAATCTAGAGTTCCTACAGCTTTCAGCCTGGATCCTGAGGAGATCATGAAATTGAGAGGCCTGTTGGAGTCGGTCATATCTACCTTGCAAAAAAGTAGAAAGCCTGTCACCTCAGCCATATATCTTAAAGTCTGGAAGAAATTTTGCTCACATTGTGCAAGCCTAATACCCCTTAAACGGGAACCTAATATTCCTCAGGTTCTAGACTTTCTTCAGTCTGGCTTCGACAAAGGTCTAAAACACAGTACACTAAAAATGCAAATTTCAGCTCTGGGGTCTTTTTTTGATTACCCTCTGGCAGAACACCCCTGGGTGGTAAGATTCATTAGAGCCACTCAACGTATTAGACCTACAATACGTAGTTCTGTCCCTCCTTGGGACCTAAATTTAGTCTTGAATGATTTACAGTAAAATCCTTATGAACCTCTAGACCAAGCAGATCTCAGATCAGTAACACTCAGTGTTTATTCTGGTGGCAATAACCTCTGCTCGACGTATAGGGGAGATCCAAGCTCTTTTCATAAGTGACCCATATCTGAGGATCCAGGAGGACTGTATAATCTTTAAACTGGATCCGGCCTTCCTTCCCAAGGTGGTAACTGACTTTCACAAGAACCAGGAAATAATATTGTCCACCTTTTTGCCAGGACCATAAAAACGAGAAGGAACGCTCTTTCCACTCTTTGGATGTTAAAAGGACAGTCCTACAATACCTAAAGCTCACAGAGAGCTGGAGAGTAGATTCAAATCTCTTCGTCCAGATGGCAGGGAAGAATAGAGGAAAAAAGGCATCAAAAGCCACCTTAGCTAGATGGATAAAATCAGCCATTTCCGCAGCATATATCTCGGCAGGAAAGACTCTGTCGGAAGGCCGCAAGGCTCACTCACTTAGAGCAGTCTTGGCTTCATGGGCAGAGAGTTCAGGGGCTTCCATGGATCAAATTTGCAGGGCCGCAGCTTGGTCCAGAATAAATACTTTTTGTAGACATAAACTGGACATTCTGTCAAACCAACAGATGGCCTTTGGGAGGAAAGTCCTCTAAGCAGTAATCCCTCCCTAATAGTGGCGGTGCTGTCAGGAGGGACGTCCTGGAAAAGTAGGAATTAGTCCTACTGGTAATGTTGTTTCCAGGAGTCCATCATGACAGCACCCTCCCGTATATTTCATATCTTATGTGGTATAAACATCTGTAGTGGAAATTCAATAGAATAGTTTTGCATCCATCCTGGTGTGGTACTTGGAAAAGACACTGAAGTGTGATGGTGGGAGGGGCTATTTAACCTCTTCTGTGTTTCCTGTCAATATCAAGGATATAAAGGCAACCTCCTGGTGGTGCTGTCATGATGGACTCCTGGAAACAACATTACCGGTAGGACTAATTCCTACTTTTTCCATCCCTCCCGTGACCAAACTTCCCAAAAGGAGTACAAGAGGAAAGGTAAAACAGGGTGATGGAGTTACTCAAAAGGGGGTAAAGGCAGAAATATCCTTGTCCCGAGCATCCGTAGACCCCTGATGAACAATGACTCCCTACAGTCTCCACATCTCCGAGAATCCTTGCTACAGGGTCTTCATGCAAAGTGATCTCCCATGTACCTCATCCGGAGATAGGGAAAGGCCACTATTCCCACCTATTGGTAAAGAAACCCTCAGGGAAACAGGATTATCATAAATCTGAGACCCCTGAACTGCGCGATCAAATACAGAAGATTCAAAATGGAATCTACCAGATCAGCAATACCTCTTATTGCGCAGGATTGGGTGATGGCTACAGTAAATCTGAGGGACGCCTATTATCATGTGCCGATCCATCCGGATCTCTGTAAGTTCCTCAGGTTTGCAGTTTCCCACGGTCATCAGGTCACCCACTACCAGTTCAATGTCCTGCCGTTTGGCATTTAATCAGCACCTCGAGTGTTTACCAAGATTTTGGCAGAAGCGGTAATCTTTATCCGACAACGGGATTTCCATCATCCCATATTTAGATGACTTTTTCATTGTCGCACCACCCATGCCTCATCTGAACTGGGATGTGACGAAAACCTTGATCTTGGAAACCCTGGGGGGTTCCCGAATTTGGAAAAATCAGATCTTCATCCTTTACCAAGGAAGAAATTCCTGGGAGTTCTCCTGGACTCAGGGAAAAGAACGTCCTTTTTGCCCAGAGATCGTCAGCTTGACCTCGTCCAGAGGATCTCTAGGTTCAGAGAACAGTAGACACCAACCTTAAGAGTCAGTCAATTCTGGGATCACTGACGTGCATACAGTCAGTCTCTTGGGCTCAGGCCCATGCAAGAGTCCTTTAGTCTCATGTCCTGCTGTACTCAAAATAGCACCAAAATGCACTAACCAGGAAAATTCCCCTTCCCGGTTATGTGAAATCCTCTCTTATGGTGGCTAAATTACCGAAATCTCCAGCGAGGAGTCAGCTGGGATCAACTTCCCCTGAGGATACTCGCCTCAGATGCCAGTCAGAGAGGCTGGGGTGCGGTGGTGGAGGGATCCCACTTCCAGGGGTTATGGCCCCTAGACATCAGGTCCAGCAGCTTGAACATGAGGAAACTGAAAGTGGTAGAGGAAGCGCTAAAAGCTGCATCGGTCCTCATCCAGGGGCACCATGTACGTGTCTTTTCAGACAATACGACCACAATGGCCTATCTCCAGCACCAGGGAGACACGAAATACGCCAACTTGAAATCAACCACTGCAAGGATTTTTTTCCTGGGCAGAAAAAACATCTTTTGTCCATCACAGCAGTTCATCTAAAGGGGTTGGACAATACCCAAGCAGATTTCCTCAGAAAGGATGTCCACCTGGGAGAATGGTGCCTGAACCAGGAGGTCTTGTCCCTGGTATCAAAGTGGGGGAGTCCTGATGTAGACCTGTTTGCCAATGGTCAGAACACAAAGGTGAAAACATTTCTCCCTCAGTACAGAGCACAGGGGATAGATGCCTTCTCCCATCCATGGATATTCAGTCTGGCATACGCCTTTCCACTGATTCCATTGTTAGCAAGATCGCTACAAAAAATCTGATCAGATTGAGTCACCACAATTCTGATTGCGCCCATGTGGCCAGGAAGATGGTACAGCGCATTGATGGACATGGCTCAGGAAGGCCCTCTTTCTCTGCCCCAGAAGGCCAACCTTGTTCCGCAGGGTCCCCTATTACACCTGGAGTTATACAGATTGCACCTTGCGGCCTGGTTACTGAGGCCAAAATTCTAAAAGCCATGGGACTCTCAGATGGAGTAATACAAACTCTCCAGAAGAGTAGAAAACCAGTACCAATGCTCTCTATGGCAAAGTTTGAAAAGATTCTCATCCTGGTGTTTCCTGAACACACCTGATCCTTTCCATCCTAATATTGCACAAATTTTAGACTTTCTTCAAAGAGGTTTGGACTTGGGACTCACACCTAGTACACTGAAAATGCAAGGTCTTAGCTCTTAGCTCCTTTTTCGATCAGGAATTAGCTGGCCATCGCTGGGTTAAACGCTTCATGACCGCTGCAGCCAGGATTCGTCCTAGACTATGTAGTCAAGTTTCTCCCTGGGACTTTAATCTGCTTCTTAATATTTTAACGCAGGAACTGTTCGACCTTCTCCCATGTTTGGATATAAAAAATCTGACCCTTAAAACTGTTTTTCTAGTGGCAATTACTACCGCTAGGCATGTAGAAGAGCTTCAGGTCCTATCAATATAAAACCATATTTAACTACCACTGTGGATAGCATTATCCTTCAATTAGATCCCTCCTTTATGCCTAAAGTAGTCTTAAGGTACCGTCACATTAAGCGACGCTGCAGCGATAGCGACAACGATGCCGATCGCTGCAGCGTCGCTGTTTGATCGCTGGAGAGCTGTCACACAGACCGCTCTCCAGCGACCAACGATGCCGAGGTCCCTGGGTAACCAGGGTAAACATCGGGTTGCTAAGCGCAGGGCCGCGCTTAGTAACCCGATGTTTACCCTGGTTACCAGCGTAAAAGTAAAAAAAACAAACAGTACATACTCACCCAGCGTCCCCCAGCTTCTGCTTCCTGACACTGACTGAGCTCCGGCCCTAACAGCACAGCGGCTTTCACTTTCACTTTCGGGCCGGCGCTCAGTCAGTGTCAGGAAGCAGACGCTGGGGGAGGTATGACGCTGGGTGAGTATGTACTGTTTGTTTTTTTTACTTTTACGCTGGTAACCAGGGTAAACATCGGGTTACTAAGCGCGGCCCTGCGCTTGGTAACCCGATGTTTACCCTGGTTACCAGTGTAAAACATCGCTGGTATCGTTGCTTTTGGTGTCAAACACAACGATACACGGCGATCGGACGACCAAATAAAGTTCTGAACTTTATTCAGCGACCAGCGACATCACAGCAGGATCCTGATCGCTGCTGCGTGTCAAACTAAACGATATCGCTAGCGAGGACGCTGCAACGTCACGGATCGCTAGCGATGTCGTTTAGTGTGACGGTACCTTTAGACTTCCATAGAGGTCAGGATATCGTCCTACCCTCATTCTGTCCAAATCCCTCCAATGCAAAGGAGGAAGTCTTCCACACCCTGGATGTTCGCAGGGTGGTTCTTTTACCTCCAGCAAACTGAAAGTTGGAGGATTGACCAGAACCTATTCAGTTCTCAGGACGGAATAAGGGCAAAAAAGTGGCTAAAAATACGATTGCTAACTGGATTAAGCAAGCCATCTGTCGAGCATATACATTGCAGAACCTTTCACCTTCTGCTTCGCTGAAGGCCCACTCTACTCATTCTGTATCAACATCATGGGCAGAAAGAGGGAACGCATCTTCTGAGCAGATATGCAGAGCTGCCACTTGGTCGTTGGTCCATACATTCACCGGGTACTACAGACTAAATTTAAATAGGGGCTTATCGTTTGGCAGACGAGTTCTGCAGGCTGTTGTCCCTCCCTAAGAAATTAGTTGTTGGTATTACTGCTGTCGTGGAAGGTGACTGGAGAAAATAGAATTAGTCTTACCGGTAATTTGGTTTCTAGGAACCTTCCACGATAGCAGTAATTTCCCTCCCTATCTGATATTCTTATTGGATGATTCCTGCACTTGAGTGGTAACCATTCATGCTACTGTGTCCAGAAAACAACACTGGTGGTTGTTGGAAGGGGAGGGGTATTTAACCTCTTTGTGTTTCCTGTCTCCCATTAGGGCGGAGAGACATCCTCTGATACTGCTGTCGTGGAAGGTTCCTAGAAACCGAATTACTCATAAGACTAATTCTATTTTTGAGCCCAAAAACAGTCCCAGGGAGCCCATACAACCTCAAATCTGTCAACACTTGCATTCATTAACACTGTCATATATTCCATCCTGCGAATGTCAGGTATTCTATGTGATAAGTTTGGGTAAATGTGGAGAGTGGTCTGTTTCCAATGGAGGACGATCAAACACCTAGCTGTGGTTAGTTTATGCAATAATAATAATCTGAGTTCTTCCTCATCCCTCTAGGAGAAACATTTAGTAGATACAGTAGTGTTCAAAATAATATCAGTCCAAAATGACTAACCAGATTAAACCCTTTCTGACACCGGGCGTAAATAGTACGCCGATGTCAGACACCCTCCTTTCGATGTGGGTTCCGGCGGTGAGCCTACATCTTTTCCGACACATGTCAGCTGTTTTAAATAGCTGACATGTGCCTGGAACAGCCGTGGGTGGAATCGTGATCCACCTGTGTCTATTAACCCGTTAAATGCTGCTGTCAAATGCTAACCGCGTCATTTAACATGCACTTCCTGCAATCTCGTCAGAAATCTGCCCATTGGTGACTCCCATCACTTAATCGCAGGTCTCCGATGGGTTATGACAACGAGGTCTCTTGGAGACCTCTATGGTTGGAACTGCCGGATTGCTATGAGAAACGTCATGTGATTGCCGCTCATGGCTAGTGAGATATTCTGCTACATACAGGCGATCTGATCATCGTCTCTATGTAGCAGAGCCGATCAGGTTATGGCAGCTTCTAGTCTCCCATGGAGACTATTGAAGCATGCCAAAAGTGAAAAAAAGTAAAAAATAAAAGTTCAAATCACCCCCTTTCGCCCCATTCAAAATAAAACAATAAAAAAATCAAACATACACATGTTTTGTATCGCCGCGTTCAGAATCGCCCGATCAATTAAAAAAGGGATTTACCTAAATGCTAAACGGCATAGCAAGAAAAAAGTCAAGATGCCAAAATAACAATTTGGTCGCCGTGACATTGCACTAAAATACAATAACGGGCGATCAAAAGATCGTATCTGCACCAAAATGGTATCATTAAAAATGTTATGTATATCCCTCCTCACATGTAAAGCGCCATGGAATAAATGGCGCTATAACAATAAATAATAATAAAAAAAAATAATAATGTCATCTCGACGCACAAAAAATAAGCCTTCACCCAACCCAAGATGATGAAAAATGGAGACGCTACGGGTATCGGAAAATGGCAATTTTTATTTTTAAAGTTTGGATTTTTTTTAAGCACTTACATAAAAAAAGAACCTAGACATGTTTGGTGTCTATGAATTCATAATGACCTGGAGAATCATAATGGCAGGCCAGTTTTAGCATTTAATGAACCTACTAAAAAAAAAAAAAAAACTGTGGGATTGCACTTTTTTGCAATTTCACTGCACTGCACTGTTTGTTTCCCATTTTCCAGTACACCATATGTTAAAACAAATGGTGCCGTTCAAACGCACAACTCGTCTGGCAAAAAAACAAGCCCTCACATGGCCATATTGACAGAAAAATAAGGTTATTGCTCTGGGAAGAAGGGTAGCAAAAACAAAAATGCAAAACCGAAAATACCTCCGGTCATGAAGGGGTTAATCACTGTTTTTGGTGCAAATTATATTGCCACATGTCAAACTATCAGTTGTTGCAGTATATTCTAAGAACACCAATAGACTCCGAATTCATGATGTGCATGTTTTTTGAGTCTGTCTCACAATAATTAATTGAAAGGGGGGGTGTTAAAAATAGCAGCATGGACTTCAATTAGTGAAGTCAATCATTCTGTGAAGAAACAAGTGTAAATCAGGTGACTTTCATTGAAGGGTGAAGCCAGGACAAGTTGTACATGCATTTCTCCTTGAAAGCCTGAGAAATATGGGTCATTTAAGACATTGCTCAAAAGAACAGTGTAATTAGATTAAACCCTTAAGCCCTGAGGGTGGTTTGCACGTTAATGACCTAGCCAATTTTTACAATTCTGACCATTTTCCGTTTATGAGGTTATAATTCTGGAACGCTTCAATGGATCGTGGTGATTCTGACATTATTTTCTCGAGACATATTGTTCTTCATGATAGTGGTAAAATTTCTTTGATATTACCTGGGTTTATTTGTGAAAAAAATGGAAATTTGGCGAAAATTTTGAAAATTTCGCAGTTTTCCAACTTTGAATTTTTATGCCCTTAAATCACAGAGATATGTCACACAAAATTCTTAATAAGTAACATTTCCCACATGTCTACTTTACATCAGCGCAATTTTGGAAACAACATTTTTTTTTGTTAGGGAGTTATAAGGGTTAAAAGTTGGCCAGCAATTTCTCATTTTTACAACACCATTTTTTTTTAGGGACCACGTCACATTTGAAGTCATTTTGAGGGGTCTATATGATAGAAAATAACCAAGTGTGACACCATTCTGAAAACTGCACCCCTCAAGGTGCTCAAAACTACATTCAAGAAGTTTATTAACCCTTCTGGTGCTTCACTGGAATTTTTGGAATGTTTTAAAAAAATGAACATTTAATTTTTTTTCACAAAAAATTTACTTGAGCTCCAATTTGTTTTATTTTACCAAGGGTATCAGGAGAAAATGGACCCCAAAAGTTGTACAATTTTTCCTGAGTACCCCGATACCCCATATGTGGGGGTAAACCACTGGGTGCATGGCAGAGCTCGGAAGGGAAGGAGCGCCATTTGACTTTTCATTGCAAAATTGGCTAGAATTGAGATGGGATGCCACGTTGCGATTGGAAAACCACTAATGTGCCTAAACTTTGAAACCCCCCACAAGTGACACCATTTTGGAAAGTAGACCCCTTAAGGAACTTATCTAGATGTGTGGTGAGCACTTGGATCCACCAAGTGCTTCACAGAAGTTTATAATGTACAGCCGTAAAAATAAAATATAATATTTTTCCACAAAAATGATCTTTTCGCCCCCAATTTTTTATTTTCCCAAGGGTACCAGAAGAAATTGTACCCCAAAAGTTGTTGTGCAATTTGTCCTGAGTACGCTGATACCCCATATGTGGAAGTAAACCACTGTTTGGGTGCATGGCAGAGCTCGGAAGGGAAGGAGCGCCGTTTGACTTTTCAGTGCAAAATTGTCTGGAATTGAGATGGGACACCATGTTGCATTTGAAGAGCTCCTGATGTGCCTAAACATTGAAACCCCCCACAAGTGACACCATTTTGGAAAGCAGACCTCCTAAGGAACTTATCTAGATGTGTTGTGAGAGCTGTGAACCCCCAAGTGTTTCACTACAATTTATGACGCAGAGCTTTAAAAATAAAAAATTCCACAAAAATTATTTTTTAGCCCCCAGTTTTGTATTTTCCCAAGGGTAACAAGAGAAATTGGACCCCAAAAGTTGTTGTACAATTTGTCCTGAGTTTGCTGATACCCCATATGTGGAGGGGAACCACCGTTTGGGCGCATGGCAGAGCTCGGAAGGGAAGGAGTGCCATTTGGAATGTAGACTTAGATGGATTGGTCTGCAGGCGTCACGTTGCATTTGCAGAGCCCCTGATGTACCTAAACAGTAGAAACCCCCCACAATTGACCCCATATTGGAAACTAGACCCCCCAAGGAACTTATCTAGATGTGTTGTGAGAACTTTGAACCCCCAAGTGTTTCACTACAGTTAATAACGCAGAGCCGTGAAAATAAAAAATAATTTTTTTCCTACAAAAATGTTTTTTTAGCCCCTCAAGAGTAACAAGAGAAATTGGACCCCAGAAGTTGTTGTGCAATTTGTCCTGAGTACGCTGATACCCCATATGTTGGGGGGTAAATCCCTGTTTGGGCACACGGGAGAGCTCGGAAGGGAAGGAGCAGTGTTTTACTTTTTCAACGCAGAATTGGCTGGAATTGAGATCGGACGCCATGTCGCGTTTGGAGAGCCCTGATGTGCCTAAACAGTGGAAATCCCCAATTCTAACTGAAAACCAAACACACCCCTAACCCTATTCCCAACCACACCCCTAACCCTATTTCCAACCACACCCCTAACCCCAACTCCAACACACCCGTAACCCTAATCCCAACCATAACCCTAACCACACCCCTAACCCTAATCCCAACCATAAATATAATCCTAACCCTAGCCCTAACTCTTACCCTCATGGGAAAATGAAAATAAATACATTTTTAAAATTTTTTTATTTTTCCCTAACTAAGGGGGTGATGAAGGGGGGTTTGATTTACTTTTGTAGCGGGTTTTTTAGCGGATTTTTATGACTGGCAGCCGTCACACACTAAAAGACGCTTTTTATTGCAAAAAATATTTTTTTGCGTTACCACATTTTGAGAGCTATAATTTTCCATATTTTGGTCCACAGAGTCATGTGAGGTCTTGTTTTCTGCGGGACGAGTTGACGTTTTTTATTATTGGTAACATTTTCGGGCACGTGACATTTTTTTATCGCTTTTTATTCCGATTTTTGTGAGGCAGTATGACCAAAAATCAGCTATTCATGAATTTCTTTCAGGGGGGGGGCTTTTATACCGTTCCGCATTTGGTAAAATGGATAAAGCAGTTTTATTCTTCGGGTCAGTACGATTGCAGCGATACCTCATTTATATAATTTTTTTATGTTTTGGCTCTTATACGATAAAAACTATTTTATAGAAAAAATAATTATTTTTGCATCGCTTTATTCTGAGGACTATAACTTTTTTATTTTTTTGCTGATGACGCTGAATGGTGGCTCGTTTTTTTGCGCAACAAGATGACGTTTTCAGCGGTACCATGGTTATTTATATCCGTCATTTTGATCGCGTGCTATTCCACTTTGTGTTCGGTGGTATGACAATAAAGCGTTGTTTTTTGCCTCGTTTTTTTTTTTTTTTTAACGGTGTTCACTGAAGGGGTTAACTAGTGGGACAGTTTTATACGTCGGATCGTTTCGGTTGCGGCAATACTAAATATGTGTACTTTTATTGTTTCTTTATTATTTAGATAAAGAAATGTATTTATTGGAATAATATTTTTTTTTTCTTTATTTAGTATTTTTTTTTTTTTACACAACTAAATATTTTTTTTTTACTGTATAACATTGCCCCAGGGGGGCATCATGTTATAAGGTCAGAACGCTGATCTGACACTTTGCAGAACACTGTGTCAGATCAGCGATCTGACATGCAGGGCTCCTGGCTTACCAGCGCCTGCTCTGAGCAGGCGCTTGGTAAGCCACCTCCATGCAGGACCCGGATGCAGCCCCGCAGCCATTTTGGCTCCGGGGCCTGCAGGGAGAAGAAGGTAGGAGACCCTCGGAGCAACACTATCACATCGTCTCATGGAAGCATGCAGGGAGCCCCCTCCCTATGCTTCCCTATACTGCCGGAACACTGCATTCATGTTTGATCACAGTGTGCCGGGGATTAATGTGCCGGGGGCGGTCTGTGACAGCTCCTGGCAAATAGTGCCGGATGTCAGCTGCGATAGTCATGATCGCTATGACGTACTATCCCGTCCGTGGGAATTAAGTCCCAGGTCACCTTGACGGGATAGTAGATTGTTGTTAACTGTTTTTTGTACTTTTTGGAAGTTGTATGTCCCATTACATCTGGCCATTACCGTAATTCTGCTGTCAAAAAATCCTGAACGAGAATATCCGGCCATCTGTTCGTGTCCTCAAGCTGAAGCACATTTGGGTTATGCAGCAGGACAATGATCCAAATCAGACTAGCAAGTCCACCTCTGAACGGCTTAAGAAAAACAAACTTAAGACTTTGGAGTGACAGTCAAAGTCTTGACCTTAATTCGATTTGAGATGCTGTGGCATGACCTTAAAAAGGCGATTCATGCTCGGAAACCCTCCAATGTGGTTGAATTGCAACAATTCTGCAACGATGAGTGGGACAAAGTTCGTACAGAGTGTTGTAAAAGACTCATTGGCAGTTATTGCAAACTCTTTATTGCAG
Organism: Ranitomeya variabilis; assembly: GCF_051348905.1. Taxonomy (NCBI): domain Eukaryota; kingdom Metazoa; phylum Chordata; class Amphibia; order Anura; family Dendrobatidae; genus Ranitomeya; species Ranitomeya variabilis. Next base: position 504,800,877 of record NC_135232.1, read on the forward strand.
TTGTTGCTGCTAAGGCCGGGGTCACACATGCGTGTTTTACGGACGTAAGAGCGCAGAAACTACGTCCGTAAAACTCGCATTACATACGGCACAATTATTCTCAATGGGGCTGCTCCTATCAGCCGTATATTACGGATACGTAATATACGGCTTTCTACGGCCGTACAAAATCGCAGCATGCTGCGTTTGTCAGCGTATTGCGCAAAAAAATCGCCAATGAAAGTCTATGGGGGCGAGAAAAATACGGATTCCACACGGACCAGCAGTGTGACTTGCGAGAAATACGCAGCGGTGTTAGTGAAAAGTCGGTAATTCAATTGCCGGCTTTTCATTTCTCCTGCACAAACCCGACAGGATATGAGACATGGTTTACATACAGTAAACCATCTCATATCCCCATTTTTTTTTTCCATATTCCACACTACTAATGTTAGTAGTGTGTATGTGCAAAATTTCAGCGCTGTAGCTGCTAAAATAAAGGGTTAAATGGCGGAAAAAATTGGCGTGGGCTCCCGCGCAATTTTCTCCGCCAGAATGGTAAAGCCAGTGACTGAGGGCAGATATTAATAGCCAGGAGAGGGTCCATGGTTATTGGCCCCCCCCCGTGGCTAAAAACATCTGCCCCCAGCCACCCCAGAAAAGGCACATCTGGAAGATGCGCCTATTCTGGCACTTGGCCACTCTTCCCACTCCCTGTAGCGGTGGGATATGGAAAAATAATAAACGCACAAGATACATACCTTCTGATGTCCTATCACGTCCAACAAGGTAATCCATCTGAAGGGGTTAAAATATTTTACAAGCAGGAGCCCTGCAAATGCAGCTGTGCTCCGTGCCTGTAATCCCCGGCGAATGAATGAAATGTAGGTCATTGACCTACATTTCCTTCAGTCGCGGTGATGCGCCCCCTGGTGGATGTCCTCATATGACCTGGAGCGTGGGAAAAAGTTCCCAGGCTGCAGTTCATAAGAACATCCAGCAGGGGCGCATCACCGCGACTGAATGTAAGTATAGATCACTCTGCTTTCCTTTCAGCACCCGGGGATTACAGGCACGAGCGAGTGGTTTAGCGCAGCTCGTGCCTGTAGTAATATTAGTTAACCCCTTCAGATGGATTACCTCGTTGGACGTGGTCATCTGAAGGTATGTATCTTGTGCGTTTATTATTTTTCCAAGCGAGGGTGTTGCTGATGGATTGAGAGAGCAATAAATTATTAAAACAGCCGTTGTGTTTATTTCATTAAAATACTTTTAAATTACTTTTAAATCATGTGTGTGTGTGTGTGTGTGTGTGTGTGTGTGTGTGTGTGTGTGTGTTTTTTAACCCTTTCATACAATTGGATTAATAATGGATAGGTGTCATAATTGACGCCTCTCCATTATTAATCTGGCTTAATGTCACCTTACAATAGCAAGGTGGCATTAACCCTTCATTACCCCATATCCCACTGCTACACGGGAGTGGGAAGAGAGTGGCCAAGTGCCAGAATAGGCGCATCTTCCAGATGTGCCTTTTCTGGGGTGGCTGGGGGCAGATGTTTTTAGCCACGGGGGGGCCAATAACCATGGACCCTCTCCTGGCTATTAATATCTGCCCTCAGTCACTGGCTTTACCATTCTGGCGGAGAAAATTGCGCGGGAGCCCACGCCAATTTTTTCCGCCATTTAACCCTTTATTTTAGCAGCTACAGCGCTGAAATTTTGCACATACACACTACTAACAGTAGTGTGGAATATGCAAAAAAAATGGGGATATGAGATGGTTTACTGTATGTAAACCATGTCTCATATCCTGTCGGGTTTGTGCAGGAGAAATGAAAAGCCGGCAATTGAATTACCGACTTTTCACAGATATCGCGCTGAATGAAATCTAAATACAGAATATATATATGTGTCTCAATGACATATATATATATATACTGTATATATGTTTTAATGAACATTTGAGCACATAAATCCATTAGATGTCGGTTTTGCAAGCCTGCGCGAAAATCTCGCAGTACGAATGCCATACGGATTACATACGGAGGATGCCATGCGCAAAATACGCTGACACACCCTGACTACGGATCAATATTTTGGGAACATTTCTCCGTATTACGGCCGTAGTACGGACGTATAATACGTGGCGTATTGTCTTACGCCAAGTGTGACCCCAGCCTAAGGGTGGTCCAACGCATTGTTAGGTTTAGGGGCAATCACTTTCACAGCGCCCTGTAGGTTTGGATTTATTTTTGCTTAATAACAAGTATCTTCATTCATAAACAGCATTTTGTGTTTACTTGTGTTATCTTCTGTCTAATATTTAAATTTGGTGATCTGAAACATTACGCGTGACAAACATGCAAAAGAATAGGAAATCAGGAGGGGGCAAACACTTTCACACAACTGGATATCAGGATGAGGGATATACCATATACCAGGATGGAGTGTGTGTATATACAGTGTCCTTCTCAAAAAATTAGCATATAGTGTTAAATTTCATTATTTACCATAATGTAATGATTACAATTAAACTTTCATATATTATAGATTCATTATCCACCAACTGAAATTTGTCAGGTCTTTTATTGTTTTAATACTGATGATTTTGGCATACAACTCCTGATAACCCAAAAAACCTGTCTCAATAAATTAGCATATTTCACCCGTCCAATCAAATAAAAGTGTTTTTTAATAACAAACAAAAAAACCATCAAATAATAATGTTCAGTTATGCACTCAATACTTGGTCGGGAATCCTTTGGCAGAAATGACTGCTTCAATGCGGCGTGGCATGGAGGCAATCAGCCTGTGACACTGCTGAGATGTTATGGAGGCCCAGGATGCTTCAATAGCGGCCTTAAGCTCATCCAGAGTGTTGGGTCTTGCGTCTCTCAACTTTCTCTTCACAATATCCCACAGATTCTCTATGGCGTTCAGGTCAGGAGAGTTGGCAGGCCAATTGAGCACAGTAATACCATGGTCAGTAAACCATTTACCAGTGGTTTTGGCACTGTGAGCAGGTGCCAGGTCGTGCTGAAAAATGAAATCTTCATCTCCATAAAGCATTTCAGCCGATGGAAGCATGAAGTGCTCCAAAATCTCCTGATAGCTAGCTGCATTGACCCTGCCCTTGATGAAACACAGTGGACCAACACCAGCAGCTGACATGGCACCCCACACCATCACTGACTGTGGGTACTTGACACTGGACTTCAGGCATTTTGGCATTTCCTTCTCCCCAGTCTTCCTCCAGACTCTGGCACCTTGATTTCCGAATGACATGCAAAATTTGCTTTCATCAGAAAAAAGTACTTGGGACCACTTAGCAACAGTCCAGTGCTGCTTCTCTGTAGCCCAGGTCAGGCACTTCTGCCGCTGTTTATGGTTCAAAAGTGGCTTTACCTGGGGAATGCGGCACCTGTAGCCCATTTCCTGCACACGCCAGACTCAGTCCACTGCTTCCTCAGGTTCCCCAAGGTCTGGAATCGGTCCTTCTCCACAATCTTCCTCAGGGTCTGGTCACCTCTTCTCGTTGTACAGCGTTTTCTGCCACATTTTTGCCTTCCAACAGACTTACCATTGAGGTGCCTTGATACAGCACTCTGGGAACAGCCTATTTGTTGAGAAATTTCTTTCTGGGTCTTACCCTCTTGCTTGAGGGTGTCAATGATGGCCTTCTTGACATCTGTCAGGTCGCTAGTCTTACCCATGATGGGGGTTTTGAGTAATGAACCAGGCAGGGAGTTTTTAAAAGCCTCAGGTATCTTTTGCATGTGTTTAGAGTTAATTAGTTGATTCAGAAGATTAGGGTAATAGGTCGTTTAGAGAACCTTTTCTTGATATGCTAATTTATTGAGACAGGTTTTTTGGGTTATCAGGAGTTGTATGCCAAAATCATCAGTATTAAAACAATAAAAGACCTGACAAATTTCAGTTGGTGGATAATGAATCTATAATATATGAAAGTTTAATTGTAATCATTACATTATGGTAAATAATGAAATTTAACACTATATGCTAATTTTTTGAGAAGGACCTGTATATATATATATATATATATATATATATATATATATATACAAAAGCAAGAAAAAAGCGAATGGCACTGAGTAGCGCACTTTACTTACTATTATCGCAGAGTAGACGCGGAATCATGGACACAATACAGTGGTTGAATCACGCTGTTGAAGGTGCTTGCTGGAAAGCCACATGAAGAAATCCCAAAATGAAGAAAAATAGCAGCAACAAGGTCTGGACCCGTGGAAGCATGAATAACGCGAAGCGGCCGTCCTGTTTCTCTTTTCTGCATAATCTGCACTTGTCCTTGCACGCATAATCCATGCAATTCTTTTGAAAAATAAAGGACTAAGGCATTTTTTCACCAACATTTGGAGTGTTGCTGCTATTTTTCGTCATTTTGGTATATATATATATATATATATATATATATATATATATGTACTGTGTATATATATAGATATATTATACATGCACTACCATTCCAAAGTTTAGAGTCACTTAGAAATTTCCTTATTTTTGAAAGGAAAGCACAGTTATCCAATGAAGCTAACATTATATGATTCAGAAATACACTTCATACGTTGTTAATTGTGGTAAATGACTATTCTAGCTGCAAACGTCTGGTTTGTAATGCATATCTTCATAGGTGTATACAGGCCCATTTCCAACAGCCATCACTCCAGTGTTCTTATGGCACTTTGTGTTTGCTAACTGTGTAAGAAGGTTAATGATTGTTTAGAATACCCTTGAAAACCCTTGTGCAAGTATTTTAGCACAGCTGAAAACAGTTTGGCTGATTAGAGAATCTAGAAACCTGACCTTCCTTTGAGCCACTTGAGAATCTGGTGCACTACAATTGTTGGTTCCATTAAACTCTCAAAATGGCCAGAAAAGTTTCATGTGAAACTCGACAGTCTATTCTTGTTCTTAGAAATAAAGGCTTTTCCGGGGGGGATAGGGGTTAGGGTGGGCGTGGCCAGCAGCAGGAGCAAGATGGGCTTTCCTGAGCTCCTCTGTTAGTTTTAGCAATTGGACTTAATTATCGACTTTTGGAGGCCCATCCACATCACAAGGACACAATTTCAACTTGCCCCAGGGGCATTATCTAGCCTTCTCGGACTTATTTGGTGAACCCAGATTCAACACAGAATCGAGGCCTACTGGCGGGCCGGAGACCTATCGGAGGCACCCCACGCCTGCCGTCTGCCTGTGCAGCCGGCCGTATCTCCCCTATTGTCGGACCGGAGATTGCTGCGGACCTGTAGTGGAGCTTCTCTCTACATACTTGAAGAACCGGTGTGTGGGTTCTGGCGTGCTCAAGTGTTTGGGGGAGAGGAGAGAACTCACGGGCGGTGAGTTAACCAGAGACACTACAGCGGCGTATCCCGCCTTCCCCACTTCACAGTAACTTCCGCCACACAGATCTATCCGCCGCGAGGCCCGAGCAACATCAAAGGGGACCCGGTGAGGCTCACCTGACTGCTGGACATACCGGACACCGGAGCCACCTCTCTGCCGCGGAGTCCATTCTCCCACGGCATCTCCTGCCGATGGGTCCCCCGCCGAGGCATCTGCCAGGAGGCCAGCTTCAGAAGGGGTATAGCCCTCCCAATTTCAACAGCAGCGCTGGATTGGTCTCGGATGGCACTTATCTGATCCAGGCATCACTACTACGAGCAGTGAGTCACTCTCTCTGTCAGAGACCCAGGAACACTCCCTTGGAGCCCTTAAGAGACGCAGCAGATACAGCATAAGGGATCGGGGCCACATAACCCCTACACCCCGGGCTTCTGGAAAGGGGCCCTTACTATACTTTACTTAAATTAACTTGTCTGTAGGTGTATCTTCAAGCAATATCTGAGGGTGCGATAAGGACACAGGCAGATTTCCCACCATTTTAGTCTTGCAGCCCAGTGCAGAGCTCCTGACTAAATCCTGCAATGGTGAGGAATCAGTTTAACCCTCCTTGACCAGCACTTAGCTCGGTTGGATATATTAACATCTGCTATACTCTGGCATTGGCAGAGTTATAATTGAATTGGACTATTCTTTACAAATTTCATTTAAGCCCATACTTTGATGATAAAATATAAGAACACTAAATAGTATTGCAGCTATTCTGCCGATTTTTGAGCAAAGTCCGCCACCTGCTGGTCATTTCAAATATCTCAAATAAATAATGTCCACTTTATAAATATGGTTATTTAACCACACTTGTGGGCCCAAACGGCGATCACAGCATATAAAATTGCTAACAGAATGGTACCCTCCAGTAAGAACGGGCAAAAAGTTTAACCAGAAATGCCTCTGTGAACCTACAGTCTACCTCATGTGGTGAACTTGATAAATATCTAATGAAAAAAGCTGAATCTCGAAAGTCCCCAGGCAAATTACAAGGCCAGGACACTGATTCTTCTGTACTATCTAAAAATTCAGATATGAGTCCAGATGAGTCAGAATGTGAATCTACAACAGATGACCAGGTTCCTATCTCATAAAATTTTATGAAAAAACTGTTAGCCACTTGCATGAAACCCTTGATTGAAGAGGTTGCGGGCTTATGGTCATACGTAAAACATATCGGCCAAAGAGTTGAGGCATTGGAAAGTACTCAATCTGACATCATCAAACCTACAATACGATGAGGGAGCACTTGTTGGCCCACCAAAAACATAGACTTGGTCTCTCTGGCTATTGAAGACCAAGAGAACAGGAGCAGGAAAAATATAAGAATTAGGTGTATACCAGAGTCCTTTGCCCCAGAGACTCTTAATAAAGTCTGCAAAGAGATATTTTCCCCCATCCTGAGCCAAGACCGAGCAGATACTGTTATTATTGAAACAGTCCACAGAGCGCTTAGACCGAAACCTAAAATCTCTGAACCACCCAGGGATATAATCTGTGGTCTTCTCAATTACCTTGATACTGCAGCAATTTTAGCAGGGGCCAGAGAGAATTCCCCATTGACGTATGGAGATTCGAATTTTCAAATCTTTCAAGACATCTCTACCTCCACTCTGTCCAAGAGAAGAATTCTGAAACCGCTGATAGAACAATTGGTAGCTAAAGGTTTAAGATTTAAATGGCTCTTCCCTTTTGGTATTGGGATCTCCAAAGATAGTCATCAGATTACCATTCGAACCCCGAAGGACTTCGAGAACTCTTGGGAATTATTGCATATCAACCCTATTCAAGTCCCTTCTTGGATGCCTCTGGATCTTGGTCTAGACATTCGGAAACTTGACAAGCAAACAGAGTGGTCCACAAATTCTTCTCCAAGGGCCAAGAAGAATTCCTTCAAACGGCATCCTACATGAGTAGACTCTGTGGTTTTTCTTTCTTTTTTGTCAGATTTGAACTTGCCTTAGCGTTTTATTTGCTAAAATGGGAACCTATTGAGGTCCATTAGATTTAGACAAAGATCCGGAGACCTCTCGCCTCCACTTTCACTCCATTAGTAACTGCATTGTTTATTGTTTATTAATGCTTTTATCTTAGAGGGAGGAAGAGGGGTGGAGGTCAGTTAGCGGAGTTTAAATTCACGTGAGAGATTTCTCGAGTTGCTTGTTCCGTTTAACCTTCGTAGATTGCTATTTGGGTCAACTATGTCTCGTCTTCAGTGTTGGGGTTTCTTATTCCCCCCCCCCCCCGCCAAAGATGAGAATGTTTTTATATATAGTTCTATGTTGTCTAATTTGTTATTCTACCCCAGGTGCACACTTCTGGCATCAAGACCTATTTTTTCAACATGCTGATGACTAACAGGAACCAAGGAGACTCGATCACTGTGGCCTCATTTATTGTAAAAGGTATTAATATTCCTTCAAAGCGCAGTCAAATACTTACACTACTACGAAAAAATGGTTTAAAGAAGGTCCTTTGGTTTTGGGAGAGATCTCAACATTAAATCCGCACCTTGATACATCAAATGGAAAGTCTGCAATACCATTAAATGAGAGGAAAAACATCCAACACAACCTAAACTCACTAAACCTTATAGATCCATGGAGAATCTTGCACCCTACTACAAAAGACTATACTTTTTATTCAACGCCACATGACTCTTACCAAAGATTAGATTATATATTGATGCAATCTTCATCTATCACACTAATTGAAGACACTTCAATAGGCTCTATCACAATCTCAGATCACGCACCAATCTTTTTGAAATTACGTATCACCTCCCTCCCACGAGCTGTCCCGACGTGGCGACTAAATGAATCCCTTTTAGATAATACAAACCATATATCCCAACTAAAAGTTTGTATTGTTAGATTCTTTAGAGAAAATATATTGGAAAAAGACACTACTCCTATAAGGCTAGTTTCACATTTGCGTTTAAAAACGCAGCGTTTAAAACGCAAACGCAGGTGGTGAAAAAAACGCATGTAAACGCGTGCAAACGCTGCGTTTTTTAGACGCATGCATTTTCTCATGCGGTTAAAAAAACGCGGCATTTTGACGCGTTTACATGCGTTTTTTCCTGCGTTTGCGTTTTTGAAACGCATGCTGAGAAGTGTGTGACAGCTGCCAATCATCAAAATCATCTAGAAAACCCACTATAAATAGAAATAGCTAGGGTTGGGGTTAAGGTTAGGGGTAGGGTTAGGATCCCTAGGGTTAGGGTTAGGATCCCTAGGGTTAGGGTTAGGATCCCTAGGGTTAGGGTTTGGATCCCTTTATCACCTTGATGGTGGGGGGTGGCTTATCAGTGTGTATTCTTGTTTTTTTCTATTGAAACGCATGCGTTTAAAACGCAACCAAACGCATGTGCTTAAAAACGCATGCGTTTACATAGACAGCAATACGTTTTTTTGCGGCAAAAACGCCTCTAGAAATTACTACATGTTGCATTTCTGCAACAAAACGCAAGCATAGAAAAGACGCATGCGTCGTCAAACGCGGCAAAACGCATACAAAAAACGCATGCGTTTTTTATGTTAAATATAGGAAAAAAAACGCATGCTTTTTTTGCGCTAAAACGCAGCGGCAAAAAACGCAAATGTGAAACCAGCCTTATTTGGGAAACCCATAAGGCAGTCCTCAGGGGTGAACTAATAGCATTAAGCACCCACATTAAACGAGAGAGAGATAAAGAAATGTCCTCTCTCTTACATCAAATTAGAGTGATGGAAGGGTTTCATAAGAAAGATAGGTCTGAACGCACCTTAGCTGACCTGTGCTCCCTGTGAGGTAAACTTAAGGACTTACTAAACATTAATACTGGCAAAATGTTTGCACGATGTAAACAAAAAATCTATATGCACGGCAACAAAGGTAGTAAACTTACTTCCAGAATGCTTAAAAAACAAAAGGAAAAATATTTTATAAAGCAGATTTGCTTAAACGGAAATGTTAGAATTAGCGAATCAAAGGATATAAGCTAAAGCTTTTCAGAATTATTACCACTCACTGTATAATCGAGATACTCCTGTTTCCATGGCAGACCCCCAAAAGGCTTCACAGAGCATTCACAATTTTCTTACCCCACTTTCTCTACCTGGGATTTCCCCTTTGGGTCAAGCTATGCTCTTGAAGGAAGTTACCACTGAGTGGGTGACAGATATTTTAGCGGCAATCCCGAACGGGAAATCCCCGGGTCCAGACTGTTTTCCCGTCATTTACTACAAAAAATTTGCAGATGTTTTAATCCCGCGCATGGTTGAACCCTTTAACACCTTTCTTCGAGGTACAACTCCTCCCCAGACTTTAGAAGCCTATATCACAATCATTCCTAAGGAGGGGAAAGACGACACCCTGTGTCGCAGTTACCGCCCTATATCATTACTTAATACAGACGTCAAATTGTGGGCTAAGCTTTTGGCAACTGGAATTAATCTGGACCTGGCAGATTTGGTTCATCCCGACCAAGCTGGGTTTGTGCGTAACATAGAGAGAGCAAAGATAATTCCACTAGGATTCTGCAGGCCATCTCCTATGCGAAACATACTCATCAGCCACTCGCAATTCTTTCTACTGACGCCGAGAAGGCTTTTGACCGTATAAGCTGGCACTTCTTGGTTTGTGTCCTGCAGAAATTCACCTTCCCCGCTACCTTCATTGAAGCTATAATGTCCTTATATGCTCAACCTAAGGCTAAAGTTAGAGTTAATGGAATTTTGTCTGAGCCCTATAAGATATGCAATGGTACCAGGCAGGGTTGTCCTCTTTCCCCTTCCCTATTTATTTTGGTCATGGAGACACTTATACAATATATCAGGAAGGATAGTGATATTAGGGGAGTTAGAATCAACCAATTAGAAGTAAAAGCGGCAGCCTTTGCTGACGACCTCTTATTATTGATCTCCAACCCGAAGACCGCTTTTCCAAAGCTGTTGCAGACCTTCTCATTATTTGGGGAACTATCTAACTTTAAGATCAATCTTGATAAGTCTGAAGCCCTCAATATATCAGCAAAAAGGTCAGACATCCACTTACTTAAAAATTCTATGCCATTTAAATGACATAATGATAAAATTAAATACTTGGGAATCTTTATCTCCAAAGATCCAAGTTCTCTTTTCCTACATAATTTTACCCCTCTCCTGGAAAACATTAGAAAATTGCTCACTTCTTTTGATATGCCCTTCCTATCTTGGATAGGTAGAGTTAATATATTCAAGTCGTATGTCCTACCCAAAATCCTCTGTGTAATGAACATGGTGACATGTCGGACGCTATTCACACTAGGGCATCCGACAGACAGCGGTAATTCCGCATTCGTCCACTATACGCTCAGTGGCGCCTACTAGATTTTATCTAGGTTGTCAGGGGTTAATCTAGCTGGTACTCGGGTTGGAGGCTGGGTCACGCCCACTGCCTTTAAATAGTTCTGCTGGACTTTGGGCGTCGCCGATTATAGCTTGTGCCTAGTGATTCCGGTCTGGAGTGGTTGTCTTGGAGTAGAAATATCGTATCTGGTGGTGTATTATCCTTTGTCATATTTCTCCTTCCTATATTTGTATTTGTTTTGCCCTGTGCACGTTATAGTCTTTTCCTGTGTGTCTGCGGCGTGGTGCGTTTTTAGTTTTCCCTGTCTGTGCTTTCTGTTGAGGTTGGTGTGTGGTCTAATCACTGGGTGGCGGGTGGAGGTTTCAGCATAGGGCTGAAACAGGAGTCAGGGTCAGGCCTGGTGGCCCAGACAAGCACACCATTAGTGTAAATTCTGGGAGAGGGACAGACAGGGTTTTCCCTAGTCTGAGGGATATCGCAGGGGCCCGGGTAACCAGCCTTAGTCTACCCAGTACCCCCGTGACACATGGTCCCTATTTCACTCCCGAAATCTTTCTTTAACGTTCTAAACAAAATTATCTCAAAATTTATCTGGAAATCTAAAAAAGCTAGATTACCTTTTAAGACACTTACCGTATATACTTGAGTATAAGCCGAGATTTTCAGCCCAAATTTTTGGGCTGAAAGTGCCCCTCTCGGCTTATACTCGAGTCACGGTTGGCGGGTGAGGGGGAGAGGGCGCTGAGGCATACTTACCTGCTTCCGGAGCTCCTGGCGCTGTCCCTGCAGTCCCACGGTCTCCGGGTGTCGCAGCTCTTCCCCTGTTCAGCGGTCACATGGGACCGCTCATTAGAGAAATGAACATGGACTCCACTCCCATAGGGGTGGAGCCGCATATTCATTTCACTAATGAGCAGTAACGGTGACCGCTGATAGAGGAAGAGGCTGCGGCACCAAAGACCAGCTGTCCGGGGGAAGGAGCGGGACGCCGGGAGCAGGTAAGTATTACATATTCACCTGTCCGCGTTCCACACGCTGGGCGCCCTCCATCTTCCCGGCGTCTCTCCGCACTGACTGTGCAGGTCAGAGGGAGCGATGACGCATATAGTGTGCGCGCCGCCCTCTGCCTGATCAGTCAGTGCAGAGACGCCGGGACGGGACGCTGAGGAGCTGCAAGCAAGAGAGGTGAGTATGTCTTTTTTTTTTATTGCAGCAGCAGCAATGGCACAGCTTTCTATGGTACATCTATGGGGCAATAATGAACAGTGCAGAGCACTATATGGCACAGCTATGGGGCAATAATGAACGTTGCAGAGCACTATATGGCACAGCTATGGGGCAATAATGAACGGTGCAGAGCACTATTTGGCACAGCTATGGGGCAATAATGAACGGTGCAGAGCACTATATGGCACAGCTATGGGGCAATAATGAACGGTGCAGAGCACTATATGGCACAGCTATGGGGCCATAATGAACGGTATGGAGCATCTATTTTTATTTTTGAAATTCACCGGTAGCTGCTGCATTTTCCACCCTAGGCTTATACTCGAGTTATTAAGTTTTCCCAGTTTTTTGTGGCAAAATTAGGGGGGTCGGCTTATACTCGTGTCGGCTTATACTCGAGTATATAAGGTATCTTACCTAAGCAACTTGGGGGTCTGGGCCTTCCAGATCTTATATCTTATTATCATGCTATACATATAGCCAGATGGATAAAACTAACTCGTTTGGTTGACCAAAATGCACTAGCACATATTGAAATACAATTATTAGGTCAGGATTTGGAAAAATTGTTATGGACCAGTCACCCTATTTCAAAAGTTAGCTTTAATGAAATTCTCTCCACGACTATTCAAATTAAAAGCTCATTGATACCAAACCACCCACCTTCTGGCCTTTTCCTAGATAAAACCCCAATCAGCCTGATTCCTTACATTTTTAACCCGGATTTCACAGACCCCTATTGTATTTGGTCATCTCTCCTGAATAGACCAATCTCTCATCTACTAAATAATAAGATCCCCTGTAATAATTTATGGCTCTTAGATGCTTCAAAGCGTCCACGTAACTTTATGCAACAGATACATGTGTCACATTTTATGACACGAATCAAAACATCACCCACTCCACCTCCTGAGTGGTTTTGGTTAGACTTATTGATTAAAATCAAACCATCTCGAGGCTATTATCAAAAGTCTACGTTAATCTCCTAAGCTCTAAAATTAATACTAAACCATTATTTCTTCACTCTTGGGAGATTGAACTTGGAATCTCCTTATCATCTTAAGACATACAGAGGATTTATTCGAACTCCCATGGCTTTTCTAGATGCATTTTACTCCAAGAATCTGTGTTTAAAATACTGTCACGATGGTATTTTACCCTGGAGAGACTCTTTCATTTAGGCCTAGCTGATTCTCCACTTTGCTGGAGATGTAAGTCATCTAGGGGTACACTAACTCACATTTTTTGGTCTTGTCGGAAACTCCAGCATTTCTGGTATCAAATTAACAAATCTATGAGGGCCATGGGAGTTCTGAAAACGGACTTCACTGCTCCAGAAGTACTCTTGTCCCTTCCCACACCAAATTTTAAACCTAAGAAACATGTTCTCCCGCCTCTCCTGCTGGGAGCAGCAAAACATTTGATTGCTTTGAAATGGAAGCAAACAACCCCACCATCACTGGGGAACTGGATAGAGAAGGTTAGGGACATTTTTCATCTAGAAGAATTGACAAATTGGGAGACTCTCTCACATGACCGTTTCCTAAAGACATGGTCCCCTTGGACCAAGTGGTCTGGAAAGGATTAAAGCATATGGCCGCAACTTTTACTATTTCACTATATTACTATTTCACTTTTTATAATTTACTATGGTGTCCGGGCCCTTTTTGGTGTCGTGCTCCTTCTGTACTAAGGTGACAAGGTCTCCCTTTCCTGTTTCGTTCTCAGTAAACAAATTTATTAACTTCATCCTGATGACAAAATTTGTCTTACAAACTAAAATTTGACAGTAATTTGGCACATACATGTTGGTCTTACGCCATTGTTGGTTTATAGTGTCACAGTTTCTTCCGTTTTTGTTTTGGTTGGTTTGTCATATCATACAGGTACAAACCCCTCTGCTGTTTGCTGTTATCTGCCACCTATGATCCTGCAACCTTCCCTTTAATGGTACAAACCCCTCTGCTGTTTGCTGTTATCTGCCACCTATGATCCTGCAACCTTCCCTTTAATGGTACAAACCCCTCTGCTGTTTGCTGTTATCTGCCACCTATGATCCTGCAACCTTCCCTTTAATGTACCTGCTGAATGTTTGTTAAATTCATTTGTTGCATTGTATTACTTACTGCTGTACATCCATGCTGGGGTCACAGGAGATATTACTGTGTTCAAGGTGTTAGAGCATATGTTTGCAGCCAGGCCCAGTGCCTTTGATCATGTAACCTCCCCTGGGGTGTTGGCCAATTGCTAATTTATCCCAAATAAGGACCCACAATCCCTCTCACCTGATCCTTTACTCTGCCCTATAAATTTAGTAGCTTCTTAAGGGGGGCACGCGTGTGGGGTCAGGCACGCGCATTTCTGCAGCAAAGCATTTCGAAGCTAAGCATTAAGACGCTGCAGTTATTTCAAGGGCAGTTAGTCACGGCAGGAGTCAGAACCCCACTCTATGATCTGTCTCTTTTGGGTATGTCGGCTGAGTAAGCACTTCTTACTACTTGGACCTTGCTTTTCTATTAACCCATCTTACTCCTTCACAATATTTACCTATGCCCTTACAGTATTTGCTCCACTAATCCTCTCTCTCCTTCACTATCACAAACCCCAGCACTCTCTAACCTAGTAATCATCTCCCCTTCTCTCTTACCTCCCCACCTGTCCTCCTCTGCTGATCTGATCCTCAACCTCATATCTGTCCTAAGAGAACATAAAACAAGTCGGCCACTGTCTTTCTCCCACCTGCTCTCTCTCTCTGCTTCTCCTCACTGCTGAAGACATACAGTATCTCCCATCCCTGGACCCCCACATCCCATACCTCCCATTACTACTCCCTCCTATCGCTCACTATCCAACATGAACTACCACAATCTTTCCAACATAAAATCCGTGCCCCTGACACCAACCCCCCTGCTCCCTCTCTCTGGAGCACTCTGGAATGCCCGCTCAATCTGCAATAAGCTTCATGTGATTCACGACCTTTTTCTCTCCCGCAATCTTGCCTTCCTTGGCCTCACAGAAACATGGCTAACACCCTCTGACACCGCCTCCCCTGCTCCTCTGTGTTACGGAGGCCTCCACTTCACCCACACTCCTCGACCCGGCAACAAACATGGTGGAGGAGTGGGTCTTCTCCTTTCTTCAAACTGCACCTTTAACCCAATCCTGCCTCCTCCCTCCCTTATTCTCCCCTCTTTTAAAGTCCATTCTGTCCGCATCTATTCTCCCTCCAACCTCCAAGTGGCAGTCTTATACCGACCTCCAGGCCCAGCCACTGCCTTTATTGACCAATTCTCCACCTGGCTTCTTCACTTTCTCTCTTTCCACCTCCTGTCGCCTCCAGCTCAAAAATATCTCCAGAATCCGTCCTTTCCTCAACCTTCAATCTACTAAAATGCTTGTGCATGCCCTCATCATCTCCCGCCTTGACTACTGCAACATCTGCGGCCTCCCTGCTAACACCCTTGCACCTCTCCAGTCCATCCTTAACTCTGCTGCCCGACTAATCCATCTCTCTCCTCGCTACTCCTCCGCTTCCCCCCTCTGCAAATTTCTTCACTGGCTCCCATTCCCTCAGCGTATCCAGTTCAAATTATTAATACTGACCTACAAAGCCATCCATAAACTGTCTCTTCCATATATCTCTGAACTAATCTCCATATATCTTCCCTCACGTAATCTCCGGTCCTCCCAAGACCTCCTTCTCTCCTCCACACTTATTCGCCTCCAAGACTTCTCCCGAATATCCCCCATCCTCTGGAATTCTCTGCCCCATCACGTCCGGTTATCCACCACATTCGGATCCTTCAGACGGAACCTGAAAACTCATCTCTTCAGGAAAGCCTACAGCCTGCACTGACCCCGCTGCCTCCTCATCACCACCGAAGCTACCGCCTCACCAACACCGGAGCTCCTGCAACCCCCAACCTACTGTCTCCTTCCCCATAATCCTGCAGAATGTAAGCCCGTAAGGGCAGGGTCCTCGCCCCTCTGTATCAGTCTGTCATTGTAAGTTTGTTTACTGTAAGTGATATCTGTAACTTGTATGTAACCCCTTCTCATGTACAGCACCATGGAATCAATGGTGCTTTATAAATAAATAATAATAATAATAATAATGTCTATCTAGATATGTTCAAAATAACTTGTATGCACATACAATGTCTCCTTATAAGTTATGTTATGATGTGAGTCACATGTAACTTTTTGTTAAAAATCATAAATAAAGAATTGAAAAAACAAGAAATGAAGGCTATTCCATGCGAGAAATTGCCAAGAAACTGAATATTTCCTACAAGTACTCCCTTCAGGGAAGAGCACAAACAGGCTCTAACCAGAGTAGAAAGAGAAGTGGGAGGCGCCGCTGCACTACTGAGCAACAAGACAAGTACATTAGGGTCTGTAGTTTGAGAAATTTGATGCCTCACAGGTCCTCAACTGGCAGCTTCATTAAATAGTACACGCAAAACGCCAGTGTCAACGTCTACAGGGAAGAGGCGACTCTCGGATGCTGGCTTTCAGGGCAGAGGCAAAGAAAAAGCCATTTCTGAGACTGGCTAATAAAAGGAAAATATTAATATGGACAAAAGAACACAGACAATGGACAGAGGAAGATTGGAAAAAAGTGCTATAGACACATGAATTCAAGTTTGAGGTGTTTGGATCACACAGAAGAACATTTGTGAGACGCAGAACAACTGAAAAGATGCTGGAAGAGTGCGTGACGCCATCTGTCAAGCATGGTGGAGGTAATGTGATTGTTTGGGGTTGCTTTGGTGCTGGTAAAGTGGGAGATTTGTACAAGGTAAAAGGGATTTTGAAAAAGGAAGGCTATCACTCCATTTTGTAAAGCCATGCCATACTCTGTGAAAAGCGCTTGATTGGAGCCAATTTCATCCTACAACAGGACAATGACCCAAAGCACACCTCCAAATTATGCAATAACTATTTAGGGAAGAAGCAGGCAGCTGGTATTCTATCTATAATGGAGGGGCCAGTGCAGTCGCCAGATCTGAGCCCCATTGACCTGTTGTGGGAGCAGCTTGACCGTATGGTCTGCAAAAAGTGCCCATCAAGCCAAACCAACTTGTTGGAGGGGCTTCTGGAAGCATGGGGTGAAATTTCTCCAGATTACCTTAGCAAATTAACTGCTTGAATACCAAAGGTCTGCAATGATGTACTTGCTGCAAAGGGAGCATTCTTTGACGAAAGCAAAGTTTGAAGGAGAATATTATTATTTCAAATAAAAATCTTTTTTTCGGACCTTGTTAATGTCTGGACTAGATTTTCAATTAATTTGGCAACTCACTTGATTAATAAAAGTATGAGTTTTCATGGAAAACACAATTGTCTGAGTGACCCTAAACTTTTGAACGGTAGTGTGTATATATTTATACACTGCTCAAAGAAATAAAGGGAACACTAAAATCCCACATCCTAGATATCACTGAATGAAATATTCCAGTTGTAAATCTTTATTCATTACATAGTGGAATGTGTTGAGAACAATAAAACCTAGAAAATTATCAACATAAATCGCAACTAATATCCCACGGAGGTCTGGAGTTGGAATGATGCTCAAAATCAAAGTGGAAAATGAAGTTACAGGCTGATTTAACTTCAGTGGAAATGCCTCAAGACAAGGAAATGATGCTTCGTAGTGTGTGTGGCCTCCACGTGCCTGTATGACCTCCCTACAATGCCTGGGCATGCTCCTGATGATGCGGAGGATGATCTCCTAAGGGATCTCCTCCCAGACCTGGACTAATGCATCGGCCAACTCCTGGACAGTCTGGTGCAACGTGATGTTGGTAGATGGTGCGAGACATGATGTCCCAGATGTGTTCAATCGGATTCAGGTCTGGGGAACAGGCGAGCTAGTCCATAGCTTCAATGCCTTCATCTTGCAAGAACTGCTGACACACTCCAGCCACATGAGGTATGGCATTGTCCTGCATTAGGAGGAACACAGGGCCAACCGCGCCAGCATATGGACTCACAAGGGGTCTGAGGATCTCATCTCGGTAACTAATGGCAGTCACGCTACCTCTGGCGAGCACATGGAGGGCTGTGCGGCCCTCCAAAGAAATGCCACCCCACACCATTACTGACCCACTGCCAAACTGGTCATGCTAAAGGATGTTGCAGGTAGCAGATTGCTCTCCACGGCGTCGCCAGACTCTCACGTCTGTCACATGTGCTCAGTGTGAACCTGCGTTCATCTGTGAAGAGCTCATGGAGCAAGTGGCAAATTTGCCAATCCTGGTGTTCTGTGGCAAATGCCAAGTGTCCTGCACAGTGTTGGGCTGTGAGCACAACCCCATCTGTGGACGTTGGGCACTCAGACCATCCTCATGGAGTCAGTTTCTAACCATTTGTGCAGACATATGCACATTTGTGGCCTGCTGGAGGTGATTTTGCAGGGCTCTGGCAGTGCTCCTGTTCCTCCTTGCACAAAGGCTGACGTAGCGGTCCTGCTGCTGGGTTGTTGCCCTCTTACAGCCCCCTCCACATCTCTTGGTGTACTGGCCTGTGTCAGGACTCTGAACATTTTTTACCTTTTGTGCATTACTGCCCTTTTCCAAGATAGCGTCTTTGGTCTCATGTGCACTGTGTCTTCCTGCTATAAAACTCCACCCCAGCCTTCAGTCTGTGCTAGAGTGTTCTGCCTTGCATCCAGCTCCTGACCTCTGATTACTCCCTGGCTATACACCTGCTCCTGTTAACCTGTGTGGTGATCCTGCTACTCTGCTCTGAGTTCCTGCTGCATACACAAGTTTCCAGTAATCCTCCTTCATCTGCTGCTCATGTTTACTTCCATCTGCACTTGCTGGACATGTAAGCTGTTGCTGCTTTGCAATACCCTGACACTATTAACCAGGCCTCTCTGGTTGAGCTAAGATATGATTTGAACTGCCTAATAAGCATATCTATCTGTGTCTGGACTAAGACAAGGATTTATTCGTGTCAAGTATCCTCAAGAATAACTGTGCTTCATAGACTTTCTGCTTGACTCCGCTGAAGTTTCCTATAGACTGCTAAGCTGCGTTTATTATTTGCACCAAGTGTTGTGGACTTGAGTTTCTCTCTGCACCTCTTTGAATCACCGTGTGATAATATAGACTTTACCACTTATAAAACGGTGTCCTGTAGTTGTCTTGTTCCATGCAAAGAGTCTCCTGAGTTATCACCTATAATTAATACAGCCTGTCTACTGGTAGCACCTCCAGCCTCTGGACACTACGCTGACAGCACAGCAAACCTTGCCACAGCTCGCATTGATGTGCCATCCTGGATGAGCTGCACTACCTGAGCCACTTGTGTGGGTTGTAGAGTCCGTCTCATGCTACCACGAGTGTGAAAGCACAACCAACATTCAAAAGTGACCAAAACATCAGCCAGAAAGCATTGGTACTGAGATGTGGTCTGTGGTGCCCACCTGCAGAACCACTCCTTTTATTGAGTGTGTCTTGATAATTGCCAATAATTTCCATCTGTTGTCTATTCCATTTGCACAACAGCATGTGAAATTGATTGTCAAATAGTGTTGCTTCCTAAGTGGACAGTTTGATTTCACAGAAGTTTGATTTACTTGGAGTTATATTCTGTTGTTTAAGTGTTCCCTTTATTTTTTGAGCAGTGTGTGTGTGTGTGTGTGTGTGTATGTATATATAATTATATTTACAACAGTACTCAGCAGCAGCTGCTAAGCAAAATATGGTGCTGATGTGGTGTTCCCTTACTTCACTTATCTGGTTTATGTTGGAGCAGTATTCAGGAGATTGGACAGGGTCCAATACATAGCACCTCACCAATTTTATATGAACACCTATCCCACAGTTAGGTCTTTAATTGTTAAATCCTGACCATCCATTTAAATAAATTAATGGGATTTGCAGTAGCGTAGTAGAAAAGAAAAGGCAGCACTCACCCTTGTATGCTTCTGTTGTGATAGTTTCTTTAATCCATAAAGGTCAGACTTTACAAACAAATGCGGGGTTGGCTAAGGCATAAAAGTGGAGAGGGAGCGGTGATGACAAGACGGATGACGGCCGTTTCGCTCTTACGAGCTTCTACGGGTCCATGTGTACTTGTGCAGCAACGTCATTTCCTTTATCAGGTGAGAGACGTAACACGTGCTGAATAAATACATATATCATTAAAAACAACATTACATTCTTTTATCTATTTCTTTCGGATTTAAATGAAAATGGCCATATCTAATCTGTCGTTTAATCCCCAGAGACCCTGGGCATTAGTTTTTAGGATCCATTTAGCTTCGCTCTGGAGGAGTAATTTATTGTGATCTCCTCCATGGGGTGGAAACTTAACTATTTCTAACCCTGAAAATTTTAGCTGATTAGGATCTCCTCCATGAACTTCTTGGATGTGTTTAATTAAACGAACACGTCCCTTCCCTGTGAGCACTGAGTTGTAGTGCTCTCGGAAGCGGACATAAGAGGCCTAATTGTTTTCCCTATATAGAATTTATTACAGGGGCAAAGGATCACATACACGACAAATTTAGTTTTACATGTGATGAAGTCTCTTACGGAATGGGTTAACGTGCCTATTTTAAGAGGATTATTAGTACAATGCAAGTGGCACATACTACAATTTCCACATTTGAAATTTCCCTGTGGACGTGACTTTTTAATCCAATCTGGATTATCTATTGTGATTTTATTCTTTACCACTAAGTCACCTATATTTCTCGAGCGTTTGTACGCAAAACGTGGGCGACAATCGGGCAAGTTCCTAAAATCTGCATCATTTTTTATAATGTGCCAATTTTTTCGTATCACTGAATAAATTTCCTTGTCCAGTGGACTATGTTTAAAGATAAAGGTAAAAATCCCTTCTCTCTTTTCCCTATCATTTCCGTTAGTTTTTTTTCTTTTTTTATTTTTCCCTTTTTTCAGGAGTTCTAGTTGGGAAAGATTTGCTGCCCGTGATTCGGCCTGCTGCAAAATATCTTTAGGGTATCCTCTCTTACTAAAGCGCGATTTCAGATCCTGTACCTGACTTTTATAGCCTTCATCGTTGCTATTTAGTTTTCTCAAACGTACCATCTGGCTATATGGGATACTGCTCTTTGTGTGGTGAGGATGCGCACTTTGAAAGTGTAATATATTATTGGTGGCTGTTTCTTTTCTATGGGCCTTAGTGACGATTGTATTGTCCTGAATCTCAATTTTCACATCCAGGAATTCTAGGGAGTTTCCTCCGAAGACTGCTGTGAACAACATGTTATCCATATTATTATTGTTTAGGAATGTTACAAATTCATTAAAACTCGATTCATCACCGTCCCATACCATGAATACATCGTCTGCAAATCGCAGATACATTCGTATATGATTCAGAAAGGGATTTTGGGGGCCGGTGACGTGCCTCTCCTCGAACGCTGCAAGGAATAGGTTCGCAAAGACGCACGCCACCGGCGTACCCATCGCGGTACCGACCCGCTGAGAATACCACCTATTAAGAAATTTAAAGGTGTTATTGGTGAGTACGAAGTCCAATCCTTCTACGACGAAGGAAATGAAATTCTCGTCCTTTTCCGTATTTACTAATATCCGCCTTATGGCGTCCAGGCCTTTTTCGTGTGGTATGCGGGTGTATAGGTTGACTACGTCAATTGAGACCAGTGAGAACGTGGGTTGCCAAGTTAGATCTTTTAATGTCAACAGAAAATCCCCCGAGTCTTTAACAAAAGATGGTATCTCCAATAATAAAGGCTTCAAAAGCCAGTCAAGAAATTGGGATAGGGGTTCAGTAATAGAATTCTTTCCTGATACTATTGGGCGACCTGGAGGGTGTTTTGCATTTTTGTGGATTTTTGGGATGCTATACCAGTTTGCGTACTGGGGGAATTCAGGAATTAGTTTTTCTGCCCGTGTTTTTGTTAAAGTGCCCATTTCTACATATCTGCGCAGGAATGTTCTTAATTTTGTTTTGATGCCATTTGTAGGATTTTGTGCCAGCAATACATACGTATTAGAATCATTCAGCTGAGAGAGAGCTTCATCTTTATAGTATTTTTTATCAAGGATAACGATGTTGCCCCCCTTATCGGCCCTACGGACTACCACATCGCTCCATTTTTGTATGTTTTTTAAAGCTGTCAATTCCTGTGCAGGTATGTTTTGGTGGGCCTGTTGGTATAATAGGGCTTCTATATCTTTGATGACTAGGTCTTGGAATAAGTCTATGTTATTTCCGGGGGAAATTGGGGGCATCCAATTTGATGCATTATACTTATATTACTATATTATACCAACAGGCCCACCAAAACATACCTGCACAGGAATTGACAGCTTTAAAAAACATCGTTATCCTTGATAAAAAATGTAGAAATGAAGATATGTAGAAATGGGCACTTTAACAAAAACACGGGCAGAAAAACTAATTCCTGAATTCCCCCAGTACGCAAACTGGTATAGCATCCCAAAAATCCACAAAAATGCAAAACACCCTCCAGGTCGCCCAATAGTATCAGGAAAGAATTCTATTACTGAACCCCTATCCCAATTTCTTGACTGGCTTTTGAAGCCTTTATTATTGGAGATACCATCTTTTGTTAAAGACTCGGGGGATTTTCTGTTGACATTAAAAGATCTAACTTGGCAACCCACGTTCTCACTGGTCTCAATTGACGTAGTCAACCTATACACCCGCATACCACACGAAAAAGGCCTGGACGCCATAAGGCGGATATTAGTAAATACGGAAAAGGACGAGAATTTCATTTCCTTCGTCGTAGAAGGATTGGACTTCGTACTCACCAATAACACCTTTAAATTTCTTAATAGGTGGTATTCTCAGCGGGTCGGTACCGCGATGGGTACGCCGGTGGCGTGCGTCTTTGCGAACCTATTCCTTGCAGCGTTCGAGGAGAGGCACGTCACCGGCCCCCAAAATCCCTTTCTGAATCATATACGAATGTATCTGCGATTTGCAGACGATGTATTCATGGTATGGGACGGTGATGAATCGAGTTTTAATGAATTTGTAACATTCCTAAACAATAATAATATGGATAACATGTTGTTCACAGCAGTCTTCGGAGGAAACTCCCTAGAATTCCTGGATGTGAAAATTGAGATTCAGGACAATACAATCGTCACTAAGGCCCATAGAAAAGAAACAGCCACCAATAATATATTACACTTTCAAAGTGCGCATCCTCACCACACAAAGAGCAGTATCCCATATAGCCAGATGGTACGTTTGAGAAAACTAAATAGCAACGATGAAGGCTATAAAAGTCAGGTACAGGATCTGAAATCGCGCTTTAGTAAGAGAGGATACCCTAAAGATATTTTGCAGCAGGCCGAATCACGGGCAGCAAATCTTTCCCAACTAGAACTCCTGAAAAAAGGGAAAAATAAAAAAAGAAAAAAAACTAACGGAAATGATAGGGAAAAGAGAGAAGGGATTTTTACCTTTATCTTTAAACATAGTCCACTGGACAAGGAAATTTATTCAGTGATACGAAAAAATTGGCACATTATAAAAAATGATGCAGATTTTAGGAACTTGCCCGATTGTCGCCCACGTTTTGCGTACAAACGCTCGAGAAATATAGGTGACTTAGTGGTAAAGAATAAAATCACAATAGATAATCCAGATTGGATTAAAAAGTCACGTCCACAGGGAAATTTCAAATGTGGAAATTGTAGTATGTGCCACTTGCATTGTACTAATAATCCTCTTAAAATAGGCACGTTAACCCATTCCGTAAGAGACTTCATCACATGTAAAACTAAATTTGTCGTGTATGTGATCCTTTGCCCCTGTAATAAATTCTATATAGGGAAAACAATTAGGCCTCTTATGGTCCGCTTCCGAGAGCACTACAACTCAGTGCTCACAGGGAAGGGACGTGTTCGTTTAATTAAACACATCCAAGAAGTTCATGGAGGAGATCCTAATCAGCTAAAATTTTCAGGGTTAGAAATAGTTAAGTTTCCACCCCATGGAGGAGATCACAATAAATTACTCCTCCAGAGCGAAGCTAAATGGATCCTAAAAACTAATGCCCAGGGTCCCTGGGGATTAAACGACAAATTAGATATGGCCATTTTCATTTAAATCCGAAAGAAATAGATAAAAGAATGTAATGTTGTTTTTAATGATATATGTATTTATTCAGCACGTGTTACGTCTCTCACCTGATAAAGGAAATGACGTTGCTGCACAAGCACACATGGACCCGTAGAAGCTCGTAAGAGCGAAACGGCCGTCGTCCGTCTTGTCATCACCGCTCCCTCTCCACTTTTATGCCTTAGCCAACCCCGCATTTGTTTGTAAAGTCTGACCTTTATGGATTAAAGAAACTATCACAACAGAAGCATACAAGGGTGAGTGCTGCCTTTTCTTTTCTACTACGCTACTGCAGATTGAATGTGTTGTCTTTCATGGCTCAAGCACCGCCCGAGCTCTTGAAGTAAGCATTAACCCCCGGAGATCTGTGCTCCATAACTGCAACAGTCAAGCAGGAACATTTGAAGTATATTCAGTGCCAACCAACCCTTTCTTCTCTCATATAACTTTAAATTAATGGGATTGTCTTGATATGAGTCAATTAATTATTTAGCTGAAGTGCCTCTAGTTTCACTCTATTCTCGCTCAGCATGCTGCAGTGACTGGGAACCATAAGGTAAAAAAAAGACAGCAGGCTAAAAGAAAGAACTAAGAACTGGTCTAAAAACTGCTCCTTCTCAGGCCGGGGTCACACTCAGCGTAGGGAAATACGGTCCGTTTTTTACAGGCATAATACGCAGAAATGATCCCAAAACAGTGAACCGTATGTAATCTGTAGGCAAGGTGTGGCTGCGTATTTTGCGCATGTAATCCTCCGTATGTAATCCGTATGGCATCCGTAATGCGTATTTTTCACGCAACCTTACAAAATGGACATTTCATTGTTTTGAGGCCTGAAATTAATTTAAATCATCAGCATGAACCTATTTAAGGCCTCTACAACAGGTTGAACCCTCCCATATGGCCATTTTGTTGCTGTGCTTGTGTAGGTGTTTTGGTGTTACTTGGGCAACATGTGTGACCTCCTGCATTTCACACCAACTCAGCGTGTCTTCTCACGCCGCTTTGGGCAGCCATACCCCGTGATAGTTCATCCGCAAAGGAGGAGAAGAAGAATGTGGGTGCATCCACTTTTGCGGCAACGCCTCACTAAAGGGCATTTTCACAGGCTCTATTCATCTCTGCAGACACATCCAGACAAATTCTTCCAGTACTGTCGTATGAAAATACCCACTTTTGATATCTTGTTGGAGACAGTACGTCCAGGAATTACGTATCAGGATACCAGGATGCGGAAATGCATATCCGCAGAGGAGCGTCTTCTCCTTACCTTACGGTATTGTCACGGGGAGACTAGGTGGGCAAGCGCTAATAACCCGGGCCCCTGCAATTTCCCTCAGACTAGGGAAATCCTGACTGACCCTCTACCTGGAGTTTACACTGATGGTGTGCATGTCCAGGCCTCGAACCTAACCCTGTCTCCTGTTTCAACCCTAGGCTGAAACCTCCGCCCACCACCCAGTGAAGAGGTTATACACCAATACCCACAGTTAGCACAGACAAGGATAAAGGAAAATATACACCACGCCGCAGTCACTCAGGAATACACTATAAATGTGCAGGGCAAAATAAATACAAATATAGGAAGGAGTAAATAAGACTAAGGAAAATACACCACCAGCAACGAATCTCCAACTACCAGCTCACCACTCCAGACCGAGATAACAACGCACAAGACAGAAGCTATAATCGGCGAACTATATATATATAATATATATAATAGGAGAACTATTTAAAGGCAATGGGCATGGCCCAGCTTCCAATCCGAGCATAAGGTAAATTAACCCCGGACCAGCTAGATAAAATCTAGCCGACGCCAATGAGCACATAGTGGTCAAAAGCGGAATTACCGCTGTCTGTCGAACGACCTGGTCTGAACAGCATCCAACATGACAGTACCCCGCCTTCTACGAGGGACTGGATGGCGACGGTGAAAAAACCTGACCAGCCAATCCGCATGAATGTCCGAGGCTGGTACCCAGGACCTCTCCTCAGGCCCATAACCGCGCCAGTGTACCAAGTACTGTAAAGTGCGGCGCACTACACGAGAGTCAACCACCTTGGGGACTTCAAATTCCAAATTACCATCCACCAAGACTGGAGGTGGCATAGGCGCCGCGTCCACAGAACCCACCACCTTCTTTAGAAGAGACCTGTGGAACACATTGTGTATATAATACACCGTAGGGAGCTCCAATCAGTACGCTACTGGGTTAATGACGGCGGTGTCCCTAAATGGACCAATAAACCGTGGACCCAATTTAAGGGACGGTATTTTTAGTCTTATGTTTTTTGTGGATAACCACACCCAGGCTGAAACAAAACTCTTCTTAAGAAATTCAAATGCGCGCACAGCAGCCTCAGGCCAAACGGAGAAATTGGTACCCTTTTTAGTCATGTCAGTTAGCGGTTTAGCAATGATGGAAAAATCCTTGATAAATTTCCTATAGTAGTTAGAAAACCCAAGGAACCGCTGAAGTGCTTTCAGGTTATCAGGACGTTCCCAATGCAGCACCGCTTGCACCTTAGCGGCATCCATTTTAAAACCAGAAGCAGACACAATATAACCCAAGAAAGGCAACTCTTGAACAGAAAATACACATTTCTCAAGTTTAGCATACAGCTTATTCTCTCTGAGAAGCTGTAACACCTGCCTGACATGATCTAAATGAGCATCACGGTCGCAAGAATATATGAGAATGTCATCTAGGTACACGATAACGAATTTCCCCAATACATGCGAGAACACATCATTGATGAAATGTTGGAACACTGCAGGTGCGTTAGTCAACCCAAATGGCATCACCAAATTTTCAAAATGACCCTCAGGGGTATTAAAATCCGTCTTCCACTCATCACCTTGACGGACTCTTATGAGGTTGTACGCCCCCCTGAGGTCAAGCTTGGTAAACCACTTAGCACCTGCCACCTGGTTGAACAAATCTGGTATCAGTGGCATAGGGTATGGATCACGAACCGTAATCTGGTTCAACTCCCTGACATCCAAACACGGGCGTAATCCACCATCTTTCTTCTTCACGAAGTAGAACCCTGCTGCCACAGGCGAAGATGAAGGCCTGATGTGCCCTTTGCTCAAATTTCAGCAATGTAATCTTTTAACGCTTGTCTCGCCGGACCGGAGATGTTAAACATCCTTGCTTTAGGCAATTTGGCCCCTGGTTTAAACCTGATAGAACAGTCATAGGGACGATGTGGCGGCAACTCTGAACAACCCTTCTCAGAGAACACATCCACAAAATCCAGAAGTAACTCCGGAATGCTTGAAGTCACCGCAGCCACACATGTGGCCAGGCAATTCTCCTGGCAGAACTCGCTCCACTGAATTATGTCCTGAGTCAATTACCGGGTTGTGCATAGACAACCATGGAAAACCCAAAACCACCTGAGCAGGAAGATTCCTGAGCACCTTACATGTAACCCGCTCGGAATGTAGAACCCCAATGTGGAGTTTCACCTCAGCCACAAATTCAGTAATCTCCCCCTGAGAGAGAGGAGCAGCATTGATGGTGACCACGCGGATAGGATGAGGCAGTTTTTCAATCCTAAAACCTGCTGTGCGCGCAAACTCCTCATCAATGAGATTTGTGGCTGAACCACTATCCACAAAAACAGTAATTGGCAGCTCACTGCCAGCGATAAAAACCTTAGCAGGGAGCATGCATTGAGAAACCACCATGGAGGATATACATAAGCTCAGATTGGTCTCCTCCACACCCTCTGAGCTTAGAAGTTTTCCGTTGCATTTTTCTTAGACAGCTGAAGACAGATGTTAATAAAATGACCAGTTTTACCGCAGTAAAAACAGGCTCCCTGCTTCCTGAGCTCAGGGGCTCGACGCTTCACATGTGACACCCCTGCGATTTGCATAGGCTCCGTGGGCTCACCTGCAGCAACCTCACGTGAACCTAAGCCCTCTCCCATAGGCGGTGTCTCATGCTCCCCTTGATGCAAACTGCGATCAATGCGGACAACCAGACTCATAGCCGAATCTAGAGAAGCAGGAGTCTTATACATCAGAAGGGCTTTTTTAACCCTTCCAGAAATCCCATGTATAAACTGACTCCGCAATGCTGGATCATTCCATTGTGTATCGATCGCCCAGCGATGAAATTCAGAACAGTAATCCTCTGCAACTCGCTCCCCCTGGTGAATAGTGCTTATCTTAGATTCTGCTAGAGCCATTCTGTCAGGTTCATCGTAAATTTTTTGAAGAGAGGAAAAAAAACTCTCCACAGAGTCAAATGCAGCAGAATCAGATGGCAAAGAAAACGCCCATGCTTGGGGATCCCCGCTTAACAATGACAACACCAAGCCCACACGCTGAGCCTCATTGCCCGAGGAGATCGGGTGCATACGGAAATATAGTTTGCAAGCTTCACGAAAAGAAACAAATTTACTGCGTTCCCCAGCAAATTTTTCAGGCAAAGGAAATTTAGGCTCAGCACCTCTTCCTGTCGCTCCAGCTTGCACATTAGATACTGCTAGTCCCTGTTGCTGCACTGCCCCCCTCAACTCAGTGACCTGTAGGGACAGCGCCTCCAACTGGCGGGTTATGGAAGTCATGGGATCCATGACAAAACAAAAAAAAAAAAAGAAACCCTTTTTTTGTGTTGTTGGGCCAATTATAATGTCACGGGGAGACTAGGTGGGCAAGAGCTAATAACCTGGGCCCCTGCAATTTCCCTCAGACTAGGGAAATCCTGACTGACCCTCTACCTGGAGTTTACACTGATGGTGTGCATGTCCAGGCCTCGAACCTCACCCTGTCTCCTGTTTCAACCCTAGGCTGAAACCTCCGCCCACCACCCAGTGAAGAGGTTATACACCAATACCCACAGTTAGCACAGACAAGGATAAAGGAAAATATACACCACGCCGCAGTCACTCAGGAATACACTATAAATGTGCAGGGCAAAATAAATACAAATATAGGAAGGAGTAAATAAGACAAAGGAAAATACACCACCAGCAACGAATCTCCAACTACCAGCTCACCACTCCAGACCGAGATAACAACGCACAAGACAGAAGCTATAATCGGCGACGCCCAATGTTCAGGAGAACTATTTAAAGGCAATGGGCATGGCCCAGCTTCCAATCCGAGCATAAGGTAAATTAACCCCGGAACAGCTAGATAAAATCTCACCGACGCCAATGAGCACATAGTGGTCAAAAGCGGAATTACCGCTGTCTGTCGTACGACCTGGTCTGAACAGCGTCCGACATGACAGGTATGTATTCACCATCCTCACATACTGCATGTTGGTGATGTTTTTTTGCCCTATTTTGATTTTCTAAGCATCAGATTTAAATGATATTATTCAATTTTAACAAAATATGAAACAAATATGTAGTTAATGTAAAATGTAAGTAGCCAGTGTACATTTTGTAAGGTACACTGGTATCCTGCCTTTTAATATCCTCATATTACTTGGCTTTACTTTGGATTTTAACAAGCATTGTAACATTGCTACTATTTTATTTTTGTTGTTTGCTTTCAGATTCCTGTCAACTAGATTGTCTTCTGCTGGAATACATCTGGAATTTCTGATTGGGAGGTCCACTATTTCCGGCATTGTGCATGATACTTGTGTTCAAGTATGGGACAAACTACATGAACTTGTGATGCCGGAGCCCAAAAGGCAGGATTGGCTGAAAATAGCTAGTGGATTTTCTGACTCTTGTGATTTTCCTCACTGTATTGGAGCCCTAGATGGGAAACATATCAGGGTGTGTAAGCCGCTGAACTCGAGCTCCCAATTCTACAATTATAAGCAGTTTTTCTCTGTAGTTCTGTTAGCTGTAGTTGACAGTAACTACAGGTTTATAATTGTAGATATTGGGGCCTATGGGAGAACTGGAGACTCTAGAGTCTTCAATGTGTCCATTATGGGTCGGCGGCTACGTGAAGACCTGTTGGACCTCCCACCACCACATCTCCCAGGCTCCAATGCTGAAGCAGTCCCTTATGTACTTGTGGCAGATGAGGCCTTCCAATTGACCAGGCATGTCATGAGGCCTTATCCCCTGCGCAACCATTGACCACCTGCGGCGGATGTTTAATGTCAGACTTTCACGGGCGCAGCTAATGGTGGAGTGCGCCTTTGGCATTATGGCATCCAAATGGCGTGCTATTCAGCTGAGTGAGGCAAATGTTAATGAAGTCATAAAAGCTTGTGTTGTTTTACACAACTTCACAAGAATTCATGAGTGTTCCTCAGCAGTGGTGAAGGCATGTTGGCCAATGTGGGTAGTCCTACACCACAAGACCTTCATCAGTGGCAACCCCTTTTTGACCTAAAAGTTAGGGATATTTATACCAATTATTTTCTTTCTCCTCAGGGTGCTACTCCCTGGCAAGATAATGTTGTCTCTATGTTGTAATTTTTTATTTTTTTTTGTTATAAAATTAACATTTGATATATTTCAAAATTTTACATTTGTGTATGGTGTAATAATGATTTTTCAAACACAAAGAAATGGGCTTGATATTGTTTTCTTATAAATTATATGATTTTTCAACAACCATATTTACATCATATGACTTTTGGGGCCATTTTAACTTGGCCAAACTGTAAAATATAAAACAAACCTCAGTGCTATCACAGCAGATTAAATAATTTTGGGAGATAACACAAAATTATCAACAAGAAAATATTTTTTAAAGATTCTGATACGTTGGTGGAGGTGATGGCGGTAGTTCGGGTTGCTGCTCTTGTGGCCTTTGTTGGTGTTGGGCCAGTTGTGTCCTTCACCCTGTTGGTGACTTCTCTGCTGGGCCTGCTTCAAAATCTGACCATGCTCAGATTGCCCATATGAGTACTGGCCATAAGGGTGGACACTATGGGCATCATGACTAGAGTACTCCTCACGGGATTCATAACCCCCACCAATATGTCCATGTCGTCCAAACCCAGGTTGGGACCAGCCTCCAACACTGGGTCTAGACAAGTGGCCATATTGGTAAGGTTGCTGGAAAGGAGGCATTTGGTACGGTGTAGGCATTGGTGGGTTATGTTGTGGAAAGGGTTGAGGTGTAGGCATTGGTGGGTTATGTTGGGGAAAGGGTTGAGGTGTAGGCATACATGGAGGAGGTGCTTCAAATCCCTCTTGAGCATGCACTGGTTGATTTGTTGGCATACGCAGGACATTACTTGTTGACAGCTACCACCTCCCAATGTACTGAAATAAATCATAAGGGCTATTTGGGGGGGTGCATGCATTAAGAAGGATTTGAAAGCACCCTCTCACACGAAGCCTCACCAAATGGGGTATGGTATGGAGATATCAGGCCAGGCTTCGAGAAAATGCCTCCTCACCATTATCATGAGCAGCCCTGGCCAAATAATTTAAGATACCAGTGTCCACATTTCTTTGGGTTTCCATTAGCTCTCTCCTTCTGCGGCCACGGCATGAGGTCACAGCAGGCTGTGGGGAGGCCTCCAGTGGAACAGTGGGGCTGCTGCTATGGCCAGGATCTTCTGGCATCCCTGAAGCTGGTGCATCTGTGGGTGGGGCTGCATCATCTGGCCCAGGTGGATGTTGACCATGAGGGGCAGCCAAAGATGGATCCGGAGGGATGAACGTGGTAGGAGCCGTAGATGGTCCAGCCACCTCTTCTTCTCCTTCCCCAACAAGATCAATCAATGACTCCAATTCGGACCCTGTTGTCTCCCTCTCAGTGAGGTTGGATTGTGTTCTGTTATGAAAAATTAAAAATTTAATTTGAAAAATCATCTATCAGCATTACAAACATATGTGTAATGTGGTGTGAGGTTTGTACTTACGGTCTGAGATCCATACTGGGATCCAGAAAGGACATCCGGTCAAAATATACATATTTCCTTTTTGCAGGAGCAGATGACCCACTTCTGGACCAAAGCAAATAATGTATAAGGCCATTTTGCACAGTGGTACCACAAGGTGTCTGAGATTTCCCAGCTTGTAATATGCCCTAGTAAGCTGCATTTCTTACTAAATATCTTCAAAAATCAAATTTTACACACAAATCCCACAATACCATAAAAGGGAACACCATAGAATGTAAGTACACAAGGACAGGGTCCTCTTCCCTCTATACCAGTCTGTCATAGTAAATTTGCTTACCGTAAGCGACATCAATAAATGCTGTACATAACCCCTTTCTCATGTCCAGCACCATTAAATAAATGGTGCAATATACATACAAATTCAGAATAAGAAATAGTAATATTGTTAAAATATTGTTCTTACGGCAGTTTTCAATATTAAATACTTGATAAACATGAGTGTACTTACTTATCTGCCTCTGTCCCTCACGTGGCCGCTGCTCATAATCTGGGAAAAGGATCCCACAGATGTTCCTCCAAGCAGCCTCTTTCCTTGCCCGGTTAGCGTAGTTGGAATCACGTTGGTCCCAAATTTCGGGGACCGTGAAGCATGGAGGAGGAGGTGTGATGGTGTGGGGGTGCTTTGCTGGTGACACTTGGGGATTTATTCAAAATTGAAACTTCTCAACCCTTCATTCAATTTTAATGTGGATACCCTCAAAGGAAAGCTGAAAGTCTAAACTTCAACTGCATCAGAATTGTTTTGTTTAAAATTCATTGTGGTAATGTCTGTAACCAAAATTAGAAAAATGTTGTCTCTGTCCAAATATATATGGACCTAACTGTATATATGTCTTTATATTTCATGGAGAGATAGAGAGATAGATAGAGAGATAGATAGATAGAAGATTAGCCGTTAATTCATTTGTTGGCTTCTGTAAAATCACTGCAGAAGCCGACAGGATAGAAGACATGGATTACATACAGTAAATCCATGCAGAATAGTTAGATATATAGATGTCAGTGACCAATATAATTAGTGCAGTGTGTGCAAATTATGGGTCATGTGTTTATTTAATAAAAGAATCTTTTCGGGGGGAAGAATCGGATGGGCTCCCGAGCATCTTTGCCCAGCTGAGGTGCGACAGTTCGTGATGGACAGAGAGCCCAAAGACGTGACAAAAGCAGCGCAGATTGCCGATGCCTATGAGGCCAACCGTAGATCGGAAGTATGGAACCAATCTCCGCCAGCTGGAGAGGGGGTAAGCCTGCAACCAACACCAGTGCCCCTGCCAGCCAACACAACAGAGGCCCTGTCCCTGTTGCCAACAGCACCAGACCTACCACCGACCGCCAGTGTTTTTCCTGCAAACAGACTGGTCATATCAGTGCCTACTGTCCAGCGAAACAGAAGAACCCCCCAGCCAAGGCCCCAGGGCCTAATGCAGCAGTACTCTTGGTGGGTGGGGTGGTTGGGAGGGTGTGTGACAACGTGCAGCACGTCACCGTGGGGGGACATGTCGCTACAGGCCTCAAGGACAACGGGGCGGAACGGACCCTCATCCGACCCGAACTGGCGGCCCCTGAAGAGATCATTCCGGGGAAAACCCTGACTGTCACCGGGATTGGGGGCATCCACTGTCCCTTGCCGATGGCCTGGGTTTTCATTGATTGGGGTGCCCGGAGCGGGGTGAAGGAAGTGGGGCTGTCCGATAACTTGCCCACTGATGTTTTATTGGGGACTGATTTGGGGAGAATGGTTGCATACTATGTCCCTGACTCTTCTCCCCGATCGAATGCTGGTGATAGCAATGGGAAGTTGCATGTGTTACCTGGCCATGCTTTACCAGTTAATGATGTACTTGACAATGATTTTTCAGAAAATGCCGAGGGTAATACCGATAATGCTAACGATGAAAACGATGCATCTGTTAACCATTTTTTCCCTAGGAATGTGGCTGAAAATGATGTAAATGTGCCAACTGAACCTGATAACCATTTTTCCACAGAGGTTGATGTGTCCACAGGTGCAGGAGTGCTCAGCCACGTCACTCTGTGGGGTGGGATGGCTGAGGAACCACTAACAGGAGCAAGCAACCAATGGCTTGTGTGAACGCTTCAATGGTACCCTCAAACAGATGCTCCGCATGCTGGTTGAGACCCAAGGGTGCAACTGGGAGCGGTACCTCCCACACCTGCTGTTCACTTACCGACAGGTTCCGCAGGCCTCGACGGGGTTCTCCCCTTCGAGCTCCTGTATGGCAGGCGAGTCTGGGGACCCCTTGGGTTGGTAAGAGAGTCCTGGGAAGAGGAGTCGAACCCTTCTGAAGTGACCGTCATGGAGTATGTTAGGCGCTTCCATGACAAGATGCAGACCTTGACGTAGTTGGTGCATGACAACATGATGCAGGCTCAGGCTGATCAGGAACACTGGTATGACCAGAACGCCCTGGAACAGACCTACCACGTGGGTCAAAAGGTGTGGGTGCTAGTCCCTGTACCAAGGGATAAGGTTCAGGCAGCCTGGGAAGGCCCGTACGTCATCCACCAACAGGTCAACCTGGTCACCTACGTGGTCACGCTTGACCACGCTCTGGGTAGGCGAAAGGCCTTTCACGTCAACATGATGAAGGCTCATCACAAACTACCAGTCTGCAGCCTGCCCGAAGACGTGGAGGAAGACCCCCTCCTGGAGATGCTGGCCCAAGCCAAGGCCAGTGGGTCCATTGAGGACGTGGAGGTAAGCACCTCGCTAACCGAACCCCAGCGGTGGCAGTTGCAGAAAATGCTGGAACCCTTCTGCGCTGTGTTCTCCAACCGACCTGGGAGGACTGAGTTAGCGGTCCACGAGGTGGACACCGGAAATCATGCCCCACTACGGCGAACACCCTATCGAATCTTCGACCAGGTGCAGCAGGTTATGCGCCAGGAGATCGATGAGATGTTGCAGCTGGGGGTGATTCAACAGTCAAAGAGCGTGTGGGCCTCACCTGTAGTCCTCGTGCCAAAGAAGGATCGGACCACCCGGTTCTGCGTGGATTACAGGGGGCTCAATGCCATCACAGCCTCTGACGCGCACCCAATGCTGCGCATCGAGGAGCTGCTTGAGGTTAGCTGGCGCAAAATGCAAAATATCTGACCATAATGGATCTGAGTCGAGGATACTGGCAGATTTCCCTGAGCCCCGAGGCGCAGGAGAAGTCTGCCTTTATCACACCCTTCAGACTGTACGAGTCCACGGTCATGCCCTTCGGCATGAAGAATGCCCCTGCCACTTTCCAGCGGATGGTCAACCACCTGCTTGAAGGACTGGAGAAGTACTCGGTGGCGCACTTGGATGACATTGCCATCTACAGGTCCTCCTGGGATGAACACCTGCAGCATCTCGAGAAGGTGCTCAGGCGAATTCACTGAGCCGGACTGACTATCAAGCCGGGAAAGTGCCAGATGGGCATGAGTGAGGTCCACTACCTAGGGCACCAGGTAGGCGGGGGCACCCTAAAGCCAGAGCCTGATAAAGTGGGAGCGATTGAGAAGTGCCCCACCCCCCAGGACCAAGAAGCAGGTGATGTCCTTCCTGGGCACTGCAGGGTACTATAGGCGCTTTATACAGCACTATAGTAGCCTGGCAAAACCCTTGATGGAGGAAGCTACACCACATCGTCAACTGGACCGATGGCTGTGAGGGGGCCTTCCAAGCATTGAAAACAGCACTGTGCAATGCCCCTATGTTGACAGCAGTTGTCCGTTCTTGGTGCAGACCGATGCCAGAGAGTTTGGCCTCGGTGCTGTGCTTAGCCAGGTTGACTCAGGACCAAGAGCACACCATGTTGTACCTGAGCCAGAAACTTCTGCCGAGGGAAGGGCCTACTCTACCATCGAGAAGGAGTGCCTGGCCATAGTCTGGGCCCTGCAGCACTTGCAGCCCTACTTGTATGGTCGCACCTTCACTGTGGTGACTGACCACAACCCTCTGCGATGGCTAAATGCCATGTGTGGAACTAATGGAAGGTTGCCACATTGGTGCCTTGCCCTCCAGCAGTTTGACTTCACCATCAAACACAAAACGGGCAGGGAATATGGCAATGCAGTTGGGTTGTCCCGCCAGGGTGAACCTGCTGAGGTGCGCATGATGGAGTACCGAGAGGTCCTACCTCCATAGCGCACACCAAAAAGGGGAGGTGTCACATTAATGTATAATATGATTTTTATTTTTCCTTGTTAGCACACGTGCTGTGGGCTCTTACCCCCTTTTCTCTGTTCTTCTGCCTGCTGATATGTGTGTGTGTGTGTGAATCCCAAACCTCATTGCCCCCACCTAAAGAATCGTTATTACTCCTGTAGCTGCAGTAGACAATTCTCCCATCTAGTACCAGCTAAAACTGGTCCAAGTCACTCTCAAAGGCATGGATTTCCATTGTTCTAGTAAAGTGATATATTGCAGTACTGAGTTGGGCTAGAAATACACCAGTTTCATATTTTAGATGTCCATCGGTAGACCTATCTTCCACTGAAAGCGTGAGCCGCTAGACACAGCAAGTGCAAAGTGTGGATTTCTCCTTAAGCAGTTCATGTAATTGCTTCGTAATTCCACTTAAAAGAATCACCCCGACGTGGCACACCTAGAGATCCGGGTGTATTCCGGATACGAAGTTCGTACATCAAGATATGCGTAACAATAGTTTTCTTAAGTGTAAGTCAAAAGGAGGTCTCAGCTTCTAAGTGATGTCACTACAAGGGAAGTGACTGGGATTGGGGCTAGAATAACTTAGTAAGACAGGATGCTTGGGGTGTCTTTTTCCGGGGGATTCAGCTGGACACAGGCTGTGCAATCTGACCTGAGGAAAAGTGGGGAAGGTCCCCTCCCCCAGCCAGCACACTGCATACCATGGAATGATATGAAAGAATCGTAAGTCCATTTTCACTGTTAATCCCTGCTTATTTGTAATTGTAAAATACACATGACTCGTCTCCTTTATAATATCTTTTTAATATTTTTTGTAAATACTGCCTATCTTTTACGGAGTAAAATATATAATTTTACTAAGCTTGTCTCTTCTGCTCTATACGAACTGTGTGTCCTCTGAAGTGAATTGCGCTACTGATTTGGGTTGGCTTCGGACCCGTTCAACCCCTTTCTGACCTCGGACGGGATAGTACGTCCGAGGTCTGATCCCCCGCTTTGATGCAGGGCTTCGGCGGTGAGCCCGCATCAAAGCCGGGACATGTCAGCTGTTTTGGACATGTGCCCGCAATAGCGGCGGGTGAAATCGCGATTCACCCGCCGCTATTAACTAGTTAAATGCCGCAGTCAAACGCAGACAGTGGCATTTAACCGGCGCTTCAGGCCGGGTGGCCGGAAAGGAGCACATCGCCGACTCCGTCACATGATCGGGGGTCAGCGATGCTTCTGCAGAGTAACCATAGAGGTCCTTGAGACCTCTATGATAACTGATCCCCAGTAGCTGTGAGTGCCACCCTGTGGTTGGCGCTCATAGCACACCTGCATTTCTGCTGCATAGCAGCGATCTGATGATCGCTGCTATGTAGCAGAGCCGATCGCATTGTGCCAGCTTCTAGCCTCCCATGGAGGCTATTGAAGCATGGCAAAAGTTAAAAAAAAGTAAAAAAAAAATGTGAAAAAAATAAAAAAAATATAAAAGTTTAAATCACCCCCCTTTCGCCCAATTCAAAATAAATCAATAAAAAAATCAAACCTACACATATTTGGTATCGCCGCGTTCAGAATCGCCCGATCTATCAATAAAAAAAAAGGATTAACCTGATCGCTAAACGGCGTAGCGAGAAAAAAATTCGAAAAGCCAGAATTATGTTTTTTTGGTCGCCACGACATTGCATATTAAAATGCAATAACGGGCGATCAAAAGAATGTATCTGCACCAAAATGGTATCATTAAAAATGCCAGCTCAGCATGCAAAAAATAAGCCCTCAACCAACCCAAGATCATGAAAAATGGAGACGCTACGGGTATTGGAAAATGGTGCAATTTTTTTTTTTTTTAGCAAAGTTTGGAATTTTTTTACACCATTTAGATAAAAAATAACCTAGACATGTTAGGTGTCTATGAACTCGTTGAACTCGTAATGACCTGGAGAATCAAAATGGCAGGTTAGTTTTAGCATTTAGTGAACCTAGCAAAAAAGCCAAACAAAAAGCAAGTGTGGGATTGCACTTTTTTTGCAATTTCACCGCACTTGGAATTTTTTCCCGTTTTCTAGTACACGACATGCTAAAACTAATGATGTCGTTCAAAAGTACAACTTGTTTCACAAAAAATAAGCCCTCACATGGCCATACTGACGGAAAAATAAAAAAGTTATGGCTCTGGGAAGGAGGGGAGCGAAAAACGAACACGGAAAAACGGAAAATCCCAAGGTCATGAAGGGGTTAATCTGAGCTGGTGGCAGCATACCTTGTTCTGTGTGATTGGGAATCTGCAGCAACGGCGGCGTTGATACTTATTGTTCCCGCCTGTGAGGGAGTAGTGATATAGCCCTCGCTGCAGTGTGCCCAATAGACAGTACATAGCAGGCAGCCTTTCTGGCAACTAATTACCCTAGGTGCAGTTCCTAATCTGACCTGAGGGTAAGGGGGGCACCAGAGAGCTGCAAGTTCCAAACCGGAACTGGGAAGTGGGATATAGATAAATCCCCTTCAGAAGGAACCAGGGGCAACCCAAACAACCCCGGTTCATGATAAATTGGTGTGAGTAGTGGGGACGATAAAGGTATCCTCCCCGGGATCCCTGACATACTGCTGGGATCCGTGACATAGTGTTGGCAGCACGGTGTGAATCGTGACAACATCTATATATCTAACTATTCTGCATTGATTTACTGTATGTATACCACGTCTCCTATCCTATCGGCTCCTGCATTGATTTTACAGAAGCCAACAAATGAATTAACAGCTACTCTTCTATCTACATCTCTATTCACTAGTGTGACTCTGGGCCTAAGGGCTCATACCCATATGTGAGAAAAAAAAGTTCCGTAATCTGTACCAAAAAAACGGACGAGTGCTATGCGATTGCCATGTGAGTGTCATGCGAGTACAATGCGATTTTCACACCTATCATCCGATTTACATCCTAGTACATTGTGATTGCTATCCGATTGCAATGCGATTTTAACATGAGCTACATGCAGCAGTTCTCTATGTCATTTACACATTGTTTTCAAAGGAAATATATACTCTGGAGCGTAATAAAATGGCATTTTCCTACACTCCAGAGTAACGGCATCGCTAGTCACTGAAACTGCGCTGGCAGCATCTCCTCATTCACCAGTGGTTTTCAGCCAGGGCGGTTGCATTTTGGCACCATCCTGGTTTAAAACTGTATATACCCCAGATATGGATTACGGCTTGGGACAGAACGACAGACAGATATGGTATATTGTTGCTTTATTATTTTATGTTTATTACAGGAGAACAAGGGCGTTGCAGGAATTAGGAGTACAAAAAGATGGGAAACTGCTGTATTTGATTTCATTAAAAGACTTTATTCTGGCTAAGTCTTTATTTAACATGTACCAACTATCTTATTGACACCTCTCCATTATTAAGCCATGAGCTTGATGTCACCTTTTGATACAAAAGGTGACATCAATCCCAAAACTATTACCCCACTTGCCACTGCTACAGGGCAAGTGGGAAGAGCGAGGTCAAATGCCGGAATTGGCGCATCTTAGAGATGCGTCTTTTTGAGGTGGCTGAGTGATGATTTTAGCCAGGGGTGGGCAATATCCATGGCCATTCCTAGGCTATTAATATCACCCTGAAGCTGTCTGCATAGCCTTTGCTGGTTATTTATTATGGGGGAACCCCACATCATTTTTTGGGGGGTCCCACATTTTAATAGCCAGTAAAGGCTAAGTATACAGCTGTGAGCTGATATTAATAGCCTGGGAAGCTCCATGGGTGTTACCCCCTTCCCAGGTTATAAATATCTGCCCCCAGTTGCTGGCTTTCCCTCTGCTGGTTCAGAAAATTGTGCGGGAGCCCACGCCATTTTTTTCCAAAAAATAATTATTAAATACATGTCCAGTAATTTGCACACACGCTGTACTAATTGTATTTGTCACTGACATCGATATATCTATCTATTCTATATGTATTTACTGTATGTAATCCATCTCTTCTATCCTGTCTGCTCCTGCAGTGATTTTATAGAAGCCGGCATATGAATTACCGTAAGTGTGATTTTACTGTACGCAGCACATGAATTACTGGCTTTTCAAAGGACACCAGTGTGTAAAAAACGGACAGCACTCATATGGTGTGAATGCTGTGCGTTTTTTTTCTTGCATCCATTGACTTGCATTGGCGAATCTTGTCAGAGATACGCAGCAAATCGCAGCATGCTGCGATTTTTTTCTCTGTCCAGTTTCAGTTGAGAAAAAAATCGCAGATAAGATGTAACTCATTGAATAACATTGGTCAGAGTGCAATCCTATTTTTTATCTGACTGCACTCGTCCGTTTTTCTCGCAAATGAGTATGAGCCCTACTTCTAGCGATTGGTAGTATGGGACTACTAATCAATCAATGCAGGCATAATTTGACAAGTTTCTGAGTTTGCTCTGTTATGAACTAAGAAATATGAATTTCTGTGTGTATGAATGCCTGCCTGATGTTTTTTTGGGGGAAAAGAACAGAAAGTCATTTATCCTTTTTCACTGTGTAGGCAGAATACAGAAATTACATACTTTTACTTAAGAATTTCAGCAATTCTACATTTTATGTGTGCAGAACAAATGCTTTTCGTCCATCTTGTGATTATATGCTAAGCAGTGTGCTGTCTTATAGTCTTCTTGTTCTGAAATAGCCATTTTCAAAATCTTTACCTCATCCCCATACTTAGAGTAATTACTCATTGTGATTAATTGATGAGCAACTTAGATCTATTCACTTTCTGTAAAATTTTCGAGAGCTTCATGATTTCCATGTGAAAAGAATAGCATTGTCCTTGTGTCCCTTTGTCTTTTAAGTATCAATGAAACACAAAACTCAAGCTATGATTTTTTTTTAAATGGTAGCTATAGTGAAGGACAAGATTATAATTCTCGTGTACCTCATAGATTGGAAATATCACAGGTCTATTATTGAAAACGATAAGTCGGTATAGTAATCTAACACTTTATTCACAAAAACTAATACCTAAAAATATTTCTTTATTAATGAAAACTACTAAAAACTTGTTAGACAAATAACCACAAACCCACAACTAAGAAAAATGACAATGACTCCTAATATACCCTATCACTCCCTAATATACCCTTCCTGACAGCGGAGGTTGGCACCCTACCTTGTTCGCAAATTGGCCCCCCCTGCTCACCGGCGGCTCACCCTAGATACACTCTATTGAACCCTAAATAGAAAATTGCTATGTAGTCCATAAAATGAGATAAACCGGTTCAACCATAAGCGTGCCGCACAGAAGAAGAAGGTGAAGGGTGATCAAGGGGAAAAATACTAACTAAATTTAGAGAAGCAGATCCAATTTATCTTGCCTCTTTTACACACGGAGCCAATAATACCTTAAGTATAAATACATGACTAATAAATGAAAATCCAGATAAGTGGCTAGTAGCTAGGGTGAAAATGTTGATAAGAACTTGGGGAGGCCTAATCTAGCTAACCCTTACAACACCCTAGTGTCACTGCCCCTGCCTGACAGCGGAGGTTGGCACCCTACAAATCCACGCCAATGGCGCCCCCGCTCCCGTCGGCTGACCCTTGGTCACCCTACACATTTACCCTATCACCTCCTAAGATAACGGGGGTGGTGGGAAGACCACGTGTTTATGGAAAAATAAGAGGGGGGGGAGAAAAAAAAAGGGGGGTGCAAAGGACAGCGTGACAGATAAAAAATTAGAACAGGCCAAAGAAGGAATAGTCAATAGTGGTATCTTATATTATATCGATAGTTACATGATTTATACATGCGTCAGACCAATTATGGATTGCAAAAGAAAAGAAAAAAAAGGCAACCCTTTTAAAGTCAAACCTAGGGATGATACCCTGGCGGACAAAGCCTAAGTCTGTTTGTATAGACCGCACTAGTTTGATATTATTACACAGTCACTCAATAGGTGTATGAATCCCCTTGAAAACTGCGTACTGTTATCTGGGGTCAGAGAGTCATACACAGATACCTCAAAAAGACATTAATGATAGTTTTTAAGCCTAAGTGGGTTTGGATAGACAACCCTAGTTTGATATTATTGCACAATCGCTCAACAGGTGTATAAATCCTTTGAAAAATTGCGAACTGTTATCTGGGGTCAGAGAGTCATACACAGGTACCTCAAAAAGACATTAATGATATTTTTTAGGCCTGATTTTTAACCATTAGAGGTTCGTCACACTCAACATCCATAAGATGAAAGTAACCAGCAATCCCCACACAGATTCAGTAAACTAATGTCTCCAAAGGCAATGATGATAGCTATTGAGTCTAATCTTTAACCACTAGAGGTCCATCACATTCAATATCCATAAGATGAAAAGTAACTAGCATTACCCACATGGATTGTGTAAACTGATGTCTCAGCAGTTCTCCCCTATGGCACTATACCCAACATATGTAGCTCAGCAGTACACCCCTATTGCACAATACCCAACATATATAGAAAGCCACATAAAAACAACATGATCTTATCTGGAATCCATATGATCAACATGCGCCTCAACGCGTTTCCCTTCCATGTTGATAGTTCGTCAGGAGGCTAATGGAAAAGCCAACGCCTCAAGATGCAGCATACGGCAGTCATGACATCCTGGTTGCAGGTGTGCAGTCCAGCAAAAAACTGGGGTTTAAAATCTCCCGCGGCTGGTTAATCCAGCCCACCTGTCAGATGGGAAGGAGCGCCGGGGGGAGCGCCAGGTACGTAAATACCCTGTACACTTGTCCTCACTCCGGAACCGCGCATGTCACGGGAAGTACAGGCACTAGAGGTCCAACCGCTCCTCCTCCTGTAGGTGCTCACATCCTGTGATGCTGTGCAGGCATGCGCAGACCCTGGCTCAGTATATCACCCCACACAGGCGCACTTCAGGTAATACCCAATGCCCTACGGTAGTGTTAATCACACAGCGCATGCGCCAAGCGTCGCACTACTTCCAGTGCCGTCCACGTTGCCAGGGAGCGGTAATACAAAAGATCTAGCGCTAACAAAAATCACATCCAGGGCTGCGCTTGCGCACTGCCACAAAGGGCAGTAATATACTCAGAATGGCACTACAGATCGCGCTTGCGCACTACGAAAACCACTACAAAGTAAATAGTGGCCTCGCTAAAATAACCCATTGGGGAGGTGCCGTTCTCGAGTATACGTCCCGAATGATTTCAACCTCAGAGAGTTTAATACTTATCCTCATCGGGTAAGATAACCTCCAATAACCCCAGCTTAGACCAATTGGAGAAATTTGTCAAGATAATGTAATAAAATAGAAGGGGGAGATAAACCCATCCCCCTAAGAAAGTCACACAAACTGTCTCATAAGTATGTGCTAAAAGGCTGGATGTGCAAGATAAATGGGTAGAATAATCCATGTCAATTGACATGATATAACAAACAAAGTTCCTCAGATGAAACAGCTATACGTGAGTTGTTCATTTAACCCTCTAGGGGTCACTGACTCCATTCTGAAAATCCACTGAGATTCTCTTTGTAATAGTGATTTGTCCCAATCCCCCTGTCTGCCGTTTGGTCTGACCACCTCCAACACACAGAATCTGAGTGTGTCTGCAATACCTTGATGGCAATCCCACACATGTCTGGCTATAGGGGTGTCTCTTTTATTTCTCACATCACCCAGATGCTCACTTATCCGTTTCCTAAATTCCCTTTTAGTCTTCCCTATATAGTTCAAAGGGCAGGAACATGTTGCCATGTAGATAACTCCCATGCTTTTGCAATTGGCAAAATCTCCTCCGATTAGTTGACGCACTCACAAAACTCTTACCCGGTGAGATAACTTTACAAAAGGAACAGCTTCCACATTTAAACATGCCACACACTTTTCTGTCAAGCCAGGTACCCTGCGGTCTCTGTCTGATGTAGTGGCTATGTACCAAGCGGTCCTTTAGGGACCTCCCCCTACGAAAGGTAATCTGTGGCTGAGAGGGGATGACGTCCTCAAGAGTGTCATCTGCCTGTAAAATTTGCCAATGCTTCATCAGAATCCTGTATATATTGTCTGATTGGGAATCATATGTCCCGATCACTCTACAGACATTCTCGTCCTTTTGTCGATCACGGGGTTGGAGAAGAGTACATCTTTCTCTCTCTAAAGCATTTCTAAATGCCGGGTTCAATACCGCATCTAGATAGCCACGCTCCCTAAACCGATTTCTCAAATCGTATGCTTGTGTCCTAAATGTTTCAACCTGGCAACAGTTTCTCCTTATACGTAGGTACTGTCCACGGGGAATACCCCTCTTGAGCGGGACCGGGTGGTGACTGTCCCACCTCAGAAGGGCATTCGTGGCCGTTGATTTACGAAATACTCTAGTGTCCAGGGA
Source organism: Ranitomeya variabilis (assembly GCF_051348905.1). NCBI lineage: Eukaryota > Metazoa > Chordata > Amphibia > Anura > Dendrobatidae > Ranitomeya > Ranitomeya variabilis. The sequence continues at coordinate 504,845,328 of NC_135232.1, forward strand.
GCCGGAATCATTTTTACTGATCATCACGTCCAGAAAGGCCAACTCATTATGATGACATTCGGAGGTAAAGTGAAGACCAATGGCATTGACATTTAGTTCTCGTATAAGGTTCTCAAACTCCAACTCTGAACCATTCCAAATGACAAACACGTCGTCTATATAGCGGTACCATGCTGAGATTTTCTCAGCCCACCAGACTTCCACATCAGGAAAGATGGTAATTTCCTCCCACCAGCCCAGGAGGAGATTAGCGTAAGAGGGTGCACAAGAGCACCCCATCGCAGTCCCCCTGCGCTGGTGGAAGTACTTGCCATCAAAAAGAAAAAAAATTATGATTCAGGATATTTTCCATTAATGACAATGTAAACTCATTATGTCTATTGAAATAGACCGCCCTGGTTTTAAGATAAAATTCCATGGCTCTTAAACCAAACTGATGTGGAATGCTGCTGTACAAAGCTTCAACATCTATAGAACAGAGTAATGTTCCTCTGTCTACACTAATGCCATCAATCTTACTTAATAGGTCCGACGTGTCTCTCACGTATGAGGGAAGCGAGGTTACAAAATGCCGCAGGATACGATCCACATTTTGACTTAGAGAGCCCACTCCAGATACAATGGGGCGTCCCTTCAAAGGGGTCAGCCCCTTGTGGATTTTAGGTATAGCATAAAAGGTGGGAATAGTGGGATTCCGGGGTGCCATAAATTTGTATTCACTGACAGAGATAAGTTTGTCCTCCAAACCACTGTCTAGTATTGTCATGAGCACCCTCGTAAACTCTACAGCAGGATTTGAGTCGAGTAGCCTATATGTTTCTCTGTCATTTAGGATGAGTTTACACATGTCAATGCGGCGCGCCCCCACACCGCCGCAGGGCCGAGGGGTACCCGGAGCCGGGCCTCTAGTTCTCAGTCTCGGGGTTGTCACGGTGGCTAGACCCGGTCCGTGGCCCTGTCCGTCAGTGGGGGACGTCCGGTGTAATAGGTGGTAGTAATGGTAGCGATGTAGCGGTGCGGTTGTGGGGTGTAAGTCGCGGTAAATAACGAGGACACCAGGTTGCAGTCTCTTTACCTCTTTACTGGAGATCTCTGAGTCCTCAGTCCAGAACACGGTTCACCAGGCTACGCAAGTCCGGCCGGTCCAATGGCACCTCCAGAGTTCTCCTCTCAGGTGGAAATCTGTGCCTTCCTTCTAGCGCTATGTGTTGTAGTCCTTCCCTGCTGTGCTCACGGAAAGTAACCCCACAACGGTTGTGTCTGTTTCTTAAGTTCCCTCACAACTCGATTTGATGTTCCTCTGTAATCCACCCCTTCCCTGTATTCAGGTTGGAATGGCACCCGTTTGTCAGGTAGGCCTGGAGTTCTTCCGGGACCCTAGAGTCGCCCCTCTCCCGCAATTGCCCCCCAAGACTTCATAGGTGATATGTGGTAGACAGCCCGCCTGAGACCGACTGTCCTGCCGCTGTTTGGAGTATGGCTTGAAGCTGTATTCTAATCCACTCCCTCGGCGTTCCGGCCACCGGTATTGCGCCTCAGCAGGGTGCTGCCTCTTTCAACAAAACCCCTGCTGGTATTCTCCTTCTGCTTGATCTCGTTTCTCACTCAGCACAATCTATCTCGCTTCTAGTCCTTTCTTGAGTCCCGCCGCTTCCAGGAGCTTGCGCGGACCCGTTACGTTCTTTCAATGCCAAGCCTCTGCCAGGATCCCACCCCTGGCAGAGACCCTACAGTCTCTCCCTTCACAACACCCCCTGCCACAGGGTGTTGCTCCGTTCAATCCCGTCAGCGTTCTCACTAACTTCCTGCCTGACCCCCAGTTTACCCACTATGGTGGGGAGTGGCCTAATGAATAGCACCCTTAGCTCCCCCCGGAGGCCCTGCTGTGAAACATATTGGTGTCTGTGATACCTGATTGGAGGAACTCCTTCGGTGCCATTGAACGTACCATGGCTCCCCTTAGTGGCGGAGCCACAGTACTGCAACGACCAGGACTCTGGGGCGCTGCACTCCCCCCTGGTTAAACACAGTACTCCGGGACTGGGAAGAAAAACAACAATACAGATTAGCAAAAAGACATACAATTTTGTTGAGTGCAAAACAATAAGTATACTTGAACAGGCTTCCCTTTATGGGAGGTGAGGACACTTCTAACGTTACAAACATAGTCAACATTATAAATTACAGGCTATGCATAACTCCTGTTACCCAACCGGGTATTCTACTTAGTGCAAATTCTGGAACAATAAATTAACATTGCCTTTAAGAAACATACACTCTTAGTTTACCAAAGGCCTTCCTATAATCACATTACAGGGTAAGGTAACTTCACATTCTCCTACTTTGAACCTGCAGGACCGCCTGTCCCTATGGCACCAGACCTACTGCCTCTCCTTTCTTTTACAGGACCGCCCCGTTCAGCCAGGGCCTACTGCCTTTCGCTACTATACATAGTATAGACATAACATTCCTTTCGTTTAAAGAACTCTGAGCCCGCTCTACTCGGCTCCTTTAAGGACTCACTCTCTAACCCCTACGGGTTCGCTTTCTGTCCTTAGTAACAAAGTAACTTTCTATGGGGACGCAGGGTTGACCTTCTATCCTCACCTTCATCATTACTTCCTTACTTTCAGCTATGCAGATCTCTATCTCTACCCCTACGGGCTCTCTGCATCTTTTCTTTCTGCAAAACATTATTTAGATTTCACATTTCAACAAATTCAACACATATAACTTAACATGTAAAACAGTTACATTTCTTTTTCAAGCTTCATTATCACATTACTGTTCTGCAACAGTATCTTTCTCAAGTTCAATTTCACACATCCCCTTTAAGAGGGGACCAAGTCTTTCTGAGGTAGCTCGTCTTCTCAGCCTACCAGCCCACGCAAAGGTTCCGGTATGGTATCTTCGCAAAGTGTCTTTAACTAGAACCGGTAGAAAAGGTATCTTCACAAAGTGTCTTTGGCTCAAACCAATAGGGCAAATATCTTCGCAAAGTGTCTTTGGCTAAAACCAGTAGGGAGCACCTTTAAGAAGGTGCAAACTATTTACAAAAGAAAGTTCGAATCATGCACAGTCCATGATTTCTGCAGTTTGTGTAACTTTAAAACTTGTATAAACTTCAGGAAAACAACAGTGACCCCGGATCAACAAAGGGGTCACCTTTAACCCTGAACGGGTCTAGCAGCAACTTGGAAGAACAGTAACTATGTACATTTAGCAGTAATATTACTTTACCGTTGAGATGTGGCCGGGGGTCTTCTCTCCGGCCTCACCAAACCAACAGATCGTTCTGGTGAGCCAGGGCGTCGTTCCGGTCCCAGCAGTGCCAGAATCCCCCGCTGGGAGATCCTCGTTGTCGGCAACCGTACACGTTCCCCCGGGGCACGGTGAGGTCGAGCTTCTGATGGTTCCGCGGGACCGGGCTCTGCAGCTTTCCTCGCCGGAGTATCGTCTTCCGGTGCCCCTGCAGCAGCCTGGAAGGCAACGCATCGCTGCACGCCTCGGGCTATCCAGCCCGTCTCACCCGCGGCCCTCCTCCACCGCGTGTAGGTGACAGCATCACCTGGCTCTAAGTTGCAAGCGAACCTCCCGCTGCTTGGTTCCACCTCTATCCGATCCACACGGACCTGTAGTGGCTCCCCAATCTCCTGGATTATTCCCCGTCCAGACTGGGGATTGAAGGCCACCACTACACCCCAGTGCGACGGTGGGATCTCTGGGGGGCTTACCAGGTCAATCTGCTCGGTGGGCTGGGGCCGGCTCCGCCAGGCTGCCATCAGACGCCGGAAGTGTTCCGCATCCGGAATTATTTTCAAGTCCGGCGTCGGTGGTGTATCTTCGGACGCGGCCAGGTGGGAAGGAGCAGGGGACACTGGGGACAGGCGGATTTCCGTTGGCTGCCCCATCCGAGCTAGCACACGGGTGTCATTCTTTAGGCGGCGTGCCAGCTGTCGGGTCTCGGCTGCAGCCGCACACTCCGCGGACATCGGCGGAGGGGGTCGTCCCATCGGTGGCCCTGCCAAGGCCGAACCCCGCAATGTGGGCGCCCCTGAGGCTACCTCAGGCTGCGTATCCTCAGGCCGAGCCGGGTCAGCTCCGCGTGGTACTCTGGATGTCGCCATCTTTTTCTCCTCTTCCGCGTCGTCTTCCCGCGGTCTCTTCCGTGGGCGGCCCCGTCCCCATGGTCTCCACCCTCCGGCCAGAATCAGGAGGCGGACCTCGGCAGTTGACGGGCACGTCCTCAGGACACAAAAATACTTAGACTGAGCGGCCATTATTCTTCGCGCTCTCCAGCTCGTCTACGCCCACTCCACGCCCCTCTTCTCTTCCTGCGCTTTCCTCAGCGCTGCAATGGCGGCGGATTTTGGCGGCAACTGGCGCAGCACAGTCTTTGTAATAAAGTACAGTCCAAGCACAACAAATCACAGTCTCTAGGCACACATGACCTGATTCTTCAGGCTTAAGTAGATCCTGTTCGTGACGCCAAGTCTGCGGCGCGCCCCCACACCGCCGCAGGGCCGAGGGGTACCCGGAGCCGGGCCTCTAGTTCTCAGTCTCGGGGTTGTCACGGTGGCTAGACCCGGTCCGTGGCCCTGTCCGTCAGTGGGGGACGTCCGGTGTAATAGGTGGTAGTAATGGTAGCGATGTAGCGGTGCGGTTGTGGGGTGTAAGTCGCGGTAAATAACGAGGACACCAGGTTGCAGTCTCTTTACCTCTTTACTGGAGATCTCTGAGTCCTCAGTCCAGAACACGGTTCACCAGGCTACGCAAGTCCGGCCGGTCCAATGGCACCTCCAGAGTTCTCCTCTCAGGTGGAAATCTGTGCCTTCCTTCTAGCGCTATGTGTTGTAGTCCTTCCCTGCTGTGCTCACGGAAAGTAACCCCACAACGGTTGTGTCTGTTTCTTAAGTTCCCTCACAACTCGATTTGATGTTCCTCTGTAATCCACCCCTTCCCTGTATTCAGGTTGGAATGGCACCCGTTTGTCAGGTAGGCCTGGAGTTCTTCCGGGACCCTAGAGTCGCCCCTCTCCCGCAATTGCCCCCCAAGACTTCATAGGTGATATGTGGTAGACAGCCCGCCTGAGACCGACTGTCCTGCCGCTGTTTGGAGTATGGCTTGAAGCTGTATTCTAATCCACTCCCTCGGCGTTCCGGCCACCGGTATTGCGCCTCAGCAGGGTGCTGCCTCTTTCAACAAAACCCCTGCTGGTATTCTCCTTCTGCTTGATCTCGTTTCTCACTCAGCACAATCTATCTCGCTTCTAGTCCTTTCTTGAGTCCCGCCGCTTCCAGGAGCTTGCGCGGACCCGTTACGTTCTTTCAATGCCAAACCTCTGCCAGGATCCCACCCCTGGCAGAGACCCTACAGTCTCTCCCTTCACAACACCCCCTGCCACAGGGTGTTGCTCCGTTCAATCCCGTCAGCGTTCTCACTAACTTCCTGCCTGACCCCCAGTTTACCCACTATGGTGGGGAGTGGCCTAATGAATAGCACCCTTAGCTCCCCCCGGAGGCCCTGCTGTGAAACATATTGGTGTCTGTGATACCTGATTGGAGGAACTCCTTCGGTGCCATTGAACGTACCATGGCTCCCCTTAGTGGCGGAGCCACAGTACTGCAACGACCAGGACTCTGGGGCGCTGCATCAACATACGCTGTATGGTCTAAGATGACCAAATTGCCCCCTTTATCTGAGGGTTTTATAATGATGTCTTTGTTTCTCTCTAGTGCATGCAAGGCATTGGATTCCTCCGAACCCAAATTGGAAGAGGCTTGATGATTATGTCCTCCTAGCCGTTTAACCCCTTCCCGACCTTTGACGCCACGTAGGCGTCATGAAAGTCGGTGCCAATCCGACCTGTGACACCTATGTGGCGTCATGGAATGATCGCGTCCCTGCAGATCGGGTGAAAGGGTTAACTCCAATTTCACCCGATCTGCAGGGACAGGGGGAGTGGTACTTCAGCCCAGGGGGGGTGGCTTCACCCCCCCGTGGCTACGATCGCTCTGATTGGCTGTTGAAAGTGAAACTGCCAATCAGAGCGATTTGTAATATTTCACCTAAAAAACTGGTGAAATATTACAATCCAGCCATGGCCGATGCTGCAATATCATCAGCCATGGCTGGAAACACTTATGTGACCCCCCCACCCCACCGATCGCCCCCCCAAGCCACCGATCTGTGCTCCGCTCCCCTCCGTCTTGTGCTCCGCTCCCACGTCCTCCTGTCCGCTCCCCCCCGTGCACCTATGCCACCCCCCGTGCTCCGACGCCCCCCCCGTGCCCCGATCTCCCCCCCTTATACTTACCGAGGCTCCCGGTGTGCATCCGTCTTCTCCATGGGCGCCGCCATCTTCCAAAATGGTGGGCGCATGCGCAGTGCGCCCGCCGAATCTGCCGGCTGGCAGATTCGTTACAAGTATATTTTGATCGCTGTGATAGGTTCTATCACAGCGATCAAAATAAAAAAAATAATAAATAACCCCCCCCCCCATTTATCACCCCCATAGGTAGGGGCAATAATAAAATAAAGAAAATATTTTTTTTTCTTTTTCCACTAGGGTTAGGGTTAGAACTAGGGTTAGAACTAGGGATAGGGTTAGGGGTAGGGTTAACGTTATGGCATGTGCACACAGTGCGGATTTGGCTGCGGATCCGCCGCGGATTGGCCGCGGATCCACAGCGGATTGGCCGCTGCGAATTCGTAGCAGTTTTCCATCAGGTTTACAGTACCATGTACACCTATGGAAAACCAAATCCGCTGTGCCCATGGTGCGGAAAATTCCGTGCAGAAATGCTGCGTTGTATTTTCCGCAGCATGTCAATTCTTTGTGCGGATTCCGCAGCGTTTTACACCTGTTCCTCAATAGGAATCCGCAGGTAAAATCCGCACAAAAAAACACTGGAAATCCGCTGTAAATCCGCCTGTAAAACGCAGTGCCTTTTACCTGCAGATTGTTCAAAAATCGTGCGGAAAAATCTCACACGAATCCGCAACGTGGGCACATAGCCTTAGGGTTAGGGTTGGAATTAGAGTTAGGGTTGGAATTAGGGCTAGGGTTGGAAATAGTGCTAAGATTAGGCTTGTGGTTAGGGTTACGGATAGGGTTAGGGGTGTGTTGGGGTTGCAGTTGTGGTTAGGGTTGGGATTAGGGTTAGGGTTGGGATTAGGGTTAGGATTAGGGTTAGGGTTGGAATTAGGGTTACGGGTGTGTTGGGGTTAGGGTTGTGGTTAGAGGTGTGTTGGGGTTAGGGTTGTGATTAGGGTTATGGCTACAGTTGGGATTAGGATTAGGGGTGTGTTGGGGTTAGTGTTGAAGTTAGAATTGAGGGGTTTCCACTGTTTAGGCACATCAGGGGTCTCCAAACGCAACATGGCGCCACCATTGATTCCAGCCAATCTTGCGTTCAAAAAGTCAAATGGTGCTCCCTCCCTTCCAAGCCCCGACGTGCGCCCAAACAGTGGTTTACCCCCACATATGGGGTACCAGCGTACTCAGGACAAACTGGGCAACAACTGTTGGGGTCCAATTTCTCCTGTTACCCTTGCAAAAATAAAAAATTACTTGCTAAAACAATTTTTTGAGGAAAGAACAATTATTTTTTATTTTCACGGCTCTGCGTTATAAACTTCTGTGAAGCACTTGGGGGTTGAAAGTGCTCACCACACATATAGATAAGTTCCTTGGGGGGTCTAGTTTCCAAAATGGAGTCACTTGTGGGGTGTTTCTACTGTTTAGGCACATCAGGGGCTCTGCAAATGCAACGTGATGCCCGCAGACCATTCCATCAAAGTCTGCATTTCAAATGTCACTACTTCCCTTCCGAGCCCTGACGTGCGCCCAAACAGTGGTTTACCCCCACATGTGGGGTAACAGCATACTCAAAACAAACTGGGCAACAAATATTGGGGTCCAAATTCTCCTGTTACCCTTGTGAAAATAAAAAATTGCTTGCTAAAACATCTTTTTTGAGGAAAGAAAAATGATTTTTTATTTTCACGGCTCTGCGTTATAAACTTCTGTGAAGCACTTGGGGGTTGAACGTGCTCATCACACATCTAGATAAGTTCCTTGGGGGGTATAGTTTCCAAAATGGGGTCACTTGTGGGGTGTTTCTACTGTTTAGGCACATCAGGGGCTCTGCAAATGCAATGTGACGCCCGCAGACCATTCCATCAAAGTCTGCATTTCAAATGTCACTACTTCCCTTCCGAGCCCTGACGTGTGCCCAAACAGTGGTGTACCCCCACATATGGGGTATCAGCGTACTCACAACAAACTGGGCAACAAATATTGGGGTCCAATTTCTCCTGTTACCCTTGTGAAAAAAAAATTGCTTGCTAAAACATCTTTTTTGAGGAAAGAAAAATGATTTTTTATTTTCACGGCTCTGCGTTGTAAACTTCTGTGAAGCACTTGGGGGTTGAACGTGCTCACCACACATCTAGATAAGTTCCTTGGGGGTCTAGTTTCCAAAATGGGGTCACTTGTGGGGGGTTTCTACTGTTTAGGCATAACAGGGGCTCTGCAAACGTAACATGATGCACGCAGACCATTCCATCAAAGTCTGCATTCCAAAACGTCACTACTTCCCTTCCGAGCCCCGGCAAGTGCCCAAACAGTGGTTTACCCCCACATATGGGGTATCAGCGTACTCAGGAGAAACTGGACAACAACTTTTGGGGTCAAATTTCTCCTGTTACCCTTGCAAAAATAAAAAATTCTGGGCTAAAAAAATATGTTTGAGGAAAGGAAACACATTTATTATTTTCACGGCTCTGCGTTATAAACTTCTGTGAAGCACTTGGGGGTTCAAAGTGCTCATCACACATCTAGATAAGTTCCCTTGGGGGTCTAGTTTCCAAAATGGAGTCACTTGTGGGGAGTTCCTACTGTTTAGGCACATCAGGGGCTCTGCAAACGCAACCTGACGCCCGCAGAGTATTCCATCAAAGTCTGCATTTCAAAACGTCACTACTTCCCTTCCGAACCCCGGCATGTGCCCAAACAGTGGTTTACCCCCACATATGGGGTATCAGCGTACTCAGGAGAAACTGGACAACAACTTTTGGGGTCCAATTTCTCCTGTTACCCTTTGGAAAATAAAAAATTGTGGGCTAAAAAATCATTTTTGAGAAAAGAAAAATTATTTTTTATTTTCATGGCTCTGCGTTATAAACTTCTGTGAAGCACTTGGGGGTTCAAAGTGCTCACCACACATCTAGATTAGTTCCTTGGGAGGTCTAGTTTCCAAAATGGGGTTACTTGTGCGGGAGCTCCAATGTTTAGGCACACAGGGGCTCTTCAAACGCGACATGGTGTCCGCTAATGATTGGAGCTAATTTTCCATTCAAAAAGCCAAATGGCATGCCTTCCCTTCCGAGCCCTGCCGTGCGCCCAAACAGTGGTTTACCCCCACATATGGGGTATCATCGTACTCAGGACAAACTGGACAACAACATTTGGGGTCCAATTTCTCCTATTACCCTTGGAAAAATAAAAAATTCTGGGCTAAAAATCATTTTTGAGGAAAGAAAAATTATTTTTTATTTTCACGGCTCTGCGTTATAAACTTCTGTGAAGCACCTGGGGGTTATAAGTGCTCACTATGCATCTAGATAAGTTCCTTGGGGGGTCTAGTTTCCAAAATGGGGTCACTTGTAGGGGAGCTCCAATGTTTAGGCACACAGGGGCTCTCCAAACGCGACATGGTGTCCGCTAACGATTGGAGCTAATTTTCCATTCAAAAAGTCAAATGGCACGCCTCCCCTCCCCTTCCGATCCTTGCCGTGCACCCAAACAGTGGTTTACCCCCACATATGAGGTATCGGCGTACTCAGGAGAAATTGCCCAACAAATTTTAGGATCCATTTTATCCTGTTGCCCATGTGAAAATGAAAAAATTGAGGCTAAAAGAAATTTTGTGTGAAAAAAAAAAGTACTTTTTCATTTTTACGGATCAATTTGTGAAGCACCTGAGGGTTTAAAGTGCTCACTATGCTTTTAGATAAGTTCCTTGGGGGGTCTAGTTTCCAAATTGGGGTCACTTGTAGGGGAGCTCCAATGTTTAGGCACACAGGGGCTCTCCAAACGTGACATGGTGTCCGCTAGCGATGGAGATAATTTTTCATTCAAAAAGTCAAATGGCGCTCCTTCCCTTCCGAGCCTTACCATGTGCCCAAACAGTGGTTTACCCCCACATGTGAGGTATCGGTGTACTCAGGAGAAATTGTCCAACAAATTTTAGGATCCATTTTATCCTGTTGCCCATGTGAAAATTAAAAAATTGAGGCTAAAATAATTTTTTTGTGAAAAAAGTACTGTTTCATTTTTACGGATCAATTTGTGAAGCACCTGGGGGTTTAAAGTGCTCACTATGCTTCTAGATAAGTTCCTTGGGGGGTCTAGTTTCCAAAATGGGGTCACTTGTGGGGGAGCTCCAATGTTTAGGCACACGGGGGCTCTCCAAACGCGACATGGTGTCCGCTAAAGATTGGAGCCAATTTTTCATTCAAAAAGTCAAATGGCGCTCCTTCCCTTCCGAGCCCTGCCGTGTGCCCAAACAGTGGTTTACCCCCACATATGAGGTATCAGCGTACTCAGGACAAATTGGACAACAACTTTTGTGGTCCAGTTTCTCCTTTTACCTTTGGGAAAATAAAAAAATTGTTGCTAAAAGATCATTTTTGTGACTAAAAAGTTAAATGTTCATTTTTTACTTCCATGTTGCTTCTGCTGCTGTGAAACACCTGAAGGGTTAATAAACTTCTTGAATGTGGTTTTGAGCACCTTGAGGGGTGCAGTTTTTAGAATGGTGTCACTTTTGGGTATTTTCAGCCATATAGAACCCTCAAACTGACTTCAAATGTGAGTTGGTCCCTAAAAAAAATGGTTTTGTAAATTTTGTTGTAAAAATGAGAAATCACTGGTCAAATTTTAACCCTTATAACTTCCTAGCAAACAAAAAATTTGTTTCCAAAATTGTGCTGATTTAAAGTAGACATGTGGGAAATGTTATTTATTAACTATTTTGTGTCACATAGCTCTCTGGTTTAACAGAATAAAAATTCAAAATGTAAAAATTGCGAAATTTTCAAAATTTTCGCCAAATTTCCGTTTTTTTCACAAATAAACTCAGAAATTATCGACCTAAATTTACCACTAACATGAAGCCCAATATGTCACGAAAAAACAGTCTCAGAATCGCTAGGATCCGTTGAAGCGTTCCTGAGTTATTACCTCATAAAGGGACACTGGTCAGAATTGCAAAAAACGGCAAGGTCATTAAGGCCAAAATAGGCTGGGTCATGAAGGGGTTAAGGTCATCCTCTACTACTTTTAGAAAGATGTCAATGTTGGCATAGTCACCCACAGGAGGCATCTTGTTACTTTTTAGTTTGAGGTCTGTACATGGTCCCAGTCCCCTATCTCGTTCATTCTCCTCCAGAAGATGTACTAGGGTGCTCATATCATTTAGATCCTCCTCTACAATACCCAGTTCACGACATCTTTCTTGATCATTTAGTTTAAAAAACTTTTTCCACTTTAATTTGCAGCAAAACAAATTGATGTCCTTAACCCAGGTAAAAGTGTCAAATTGTGTCGTCGGAACAAACGTTAGTCCCTTTCTCAAGACCCCCAATTCAGCTGCAGAGAGATTGTACTCACTCAAATTAATAATTTGATTATCTCTCTGTACCGGGGTTATGGCCGTTTTCTCAGGTCGTAAGACTCGTAACCCATCGGTGCTCTCTGATCTAAAAAAGTAGCTGATGAGGAGGAGGCTGAGGAAGCTCCTAATAAGGAGACGGGCATCAGAGATTTGGAGGATTGACCCATTGATGTATTCCCTTGGGTTCCCTGATCTCGATCTCTTCCTCCATGAAACCTCCCAGAGTTTCCTCTCTGATTCCTCCATCTTCCCCTCTGTTGATATGTATTGCCTCTCCCCTTACGTCTCCAATAAGTTGTCACAGGAGCCCTCTCGGTATCAGACGTTTCTGCCTCTGAAGAAGATATCTCAGAGCCAATAATCACTGGGTGATCAAAATCATATGCTATGTTATCTCTAAATTCAGTAGAATCCCCCAGATATTGAGTGTTTGCGATTTTTTATTTGTGTTTGGTATCTCTCAATCGACACTTGCAGTTCACTTTCTTTCCTGTTGAAATTTGGATCTGATTTGAATTTTAAAGTTTTATCTATCAGCTCGTTTAGTTTCTTGGAAGAGGATTCTAGAATGATTTTCTCTTCTTCCAATAGAAGTTTCATAAGTTTAATGGAGGATGCAATTGATTCCTCCCGCCATGCTTTTAAGAGAGTAGGACTGCTCACTCTTGGTGAAGGAGAGATATTTATCCGTAGGCCCTTAGGTACAATATTGCTCTTAATGTAGTTTTCTAGGGCCTTTGTCTCCCACCATGATTTGAGGTAGTTTTTATAACTGCCTGTCAATTCTTTAAAAACTGAGTGAACTGATGGATTAAGGTCAGTGCCAGTATAATCTGCCTCTACCGAAAAAACCTTGTTTGCCTCGTTTGCCCAGGACTCACAATTAATTGGTCCAGATAGAAATCCAGCCATATCAAATCAGAATATTATTGAAAACAATAAGTCGGTATAGTAATCTAACACTTTATTCACAAAAACTAATACCTAAAAATATTTCTTTATTAATGAAAACTACTAAAAACTTGTTAGACAAATAACCACAAACCCACAACTAAGAAAAATGACAATGACTCCTAATATACCCTATCACTCCCTAATATACCCTTCCTGACAGCGGAGGTTGGCACCCTACCTTGTTCGCAAATTGGCGCCCCCGCTCACCGGCGGCTCACCCTAGATACACTCTATTGAACCCTAAATAGAAGATTGCTATGTAGTCCATAAAATGAGATAAACCGGTTCAACCATAAGCGTGCCGCACAGAAGAAGAAGGTGAAGGGTGATCAAGGGGAAAAATACTAACTAAATTTACAGAAGCAGATCCAATTTATCTTGCCTCTTTTACACACGGAGCCAATAATACCTTAAGTATAAATACATGACTAATAAATGAAAATCCAGATAAGTGGCTAGTAGCTAGGTTGAAAATGTTGATAAGAACTTGGGGAGGCCTAATCTAGCTAACCCTTACAACACCCTAGTGTCACTGCCCCTGCCTGACAGCGGAGGTTGGCACCCTACAAATCCACGCCAATGGCGCCCCCGCTCCCGTCGGCTGACCCTTGGTCACCCTACACATTTACCCTATCACCTCCTAAGATAACGGGGGTGGTGGGAAGACCACGTGTGTGTGGAAAAATAAGAGGGGGGGGGAGAAAAAAAAAGGGGGGTGCAAAGGACAGCGTGACAGATAAAAAATTAGAACAGGCCAAAGAAGGAATAGTCAATAGGGGTTGGTAGGGTGCCAACCTCCGCTGTCAGGAAGGGTATATTAGGGAGTGATAGGGTATATTAGGAGTCATTGTCATTTTTCTTAGTTGTGGGTTTGTGTTAAATATCACAGGTCTAGCATCCACTTGAACAATTAAGTGGCAGAGCAGCATTAGTCGACCACAGCAGACTGCACAGTATATTTTTTTTCCAGGATTGTTCTGTAAGGCTGGGGTCAGACCTAACATATAAAAATACAGTCCATTTTTTATGGGCCTAATACCCAGAAATGTTCCCTGAACAGTGATCCGTATGGCATCTGTATAGCGCTTTTTTTCTCGCAACCTTGCAAAATCGACACTTAACGGTTTTGAGGCCTGAAATTAATTTAAATCATCATCAGCAACCCTATTTATTGCCTCTACAACAGGTGGCAGCCTCCAATCTGGCCATTTTGTTGCTGTTCTTGTGTTGGTGTATTGGTGCTTTGTTGGCAACATATCAGACATACTTCATTTCATCCCAAATAAGCGTGTCCTATACAACTGGGTTTTGTCATGCCACTTTGGGCAGCCATACTGTCACGGGGAGACTAGGTGGGCAAGAGCTAATAACCCGGGCCCCTGCAATTTCCCTCAGACTAGGGAAATCCTGACTGACCCTCTACCTAGAGTTTACACTGATGGTGTGCATGTCTAGGCCTCGACCCTCGCCCTGTCTCCTGTTTCAACCCTAGGCTGAAACCACCGCCCACCACCCAGTGAAAAGATCATACACCAATACCCACAGTTAGAACAGACAAGGATAACGGAAAATATACACCACGCCGCAGTCACTCAGGAATACACTATAAATGCGCAGGGCAAAATAAATACAAATATAGGAAGGAGTAAATAAGACAAAGGGAAATACACCACCAGCAACGATACTCCAACTACTAGCTCACCACTCCAGACCGAGATAACAACGCACAAGATAGAAGCTATAATCGACGATGCCCAATGTTCAGGAGAACTATTTAAAGGCAATGGGCATGGCCCAGCTTCCAATCCGAGCATCAGGTAAATTAACCACGGACCAGCTAGATAAAATCTAGCCGACGCCAATGAGCACATAGTGGTCAAAAGCGGAATTACCGCTGTCTGTCGAACGACCTGGTCTGAACAGCATCCGACATGACAGTACCCCGCCTTCTACGAGGGACCCCAGGGCCCTCACAGCTTATAGGACCCGGCTTGTCCGGATGGCAACGGTGAAAAAACCTGACCAGCCGATCCACATGAATGTCCGAGGCTGGTACCCAGGACCTCTCCTCAGGCCCATAACCACGCCAGTGTACCAAGTACTGTAAAGTGTGGCGCACTACACGAGAGTCAACCACCTTGGAGACTTCAAATTCCAAATTACCATCCACCAAGACTGGAGGTGGCATAGGCGCCACGTCCACAGAACCCACCACCTTCTTTAAAAGAGGCCTGTGGAACACGTTGTGTATCTTATACTGTACAACATAGGAAGCTCCAATCGGTACGCTACTGGGTTAATGACGGCGGTGACCCTAAATGGACCAATAAACCGTGGACCCAATTTAAGGGATGGTATTTTGAGTCTTATGTTTTTTGTGGATAACCACACTCAGTCATCCACACTCAGGTCCGGACCTGGCACACGCCTACTGTCAGCCACACGTTTGTACCTAGCACCCACACTCAACAGGCGCTGTTTAACTCTCCTCCAGACTGATGACAATTCTGCTCCTAACTGGTCCTCCTCCGGAACGCCGGAAGAGCCCCTCTGACTCAAAGTACAAAATTGAGGATGTAGCCCGTAAACACAAAAAAACGGAGACTCCCCAGACGACTCCTGGCGGTGATTATTGATGGCAAACTCAGCCAAAGGAAGGAACGTAGACCACTCCTCCTGGTTATCAGAGACAAAGCAGCGTAAGTACTGTTCCAAATTTTGGTTCATACGCTCAGTCTGACCATTTGACTGAGGATGAAACACCGAAGAATGAGACAACTTGATCCCCAGCCGTGAGCAAAATACTTTCCAAAATTTTGCCACAAACTGAGTACCCCTATCAGACACGATGTCAGACGGAACCCCATGAAGTCTGACCACCTCCTGCACAAATACCTGAGCCAGAGTCTTAGCGTTAGGCAACGAAGGCAAAGACACAAAGTGCGACATTTTTGAAAACCGATCAACAATCACCAAGATGACCGTGTTCCCAGCTGAGGAGGGCAAATCAGTGATGAAATCCATGGAGATTTCCGTCCATGGCTTACTAGGTACCTCAAGAGGAAGTAGTGTGCCAACAGGACGGGAGCGCACGTGGTACAAGCTGACACGTATGAGACCACATCCTGTCGGATCTTGGGCCACCAAAACCGATGTGACACCAACTCCAAGGTACCTCTAACCCCTGGGTGGCCAGCCAGGACAGCATCATGATGTTCCGCCAAAACCTTTAAGCGGAGATGAAGCGGTACAAAAGATTTGATGATGGGAAGCTCAGATGGTACCTAGCCTCGGCAATCTCAGCCTCAACCTCGGTAGTGAGAGCCGAAACCACAACACCCTTTTGGAGGATGGGTACTGGATCCTCCCGAGGTTCTCCCCCTGGAAAACACCTGGACAGAGCATCCGCCTTAGTGTTTTTAGACCCCGGTCTGTAAGTGACAACAAAATTGAACCGCGTGAAAAACAATGCCCAGCGAGCCTGCCTTGGGGACAGACGCTTGGCTGACTCCAAATACAGCAGATTCTTATGATCGGTAATAACAGTAACCTGATGTACCGACCCCTCCAAGAAGTGTCGCCATTCCTCAAAGGCCAACTTGATTGCCAACAACTCCCTGTTGCCGATATCGTAGTTACATTCGGCGGACGACAGTTTCTTGGAGAAATAGGCGCATGGACGCAAATCACTCAAAGATGAGCCTTGTGATCAGGGCCGTATTTGCCACTAGGCACTTGAGGGCACGTGCCTAGGGCGGGGACAATGCAGGGGGCGGCACCTGAGCAAGTTAAATTAAAAAAAAAAATATTTTTTTTTTAACCCCTTAAGCCCCGAGGCTTAAGGGGTGGTTTGCACGTTAATGACCGGGCCAATTTTTACAATTCTGACCACTGTCCCTTTATGAGGTTATAACTCTGGAACGCTTCAACGGATCTTGGCGATTCTGACATTGTTTTCTCGTGACATATTGTACTTCATGTTAGTGGTAAAATTTCTTCGATATAACTTGCGTTTATTTGTGAAAAAAACGAATATTTGGCGAAAATTTTGAAAATTTCGCAATTTTCCAACTTTGAATTTTTATGCCCTTAAATCACAGACATATGTCACACAAAATACTTAATAAATAACATTTCCCACATGTCTACTTTACATCAGCACAATTTTGGAACCAAAATTTTTTTTTGTGACGGAGTTATAAGGGTTAAAAGTTGACCAGCAATTTCTCATTTTTACAACACCATTTTTTTTTAGGGACCACATCTCATTTGAAGTCATTTTGACGGGTCTATATGATAGAAAATACCCAAGTGTGACACCATTCTAAAAACTGCACCCCTCAAGGTACTCAAAACCACTTTCAAGAAGTTTATTAACCCTTCAGGTGTTTCACAGGAATTTTTGGAATGTTTAAATAAAAATGAACATTTAACTTTTTTTCACACAAAATTTATTTCAGCTCCAATTTGTTGTATTTTACCAAGGGTAACAGGAGAAAATAGACCCCAAAAGTTGTTGTACAATTTGTCCTGAGTACGCTGATACCCCATATGTGGGGGTAAACCACAGTTTGGGCGCATGGCAGAGCTTGGAAGCAAAGGAGCGCCATTTGACTTTTCATTGCAAAATTGACTGGAATTGAGATGGGACGCCATGTTGCATTTGGAGAGCCCCTGATGTGCCTAAACATTGAAACCCCCCACAAGTGACACCATTTTGGAAAGTAGACCCCCTAAGGAACTTATCTAGATGTGTGGTGAGTACTTTGACCCAACAAGTGCTTTACAGAAGTTTATAATGCAGAGCCGTAAAAATAAAAAATCATATTTTTTCACAAAAATTATCTTTTCACCCCCAATTTTTTATTTTCCCAAGGGTGAGAGAAGAAATTGGACCCCAAAAATTGTTGTGCAATTTGTCCTGAGTACGCTGATACCCCATATGTGGGTGTAAACCATTGTTTGGGCGCAGGGCAGAGCTCGGAAGGGAAGGAGCGCCATTTGACTTTTCAATGCAAAATTGACTGGAATTGAGATGGGACGCCATGTTGCATTTAGAGAGCCCTTGATGTGCCTAAACATTGAAACCCCTAACAAGTGACACCATTTTGGAAAGTAGACCCCCTAAGGAACTTATCTAGATGTGTGGTGAGCACTTTGACCCAACAAGTGCTTTACAGAAGTTTATAATGCAGAGCCGTAAAAATAAAAAATCATATTTTTTCACAAAAATGATCTTTTCACCCCCAATTTTTTATTTTCCCAAGGGTAAGAGAAGAAATTGGACCCCAAAAATTGTTGTGCAATTTGTCCTGAGTACACTGATACCCCATATGTGGGTGTAAACCATTGTTTGGGCGCAGGGCAGAGCTCAGAAGGGAAGGAGCGCCATTTGACTTTTCAATGCAAAATTGACTGGAATTGAGATGGGACGCCATGTTGCGTTTGGAGAGCCCCTAATGTGCCTAAACATTGAAACCCCCCACGAGTGACACCATTTTGGAAAGTAGACCCCTTAAGGAACTTATCTAGATGTGTGTTGAGCACTTTGACCCAACAAGTGCTTCACAGAAGTTTATAATGCAGAGCCGTAAAAATAAAAAATCATATTTTTTCACAAAAATGATCTTTTCACCCCCATTTTTTTATTTCCCCAAGGGTAAGAGAAGAAATTAGACCACAAAAGTTGTTGTGCAATTTGTCCTGAGTACGACGATACCCCATATGTGGGTGTAAACCATTGTTTGGGCGCATAGCAGAGCTCAGAAGGGAAGAAGCGCTATTTTACTTTTCAATGCAAAATTGACTGGAATTAAGATGGGATGCCATGTTGCGTTTGGAGAGCCCCTGATGTGCCTAAACATTAAACCCCCCCACAAGTGACACCATTTTGGAAAGTAGACCCCCTAAGGAACTTATCTAGATGTGTTTTGAGAGCTTTGAACCCCCAAGTGTTTCACTACAGTTTATAACGCAGAGCCGTGAAAATAAAAATTATTTTTTTTTTCACAAAAATGATTTTTTAGCCCCCAGTTTTGTATTTTCACAAGGGTATCAGGATAAATTGGACCCCAAAAGTTGTTGTCCAATTTGTCTGGAGTACGCTGATACCCCATTTGTGGGGAGGGACCACTGTTTGGGCGCATGACAGAGCTCGGAAGGGAAGGAGCGCCATTTGGAATGCAGACTTAAATGGATTGGTCTGCAGGCGTCACGTTGCATTTGCAGAGCCCCTGATGTACCCAAACAGTACAAACCCCCCACAAGTGACCCCATATTGGAAACTAGACCCCCCAAGGAACTTATCTAGATGTGTTGTGAGAACTTTGAACCCCCAAGTGTTTCACTACAGTTTATAACGCAGAGCCGTGAAAATAATTTTTTTTTTTTTTTTTCACAAAAATGAAATTTAGCCCCTAGTTTTGTATTTTCACAAGGGTATCAGGATAAATTGGACCCTAAAAGTTGTTGTCCAATTTGTCCTGAGTACGCTGATACCCCCTATGTTGGGGGGAACCACTGTTTGGGCGCATGACAGAGCTCGGAAGGGAAGGAGCGCCATTTGGAATTCAGACTTAAATGGATTGGTCTGCAGGCGTCACGTTGCATTTGCAGAGCCCCTGATGTACCCAAACAGTACAAACCCCCCACAAGTGACCCCATATTGGAAACTAGACCCCCCAAGGAACTTATCTAGATGTGTTGTGAGAACTTTGAACCCCCAAGTGTTTCACTACAGTTTATAATGCAGAGCCGTGAAAATAAAAATTATTTTTCTTTTTCACAAAAATGATTTTTTAGCCCCCAGTTTTGTATTTTCACAAGGGTATCAGGATAAATTGGACCCTAAAAGTTGTTGTCCAATTTGTCCTGAGTACGCTGATACCCCCTATGTGGGGGGGAACCACTGTTTGGGCGCATGACAGAGCTCGGAAGGGAAGGAGCGCCATTTGGAATTCAGACTTAAATGGATTGGTCTGCAGGCGTCACGTTGCATTTGCAGAGCCCCTGATGTACCCAAACAGTACAAACCCCCCACAAGTGACCCCATATTGGAAACTAGACCCCCCAAGGAACTTATCTAGATGTGTTGTGAGAACTTTGAACCCCCAAGTGTTTCACTACAGTTTATAACGCAGAGCCGTGAAAATAAAAATTATTTTTCTTTTTCACAAAAATGATTTTTTAGCCCCCAGTTTTGTATTTTCACAAGGGTATCAGGATAAATTGGACCCTAAAAGTTGTTGTCCAATTTGTCCTGAGTACGCTGATACCCCCTATGTGGGGGGGAACCACTGTTTGGGCGCATGACAGAGCTCGGAAGGGAAGGAGCGCCATTTGGAATGCAGACTTAAATGGATTGGTCTGCAGGCGTCACGTTGCATTTGCAGAGCCCCTGATGTACCCAAATAGTACAAACCCCCCACAAGTGACCCCATATTGGAAACTAGACCTCCCAAGGAACTTATCTAGATGTGTTGTGAGAACTTTGAACCCCCAAGTGTTTCACTACAGTTTACAACGCAGAGCTGTGAAAATAAAACATATTTTTTTTCCCACAAAAATGATTTTTAGCCCCCCAAATTTTTATTTTCCCAAGGATAACAAGAGAACTTGGACCCCAGAAGTTGTTGTTCAATTTGTCCCTAGTACGCTGATACCCCATATGTTGGGGTAAACCCCTTTTTGGACGCACGGGAGAGCTCGGAAGGGAAGGAGCACTGTTTTACTTTTTCAACGCAGAATTGGCTGGAATTGAGATTGGACGCCATGTCGCGTTTGGAGAGCCCCTGATGTGCCTGAACAGTGGAAACTCCCCAATTCTACCTGAAACCCTACCCCTAACCGTTTACTGAACATTTTCTGACAGTCATAAGTGCCACGTATATAAGTGCCACGTATATAAGTGCCACGTATATAAGTGCCACGTATATAAGTGTCACGTATATAAGTGCCACGTATTTAAGTGCCACGTATTTAAGTGCCACGTATTTAAGTGCCACGATATTTCAGTGCCACAATATTTCAGTGCCACGTATTTCAGTGCCACGTATTTCAGTGCCACGTATTTCAGTGCCACGTATTTCAGGCACTGAAAAATACGTGGCACGTAAATACTTCAGTGCCACGATATTTCAGTGCCACGATATTTCAGTGCCACGTATTTCAGGCACTGAAAAATACGTGGCACGTAAATACGTGGCACTTAAATACGTGGCACTTAAATACGTGACACTTAAATACGTGGCACTTAAATACGTGGCACTTAAATACGTGGCACTTATATACGTGGCCACTGAAATATCGTGGCACTTATATACGTATATACGTATATAAACGTATATTTCAGTGCCACGTATTTCAGTGCCACGTATTTCAGGTTAGGGGTAGGGTTAGGGGTAGGGTTAGGGTTTTTTGTTTTTTTCTTGTTTTCTTGTGTTTTTCTATAAAAACGCATGCGTTTTACCGCGTTTACATGCATTTTTTCACACATGCGGTTTTTTTAAAAAACGCATGCAGATAAAAACGCAAGTGTGAAACCAGACTAAAAGACGCTTTTTATAGCAAAAAAGTTTTTGCGTCTCCACATTTTGAGACCTATAATTTTTTGACATTTTGGTCCACAGAGTCATGTGAGGTCTTGTTTTTTGCGGGACGAGTTGACGTTTTTATTGGTAACATTTTCGGACACGTGACCATTTTTTATCACTTTTTATTCCGATTTTTGTGAGGCAGAATAACCAAAAACCAGCTATTCATGAATTTCTTTTGGGAGAGGCGTTTATACCGTTCTGCGCTTGGTAAAACTGATAAAGCAGTTTTATTAGTCGGGTCAGTACGATTACAGCGATACCTCATTTATATCATTTTTTTATGTTTTGACGCTTTTATACGATAAAAACTATTTTATAGAAAAAATAATTATTTTGGCATCGCTTTATTCTGAGGACTATAACTTTTTTATTTTTTTGCTGATGATGCTGTATGGCGGCTCGTTTTTTGCGGGACAAGATGACGTTTTCAGCGGTAACATGGTTATTTATATCCGTCTTTTTGATCGCGTGTTATTCCACTTTTTGTTCGGCGGTATGGTAATAAAGCGTTGTTTTTTGCCTCGTTTTTTTTTTTTTTTTCTTACGGTGTTTACTGAAGGGGTTAACTAGTGGGCCAGTTTTATAGGTTGGGTCGTTACGGACGCGGCGATACTAAATATGTGTACTTTTATTGTTTTTGTTTGTTTTTTTTAGATAAAGAAATGTATTTATGGGAATAATATTTTTTTTTTATTATTATTTATTTAGGAATTATTATTTTTTTTTTTTACACATGTGGAAATTTTTTTTTTTACTTTTTTACTTTGTCCCAGGGGGGGACATCACAGATCGCAGATCTGATAGTGTGCACAGCACTCTATCAGATCTGCGATCATACTTTCATCGGAGCAGGCTGCAGCTTTCATCTGCAGCCTGCTCCGACCCGGAAGTGCTCCCTGCAGGACCCGGATACAGCCCCTCGGCCATTTTGGATCCGGGGCCTGCAGGGAGAAGACGTTCGGTACGAGGTGAGTACATCACCTTGTACCGATCGTCTCAGGGAAGCCCGCAGGGAGCCCCCTCCCTGCGCGATGCTTCCCTGTACCGCCGGTACACCGCGATCATGTTTGATCGCGGTGTGCCGGGGGTTAATGTGCCGGGGGCGGTCCGTGACCGCTCCTGGCACATAGTGCCGGATGTCAGCTGCGATATGCAGCCGACACCCGGCCGCGATCGGCCGCGCTCCCCCCGTGAGCGCGGCCGATCGCGTATGACGTACTATACCGTCACCGGGAATTAAGGCCCACCCCACCTCGACGGTATAGTACGTCATATGGGATTAAGGGGTTAAAGTCCGGGGTCGCCCCGCCCACCCACCTCAGTCCCGGCTGCTGCGGGGGGAGGGGGTCTCGGGCGCAGGCAGGGCCGCCATCAGGGCATTACAACCCTTACTTGTGTAAGGGGCCCGGTGGTCAGAGGCAAGGAGGGAGGGCCCGGACTTACTGAGACACGCAGGCAGCATGTCTGACACACTTCGGGCCCCACCTCTTTTCCTCCTGCTAATCGAGCCCCAGGGACAGGGGTGGCACTGTCCTGCTGGTCTGGAGGCATTAGAGCTGACACACTGCATCGCTCCTCTCTGATGTTACATAGTTATTAAGGTTGAAGGAAGACTGTAAGTCCATCTAGTTCAACCCATAGCCTAACCTAACATGCCCTAACATGTTGATCCAGGGGAAGGCAAAAAAAACCCATGTGGCAAAGAGTAACTCCACCATGGGGAAAAAAATTCCTTCCCGACTCCACATACGGCAATCAGACTAGTTCCCTGGATCAACGCCTTATCAAGGAATCTAGTGTATATACCCTGTAACATTATACTTTTCCAGAAAGGTATCCAGTCCCCTCTTAAATTTAATTAATGAATCACTCATTACAACATCATACGGCAGAGAGTTCCATAGTCTCACTGCTCTTACAGTAAAGAATCCGCGTCTGTTATTATGCTTAAACCTTCTTTCCTCCAGACGTAGAGGATGCCCCCTTGTCCCTGTCTCAGGTCTATGATTAAAAAGATCATCAGAAAGGTCTTTGTACTGTCCCCTCATATATTTATACATTAACATAAGATCACCCCTTAGTCTTCGTTTTTCCAAACTAAATAGCCCCAAGTGTAATAACCTATCTTGGTATTGCAGACCCCCCAGTCCTCTAATAACCTTTGTTGCTCTTCTCTGTACCCGCTCCAGTTCAGCTATGTCTTTCTTATACACCGGAGACCAGAACTGTGCACAGTATTCTAAGTGTGGTCGCACTAGTGACTTGTATAGAGGTAAAATTATGTTCTCCTCATGAGCATCTATGCCTCTTTTCATGCATCCCATTATTTTATTTGCCTTTGTAGCAGCTGCCTGACACTGGCCACTGAATATGAGTTTGTCATCCACCCATACACCCAGGTCTTTTTCATTGACGGTTTTGCCCAGAGTTTTAGAATTAAGCACAGTTATACATCTTATTACTTCTACCCAAGTGCATGACCTTACATTTATCCCCATTAAAGCTCATTTGCCATTTATCAGCCCAAGCTTCTAGTTTACATAAATCATCCTGTAATATAAAATTGTCCTCCTCTGTATTGATTACCCTGCAGAGTTTAGTGTCATCTGCAAATATTGAAATTCTACTCTGAATGCCCCCTACAAGGTCATTAATAAATATGTTAAAAAGAAGAGGGCCCAATACTGACCCCTGTGGTACCCCACTACTAACCGCGACCCAGTCCGAGTGTGCTCCATTAATAACCACCCTTTGTTTCCTATCCCTGAGCCAGCTCTCAACCCACTTGCACATATTTTCCCCTATCCCCATTATTCTCATTTTATGTATCAACCTTTTGTGTGGCACCGTATCAAAAGCTTTTGAAAAGTCCATATACACTACATCCACTGGGCTCCCTTGGTCCAGTCCGGCACTTACCTCTTCCTAGAAGCTGATCAAATTAGTCTGACATGATCGGTCCCTAGTAAACCCGTGCTGATACTGGGTCATGAGGTTATTCCTCTTCAGATACTCCAGTATAGCATCCCTTAGAATGCCCTCCAGGATTTTACCCACAGTAGAGGTTAAGCTTACTGGCCTATAATTTCTGAGATCAGTTTTTGTCCCCTTTTTGAATATTGGCACCACATTTGCTATAAGCCAGTCCTGTGGTACAGACCCTGTTATTATGGACTCTTTAAAGATTAAAAATAATGGTCTATCAATGACTGTACTTAATTCCTGCAGTACTCGGGGGTGTATCCCATCCGGGCCCGGAGATTTGTCAATTTTTGTGATTTTTAGATGCCGCCGTACTTCCTGCTGGGTTAAGCAGGTGACATTTAATTGGGAATTTTTATCACTAGTCATATTGGCTGCCATGGGATTTTCTTTTGTAAATACTGATGAAAAAAAGTCATTTAGCATATTGGCTTTTTCCTCATCCACCATTTCACCCAGACTATTTTTAAGGGGGCCAACACTATCATTTTTTAGTTTCTTACTATTTATGTAGTTAAAGAATATTTTGGGGTTATTTTTGCTCTCTCTAGCAATGAGTCTCTGTCTCAATCTTTGCTGCCTTGATTTGCTTTTTACAGAATTTATTTAATTTTTTGTATTTATCTAATGCCTCCTCACTACCTACTTCCTATAATTCTCTAAATGCTTTCTTTTTGTCACTTATTGCACCCCTTTCAGCTTTATTTAGCCATATTGGTTTCCTCCTATTTCTAGTATGTTTATTCCCATACGGTATATACTGTGCACAGGTCCTATCCAGGATGCTAATAAACGTCTCCCATTTTCTTTGTGTACTTTTATGCCTCAGGATATCGTCCCAGTTAATTGCACCAAGATCCTCTCTCATCCGTTGGAAATTTGCCCTCCTGAAGTTTAGTGTCCTTGTCACCCCTCTACTACACATCTTATTAAAGGAGACATGAAAACTTATTATTTTGTGATCACTATTCCCCAAGTGACCCCCAACCCTTATATTTGATATGCGGTCTGGCCTGTTGGTTAATATTAGGTCTAGCAGTGCCCCCCTTCTTGTTGGGTCCTGAACCAGTTGTGAAAGGTAATTGTTAGTGTTGAGCGATACCTTCCGATATCGGAAAGTATCGGTATCGGAAAGTATCGGCCGATACCGTCAAAGTATCGGATCTAATCCGATACCGATACCCGATCCCAATGCAAGTCAATGGGACGAAAATATCGGAATTAAAATAAACCCTTTCTTTCCTTGTAGGTTAATTCTACATGAAGGAAAACATCTAAGAATAATGTAGTATGTATTGGGGGAGGTGGCGGAGACATTAAAGGCACAGAGGTTTAGCCCAATCACAGGGCCGGTTTTAGGCAAAGTGGGGCCCTAGGCAAAAGTTTAAAATGGGGCCCCAAATGCTAACATATTGCACCAACAGAAACATTTTGGTTGTAGCTACATGCGCTGATTTCAGGCCACTAAACGAGCGTGATCAACAATATTGAAGTCATTCGCCACTTGTTTCCAGCCTCTTTACACTGGCTGGGGACAGAATGATGACTAGTAAATCAATCTGTCCCCATACAGTATCATCTTAGCAGAATATCTGCAGTTTTAACTGGGCGATGTGCTGATGAGAACAATGATTTTTGTTCCGGCATATACTGTACATACATACACCATACATACACACAGATACACATACCGTACATAACAGACATACACCTTACATTCATACACACATACAGTTATATACACAGATAGTATACACATACCGTACATACATATACCATACATACACACAAATACACATACATACACCGTACGTACACACAGATACACATACAAATACAGTATATGCAAACACATACATATACCATACATACACACAGATACACATAAATATACCATCATACATACACATACCGTACATACGCATATACCGTACATTCACACAAATGCCGTACACACATATACCGTACATACACACAGATACACACACATATACCGTACATACACAGATACAGTTATATACATATAGTACACACATACCGTACATACATATAAAATACACCCAAATGCACATACCGTACATACATACATATACCGTACATGCATACACACACATATACCGAACATACAGATACACATACATGTACCGTACATACACACATACAGTATATACACATACCGTACACACATATACGTACACATATACTGTATGTACATGCACATAAACATACATATATACCATATATCCATACAAATTTATTTCACATACACAGATACACACATACTGTACATGCATACACACACAGCCATACAACTATACCATACATACACACATATACTGTACATGTACATACACAGATACACACACACAGATAGAAACATACACATAGATACACACAGATGCACACATACATATACAAGCATATACATACATACATACTAATCTTGTATAGGTGATCAGATGAGCCCTGCAGGTCAGTTCAGCTGGAGAAGGCTGCAGACCCCACTGTGGGGGATGGGGCACAGAGCAGACAGCACCTGATGATAAATTCCCAGTAAGGGAGGAAAAGACTCAAATTCAAAAAGTTCCATGACTAAAATTATAAAGAGATAAGTTATAAAGAGCACTATAACTGCACATTACTTTTCAGGTCACTTCACAGCATACATTTTGCTGCCGTGCTGTCCCCTGCAGTGAGCTCCTCCCCCATCTCTTCTCTGTGAGGAGACGCTGCAGCCTGCTCTGAACAGAACAGTGGAGGGAGCAGAAGACCCCCTGTAAGTCCTGCTCTGTCTCCACTGATGTCTCTATGTGCTGTGCTGTGGGGCCCCTGACTGTAGGCGAGTACTCACGATTGGGACGCTCCATGCAGGGGGACAGACGGCAGCCAGTGAGTGCTCTCCTCAGTCTGGTCACTGTGAGGTAAGGAAAGCGTTCATTGGCCAGCGTCTCTCCCTGCATGACACGCCCCCTTTTTGATCTCCTGCACTTCGCGCCCCGCTCTCTCCCCGACACTCGGTGTTCCATGATTACAGGAGGGAGTGAGAGGGGCCCGACCCTGCATGATACCGGGCCTGCCTGCAGGGGCCCCCCTCCACCTCTGGGCCCTGGAGCAGTGCCATCAACAGTATGTCTGCCCATGGCTGGGGGCCCCTAGGGCAGCAGGGGCCCCAGGCAGCTGCCTAGTCTGCCTGCCCCTAACGCCGGCCCTGCCCAATCAAATAGAATAGCAGGATTTTTATTTTTTTTTATGACGTTCGGCGTTAGAAAGATTTTGACTGTTATTTTTTTTTTTTTTTTTTTGTCAGATATTGATGTTTCACTACTTCCACGCCCTTCACCTTCTTTTTTACTTCTCCCACACTTTCTTCTTCATTATCCTCATCATCAGCTTCTTTGACATCAACTTCTTCACCTTATTCATCTTCTTCTTCATCTTCTACCTATTATTTTTTTTGTTACATTGTTCATATTCTTTTTATTTTACTATTATCTTCTTCATATTCTACTTCTTCATCATATTCTTATTTGTGACAGGCATTCCCGTAGTTGTTATCTATAAAAGTTTGAAGATTACACCTTCCGTTCTGCCTGTCACAAAACAGTTACATTTGTCCGCGTTCAGTTTGGCCTGCAGCATCAGGCTTTATCCAGGGGCACCACGAGGAGGAACGGACTCACCTCCATACACTGCTTAGTCTTCTTCAGCTTATAATTTAGATAATATCTTTTGCTCTGATATTTAGTGTTATGCTTAATGTTCTTCTGCTCTTTGTTCTGCAGCCTCTTGTTCTTCTGCTTCTCGGTCTTCCAGGTCGTCGTCGTCTCCAGGGTCGTCGTCTCCGGGGTCGTCGTCATCGGGGTGGTCTTCAGGGTCATCGTCTCCAGGGTCGTCGTCATCATGGTGGTTGTAGTCTCTGGTGTCGTCGTCATCTTAGGGGTGGTCTTCCGGGTCATCGTGTTTAGTCTCTTGAACTTGGAAATGTAGCAGAAGGTACAAGAAGGCTGAGAAAATGCCGAGAAACAGCTGATGGAACTGGAACTCAGATGGCTACCCGAAGGTCCAAGAGCCAATGGAACTACCGAGGACCAGCTGACGTTACTGGAACCCGGTTACTAAGCAGGAGGTACCCGTGCCTGAAAGCACTACCAAGGACCACCTGACGTTGGTGGAACTCGGATACCCAGAGGGAGGCACCTAAGCCAAAGGCTCTGCCCGGAACCAGCTGACGGTACTGGAACCAGGATGGGGAGCAGAAGGTACAAGAGCAAAAGACACTGCCGAGAACCAGCTGACGGTGCTGGAACCCGGATGGGTAGCCGAAGGTCCAAGAGCCAATGGAACTACCGAGGACCAGCTGACGTTACTGGAACCCGGTTACTAAGCAGGAGGTACCCGTGCCTGAAAGCACTACCAAGGACCACCTGACGTTGGTGGAACTCGGATACCCAGAGGGAGGCACCTAAGCCAAAGGCTCTGCCCGGAACCAGCTGACGGTGCTGGAACCAGGATGGGGAGCAGAAGGTACAAGAGCAAAAGACACTGCCGAGAACCAGCTGACGGTGCTGGAACCCGGATGGGTAGCCGAAGGTCCAAGAGCCAATGGAACTACCGAGGACCAGCTGACGTTACTGGAACCCGGTTACTAAGCAGGAGGTACCCGTGCCTGAAAGCACTACCAAGGACCACCTGACGTTGGTGGAACTCGGATACCCAGAGGGAGGCACCTAAGCCAAAGGCTCTGCCCGGAACCAGCTGACGGTGCTGGAACCAGGATGGGGACCTATTCAAGCTTGTCTTCCTAGAGCCCCAACTAGCAGTGTTGGAGCAAAGGGTCAGCAGGAGGAGGAGAGGGAGCAGAGTGTAGGCCGAAGCCTGCACTGGCGGCAGCATTGGGTCTGTTGTGTCTGCGTGGCAGTTGCAGGACACGTTGCCGGCTGCACAGCAGGGGAACAGCTGGCGGTGCTGAACCCCACTGACACATTGGCGAGGTGTTTGGCTCTGTGCAGCCAGCACATCTGGGCCCCAACTGGCGGTGTTAGAGCCCAGGGTCAGCAGGAGGAGGAGAGGGAGCGGAGTGTAGGCCGAAGCCTAATTGAACCAATTTCAAAGGTAACCTTTAACCCCCCCTCAGGTGTTACAAAGTAGAAGAGCCACAGCTTAAGCAGCAGTAGTGCTGCACAAGTCAAAGGTTGCTCTTTTAATTTTTCTCCTTGCACACGCTGAATGAAACACGTATAACATTTAGCCCTTTATACAGTCAAACTGTGTTGGAGGCGCGAGTTCCCTTCGTAATGAGACGCAGCACAGATGTCAAGAATCCCACCTTGGTGCTGGGTGCAGCCTCCTGAGCGTTGTTATTTGGTGTACAGGAGTCTGCGCTGTCGTGTTATCCCTTGGCCTAGCGCTGTTAGCGCTGCCCATCTTCTGACATCATTTAATGTCGGCCGGTGCGGTTCGCGATGACCATGAATCCCAGCCCCGCAGTGTCTTAACATTGTTAAAACACTGCGGGGCTGGGATTCATGGCCTGGCGCAGCACATATGTTCGCCTCTCACACTCGGGTCCTTACACCCGCTTCAGACTGTGCGGCGTCAGCTGATCCCTTATCGCATGCCACGGCCATGAAGCCGCACAGTCTGAAGAAGGCGGAAGGAGATGAGGGACAGGCGAACTGATGCACTGCTCATGCCCATCAATCACACCCTCGCAGTCCCAATAAATAAGACACCGAGGGGCGTTGTGTGGGTCAGGGCGGCTGCAGAGGCGCAGGCAGCCAAACAATGATGCCAGAAGACGGGCAGCGCTACCAAGGGGGTTGCAGCGTGTCATTACAAAGGAAAGTCACACCTCCGGGACGGTTAAATGGTCACACAGAGGACACATTTTAGACGTGTTTTCAGTTCCACATGTGCGAGGAGAATACGTTTATGAGCCACCTTGCACACATGCAGCATTACTGCTGTACAAGGTGGCTGTAAAACATACAAACGCCTGGGGGAGGGGGGACAGGTTCCCTTCAATTTCAGTTCTTGTGTCTGCGTGGCATTTGCAGGACACGTTGCCGGCTACACAGCAGGGGAACAGCTGGCGGTGCTGAACCCCACTGACACATTGGCTGGTGTTTTTCTCTGTGCAGCTAGCAGTACCGGGCCCCAACTGGCGGTGTTAGAGCTCAGGGTCAGCAGGAGGAGAGGGAGCAGAGTGTAGGCCGAAGCCTGCACTGGCGGCAGCTTTGTGTCTGCGTGGCTGTTGCAGGACACGTTGCCGGCTACACAGCAGGGGAACAGCTGGCGGTGCTGAACCCCACTGACACATTGGCTGGTGTTTTTCTCTGTGCAGCTAGCAGTACCGGGCCCCAACTGGCGGTGTTAGAGCCCAGGCTCTGCAGGGGGAGCAGAGTGTAGGCCGAAGCCTAATTGAACCAATTTCAAAGGTAACCTTTAACCCCCCCTCAGGTGTTACAAAGTAGAAGAGCCACAGCTTATGCAGCAGTAGTGCTGCACAAGTCAAAGGTTGCTCTTTTAATTTTGTTCCTTGCACAAGCTGAATGAAACACGTACACCATTTTGGCCCTTATAGAGTCAATCTGTCTTTGAGGCGGGAGTTCCCTTTGTAATGAGACGCAGCACAGCTGGCAAAAATACCACCTTGGTGCTTGGCGCGGCCTCCTGAGCATCGCATTTTGATGTACAGGAGTCTGCGTTGTTGCGTTATCCCTTGGCCATGCGCTGCCCATCTTCTGACATCATTTCATGTCGGCTGGTGCGGTTCGCGATGCCCATGAATCCCAGCCCCGCAGTGTCTTTACAGTGTTTCACACTGCGGGGCTGGGATTGATGGCCTGGCGCAGTACATAGGTTCGCCTCTCGCTCGTGTCCTTACACCTGCTACAGACTGTGCGGCGTCAGCTGATCCCTTATCGCATGCCGCGGCCATGAAGCCGCACAGTCTGAAGAAGGCGGAAGGAGATGAGTGACAGCCTGGCGAAGATATGCACTGCTCATGCCCGTCAATCACACCCTCGCAGTCAAAATAAATAAGACACCGAGGGGCGTTGTGTCGGGCAGGGCGGCCGCAGAGGCGCAGCCAGCCAAACAATGATATCAGAAGAAGGGCTGTGCTACCAAGGGGGTCGTTGCGTGTCATTACAAAGGAAAGTCACACCTCAGGGACGTTTTAATGGTCTCAGGGGACACATTGTAGACGTGTTCTGTTCCACGGGTGCAAGGAGAATAAGTTTATGAGCCACCTTGCACACATGCAGCATTACTGCTGTACAAGGTGGATGTAAAACATACAAACGCCTGGGGGAGGGGGGACAGGTTCCCTTCAATTTCAGTTCTTGTGTCTGCGTGGCATTTGCAGGACACGTTGCCGGCTACACAGCAGGGGAACAGCTGGCGGTGCTGAACCCCACTGACACATTGGCTGGTGTATTTCTCTGTGCAGCTAGCAGTACCGGGCACCAACTGGCGTTGTTAGAGCCCAGGGTCAGCAGGAGGAGCAGGGGGAGCATAGTGTAGGCCGAAGCCTGCACTGGCGGCAGCTTTGGGTCTGTTGTGTCTGCGTGGCTGTTGCAGGACACGTTGCCGGCTACACAGCAGGGGAACAGCTGGCGGTGCTGAACCCCACTGGCACATTGGCGAGGTGTTTTTCTCTGTGCAGCCAGCACTTCCGGACAGCAACTAGCGGTGTTGGAGCCCGGGCTCTGCAGGTGGAGCAGAGTGTAGGCCGCAGCCTGCACTGGAGCAAGTTGAAAGGGAACCTTTAACCCCCCCCAGGCGTTTGTAGCTGAAAGAGCCATCTTCTACAGCACTAATGCTGGAAAAGGTAAACTTAGCTCTTTTAATTATGGTCCTTGCACATGCTGAACCTAACACTTTTGAAATGTGTCCCCTCACACGGTTAAACCGTCCGGTCGGTGGAACTTTCCTTTGTCATGTGACGCAGCACAGCCGTCATTCTTACCCCCTTGGCGCCGTGTGCCTCCTCCTCAGCGTTGTTTGAATCTGTCCCGGAGTCTGCGCTGTTATGTTATCCCTTGGCCAGGCACACTTAGCGCTGCCCGTCTTCTGACATCATTTGGTGTCAGGATGGCTGCGCCTGTGCGGCCGCGCTGGAGGAGATCCCGCCTCGCTGTGTCATCTAATGTAATCACTCTGCGGACCTGTGATCCATGGGCATGAGCAGTGCATATCCTCGCCTCTCACTCCCCTCCCTACGGCTTCTTCAGACTGTGCGGTGTCACGGCCGTGGCATGCTATTAGGGATCAGCTGACAGCGCACAGTCTGAAGAAGGCGTAGGGAGATGAGTGAGAGGCGGAGGTTCAGATATGCACTGCTAATGTCCATGGATCACAGGTCCGCAGTGGGATTAAATCAGAAGACACTACGAGGCGGGATCTCGTCCAGCGCGGCCGCACAGGCGCAGCCATCCTGACACCAAATGATGTCAGAAGACGGGCAGCGCTAAGTGTGCCTGGCCAAGGGATAACATAACAGCGCGGACTCCGGGACAGATTCAAACAACGCTGAGGAGGAGGCGCATGGCGCCAAGGGGGTAAGAATGACGGCTGTGCTGCGTCACATGACAAAGGAAAGTTCCACCGACCGGACGGTTTAACCGTGTGAGGGGACACATTTCAAAAGTGTTAGGTTCACCATGTGCAAGGAGCACCACGAAAAGAGGCACTTTTTCCCTTTGCATCATTACTGCTGCACAAGGTGTCTCCTTCAGTGACAAACGCCTGGGGGGGGGGGGACAGGTTCCCTTAAATTTAACTTGTTGTGCCTGCGTGGCGGTCGCAGGACACGTTGCCGTATACACGGCAGGGGAACAGCTGACGTTACTGAACCCCAATAACAGAGGAGGGACTGTTGGGACTGTGCGGACAGCACTTCTGGACGGCAACTAGCGGTGTTGGAGCCCAGGGACAGGTGGAGGAGGAGGAGGTGGAGGAGATAGGAGGGATTGCCACACACACAGCAGGGGAACAGCTGACGTTACTGAACCCCAATAACAGAGGAGGGACTGTAGGGACTGTGCGGACAGCACTTCTGGACGGCAACTAGCGGTGTTGGAGCCCAGGGACAGGTGGAGGAGGAGGAGGTGGAGGAGATAGGAGGGATTGCCACACACACAGCAGGGGAACAGCTGACGTTACTGAACCCCAATAACAGAGGAGGGACTGTAGGGACTGTGCGGACAGCACTTCTGGACGGCAACTAGCGGTGTTGGAGCCCAGGGACAGCTGGAGGAGGAGGAGGTGGAGGAGATAGGAGGGATTGCCACACACGCAACAGGGGAACAGCTGACGTTACTGAACCCCAATAACAGAGGAGGGACTGTTGGGACTGTGCGGACAGCACTTCTGGACGGCAACTAGCGGTGTTGGAGCCCAGGGACAGGTGGAGGAGGAGGAGGTGGAGGAGATAGGAGGGATTGCTACACACACAGCAGGGGAACAGCTGACGTTACTGAACCCCAATAACAGAGGAGGGACTGTTGGGACTGTGCGGACAGCACTTCTGGACGGCAACTAGCGGTGTTGGAGCCCAGGGACAGGTGGAAGAGGAGGAGGTGGAGGAGATAGGAGGGATTGCCACACACACAGCAGGGGAACAGCTGACGTTACTGAACCCCAATAACAGAGGAGGGACTGTTGGGACTGTGCGGACAGTGTTGTGAATTAGACTTTTTTGGCTCCCTCTTGTGGTCACTAGTGATATGACTCTGGGATTGTCTTTCCTCAGTTTGGCACCCACCTGGGTCGTTAGTCCAGGGGTGTTGCTATATAAACTTCCTGGTTTCTCAGTCCAGTGCCTGGCATCGTTGTAATCAGTTCCTTTCTGTTTGCTCCTGTCTGCTGGTCTTGGATCTTGCAAAATTAAGCTAAGTCCTGCTTCCTTGTTTCTTGGTTATTTGCTTGCTCTTATTTTTTGTCCAGCTTGTACTAAATGTGATTCCTGATTTTGCTGGAAGCTCTAGGGGGCTGGTGTTCTCCCCCCGGGCCGTTAGACGGTTCGGGGGTTCTTGAATATCCAGCGTGGAAATTTTGATAGGGTTTTTGCTGACCATATAAGTCATCTTACTATATTCTGCTATTAGTCAGTGGGCCTCTCTTTGCTAAATATCTAGTTCATTCTTACGTTTGTCTTTTCTCCTTACCTCACCGTTATTATTTGTTGGGGGCTTGTATCCAACTTTTGGGGTCTTTTCTCTGGAGGCAAGAAAGGTCTATCTTTTCCCT
This sequence comes from Ranitomeya variabilis, assembly GCF_051348905.1. Taxonomy (NCBI): domain Eukaryota; kingdom Metazoa; phylum Chordata; class Amphibia; order Anura; family Dendrobatidae; genus Ranitomeya; species Ranitomeya variabilis. The sequence continues at coordinate 504,879,793 of NC_135232.1, forward strand.
TCTAGGGTTAGTTAGTTCTCCGGCTGGCGCGAGACGTCTAGAACCAACGTAGGCACGTTCCCCGGCTGCTGCTATTTGTGGTGCTAGGATTAGATATATGGTCAGCCCAGTTACCACTGCCCTATGAGCTGGTTTTTTGTGTTTGCAGACTTGGTATGTACTTTTGAGACCCTCTGCCATTGGGGTCATAACAGCATTCCAGGCCAAGGTTGAATGTTTAATGCATTGCAGAAGTGGGATTACAAGAAAGGAAAGTCTGAGTTTTTTTTTTTTTTTTTTTTCCTCTCTTTTTTCCTCCCCTTTACCTCTGAGTGGCTTGTGCTTGCTGCAGACATGAATGTCCAGACTTTGATTACAAGTGTGGATCAGCTTGCTGCTCGTGTGCAGGGCATACAAGATTTTGTTACCAGTAGTCCAATGTCTGAACCTAAAATACCTATTCCTGAACTGTTCTCTGGAGACCGATTTAAGTTTAGGAATTTCAGGAATAATTGTAAATTGTTTCTATCTCTGAGACCCCGTTCATCTGGAGACTCAGCTCAGCAAGTAAAAATTGTTATCTCTTTCTTACGGGGCGACCCTCAGGATTGGGCCTTCTCGCTAGTGCCAGGAGATCCGGCATTGGCAAATATTGATGCGTTTTTTCTGGCGCTCGGATTGCTTTACGAGGAACCCAATCTTGAAATTCAGGCAGAAAAAGCCTTGCTGGCTATTTCTCAGGGTCAGGATGAAGCTGAAGTGTATTGCCAAAAATTTCGGAAATGGTCCGTGCTTACTCAGTGGAATGAGTGTGCTCTGGCCGCAAATTTCAGAAATGGCCTTTCTGAAGCCATTAAGAATGTGATGGTGGGTTTCTCCATTCCTACAGGTCTGAATGATTCCATGGCGCTGGCTATTCAAATTGACCGGCGTTTGCGGGAGCGCAAAGCCGCGAATCCTCTGGTGGTGTTGTCTGAACAAACACCTGATTTAATGCAATGTGGTAGAATTCAGACTAGAAATGAACGGAAAAATCATAGACGTCAGAATGGGTTGTGTTTTTACTGTGGTGATTCTACACATGTTATATCAGCATGCTCTAAACGCCTAACTAGGGTTGTTAGTCCTGTCGCCATTGGTAATTTGCAACCTGAATTTATTTTGTCTGTGACTTTAATTTGCTCATTGTCCTCCTACCCTGTTATGGCGTTTGTGGATTCAGGTGCTGCCCTGAGTCTTATGGATCTGTCGTTTGCCAAGCGCTGTGGTTTTGTTCTTGAGCCGTTGGTAAATCCTATCCCTCTTAGAGGTATTGATGCTACGCCATTGGCGGAAAATAAACCGCAGTTTTGGACACAGGTAACCATGTGCATGACTCCTGAACATCGGGAGGTGATTCGTTTTCTTGTTCTGCATAAAATGCATGATTTGGTCGTTTTGGGTCTGCCATGGTTACAGACCCATAATCCAGTCTTGGATTGGAAGGCAATGTCTGTGTCAAGTTGGGGCTGTCAGGGAATTCATGGTGATTCCCCGCCGGTGTCTATTGCTTCCTCTACTCCTTCGGAAGTTCCTGAGTATTTGTCTGATTACCAGGATGTATTCAGCGAGTCCAGGTCCAGTGCTCTTCCTCCTCATAGGGACTGTGACTGCGCTATAGATTTGATTCCAGGTAGTAAATTTCCTAAGGGAAGATTATTTAATCTGTCTGTACCTGAGCATACCGCAATGCGTTCGTATATCAAGGAATCTCTGGAGAAGGGGCATATCCGTCCATCCTCTTCCCCTCTTGGTGCGGGATTCTTTTTGTGGCCAAGAAGGACGGATCTTTGAGACCTTGTATTGACTATCGGCTTCTGAATAAAATCACTGTTAAATTTCAGTATCCTTTGCCTCTGTTGTCGGACTTCTTTGCCCGGATTAAAGGTGCCAAATGGTTCACCAAGATAGATCTTCGTGGTGCGTACAACCTTGTGCGCATTAAGCAAGGAGATGAATGGAAAACTGCATTTAATACGCCCGAAGGTCATTTTGAGTACTTGGTGATGCCTTTCAGGCTCTCTAATGCTCCTTCAGTGTTTCAGTCCTTTATGCATGATATTTTCCGGAAGTATCTGGATAAATTTATGATTGTTTATCTGGATGATATTCTGTTTTTTTCTGATTATTGGGACTCGCATGTAGAGCAGGTCAGGATGGTGTTTCAGGTTTTGCGTGAGAATGCTTTGTTTGTTAAGGGCTCAAAGTGTCTCTTTGGAGTACAGAAGGTTCCCTTTTTGGGTTTTATTTTTTCCCCTTCTGCGGTGGAGATGGACCCAGTCAAGGTCCGAGCTATTCATGATTGGACTCAACCCACGTCAGTTAAGAGTCTTCAGAAGTTCTTGGGTTTTGCTAACTTCTACCGTCGTTTTATCGCTAATTTTTCTAGCGTTGTTAAACCTTTGACGGATATGACCAAGAAAGGTTCTGATGTTGCTAACTGGGCTCCTGCAGCCGTGGAAGCCTTTCAAGAGTTGAAGCGCCGGTTTACTTCGGCGCCTGTTTTGTGCCAGCCTGATGTCTCACTTCCCTTTCAGGTTGAAGTGGATGCTTCTGAGATTGGGGCAGGGGCCGTTTTGTCGCAGAGAGGCCCTGGTTGCTCTATAATGAGACCATGTGCTTTTTTCTCTAGGAAGTTTTCGCCTGCTGAGTGGAATTATGATGTTGGCAATCGGGAGTTGTTAGCCATGAAGTGGGCATTTGAGGAGTGGCGTCATTGGCTCGAGGGTGCTAAGCATCGTGTGGTGGTCTTGACTGATCACAAAAATCTGATGTATCTCGAGTCTGCTAAACGCCTGAATCCTAGACAGGCCCGCTGGTCATTGTTTTTCTCCCGTTTTGACTTTGTGGTCTTGTATTTACCAGGTTCAAAGAATGTGAAGGCTGATGCTCTTTCAAGGAGCTTTGTGCCTGACTCTCCTGGAGTCGCAGAACCAGTTGGTATTCTCAAAGAGGGAGTTATCCTGTCAGCCATTTCTCCGGATTTGCGACGTGTGTTGCAGAGATTTCAGGCTGGTAGACCTGACTCTTGTCCACCTGACAGACTGTTTGTTCCTGATAAGTGGACCAGCAGAGTCATTTCCGAGGTTCATTCCTCGGTGTTGGCAGTGCATCCGGGAATTTTTGGCACCAGAGATCTGGTGGCTAGGTCCTTTTGGTGGCCTTCCTTGTCACGGGATGTGCGGTCATTTGTGCAGTCCTGTGGGACTTGTGCTCGAGCTAAGCCTTGCTGTTCTCGTGCCAGCGGGTTGCTCTTGCCCTTGCCTGTCCCGAAGAGGCCTTGGACACACATTTCCATGGATTTCATTTCAGATCTTCCGGTGTCTCAGGGCATGTCTGTCATCTGGGTGGTATGTGATCGCTTTTCCAAGATGGTCCATTTGGTATCTTTGCCTAAGCTGCCTTCCTCTTCCGATCTGGTTCCTTTGTTCTTTCAGAATGTGGTTCGTTTACACGGCATTCCTGAGAATATTGTGTCTGACAGAGGATCCCTGTTTGTTTCCAGGTTCTGGCGATCCTTTTGTGCTAAGATGGGCATTGATTTGTCGTTTTCGTCTGCCTTTCATCCTCAGACTAATGGACAAACGGAGCGAACTAATCAGACTCTGGAGGCTTATTTGAGGTGTTTTGTTTCTGCAGATCAGGATGATTGGGTGACCTTCTTGCCGTTGGCTGAGTTTGCCCTTAATAATCGGGCTAGTTCCGCTACTTTGGTTTCGCCATTTTTTTGCAACTCTGGTTTCCATCCTCGTTTTTCCTCGGGACATGTGGAGCCTTCTGACTGTCCTGGGGTAGATTCCGTGGTGGATAGGTTGCAGCGGATCTGGAATCATGTGGTGGACAACTTGAAGTTGTCACAGGAGAAGGCTCAGCGTTTTGCCAACCGCCGCCGCGGTGTGGGTCCCTGACTTCGTGTTGGGGATTTGGTATGGCTGTCTTCTCGATTTGTTCCTATGAAGGTCTCCTCTCCTAAATTTAAGCCTCGCTTCATCGGTCCTTACAAGATATTGGAAATCCTTAATCCTGTGTCCTTTCGCTTGGATCTTCCGGTGTCGTTTGCCATTCACAACGTGTTCCATAGGTCTTTGTTGCGGCGGTACGTTGTACCTGTGGTTCCTTCTGTTGAGCCTCCTGTGTTGTGAATCCGCTTTTTGGGCTCCCCTGGTGGTTGCTGGTGGTACTGGTGACTTGTGTGTGCTTTGCTGTCTCAGTTCACCTTCTCCCATCAGTGTTTGGGAGTTTCCTATTTAGCCTTGCTCTCCAGTCATTTCCTTGCCGGTCATCATTGTAACCAGAGCCTTCGGTTGCATGTTCCTGCTACTAGTCTGCTGATCAGCTAAGTGGACTTTGTCCTTTTGTTTTGTATCTTTTGTCCAGTTTGCAGTTTTTGTTATTCTCTGTAGCTGGAAGCTCTTGCGGGCTGAAATTGCCACTCCTGTGTCATGAGTTGACACAGGAGTCTTAAAGTAATTTCAGGATGGTTTATTGAAAGGGTTTTCAGTTGACCGTGAAGTCCTCTTTGTATCCTTCTGCTATCTAGTAAGTGGACCTCTCTTTGCTAAATCTACTTTCATACTGTGTATGTCTTTTCCTCTTAACTCACTGTTATTACATGTGGGGGGCTGCTATCATCTTTTGGGGTATTTCCCTAGAGGTAAGCCAGGTCTGTTCCTTCCTCTACCAGGCGTAGTTAGTCCTCCGGCTGGCGCGTGGCATCTAGGAAGTCGTAGGTATGCTCCCTGGCTACTATTAGTTGTGTGGTAGATTTAGCTCACGGTCAGCTAGAGATTCCATCACCCAGAGCTCGTCCGTTATTTCTGTGTTCTGATGTTTCCCTGCCATTGGGAATCATGACAGTATGACCGGCCACTGTTAAAGTTATTGGCAGAAGAAAGGAGAGAAAAAAGAAGTCTGTAGATTTCCCCCCCCCCCCTATGCTTGCTCCATAGTTGGATCAGTTGTATTTCAGCTCTAATTACAGCCTTTGCCTTTCTCTCCTTCTAATCCTTGAATGGCTCTGATCTCACCTGTTTAAAGATGGACCCTCAGAGTTTGGCTGTAGGTTTAAATAATCTTGCTACCAAGGTTCAAAATTTACAAGATTTTGTTATACATACTCCGATGTCTGAACCTAAAATTCCTACACCAGAGGTGTTTTCCGGAGATAGATCTCGGTTCCTGAATTTCAAATATAATTGTAAATTGTTCCTTTCTCTCAGACCTCACTCCTCTGGAGATCCTGTCCAGCAGGTTAAGATTGTAATCTCTTTGCTGCGAGGTGACCCTCAAAATTGGGCATTTTCATTGACACCAGGGGATCCTGCGTTGCTCAATGTGGATGCGTTTTTTCTGGCTTTAGGGTTGCTTTATGAGGAACCTAATTTGGAAATTCAAGCTGAAAAAGCTTTGATAGCCCTATCTCAAGGGCAAGATGAAGCTGAGATATACTGCCAAAAATTTCGTAGATGGTCTGTGCTTACTCAGTGGAATGAGTGCGCCCTAGCGGCAAATTTCAGAGAGGGCCTTTCTGATGCCGTTAAAGATGTTATGGTCGGGTTCCCTGCGCCCACAGGTCTGAATGAGTCCATGACAATGGTATTCAGATTGATCGGCGTTTGCGGGAGCGCAAACCCGTGCACCATTTGGCGGTATCTTCTGAAGAGACGCCAGAGAAAATGCAATGTGACAGAATTCTGTCCAGAAGCGAGCGGCAGAATTATAGGCGTAAAAATGGGTTATGCTTCTATTGTGGTGATTCTGCTCATGTTATATCAGCATGCTCTAAACGTACAAGGAAGGTTGACAAGTCTATTTCAATTGGCACTTTACAGTCTAAATTTATTCTGTCTGTAACCTTGATTTGTTCATTATCAGTTATTACCGTGGATGCCTATGTGGACTCTGGCGCCGCTCTGAGTCTTATGGATTGGTCCTTTGCCAGGCGCTGTGGGTTTGATTTAGAGCCTCTGGAAGTCCCTATACCTCTGAAGGGTATTGATTCTACGCCTTTGGCTTGTAATAAACCACAATTTTGGACGCAAGTGACTATGCGTATGACTCCAGACCATCAGGAGGTGATTCGCTTCCTTGTGTTGTACAATTTGCATGATGTTTTGGTGCTTGGATTACCATGGTTACAATCTCATAACCCAGTCCTTGACTGGAAAACAATGTCTGTGTTAAGCTGGGGATGTCGGGGGGCTCATGGGGACATACCTTTGGTTTCCATTTCGTCATCTATTCCCTCTGAGATTCCGGCATTTTTGTCTGATTATCGTGATATTTTTGAGGAGCCAAAAATTGGTTCACTCCCTCCCCACAGAGATTGTGATTGCGCCATAGATCTGATTCCTGGCAGTAAATTTCCAAAGGGTCGTTTGTTTAACTTATCTGTACCTGAACATGCTGCTATGCGAGAGTATATTAAGGAGTCCCTGGAAAAGGGACATATTCGTCCTTCTTCATCTCCTTTAGGAGCTGGTTTTTTCTTTGTATCTAAAAAGGATGGCTCTCTGAGGCCTTGTATTGATTATCGACTCCTGAATAAAATTACAGTCAAATATCAGTATCCGTTGCCTTTGCTGACTGATTTGTTTGCTCGCATAAGGGGGGCTAAGTGGTTCTCTAAGATTGATCTTCGTGGGGCGTATAATTTGGTGCGAATTAAGCAGGGGGATGAGTGGAAAACCGCATTTAATACGCCTGAGGGCCATTTTGAGTATTTGGTAATGCCTTTCGGCCTTTCTAATGCACCTTCTGTCTTTCAGTCCTTAATGCATGATATTTTCCGTGAATATTTGGATAAATTTATGATAGTGTACTTGGATGATATTTTGATTTTTTCTGATGACTGGGAGTCTCATGTTCAGCAGGTCAGGAGGGTTTTTCAGGTTTTGCGGGAGAATTCTTTGTGTGTAAAGGGTTCAAAGTGTGTTTTGGGGGTTCAAAAAATTTCCTTTTTGGGGTACATTTTTTCCCCTTCTTCTATTGAGATGGACCCTGTCAAGGTTCGGGCTATTTACGACTGGACGCAGCCTACTTCTCTGAAGAGTCTCCAGAAATTCTTGGGCTTTGCTAATTTTTATCGTCGATTTATAACTGGTTTTTCTGGCGTTGCTAAACCTCTGACGGATTTGACCAAAAAGGGTGCTGATGTTGCCAATTGGTCCCCTGCTGCTGTGGAGGCCTTTCGGGAGCTTAAGCGCCGCTTTTTGTCTGCCCCTGTGTTGCGCCAGCCTGATGTTTCTCTTCCCTTTCAGGTTGAGGTCGATGCTTCCGAGATCGGAGCGGGGGCGGTTTTGTCGCAGAAAAGTTCCGACTGCTCAGTGATGAGACCTTGTGCGTTCTTTTCTCGAAAATTTTCGGCCGCCGAGCGAAACTATGATGTTGGTAATCGGGAGCTTTTGGCCATGAAGTGGGCATTTGAGGAGTGGCGTCATTGGCTTGAGGGTGCCAGACATCAGGTGGTAGTTTTGACTGATCACAAGAATCTGATTTATCTAGAGTCTGCCAGGCGCCTGAATCCTAGACAGGCACGATGGTCGTTGTTTTTTTCTCGGTTTAATTTTGTGGTTTCATACTTACCGGGTTCTAAAAATGTTAAGGCAGATGCTCTTTCTAGGAGTTTTGAGCCTGACTCTCCTGGGGATTCTGAACCTGCTGGTGTCCTTAAGGATGGGGTGGTTTTGTCTTCTGTCTCCCCAGATCTGCGACGTGCTTTGCAAGAATTTCAGGCGGATAGACCTGATCGTTGTCCGCCTGGTAGACTGTTTGTTCCTGATGATTGGACCAGTAGAGTCATCTCGGAAGTTCATTCTTCTTCGCTGGCAGGTCATCCTGGAATTTTTGGTACCAGAGATTTGGTGGCTAGATCCTTCTGGTGGCCTTCCCTGTCTCGGGATGTGCGTGTTTTTGTGCAGTCTTGTGATGTGTGTGCTCGGGCCAAGCCTTGTTGTTCTAGGGCTAGTGGGTTATTGTTGCCCTTGCCTGTTCCGAAGAGGCCTTGGACGCACATCTCTATGGACTTTATTTCTGATCTCCCTGTTTCTCAGAAGATGTCTGTCATCTGGGTGGTGTGTGACCGTTTTTCTAAAATGGTTCATTTGGTACCATTGCCTAAGTTGCCTTCCTCATCTGAGTTGGTCCCTCTATTTTTTCAAAATGTGGTTCGCTTGCATGGTATTCCGGAGAACATCGTTTCTGACAGGGGAACCCAGTTCGTGTCTAGATTTTGGCGGGCATTCTGTGCCAGGTTGGGCATTGATTTGTCTTTTTCGTCTGCATTCCATCCTCAGACTAACGGCCAGACGGAGCGAACTAATCAAACTTTGGAGACTTATTTGAGGTGTTTTGTGTCTGCGGATCAGGATGACTGGGTTGCCTTTTTGCCGTTGGCAGAATTTGCTCTTAATAATCGGGCTAGTTCTGCCACTTTGGTTTCTCCTTTCTTTTGCAATTCAGGGTTTCATCCTCGTTTTTCATCTGGTCAGGTGGAATCTTCGGATTGTCCTGGAGTGGATGCGGTGGTGGATCGGTTACATCAGATTTGGGGACAAGTGGTGGACAATTTGAAGTTGTCCCAGGAGAGGACTCAGCAGTTTGCTAACCGCCGTCGTCGTGTTGGTCCTCGCCTTCGTGTTGGGGACTTGGTGTGGTTGTCTTCCCGTTTTGTCCCTATGAGGGTTTCTTCTCCTAAGTTTAAGCCTCGGTTCATCGGTCCTTATAGGATTTTGGAGATACTTAACCCTGTGTCCTTTCGTTTGGACCTCCAGGCATCTTTCGCTATCCATAATGTATTCCATCGGTCGTTGTTGCGGAGATATGAGGTACCGGTGGTTCCTTCTACTGAACCTCCTGCTCCTGTGCTGGTGGAGGGTGAATTGGAGTACGTTGTAGAGAAGATCTTGGATTCCCGTATTTCCAGACGGAGACTTCAATATCTGGTTAAATGGAAGGGCTATGGTCAGGAAGATAATTCTTGGGTAACTGCCTCTGATGTTCATGCCTCGGATTTGGTTCGTGCCTTTCATAGGGCTCATCCAGATTGCCCTGGCGGTTCTCGTGAGGGTTCGGTGCCCCCTCCTTAAGGGGGGGGTACTGTTGTGAATCCGCTTTTTGGGCTCCCCTGGTGGTTGCTGGTGGTACTGGTGACTTGTGTGTGCTGTGCTGTCTCAGTTCACCTGCTCCCATCAGTGTTTGGGAGTTTCCTATTTAGCCTTGCTCTCCAGTCATTTCCTTGCCGGTCATCATTGTAACCAGAGCCTTCGGTTGCATGTTCCTGCTACTAGTCTGCTGATCAGCTAAGTGGACTTTGTCCTTTTGTTTTGTATCTTTTGTCCAGTTTGCAGTTTTTGTTATTCTCTGTAGCTGGAAGCTCTTGCGGGCTGAAATTGCCACTCCTGTGTCATGAGTTGACACAGGAGTCTTAAAGTAATTTCAGGATGGTTTTTTGAAAGGGTTTTCAGTTGACCGTGAAGTCCTCTTTGTATCCTTCTGCTATCTAGTAAGTGGACCTCTCTTTGCTAAATCTACTTTCATACTGTGTATGTCTTTTCCTCTTAACTCACCGTTATTACATGTGGGGGGCTGCTATCATCTTTTGGGGTATTTCCCTAGAGGTAAGCCAGGTCTGTTCCTTCCTCTACCAGGCGTAGTTAGTCCTCCGGCTGGCGCGTGGCATCTAGGAAGTCGTAGGTATGCTCCCTGGCTACTATTAGTTGTGTGGTAGATTAAGCTCACGGTCAGCTCGAGATTCCATCACCCAGAGCTCGTCCGTTATTTCTGTGTTCTGATGTTTCCCTGCCATTGGGAATCATGACACTCCTGCTCCGGTGTTGGTTGAGGGCGAGTTAGAGTACGTGGTGGAGAAGATCTTGGATTCTCGTCTTTCCAGGCGGAGGCTTCAGTATCTGGTCAAGTGGAAGGGCTATGGTCAGGAGGATAATTCCTGGGTGGTTGCCTCTGATGTGCATGCGGCCGATTTAGTTCGTGCCTTTCACGCTGCTCATCCTGATCGCCCTGGTGGTCTTGGTGAGGGTTCGGTGACCCCTCCTTAAAGGGGGGTACTGTTGTGAATTAGACTTTTTTGGCTCCCTCTTGTGGTCACTAGTGATATGACTCTGGGATTGTCTTTCCTCAGTTTGGCACCCACCTGGGTCGTTAGTCCAGGGGTGTTGCTATATAAACTTCCTGGTTTCTCAGTCCAGAGCCTGGCATTGTTGTAATCAGTTCCTTTCTGTTTGCTCCTGTCTGCTGGTCTTGGATCTTGCAAAATTAAGCTAAGTCCTGCTTCCTTGTTTTTTGGTTATTTGCTTGCGCTTATTTTTTGTCCAGCTTGTACTAAATGTGATTCCTGATTTTGCTGGAAGCTCTAGGGGGCTGGTGTTCTCCCCCCGGGCCGTTAGACGGTTCGGGGGTTCTTGAATATCCAGCGTGGAAATTTTGATAGGGTTTTTCCTGACCATATAAGTCATCTCACTATATTCTGCTATTAGTCAGTGGGCCTCTCTTTGCTAAATATCTAGTTCATTCTTACGTTTGTCTTTTCTCCTTACCTCACCGTTATTATTTGTTGGGGGCTTGTATCCAACTTTTGGGGTCTTTTCTCTGGAGGCAAGAAAGGTCTATCTTTTCCCTTCTAGGGTTAGTTAGTTCTCCGGCTGGCGCGAGACGTCTAGAACCAACGTAGGCACGTTCCCCGGCTGCTGCTATTTGTGGTGCTAGGATTAGATATATGGTCAGCCCAGTTACCACTGCCCTATGAGCTGTTTTTTTGTGTTTGCAGACTTGGTATGTACTTTTGAGACCCTCTGCCATTGGGGTCATAACAGGACAGCACTTCTGGACGGCAACTAGCGGTGTTGGAGCCCAGGGACAGGTGGAGGAGGAGGAGGTGGAGGAGATAGGAGGGATTGCCACACACACAGCAGGGGAACAGCTGACGTTACTGAACCCTAATAACAGAGGAGGGACTGTTGGGACTGTGCGGACAGCACTTCTGGACGGCAACTAGCGGTGTTGGAGCCCAGGGACAGGTGGAGGAGGAGGAGGTGGAGGAGATAGGAGGGATTGCCACACACACAGCAGGGGAACAGCTGACGTTACTGAACCCCAATAACAGAGGAGGGACTATTGGGACTGTGCGGACAGTACTTCTGGACGGCAACTAGCGGTGTTGGAGCCCAGGGACAGGTGGAGGAGGAGGAGGTGGAGGAGATAGGAGGGATTGCCACACACACAGCAGGGGAACAGCTGACGTTACTTAACCCCAATAACAGAGGAGGGACTGTTGGGACTGTGCGGACAGCACTTCTGGACGGCAACTAGCGGTGTTGGAGCCCAGGGACAGGTGGAGGAGGAGGAGGTGGAGGAGATAGGAGGGATTGCCACACACACAGCAGGGGAACAGCTGACGTTACTGAACCCCAATAACAGAGGAGGGACTGTTGGGACTGTGCGGACAGCACTTCTGGACGGCAACTAGCGGTGTTGGAGCCCAGGGACAGGTGGAGGAGGAGGAGGTGGAGGAGATAGGAGGGATTGCCACACACGCAGCAGGGGAACAGCTGACGTTACTGAACCCCAATAACAGAGGAGGGACTGTTGGGACTGTGCGGACAGCACTTCTGGACGGCAACTAGCGGTGTTGGAGCCCAGGGACAGGTGGAGGAGATAGGAGGGATTGCCACACACACAGCAGGGGAACAGCTGACGTTACTGAACCCCAATAACAGAGGAGGGACTGTTGGGACTGTGCAGACAGCACTTCTGGATGGCAACTAGCGGTGTTGGAGCCCAGGGACAGGTGGAGGAGGAGGTGGAGGAGATAGGAGGGATTGCCACACACACAGCAGGGGAACAGCTGACGTTACTGAACCCCAATAACAGAGGAGGGACTGTTGGGACTGTGCAGACAGCACTTCTGGACGGCAACTAGCGGTGTTGGAGCCCAGGGACAGGTGGAGGAGGAGGAGGTGGAGGAGATAGGAGGGATTGCCACACACACAGCAGGGGAACAGCTGACGTTACTGAACCCCAATAACAGAGGAGGGACTGTTGGGACTGTGCGGACAGTACTTCTGGACGGCAACTAGCGGTGTTGGAGCCCAGGGACAGGTGGAGGAGGAGGAGGTGGAGGAGATAGGAGGGATTGCCACACACACATCAGGGGAACAGCTGACGTTACTGAACCCCAATAACAGAGGAGGGACTGTTGGGACTGTGCGGACAGCACTTCTGGACGGCAACTAGCGGTTTTGGAGCCCAGGGACAGCAGGAAAAGCAGAGGAACACAATGTAGGCCGAAGCCTGATTGGAGAAAGTCGAAAGGGAACCTTTAACCCCCCCCAAGGCGTTTGTAGCTGAAAGAGCCAGCTTGTGCAGCACAAAAGATGCAAAAGGAAAAGGTGGCTCTTTTCATTATGCTCCTTGCAAACACAGAACTAAACACTTATAAAATGTGTCCCCTGAAACCGTGAGACCGTCCCGGAAGTGGGACTTTCCTTCGTAATATGACGCAGCACAGCCATCATTCTTACCCCCCCCGGCGCCGTGCCCCGGCTCCTCAGCGTTGTTTGATTCCGTCCCGGAGCCTGCGCTGTTATGTTATCCCTTGGCCAGGCACACTTAGCGCTGCCCATCTTCTGACATCATTTGGTGTCAGGCTGGCTGCGCCTGTGCGGACGCGCTGGCCGAGAGCCCGCCTCGCAGTGTCGTCTAATGTAATCCCACCGAGGGCCTGGGATCCATGGCCATGCGCAGTGCATATCCTCGCCTCTCACTCCCCTCCCTACGGCTTCTTAAGACTGTGCGGTGTCATGGCCGTGGCATGCTATTAGGGACCAGCTGACACCGCACAGTCTGAAGAAGCCGTAGGGAGATGAGTGAGAGGTGGAGGTTCAGATATGCACTGCGCATGTCCATGGATCTCAGGCCCCCAGTGGGATTAAATCAGAAGACACTGCGAGGCGGGCTCTCGGCCAGCGTGGCCGCACAGGCGCAGCCATCCTGACACCAAATGATGTCAGAAGACGGGCAGCGCTAAGTGTGCCTGGCCAAGGGATAACATAACAGCGCAGGCTCCGGGACGGAATCAAACAACGCTGAGGAGTCGGGGCACGGCGCCAAGGGGGTAGGAATGACGGCTGTGCTGCGTCATATTACGAAGGAAAGTCCCACCTCCGGGACGGTTTTACGGTATCAGTGGACACATTTTATAAGTGTTAAGTTCTGCGTGTGCAAGGAGCTAAACAAAAATAGCTACCTTTTCCTTGTGCAGCATTACTGCTGCACAAGGTGGCTCTTTCAGTAACAAACGTGTTGTGAAATTGGATTTTGGGCTCCCCCGGTGGCCACTGGTGGAATTGAACTGGTGTGCATCATCCCCTCTGTTCACCTGTTTCCATCAGGATGTGGGAGTCGCTATTTAACCTTGCTCCTCTGTCACTTCCATGCCGGTCAACATTGTAATCAGAAGCCTTTCTGTGCATGTTCCTGCTGCTAGACAACTCCCAGCTAAGTTGGACTTTAGTCCTCGTTTGTTTTTGTATTTTGTTCCAGTTCACAGCTGTAGTTTCGTTTCTGTGTCTGGAAAGCTCTTGTGATCTGAAATTGCCACTCTGATGTTATGAGTTAATACTAGAGTCTTAAAGTAATTTCAGGATGGCGTTTTGATAGGGTTTTCAGCTGACCATGAAAGTGCGCTTTCTGTCTTCCTACTATCTAGTAAGCGGACCTCAATTTTGCTAAACCTATTTTCATACTACGTTTGTCATTTCATCTAAATTCACCGCCAATATATGTGGGGGCCTCTGTCTGCCTATCGGGGAAATTTCTCTAGAGGTGAGCCAGGACTATATTTTCCTCTGCCAGGATTAGTTAGTCCTCCGGCCGGCGCTGGGCGTCTAGGGATAAAAAACGTAGGCAACGCTACCCGGCTACTGTTAGTTGTGCGGCAGGTTTAGTTCATGGTCAGTTTAGTTTCCATCCTTCCAAGAGCTAGTTCTTATGTTTGCTGGGCTATGTTCTCTTGCCATTGAGAACCATAACAGTTTGACCGGCCAAAAAAGGGTTAAATTAATTGACAGAGAAAGGAGAGAAAAGAGAAGTCTGCTGAAGTTTTTTTTTTTTTTTTTTTTCCCCTTCAGTTCTGAGTGTGCTTGTAATTGAATCTCTTGCAAGTCTGCCTATATTGCAGCCTTCCTCTCTCTCTCTCCTTCTAATCCTGGAATGGCTCTGTGTTCACCTGTTTAAAATGGATATTCAGAGTTTAGCTGCAGGTTTGAATAATCTCACCACGAAAGTTCAAAATTTACAAGATTTTGTTGTTCATGTTCCTATATCTGAACCTAGAATTCCTTTGCCTGAATTTTTCTCGGGGAATAGATCTTGCTTTCAAAATTTCAAAAATAATTGCAAGTTGTTTTTGTCCCTGAAATCTCGCTCTGCTGGAGATCCTGCTCAGCAGGTCAGGATTGTGATTTCCTTGCTCCGGGGCGACCCTCAGGATTGGGCTTTTGCATTGGCTCCAGGGGATCCTGCGTTGCTCAATGTGGATGCGTTTTTTCTGGCCTTGGGGTTGCTTTATGAGGAACCTCAGTTAGAGCTTCAGGCGGAAAAGGCCTTGATGTCCCTATCTCAGGGGCAAGACGAAGCTGAAATATACTGCCAGAAATTCCGTAAATGGGCTGTGCTTACTCAGTGGAATGAGTGCGCCCTGGCGGCGAATTTCAGAGAGGGTCTCTCTGATGCCATTAAGGATGTTATGGTGGGGTTCCCTGTGCCTGCGGGTCTGAATGAGTCCATGACAATGGCTATCCAGATCGATAGGCGTCTGCGGGAGCGCAAACCTGTGCACCATTTGGCGGTGTCTACTGAGAAGACGCCAGAGAATATGCAATGTGATAGAATTCTGTCCAGAAGTGAACGGCAGAATTTTAGACGAAAAAATGGGTTGTGCTTCTATTGCGGTGATTCAACTCATGTTATATCAGCATGCTCTAAGCGTACTAAGAAGCTTGATAAGTCTGTTTCAATTGGCACTTTACAGTCTAAGTTTATTCTATCTGTGACCCTGATTTGTTCTTTATCATCTATTACCGCGGATGCCTATGTCGACTCTGGCGCCGCTTTGAGTCTTATGGATTGGTCCTTTGCCAAACGCTGTGGGTATGATTTGGAGCCTCTTGAAACTCCTATACCCCTGAAGGGGATTGACTCCACCCCATTGGCTAGTAATAAACCACAATACTGGACACAAGTAACTATGCGGATTAATCCGGATCATCAGGAGATTATTCGCTTTCTTGTGCTGTATAACCTACATGATGTGTTGGTGCTTGGATTGCCATGGCTGCAATCTCATAACCCAGTCCTTGACTGGAAAGCTATGTCTGTGTTAAGCTGGGGATGTAAGGGGACGCATGGGGACGTACCTGTGGTTTCCATTTCATCATCTATTCCCTCTGAGATTCCTGAATTCTTGACTGAATATCGTGACGTTTTTGAAGAACCTAAGCTTGGTTCATTACCTCCGCACCGGGAGTGCGATTGTGCCATAGATTTGATTCCGGGTAGTAAATACCCTAAGGGTCGTTTATTTAATCTGTCTGTGCCTGAACATGCTGCTATGCGAGAATATATAAAGGAGTCCTTGGAAAAGGGACATATTCGTCCTTCGTCATCTCCCTTAGGAGCCGGTTTTTTCTTTGTGGCTAAGAAAGATGGCTCTTTGAGGCCGTGTATTGATTATCGGCTTTTGAATAAAATCACGGTTAAATATCAATATCCGTTGCCACTGCTGACTGATTTGTTTGCTCGCATAAAGGGGGCCAAGTGGTTCTCTAAGATAGATCTCCGTGGGGCGTATAATTTGGTGCGAATCAAGCAGGGGGATGAGTGGAAGACCGCATTTAATACGCCCGAGGGCCACTTTGAGTATTTGGTGATGCCTTTTGGTCTTTCAAATGCCCCTTCAGTCTTTCAGTCCTTTATGCATGACATTTTCCGTGATTATTTGGATAAATTTATGATTGTGTATCTGGATGATATTTTGATTTTTTCGGATGACTGGGACTCTCATGTCCAGCAGGTCAGGAGGGTTTTTCAGGTTTTGCGGTCTAATTCCTTGTGTGTGAAGGGTTCTAAGTGCGTTTTTGGGGTTCAAAAGATTTCCTTTTTGGGATATATTTTTTCCCCCTCTTCCATCGAGATGGATCCTGTCAAGGTTCAGGCTATTTGTGATTGGACGCAACCCTCTTCTCTTAAGAGTCTTCAGAAATTTTTGGGCTTTGCTAACTTTTATCGTCGATTTATTGCTGGTTTTTCTGATGTTGTTAAACCATTGACTGATTTGACTAAGAAGGGTGCTGATGTTGCTGATTGGTCCCCTGCTGCTGTGGAGGCCTTTCGGGAGCTTAAGCGCCGCTTTTCTTCCGCCCCTGTGTTGCGTCAGCCTGATGTTGCTCTTCCTTTTCAGGTTGAGGTCGACGCTTCTGAAATCGGAGCTGGGGCGGTTTTGTCGCAGAGAAGTTCCGATTGTTCCGTGATGAGACCTTGTGCCTTTTTCTCGCGTAAATTTTCGCCCGCCGAGCGGAATTATGATGTTGGGAATCGGGAGCTTTTGGCCATGAAGTGGGCCTTTGAGGAGTGGCGTCATTGGCTTGAGGGGGCTAGACATCAGGTGGTGGTATTGACTGACCACAAAAATCTAATTTATCTTGAGTCCGCCAGACGCCTGAATCCTAGACAGGCGCGCTGGTCGTTGTTTTTCTCTCGGTTTAATTTTGTGGTGTCCTACCTGCCGGGTTCTAAGAATGTTAAGGCGGATGCCCTTTCTAGGAGTTTTGAGCCTGACTCCCCTGGTAACTCTGAACCTACAGGTATCCTTAAGGATGGAGTGATATTGTCTGCCGTTTCTCCAGACCTGCGGCGGGCCTTGCAGGAGTTTCAGGCGGATAGACCTGATCGTTGCCCACCTGGTAGACTGTTTGTTCCTGATGATTGGACCAGTAAAGTCATTTCTGAGGTTCATTCTTCTGCGTTGACAGGTCATCCTGGAATCTTTGGTACCAGGGATTTGGTGGCAAGGTCCTTCTGGTGGCCTTCCCTGTCTCGAGATGTGCGAGGCTTTGTGCAGTCTTGTGACGTTTGTGCTCGGGCCAAGCCTTGTTGTTCTCGGGCTAGTGGATTGTTGTTGCCCTTGCCTATCCCGAAGAGGCCCTGGACGCACATCTCGATGGATTTTATTTCGGATCTTCCTGTTTCTCAGAAGATGTCTGTCATCTGGGTGGTGTGTGACCGTTTCTCTAAGATGGTCCATTTGGTTCCCCTGCCTAAGTTGCCTTCTTCTTCCGAGTTGGTTCCTCTGTTTTTTCAAAATGTGGTCCGTTTGCATGGTATTCCGGAGAATATCGTTTCTGACAGAGGAACCCAATTCTTGTCTAGATTTTGGCGAGCATTCTGTGCTAGGATGGGCATAGATTTGTCTTTCTCGTCTGCTTTCCATCCTCAGACTAATGGCCAGACCGAGCGGACGAATCAGACCTTGGAGACATATTTGAGGTGTTTTGTGTCTGCAGATCAGGATGATTGGGTTGCTTTTTTGCCTTTAGCGGAGTTTGCCCTCAATAATCGGGCCAGCTCTGCCACCTTGGTGTCTCCTTTTTTCTGTAATTCGGGGTTTCATCCTCGATTTTCTTCTGGTCAGGTGGAATCTTCGGATTGTCCTGGAGTGGATGCTGTGGTGGAGAGGTTGCATCAGATTTGGGGGCAGGTAGTGGACAATTTGAAGTTGTCCCAGGAGAAGACTCAGCTTTTTGCCAACCGCCGGCGTCGGGTTGGTCCTCGGCTTTGTGTTGGGGACTTGGTGTGGTTGTCTTCTCGTTTTGTCCCTATGAGGGTTTCTTCTCCTAAGTTTAAGCCTCGGTTCATCGGCCCGTACAAGATATTGGAGATTCTTAACCCTGTGTCCTTCCGTTTGGACCTCCCTGCATCTTTTTCTATTCATAATGTTTTTCATCGGTCATTATTGCGCAGGTATGAGGTACCGGTTGTGCCTTCCGTTGAGCCTCCTGCTTCGGTGCTGGTTGAGGGCGAGTTGGAGTACGTTGTGGAAAAAATCTTGGACTCCCGTGTTTCCAGACGGAAACTCCAGTATCTGGTCAAATGGAAGGGATACGGTCAGGAGGATAATTCTTGGGTGACTGCCTCTGATGTTCATGCCTCCGATCTGGTCCGTGCCTTTCATAGGGCTCATCCTGATCGCCCTGGTGGTTCTGGTGAGGGTTCGGTGCCCCCTCCTTGAGGGGGGGGTACTGTTGTGAAATTGGATTTTGGGCTCCCCCGGTGGCCACTGGTGGAATTGAACTGGTGTGCATCATCCCCTCTGTTCACCTGTTTCCATCAGGATGTGGGAGTCGCTATTTAACCTTGCTCCTCTGTCACTTCCATGCCGGTCAACATTGTAATCAGAAGCCTTTCTGTGCATGTTCCTGCTGCTAGACAACTCCCAGCTAAGTTGGACTTTAGTCCTCGTTTGTTTTTGTATTTTGTTCCAGTTCACAGCTGTAGTTTCGTTTCTGTGTCTGGAAAGCTCTTGTGATCTGAAATTGCCACTCTGATGTTATGAGTTAATACTAGAGTCTTAAAGTAATTTCAGGATGGCGTTTTGATAGGGTTTTCAGCTGACCATGAAAGTGCGCTTTCTGTCTTCCTACTATCTAGTAAGCGGACCTCAATTTTGCTAAACCTATTTTCATACTACGTTTGTCATTTCATCTAAATTCACCGCCAATATATGTGGGGGCCTCTGTCTGCCTATCGGGGAAATTTCTCTAGAGGTGAGCCAGGACTATATTTTCCTCTGCCAGGATTAGTTAGTCCTCCGGCCGGCGCTGGGCGTCTAGGGATAAAAAACGTAGGCAACGCTACCCGGCTACTGTTAGTTGTGCGGCAGGTTTAGTTCATGGTCAGTTTAGTTTCCATCCTTCCAAGAGCTAGTTCTTATGTTTGCTGGGCTATGTTCTCTTGCCATTGAGAACCATAACACAAACGCCTTGGAGGGGGGGGGGACAGGTTCCCTTACATTTCAGTTGTTGTGTCAGCGTGGCGGTCGCAGGACACATTGCCGGCTACACAGCTGGGGATCAGCTGACGTTACTGAAACCCAATAACACTGGGTCGTATGTTTTGACTGTGCAGACGGCACTTCTGAGCCTCAACTGGCGGTGTTGGAGCCCAGGAATTTAAGTTCAGGTGGTAGAAAGATGAACACAACAGGAGACCTGGATAACGTAGACAGTGACCTAATTATTTAATCAGGAAGAGGAGTGGCAAATTCCTGCGAGATCCAGGCCTTGTTCATTTTCAGGAAAGTAAGCCGGTCAACGTTATCGGAGGATAGTCGCATGCGACGGTCAGTTAGTACACCACCTGCAGCACTAAAGACACGTTCCGATAATACACTAGCCGCAGGGCAAGCCAGCACCTCCAATGCATACTGGCTTAGCTCTGGCCATGTATCCAGCTTTGAGACCCAAAACTTGAAAGGGGAAGAGCCGTCTGGGAGTACAGCAAGAGGGCAAGACATGTAGTCTGTCACCATCTGACAAAACCGTTGCCTCCTGCTGACTGGAGCCGTCTGTGATGGTGTAGACTTTTGTGGCGGGCACAGAAAACTGTGCCACAGTTCGGCCATACTGGTCTTGCTTTGGGCAGAGGCACTGCTTCTGCTCCCTCTTTGTGCAGAGCCTCCACCACTGCCTGGACGCACTGAGCTGCTTTGTAGTGCACTAGCAGCACTTCTCTCAGTTGGAATGGAGAAGATGATGGAATTCACCAGTGTGTCTTGGTACTCCCGCATTTTTTGCTCCCGGTTCAACGGTGTGATGAGGCTTTCTACGTTGTCCCGGTAGCGAGGATTGAGGAGGGTGAACACCCAATAATCAGACATGTTGAGAATGTGGGCGATGCGGCGGTCGTTTCTCAGGCACTGCAGCATGTAATCCACCATGTGCTGCAGACTGCCAACTGCCCAAGAAACGCTGTCCCCTGCTGGAGGCGTGATCTCTGCCCGCTCGTCATCACCCCACCCTCGCTGTACACACTGAGTACTGGACAATTGTGTAACTCCCTCCTCTGGACGGATGTCTTCCTCCTCCATTGACTCCTCCTCATCCTCCTCACAAACTGTCCCCTGCCTACGCGTTTGTGAGGAACCACGTGGCGCTGACTGTCCAGAAGATGATGGAAATGGTGAATCCTCATCCTCCACCTCTTCCACAACATTATCCCTTAGCGCTTGCAGTGATTTTTCAAGCAGGCAGATAAGGGGGACAGTCATGCTGACTAGTGCATCATCTGCACTCGCCATCCGCGTGGAATAATCGAAGGGACGCAAAACCTGGCAGACGTCCTTCATAGTGGCCCACTCTGTGGTTGTGAAGTCTGAACGGCGCGGAGTGCGACTTCTTTGCGCCTGATGCAGCTGGTACTCCATTACAGCTTGCTGCTGCTCACACAACCGCTCCAACATATGTAACGTGGAATTCCACCTGGTAGGTAGGTCACATATGATGCGATGTTCCGGCAGGTGGTGTCGGCGCTGCAGAGCCGCAATGCGCGCTTTTGCCGTGCTGGAACGCCGCAAGTGAGCACACTCTAGGCGGACCTTGTGCAGCAGTGCATCAAGATCCGGATAGTCCCTCAAAAAACTCTGCACGACCAAATTGAGCACATGTGCCAGACATGGGATGTGAGTGAGGTTGCCGAGGCCCAGAGCTGCCACCAGATTTCGGCCATTATCACACACTACCATGCCTGGCTGAAGATTCGCTGGCACAAACCACACATCGCTCTCCTGCTTGATGGCATTCCAGAGCTCCTGCACTGTGTGGCTTCGATTCCCCAAAGAAATTAATTTCAAGACGGCCTGTTGACGTTTGGCCACGGCTGTGCTCATGTCGGTCGTTACAGGTAAACGTTCATCACGGGTCCATGTGGAGGTGGACTGTGACAGCTCCTGCAGCGATGATTCTGAGGAACTGGTGTAAGAGGAGGAGTCAATGCGTACAGAATGGATTCCTGCAATCCTTGGAGTGGGCAGGACACGTCCTGCGCCACTCGCACGGTCTGTACCCGGCTCAACTACATTAACCCAATGGGCAGTGAGGGAAAGGTATCGCCCCTGTCAATGTTGACTGGTCCACGCATCGGTGGTGAGGTGGACCTTGCTACTGACGGCATTCAGTAGCGCGTGTTTTATGTGTCCCTCCACATGCTTGTGCAGGGCAGGGACGGCTTGCCTGCTGAAGTAAATGCGGCTGGGCACATTGTACTGTGAAACTGCCAATGACATCAAGTCACGGAAGCTGTCAGTCTCCACCAGCCTGAATGACAGCATTTCCAGTGACAGAAGTTTGGCAATGCCTGCAGTCAGAGCCTGTGCTCGTGGGTGGTTTGACGAGAAAGGCCGCCTTTTCTCCCATGCCTGTACTACCGATGGCTGTAGACTGGGCTGGGAGTGTGTGGATGACTGGGAAAGTGGTGCTGCGGGTGGAATTACAGCGGGTCTCTGGACAACAAGGCCAGAGGTTCTTCCACGGCGTTCCTGGGAGGAAGCCGAACCAGCTGCGTGTGAGCTGGAGGAAGAGGCAACACGAGCTGAAGAGGTGGTAGCTGCCGCTGTTGGTTGGCCTAGCTCTTCAGTGTGTTTTTCTAACTCCGCCGCGTGCCTGGTGCGCACATGTTTCCACATGTTGGAGGTATTGAGGTTGCTGACATTTTTCCCTCTTTTGACTTTGTGATGACACACCTTGCATTTGACATAGCAAATGTCATCTGCAACTGTGTCAAAAAAGGACCAGGCACTGCAAGTCTTGGGAGCGCCCTTTTTGGCTTTTGGAAGAGACATGCTCCTAACGGGTGCCAAAGCGGAGGCTGCAGGATCCGCAGTCTTCCCCCTCCCTCTCCCTCTTTGGGCCGTACGGGGAATCTCTTCCTCAGAGCTGCTCCCACCACCTTCCTGTCCCTCACGCCAAGATGGGTCAAGGACCTCATCATCTACACTACCCTCTGCCCCCAACTGCTCCTCCTGGGTAGTCTCAGCAGCAGAGCACGCACCAGTAAGTGGCACCTGAGTGTCATCATCAGCTGATGCGGCCTGCGATGTGGTGACCGGAGCCACTGGCCCACCCGCCTCTTCAGAGGAAGAGAGAAAAAGCTGTTGTGCATCACTGCACCCTGCCTCTTCTTCCATTTCTCCAATGCTGCTTGGCTGGCCCCCTGTTTCCAAGCCAAGAGATTCAGAGAACAGAAGTAGAGACGGCTCCTGTCCTGGGCTCTCTGTCTGCCTGGGCAATTTGGCAGGTGGTGAAGAGACAGATGGCTGCTCTCCAGTGCTCTGTGTCTGAGAGGATGTGGCACTAATTGAAGTTGATGCATTAGCTGCCATCCATCCGACAACGGCTTCAATTTGTTCTTCACGCAGCAGCGGTGTACGGCGCTCTGCGACAAAGCTGCGCATGAATGACTGTTCCCTGGTGAAAGTGGGTGCTGATGAGTCACCGGTGCCCGCAGCAGGCACAGAATCCCCACGTCCCCTCCCTGCTCCGCGCCCACGCCCACGTGCCTTACTCACTGCCTTCTTCATCTTGGTTGACTGATAAAGATAAGCAGAAAAGTACTAACGGCTTTGTGTGCTTATTCCTGAACAACTCCTAACAGGTATAAGAAACACTAATTTTCTAAAGTGTGGACTAGACTTTACATTTGTGTAGGCCACATTAGCTCATATTAAAGTGGTGTCACTGGTGTGTTTGGTGAACTTTATTATTTATTTATTTTTTGGGGGCTGAACTGACAACAGATAGAGCTGCAGTCACATGGAGACCGTGCAGACAGCCGTAAACGGCGCTGCAAGGCCCAAAAACCGTCCTCTACGTTATCCTATGTAGTGTTTTTCCACAAGTTAGCTGGAGACGGGTGGAAAGACACTAATAGGAATTTTTTGAAAAAATGTGCAGCAGCCTGCACTACTTAAAACAAAATGAAAATTGATTTTGCGGTATGACGCAGTGAAGAACCCTGAGCTGGAGACAACCAGGCTATGGCTGCTCACAGACTACAGGGCGAGCTGCAGTCACACGGAGACCGTGCAGACAGCCGTAAACGGCGCTGCAAGGCCCAAAAACCCTCCTCTACGTTATCCTATGTAGTGTGTTTCCACAAATTAGCTGGAGACGGGTGGAAAGACACTAATAGGATTTTTTTGAATAAATTAGCAGCAGACTACACTACTTGGAAAAAAAAAAAAAAAAGAACAGTATGAGGCAATGAACCACCCTCCCTGAATTGAATACAACCAGCTATGGATGGCCTATGTGGCTGCACTCAGACTAGAGAGTGGGCTGCACTCACACACACACAGACCTTGCAGATCGCTGTGAAAACAGCGCTACAAGGCAAAAGCAAGGTGATTGGTAGGTGAACACAGCGGTTGCTAAATTAGCCTTGGAAAAGCACAAAGAAGCAAATCGCTATCTCTAAACTGGCCCTCAGTCAGCAAACAGCGTCCTGTCACTAACTGAATTCACAGCAGAGTGAGCGCAAAATGGCGCCAGCGACTTTTAAACTGCATCATGACATCATTTCAGCAGCCAATCACAGCCTTGCCAGTAGTTTCAGGCCCTCCATGCTGAACAGGATGTGCCCACACTTGGAATCATTCTCATTGGCTGATTTCGTACAAATTTGTGCAGTTTGAATCCTGGGAACTTCCGATTCCGGTATCCGATACGCGGCAAGTATCGGATCTCGGTATCGGAATTCAGATACCGCTAAGTATCGGCCGATACCCGATACTTGCGGTATCAGAATGCTCAACACTAGTAATTGTCTCTCATAGTTGTCAAAAACCGATTACCTTTACTGGAACTGCAGGTTTCTGTTCCCCAATCTATTTCAGGGTAGTTGAAGTCCCCCATAATAATGACTTCTCCTTGAGTCGCAGCTTCATCTATTTGCTTTACGAGGATATTCTCCATTGCTTCCATTATTTTTGGAGATTTATAACAAACCCCTATCAGTAATTTATTATTTTTTCCCCCTCTCCTTATCTCCACCCACAGGGACTCTACATTTTCATTAGATTCACCTATATTATCACGCAGGATGGGTTTTAAGGTCGATTTTACATACAGACACACCCCACCCCCTCGCTTATCTGTACGGTCATTTCTGAAAAGGCTATAGCCCTGCAAATTAACAGCCCAGTCATGGCTCTCATCCAGCCATGTTTCAGATATCCCCACCATATCATAATTATGTTCCAACAACATTAGTTCTAATTCATCCATTTTGTTGGCGAGGCTTCTGGCATTAGTATACATGCACTTGATGTTCCTCTCTGTACCTCTATTCTTTCTTAAATTACTAACTGTTCTAACCCCACCCCCCATGCCACCGCCACCCCCAACTTCCTTATTTGTGCCCAGGTCTCTATCTGCACTATCTTCCCCTCCTATAAAATGAATACCCTCCCCCCCAATCCCTAGTTTAAACACTCCTCCAACCTTCTAGCCATTTTCTCCCCCAGCACAGCTGCACCTTCCCCTTTGAGGTGCCTAGCATAGAGCCTGTAGCCAACTGAGAAGTCGTCCCAGTTCTGCAGGAACCCAAACCCCTCCTTCCTACACCAATTCTTGAGCCACTTATTAACCTCCCTAATCTCCCGTTGCCTCTCTGGCGTGGCACGTGGTACAGGCAGTATTTCGGAAAATACCACGTTGGAGGTCCTTGCTTTCAGCTTGCAGCCTAATTCCCTGAAATCATCTTTAAGGACCTTCCACCTACCTCTAACTTTGTCATTTGTGCCAATGTGCACAATGACCGCTGGGTCCTCACCAGCCCCTCCCAGTAATCTGTCCACCCGATCAGCGATGTGTCGGACTCGAGCACCAGGTAGGCAGCACACCGTTCGACGATCCCTGTCTTTGTGACAGATTGCCCTATCTGTTCCCCTTATAATTGAGTCCCCCACTACCAGCACCTGTCTGGCCTGCCCTGCTCTCCTATTTCCCCCCTTACTGGAGCAGTCACTCCTCCGGCTTTCAGAGGACATGCCTGGCTGCAGCAGTGCTACCCCTGTACTGGCACCCCCCTCATCTGCCAACTTAGCAAACTTATTGGGGTGAGCCAGATCAGGACTAGCCTCCCTGGCACTCTTCCCTCTACCCCGCTTTCTGAATGTCACCCAGCTACCTACTTCACTGTCCTGCAGCTCCATTCTACCATCCCCCTCCTCATCTATCCCATTGAGCGTCTGCTCTGTGAGCAGAAGACTCCTCTCCATATTGTCTATGGATCTCAGTGTTGCCAGCTGCACATTTAGATCCAGAATCTGGGATTCCAAATGCACAACGTGCTTACATCTCGCACAGCAGTATGCACCCTCGACCGGCTGATCAAGGACTGCATACATGTGGCAAGATGTGCACTGGATGGCATTAACAATAGTGGAGCACATTTCCTAATGGGGATTGCACCACACAGAAACGTTAAATAAAAAATAAATACAAAGTATTAATAAAAAACAGACAGCAATTCCTCCCTTGGAAACTCCCTCCATCACGTCTTGTGATGGTGGACTTAGAGGCTTTATGGCCCCCAATTTTTCCCCCCAAACAAAACTAGTAAGTTATGGTCCTGCCTCCAACCATGAGTGGCTTTTATATAATCTATGACAGCCTGTCTGAAATCTAACGCGTGCAGGGCCTGCTCCTTCTCGTTTGAGGAATTTTCGCAGAACAAGGGCAGAATAATTTCCTGGTTCAAATTTTGACAGGAGGCTACCTTTGGAACGAAGGCGGGGTCTAATTTCAGGATTATCCGGTCATCCCAAATCCGTAGATATGGGTCCTGAATGGACAAGGCCTGGATGTCGCCTATACGTTTTGCTGTGGTAATGGCAATTAAGAATGCAGTTTTCATGGTTTGGTGAGAAATGGACATGTCTTCACGCGGGACAAAAGAGTCTGAGTATAGGGACTTAAGGACCAAATTAAGATCCCAGGGGGGAACTAACCACCTGATTGTGAGGCGCAGACGCTGTATTTCCCTGACAAACCTTATTACCCATGGGCGAGAGGCCAGAGAGTAGTCAAAAAAGGTGCTTAAGGCCGATATTTGGACCTTTAGGGTACTGGGTTTAAAACCCTTATTAAAGCCTGCCTGAAGAAAATCTAAGACGCTTGGGATATTTGGTTTCCCTGCCGTCAAGTCGGACCTGCCACCCTCCAGACAGAACTTCTTCCAGATTTTATAATATATTGCAGAAGTAACTGGCTTCCTGCTGGCCTGAATCGTGGTTATTACGTGGTTATGACCTGGTCTAACAGCCCCCGAGCTCTCAGGATGTCCAATTCAGGATCCAAGCCAAAAGATGAAGTCTTCCTGGATCCTGATGGAAAACTGGACCCTGGTGGATGAGATCTTTCCTCTGTGGAAGCAGCACTGGATCTTCTACTGCCATCATTCCCAAAAGCGGAAACCAACTCCTTTTCGGCCAATATGGGGCGATCAGGAGTACCCTCGCTTGATCTTTCTGTATCTTCCTGAGGACAGTTGGAATGAGCGCTATCAGGGGAAAAGCATAGGAGAGGGACCGTCCCCATCTCTGACTTAGCGCATCTACACCCTCTGGGTTGTTTGACGGGTTGAGCGAGTAAAACGTGTCCATCTTCGCGTTCTTTCTGGAACAGATCTATCGGAGGCCTGCCCAGGAGATTACACAAATACTGGATCACCTCGTCGTTTAGTTCCCAATCTGTTGAGCAGATACTCCATCTGCTCAGGTAGTCTGCTACGACATTCTGGGACCTCTAGAGATGGACTGCCGTTACTGACAGGACTGCTCTATCTGCCCAGGAAAATATCACATCTGCAAGATCCTGAAGCATTTGATGTCTTGGTCCTCCCTGGTGGTACAGGGAAGAAACTGCCGTCTCATTGTCTGACAGGATTTTTACGTTCTGGCCTCCTAGCTGAGCCTGGTTCCGCCTTAGGGCTTCCCACGCTGCATAGAGTTCTCTGTAGTTCGAGGACCTGGACTGTATGTCTGCTGGCCACTCTCCCTGGAGGATCTTCCTTTCCAGGTGTGCACCCCATCCCCACTTGCTGGCGTCTGTGGTTATTACTATACATGGAGAGGAGATCCACGGGATGCCCTACCTTTAGGTTTCCCTGAATCCACCACAGTAGAGACTTCTTTCTGATGGGGTATAAAGATATTTTCTTGTTGAGGGAGGACTGACGTCGATACCAGACTGACAGTACTTCTCTCTGCAAGGCTCTTGAATGATACTGTGCCTAGCGGACACATTGAATACAGGACGTCATAGGCACAAGACCTGCATTGTGACCCTGATGGACACATCACCTTTCATGAGTTTCCTCACTGTGTCCCACACTGAACTCTGTTTCTTTAGAGGCAGGAAGGATGTTCTGTGACTGGAATCCAGTAACACCCCCAAAATAACCTTCCTTCTTTCTGGGGCTAAGTTTGACTTTTGCCTGTTCATGATCCAGCTGAGGGATTCCATAGTGGTTATAGTCCTTTCTCTGTGTCGCTGGAGTTCCTCTACCGAGCCTGCCACCAGGAGGAAATCGTCCAGATATGGTACAATGATGATGCCTTGGCCTCTTAGAAAGGCTACCACCTCTGTGACCAGCTTGGTAAAGACTCAGGGAGCTGAAGCCAGGCCAAATGGAAGGCGCTGAAACTGAAAGTGGCAGGTCTGTTCCTGAAATCTTACAGCAAACCTCAGGTATCTCTGTGATGCCAGATGGACAAACACCTCATAGTAGGTGCTTTTCAGGTTGAGGGTGCACATTAAGGCATCTGTCTATTAGTTGGACCGTGGATTTTACCTGCTCCATCCTGAATTTCTTGTAACAGACCCAGATGTTTAAGGGGTTTAAGTTTATTATTGTGCGAGACTCTCCTGATGGTTTTATGATGGAGAACAGAGAGGAGTAGTGGCCCTCACCTGTTTCCACCTGGGAGACTGAGACTATAACAGCCGAGCTCATTAGATCGTTTAAGTCTGCCTCCATGGGGGAGCCTGACTCCACTGTAAGGGGAGCGATGGCTCCGACGGGGGGAGGGGAAGCAAGCTCTATTCTGTATCTTTCCGATATGATCCTTAAGACCCACTGATTCTGGGTTATCCGGGACCAGTTTGCCGTGAAATGCCTGAGGCGCCCCCCGATTAAGATGGCGTCATTGCCTTCTCGATTTGGAGCCCGATCCAAACAGGGAACTTCTACTTTTCCTGCCTCTACTGTGGGTACTGCTGTAGGGACCCCTAGAGGACTTTCCCTGGCTCCTAAACTCTGTCTGTCTCTGGGAGGTACCTGGCCCACGAAAAAAACTGGTTCCTTTTCCTTCTCTCTTCTGGGAGCCCTTTCTTTTTATCAGCGGCCTTCTCTGGGATATCATCTAGAGCCAGACCGAACACTCTCAACCCAGAAAAAGGAATGGGGCAGAGCTTATTTTTTGAAGCACCATCCCCCGACAAGGTTTCATCCACATAGCTCTACGAGCTGCGTTGGAAAGTGAACTATTTCTGGCCGAGAATCTCACAGATTCAGCTGATGTGTCAGTTAAAAAGGCCGTAGCTAATTTAATTAGAGGAAGGGAAGCTAAGATCTCCTCCATTGGGATTTTATTAGTCAGATACTCCTTCAGCTGCTCCATCCACAGAAACATGGATCTGGTAACTGAGGTAGCGGCTATGTTCATCTTAATTAAAGCCGCTAATGACTCTCAAGCTCTTTTAAGTAGGTTATCCGCCTTCCTGTCCATAGGGTCTTTGAGGCTGGATGAGACTTCAAAGGGAATGGACGTCTTTTTGGCAACCTTTGCCACCGGCACGTCAATCTTGGGAATTTCTTCCCAAATGTTTGTGTCCTCCAGATCAAGCGGAAGACATCTCTTAAAGTCCCAGGATATCAATGAGTGCCTCTCTGCATCTTGCCACTCCTCCAGAACCATAGCCCGAATGTGATCATTCACTGTGAACACGAGTTGTTTTTGCGCTCTGAGGCCCCTGAATATTAAGTCCTGTCTGGACTGTGGTTTTGGCACCTCCTCCACCTGCATTGTGTCCGTGACAGCTTGGACTAGCTCCTCCATATAATCGGATGAAAACAGATATCTTCTGCCTCGTTCCTGACCTTCTGGTAATACTTCACCCTCTTCCTGGTCAGACTCCTGGGAATAGGAGTCCTCATCTGAGCTTAGCTCCATCTCCCACCTAGCTCTCTTAGCACCTGGGCCAGGGCTGGGGGGCTGCAGCCGAGAGAGAGTGGACATAGAACCCTGGACCTCTTCCCGGATCAGGGACCTCATCTCGGATAGGAGGGTTGGCTGCCCCTCCCTCACGATTTTGGCGGTACATGTGTCACAGAGGGTCCTGCTACATGTGTCAGAAAGCTTAATGTGGCAAATAGGGCATCTCCTGGGCTTCACAGATGCTTTTCCAGGTCGCTCGGGTGCAGGCAGGGGCATTGCTGGGGATCCCTTTTCCTGTGCAGCGCAAGAGAGGGACCAGTTAGGGCCGTGAATAGGGACAGCAGGATTGCGCACAGTGCACTTACCCCATCCTGCTCAGTCCTGCCCGAATCCTCCATGGCTGCTGCTGCTGCCACTGCTGTCCTATGCCCTGCGAGATCCAGGGAAGCCACCACTGTCTGTTTCGCTGCTCTCCGCGTTCCTCTGTGGAATGCACACCGGTCTTTTACCTCTTACCTCCGTCACTCCTTCTGGCACCGGAAGCAGAAGGGACAGGAAGCACACTGAGGGAATAGGAGTGGGGAGGGGCCTTTGAACCTCTTGTGTGCTTTCCTGTCCCTGTAAGGAGGAGGAGGACGTCTTCAATGGTGCTGTCAGGAGGGACGTCCTGGAAATATTTATTTACAATATATATGAGATATTGGTCGATATTTTGGCCAAGATATGCAAGCTCGCATCCCAACGTCAATGGTCCCCATACTTGCTAGTCCTAGCACTGAACTTAATAGCAGAGCCACAAAAATAGGACTAAGTGCATTAGTTCTGCGACCTGGGCAGGTAAACACTGCTGCCGCTTTTTTGCTGCATTAAGGCTGGTTTCACATTTGCGTTTGTTGCCGCAGCGTTTGTACTGCATATAAACGCATGCGTCGTGTTTTCCTATATTTAACATTAAAAACGCATGCATTTTTTTTGGTTCGCGTTTTGCCGCACTTGACGACGCATGCGTCGTCTCGTCGTTTGCGGCTTGGCGCGGAAATGCAACATGTAGTAATTTCTAGAGGGGTCTATTTGCCGCCAGGAAACGCATGCGGTCGATAGCGCAAGGATTGCAACCAAAAAACGCATTGCTGTCTATGTACACACATGCGTTTTTTAGCACATGCGTTTGGTTGCGTTTTTGAACGCATGCGTTTCAATTGACAAAAACATGTCTAGACACTGATAAGCCACCCCCCACCATCAAGGTGATAAAAGGGAGGGTGTGGACAGTTGCAGGTCACTTCTCAGCAGACAGCCAAGCAGAGCAGACGGCCCACAGCGGACAGCCAAGCAGAGCAGACGGACCACAGCACCTTGGAGCAAACAAGCCTCAGAACAATGTGAGTATATCCTAGCCAATGCCTTTATTTTCCATTTTCTGTCTCTACATGTCCTAATTTCTTGCATTTCTTTCTTTCTACATGCATCAGAATGTCTTCTTCGGATTCTTCTTCTGGTGAGGAGTTTCGGCCAGGACAGTCGGAAGTGGAGCATATCAGTGAGGTGAGTACTTGCCTCGTCAGATTGGTAAGTATTCACTGTCACATCAACACATGTGACAATTTTAATTTTTCTTTTAGAGCTCTTCTACTGCAGCAGAGACAGGGCAGGAGCAGCGGAGTCAAGGTCCGGTGGCAAGACGGCAGCGGGTACGTATACAAGGCTGACTGTCCTCAGTGTAATATTCTTGAATCTTCCTTTCTTTGAATTCTTATTTCTTTACTTTTTTCTTGTGGAATCCTTTTGTATGTTGACTTTACTATTCATGCCATTTCTCAGCATCTTTTTTCTTTCTTTTCCTTCTGTTAATTGAGCAAACTGTAATGACTTTCTTTAATTTTCAGGTTTCACAACGGGAGGATGATCTGATCGAGAATGACCTCCTCATCCCCCTGGTCCAGGAGAGAGTCCCGTTGTGGGACACCCGGGATCCACTGCACTCAAACAACGTGACGATCCGGCGGTTATGGAATGAGGTGGCCCAAGCGATGTGGGATGGCTGGAACAACGCCCCGACACGGGTCCGAGCTGCATTTGGTAAGTATTGCACTGCAGTGTGAAGCAGCAAAGACCTTGGCCGTGCTCACTCGACTGTGTGTGATGAAAGAAACTTTCTGGAGTTTCTCTCATCACACACAGTTGTGTGAGCATGGCCAAAAGTACTTTTTCTGACCAACATTTTTTTTAAACAGTATCCAAAGTCAAAACACGTTGGCGTTCGATGAAGGACCGCTTCAACAAGGACTTGCGTCAAGAAAGCCGTGTTCCCAGTGGTTCAGGAGCAAGGATCAGACGCTACAAATACCATCGCGCTCTGTCATTTTTAAGACCGGTCTTTGCCCAGAGAACGTAAGTATTTATCACGTGCATTAGGTTGTATTGTATTGCCATAATCTGTATTTTTACATTCCACAGGATTTTGCGTCTGTTAAATTTTTTATAGTAATTTTCTTTTTCCTTTTTTCACAGCACATACAGCACTATTGTTGGCCCAGGTTCTGGAGCAGTTCTTCATCCGACAGCCACGGACCCGTCCCAGCCATCAAGCAGCGCAGCAGCAAGTGGGCCCTCCACACTAACTGGAGACCAGGGAGCTGGTCCATCAGGTCTTCCCCTTTCGCAGTCCTCTTCCACTGCCCCCTTTTTTTTGGGCTCCTCCCGGCAGCGGCAGAGGGCTTCCGACAGGTCACTCATGCCCGAGTTTTTGCACTTGAGCTCGGTTTTACACGAAGCAATCAAGGCTTTGGGTGACCGAATGGATGTTTCACATAACCTCTTGAATGCACGTATCCAGGAGGTCAGCAAAAGCCTTGATCAAGTGAAAGCTGACCTCCAGAGGCCAGCACATCATTTTTTTAATCAAATTGAGCAGGGCATGTCGGAACACCTTACTCCTGATCTCCAGCTGAGTGTCATGCAGGCCTGCAATGCTGCTTACGTGCAGGCTATGCAGCAGAGTCGGTATTTCCAGCAGACAGTGGGGGCATATCCACCTGTGCCTTCACTGTCACGATTGTCCTCAATGCCGACCTCTGCTGCATCCCACTGCACGGCCACCTCAATTCCTTCCACAGCCGGACACCACTACAGCACCACCACCATGCCGAGTGCAGTTGGACATCCCACCGCCACCACCATGACATCCGCTGCTCCTGCTTGGACCTCCTCCACTGACACCACGATGCAGCAGGACCCTGGCATGGCCTTCTGTACCGCCACCTCCACGATGCAGCAGGACCCTGGCATGGCCTTCCGTACCGCCACCTCCACGATGCAGCAGGACCCTGGCATGGCCTTCTGTACCGCCACCTCCGCGATGCAGCAGGACCCTGGCATGGCCTTCCGTACCGCCACCTCCACGATGCAGCAGGACCCTGGCATGGCCTTCCGCTCTACAAGCGCTATGGACTCTGGCATGGCTGCACGCTCTATGAGCGCAATGGACTCTGGCATGCCTGCACGATCTACGAGCACTATGGACTCTGACACAGTGCAGCCAGACCCTGTCAGGTCACTCGCCACCATGCCACGCCATATGAGCTCACCAAGACCTCCCACAACCAGGCAAACCAAAAAAAAATAACAGAAAAAAAAAACAGAGGACTCTTAGCATTCCTCCCAATGTGTCTGTAATGTCAGGTTTGTCTCACCCTTCCAGTGCGTCTCAAGCCTCTCATGTGTCAAGCCCCATCCCCGAACTTCCAGACCCTTCTAGTTTCATTGCCCCTTCTCCTGCCACCTCTGCGTCGTCCACGGTTAGCCAGGCCTCAGTTCTTCACACCCCCCGTTTACATCACTCTAGCCCAAGCCGGCGCAGTAAAAAATAATTTTTTGAGTTGTTAACAAAATAAAAAAAGTTTGATTTGCCACAATTATGTTTGGTTTATTGTGTCTTCCGCCGCCGGCAACACACACTGTGCGCCAAGAAACTTCGCCACACACTTACTTTTTGGGCCACATCATATCTCCACTAGTTAAAAATAAAAAGACTGCAGCTTTGTGTGTCTTTAGTATACAGATATGAGGTGGCCCAAAAAATATTACATGTATCTCCATAATCTCTTTTTGTCTATGCCTAGTGTGGCAGTCTGAAGAGGAAATGGTGGCAATACAGTGCAGACCTCTACTGAACAGGTCAGGTGTCAAAAAACTCATTAGTTATGACACCTGACCTGTTGAGTAGAGAACTGCCTTGTATAACAACCATTTTCTCTTCTTTATACATAATCTATTACACATAAATTGAGGGGACAATGGTGGTCACGAACTGCATATCTATGCTCACCTGCACAGGTGTCAGAAATAGTGAATTCATGAGGCTGTAATATGTGCATCATGAATTCATTATTTCTGACACCTGACTTGATGAGTATAGATAGTGTGACAGTCATTGTCTCTTCAGTTTGTGTCCAATGGATGCAGCAGAACAGAATCAGGACACAATGAAGTCAACAAACTTACCAATAAAGCAACATGGCTGCCATAACACTAGAAGTATGTGGCCAGTGTTTTATATCAGTATTTGTAAGCCAAAACAAGGAGTGGAACAATTAGAGGTAAATTATGATATTAACATAATAACTAGCACCTATGCTTTGATCACCCACTCCTGGTTTTGGATTACAAAACCTGATATTAAATACAGATCAAATACTGCCAGTTTTAGGACAGCCTTGGTTTGTAGAGGAAAAAGATAGGAGACACGGTCAACACAACCAAAACTAAAGTTTATTAATGAGAAATATTATTATCATTGTAGAAAATTACTGGTACAGATGTAATTACAACAGGACATTTACACAACATTGTCCTGCCATGACACACGTACAATATCTGAATCAAAAAAGGCAGCAAATTGGTCCCACATGTGACCAACGGCTGCAGTTGACCGCAGCGGGTGATGCTGAAAATCGGGCAGTGGGTGTGCAACTGGTTCATCCAGTTCAATGTTGGGTTGCTCCTTAACCATTATATAATTGTGCAGAACCACACAGGCTTTGACCACCTCGTCGACTGTTTCCACTTTTAGATTTATGGCTGATGCAAGAATGCGCCATTTAGCGATCAGAATGCCAAAGGTACACTCTACAGTTCTTCGGGCCCTGGTCAGTCTGTAGTTAAAGATCCTTCTAGTGTGGTTCAAGTCTCGACTGGAATAGGACTTCAGGAGGTTTTCACATATCTGAAAGGCCTCATCCCCAACCATAACAAATGGCATCGGTGGACCTTGAGTGTTGGGGAGAGGTTGTGGCGGGGGAAAATTGAAATTTTTGCCATACACACGGCGGCCCATATCCGAGTTCTTGAAAGTCTGGGAATCGTTGCCAAGTCCAAAAGCTCCAATGTCCACGGCGATGAAGCGACAGTTCGCATCAGCTATTGCCATGAGCACAACAGAAAAATATTTTTTTGTAATTGAAGTACTCCGATCGTGTTCTGGCTGGTTTGATAATGCGAATGTGCTTTCCATCCACCGCTCCTAAGCAGTTGGGGAAATCACACACACTCCAGAATTTCTCCACAATTTCTAGCCACATGTCGACGGTGGGTAGGTGTCACGGGGAGCCTAGGTAGGCAAGAGCTAATAACCCGGGCCCCTGCAATTTCCCTCAGACTAGGGAAATTCTGACTGACCCTCTCCCAGAGTTTACACTGATGGTGTGCATGTCTGGGCCTCCACCCTCTCCCTATCTCCTGTTTCAACCCTAGGCTGAAACCACAACCCACCATCCAGTGAAGAGACCATACACCAATACCCACAGTTAGCACAGACAAGGATAACGGAAAATATGAACCACGCCACAGTCACTCAGGAATACACTACAAATGCACAGGGCAAAACAAATACAAATATAGGAAGGAGAAAATAAGACAAAGGGAAATACACCACCAGATACGATACTCCAACTCCTAGCTCACCACTCCAGACCAAGATAACCAAGCACAAGACAGAAGCTATAATCGGCGACGCCCAATGTTCAGAAGAACTATTTAAAGGCAGTGGGCGTGGCCCAGCTTCCAATCCGAGCACCAGCTAAATTAACCCTGGACCAGCTAGATAAAATCTAGCCGACGCCACTGAGCGCATAGTGGACAAAAGCGGAATTATCGCTGTCTGTCGAACGCCCTAGTATGAACAGCGTCCGACATGACATTACCCCGCCTTCTACGAGGGACCCCAGGGCCCTCACGACTTATAGGACCCGGCTTGTCTGGATGGCGGCAGTGAAACATACTGACCAGCCGATCCGCATGAACGTCCGAGGTTGGTACTGTTCTGTCTCCGCCATCTAATTTGTTACCTCCAATTATCTGTTTGCATAATTTGCAGTTTCTCAGCCAGTATACAGGACTTGATATATTCATACCTTTATTTATCTGTGTGCTTTGGCTCCCTCTAGCGGTCAGAGTTATGTTGACAGTTCTATTTTTCTGTTATGTATTTTTTATGTCTGATTCTCCTCCCTTGCAATGCATTATGGTAGCTCAGCCCACATTTCCCTCCAGTTTCTTTTCACTTTCTTCAGTTTGCCTTTCAAGGAAAGACGCTTGCACTTCATCCCCCTTGCGATTGCATTGCCGGTATGTCTTTATGTTTTTCTCTAGATAATTCCTGCTCTATATTAGCCTAGCCTAACCAGTTGTACTCCTAGTTCAGTTACTAGCCTTCTGAATGTCATGCATAACGTTTATCATGTGTAGTATGTATCGTTCTATACCATGTACTGATTCCATGTATATCATTGTTCACAGTTTCACCGCATCAATATACCACTACGTTTAATAAAGCACAGACTCAACCACAGTCTCCTTATTGGACCCGGTATAGCGGTTTAGCTGACTGGATAGCTACATGAGCCTGCCTCATTTAGTGAGGACAGAACAGTGAAACGGCAGCCATCCAACTAGTGGGATTCAAGTCACCGGCTACTCAGAGACTAAATACAGCTACAGCAATCTCTGCACAGCCAAGCACTTTCCCAAGATACCATGTCTCACAAATCGCATAGAACAAGATCCGTTACTTTCGTCTCCTCAAAGACAACATCCATTAGCAGCGCGGTCGCCATTGCCCGCGCAAATGCTGAAGCCGCCAAAATACGAGCGAGCTTTGCTGACCAAGAGATGCAACTTAAATTAGAAAAAGCACGCCTAGATGATGAAGAGAGAAGGTCACGCTTAGAGAGAGCACGCATAG
Organism: Ranitomeya variabilis; assembly: GCF_051348905.1. Taxonomy (NCBI): domain Eukaryota; kingdom Metazoa; phylum Chordata; class Amphibia; order Anura; family Dendrobatidae; genus Ranitomeya; species Ranitomeya variabilis. Next base: position 504,916,338 of record NC_135232.1, read on the forward strand.
ATCATGAGAGAGCCGATCAAGAGAGAAGGACGCAGTTAGAAAAGGCACGTGTGGATGCCGCCTTAGAAAGCCTAGCAGCAAAAAGGGAAGCTGCCGCAGCCCTCGTTGAAGCAGAATCACTAGAAGCCGTACAAAACCCCAAGCTGCATAGCCAAAGCAGTATGTCGAGTCTGGAGTTTCCACTACAAGACTCACCACAACGCACATCTCAGTATGTTAATGAACTTCCTGATCTAAACTATAACCCTGAACCAGTATCAAAACAAGAATACGACGTCTCCAGCGAAGGGAGCGAAAGTCGTCATGAGGCTCGCCTCCAGGACAGAAACAAACTCGAAAATGTGAGGCAAAACAACTCTGCTAATGACTACCTGGCCCCTCACCAGGTAACCAACATGGATCATCCTGCTGACACACCGTACGTCAGGCCAAAGCAATACGACACCGGCTCTCACCACCCTGAGGACACTAACAGGTACGAACGCACCTCACATCACTATCAGGGCGATCCATCACCAGTGTACTCCACTGACAACCGGTTCACAACAGAATTTGCCAAGTTCTTCACACGACGTGAACTGGTTGCCAAGGGACTCATGAAATTCACTGACCAAGCTGAAGGTTACAGAGCTTGGAAAGCTTCCATCCAAAATGTCATTAGAGACTTGGGGCTACAACACAGGGAAGAGATAGACCTGTTAGTCAAATACCTGGGAGAAGAGTCAGTGAAACACGCAGTAAGAATCAGAGACATTAATATAAACCGCCCTGAGACCGGCCTCAAAGAGATCTGGAAGAGGCTGGATGAGTGTTACGGCTCAGCAGAGGTAATAGAAAGAGCCTTGTTCAAAAGAATCGATGACTTTCCTAAAATATCTAACAAAGGTCTCCAGAAACGTAGAGAGCTAAGCGACCTACTAAAGGAAGTCCAAGTTGCCAAATACGAGGACGAGCTACAAGGACTTGCATTTCTCGACACAGCCAAAGGTGTTAACCCTATAGTCCAGAAGTTGCCCTACAATCTACAGGAGAGGTGGCTCACACATGGTTCCACGTACAAATACAAACACAGCGTTCCATTCCCTCCCTTCTCCGTTTTTGTAGACTTCATACACCAACAAGCGAGAATTAGAAACGATCCCAGCTTTGACTTTGCAATGCCATATGCCACACCATCACCACCTGCAAATCCACGCAGAACATCTGTGGCAGTACACAAGACTTATGTTTCTTCTCCAGGTTCTAATTACAGGTCTGCTGGCTGCTCCCAATCAGAGACAAAGGTGCAGGACCCTGACAAGCAGCGCCCACTTCATCAGAAGCCTCATCCTCTCCTGAAATGCAGAGCCTTCAGAGGAAAATCTATGCCAGATCGCAGAAGCTTCCTGAAAGAAAACGGTATCTGCTGCAAGTGCTGCTCGTCCACAACTCATCTCGCCAAGGACTGCAAGGTCAGTGTAAAATGCACAGAATGTGGCACCACAGATCATAACACCGCTCTACACCCTGGCCCAGCTCCATGGAGTACACAAAACACGCCAGCTGACAGTGAGCATGGCGGGGAGGAAAGGAACACTGATACAGCTACGCCAGAGATCACTTCACAATGTACCGAGGTCTGCAAAGGGACAATAGACAGTAGGTCCTGTTCAAAAATATGCCTCGTCAGAGTATACCCGAAGGGCCATAGAGACCAAGCTGTAAGACTGTATGCTATCTTGGATGATCAAAGTAATCGATCCTTGGCTAGATCAACGTTCTTTGACCTTCTTTGACCTATTCAACATCAAAGGACCAAGCACTCCCTACTCATTAAAGACATGTGCAGGTACTGTGACAACAGCAGGCAGGAAAGCTACAGACTACCAAATCGAGTCATTAGACGGTCAATTCTGCCTACCACTACCTACGATCATCGAATGTAACCAGATCCCAGACAACAGATATGAAATCCCTACACCAGATGTAGCAATCCATCACGCTCACTTAAAACGAATAGCACACCTTATACCGGAACTCGACCAGCAGGCCCAGATAATTCTGCTGTTGGGGAGAGATATCCTGCAGGTTCATAAAGTGAGACGTCATATCAATGGACTCCACAATGCTCCCTATGCCCAAAAGCTAGACCTAGGATGGGTCATAATTGGCAACGTATGCTTGGGACGCATGCACGCCCCATCTTCCGTGACAAGTATGCTGACAAATACATTGGAGAAAGGACGACCATCTCTGTTTCAACCTTGTAACAATGAGTTCCATGTCAGGGAACTGCCACACAGCATCCAACTGCCCAACCATTCAATAGACTTTACTCACGACAGCAGTATAGTGTCGGGAAGCTATGAGGATCAGTTAGGGTGCACAGTCTTCCACAGAACTAAGCAGGACAACCAAGTGGCAATGTCGGTAGAGGACAAGTTGTTCTTAGAGGTAATGGACAAGGGACTCGTTAAAGATGAGACCAACAGCTGGGTCGCACCTCTTTCCTTCAAAACCCACAGACCACGTCTACCGAACAACAGAAATCAGGCATTACGTTTCTCCTCTCTCAAACGTAATCTACAAAAGAAATCAGAGATGAAAGATCACTTTTTCTCTTTCATGTCAAAGATTTTTGAAAACTGTCACGCAGAACTAGCTCCCACTCTCAAAGACTCTGAAGAATGTTGGTTCCTACCCATGTTCGGAGTATACCACCCTAAAAAACCAGGCCAGATCAGAGTCGTGTTCGATTCCAGTGCCAAATAATTCAATGATGTCTCCCTGAATGACGTTCTACTGACAGGACCAGACCTCAATAACAAACTGCTGGGAGTACTTATGCGCTTCCGTAAGGATTCCATTGCCTTCATCGCTGACATCCAGCAAATGTTCCATTGTTTCCTTGTGAGAGAGAGAGACAGGAACTTCCTAAGATTCTTCTGGTACAGAGACAATGATCCTACTAAAGAAGTCACAGAGTATCGCATGAGAGTGCACATCTTTGGCAACAGTCCTTCCCCTGCAGTCGCCATTTACGGACTCAAAAGGTCGGCTCAGGAAGGAGAAGCAGAATACAGAGCAGATGTCAGACGATTCATAGAAAAGGACTTTTATGTCGACGACTGTCTGAAAGCCATGCCTTCAAATGAGACTGCCATAAGTCTTCTCAGGAGAGCCCAGGACATGCTTGCCTGCTCGAACCTTAGGCTTCATAAAATAGCCTCAAACAGCCAAGAACTCATGGAAGCGTTCCCTTCTCAGGACCTATGTAATGGTCTCAGAGACCTGGACCTGGGGTCAGACCCCGCACCAATGCAACGCAGCCTCGGGCTTCTCTGGAATCTACAGTCAGACACTTTCACCTTTCAGGTCAACCAGGAAGAAAGGCCTTTCACACGTAGAGGCGTCCTGTCTACCATCAACAGTCTGTACGATCCCTTGGGTTTCGCAGCTCCTGTTACTATACAAGGCAAGGCCCTACTAAGAGACTTAACTAGGGAAACATCTGACTGGGATGCACCTCTGCCACCTGATAAGAGGATCCAGTGGGAAGAGTGGAAGAACTCGTTAGCGGCACTCTCCAACCTGAATGTGCCAAGACCATACGCCCCTGTGCCATCTACCGAGATACAGAGCCAAAGACTGTACGTATTTGCAGATGCTTCCATCAAAGCAATTGCCGCTGTTGCCTACCTCAAAACTGTAGACTCCAAATGTCAGTGCCACATTGGTTTCATTATGGGAAAGGCCAAACTCGCACCACAACCAGAACACACTATACCCAGGTTAGAGCTTTGTGCCGCAGTCCTAGCTGTTGAGTTAGCGGAGTTCATCGCATCCGAAATGGATATCGACCTGACACAGACCAAGTTCTACTCAGACAGCAAAGTAGTCCTGGCTGGGATATATCCTCAACGAAACCAGGCGATTCTACGTTTATGTTAATAACAGAGTGCTACGAATCAGGAGATCAGTTCATCCAAAGCAGTGGCATTACATACCCACGGACCAGAATCCTGCAGATCATGCAACTAGAGCAGTTGACGCAAGTCGACTAGGAAGCACAACGTGGCTCTCAGGACCAAAACTATTGTACAACGAGGAATGTTTTCCAGACACCTTTGAACTAGTAGGAGAGGACTCAGATGCTGAAATCCGCCCTCAGGTGTCTACACTTCATACAATGACCTCTGTTATCCAGCTTGGATCTTGCAGGTTCGACAGATTCTCAAGTTGGAAGTCACTTACTTGAGCCATTACCTGCCTGACTCATATGGCTCGCTCATTCAGGACCACCAGAACTTGTGGCACAGAAAAATGTAAAGGTTGGCATCTTTGTAAAAATACCTATGTTACCTCTGACTTAGAGTTCTCTAGAAATCACATCATCCTCACTGTTCAAAGAGAAACCTACTTTGCAGAAATCCAATGTCTCATTAACAAAGCTCCAATACCAATGAGCAGCGTATTGAGAAAACTCGACCCATTCATCGACAACAGTGGCCTACTGAGAGTAGGGGGCCGACTCAAAGAAGCTGAGATGGAGTTTGTGGAGAAATTCCCTCTTATACTTCCCGGAAAATGTCATGTTGCCTACCTAATTGTACAACACTACCACAATCTGGTCAAGCACCAAGGAAGACTATTTACAGAAGGAGCCATCAGATCTGCTGGCGTGTGGATCATTGGAGCAAAGAGACTCATCAGTAGTGTCATCTACAAATGTATTACCTGCCATAAGCTTCGTGGTTCGACTCAAACCCAAAAGATGGCTGACCTACCAGCAGATAGACTCAGCCCAGACCCTCCCTTTACCAGCGTTGGTCTCGATGTGTTTGGGCCTTGGTCAGTTGTTACACGTCGTACTAGAGGCGGCCAAGCCAATAGTAAACGTTGGGCAGTCATGTTCACTTGCATGTCAATCAGAGCTGTCCACATAGAGGTCATCGAGTCCCTCGACACGTCAAGCTTCATCAATGCCTTAAGACGTTTTATTGCCATCCGTGGTCCTATCAAGCACGTACGTTCAGACAGAGGTACCAACTTTGTCGGTGCAGCAAAGGAACTAGGAATACCTTCAAATCTAGACTATAAGACTCTCGAGAGGTTCCTCAGTGACCAAAGTTGCACATGGTCATTCAACCCACCTCACTCTTCACATATGGGAGGATCTTGGGAACGAATGATTGGTCTAGTACGGAGAATTCTCGACTCCACTCTTCTTCAAGAAGGAGCAGCGAGGCTTACCCACGAAAGCCTAATCACCTTCATGGCTGAAGCTGCAGCTATAATCAATGCAAGACCCTTGGTTCCAGTTCCTAATGACCCTGAGGAGCCCTTGTTATTGACTCCCGCTACTCTACTTACCCAGAAAACGGGACTGTCCAGTGCCCCTCCAGGAGGATTCGATGCTAAGGACCTCTACAAGCGCCAATGGAGACAGGTACAAAGTCTTGCAAATACTTTCTGGGACAGGTGGCGCAAACAATATTTGTCTACCCTGCAGCCACGTACGAAGTGGAAATCTACTAAACCCAATCTGAACGTAGGTGACCTTGTTCTTGTGAAAGACTGTCAAATTCATCGGAACCAGTGGCCACTTGGTCTAGTTACCGCAACGTTCCCCAGCAAGGACGGCAACGTCCGCAAAGTTGAACTAAGGATGACCAAAGGGAATGAACCTAAGACATTTTCCAGATCGGTATCTGAACTGGTACTATTGTTGCCTTCGGAAGAAAGGAGTAGTGACATCCGTTGATGTCAGACGGGGAGTGTTCTGTCTCCGCCATCTAATTTGTTACCTCCAATTATCTGTTTGCATAATTTGCAGTTTCTCAGCCAGTATACAGGACTTGATATATTCATACCTTTATTTATCTGTGTGCTTTGGCTCCCTCTAGCGGTCAGAGTTATGTTGACAGTTCTATTTTTCTGTTATGTATTTTTTTATGTCTGATTCTCCTCCCTTGCAATGCATTATGGTAGCTCAGCCCACATTTCCCTCCAGTTTCCTTTCACTTTCTTCAGTTTGCCTTTCAAGGAAAGACGCTTGCACTTCATCCCCCTTGCGATTGCTTTGCCGGTATGTCTTTATGTTTTTCTCTAGATAATTCCTGCTCTATATTAGCCTAGCCTAACCAGTTGTACTCCTAGTTCAGTTTCTAGCCTTCTGAATGTCATGCATAACGTTTATCATGTGTAGTATGTATCGTTCTATACCATGTACTGATTCCATGTATATCATTGTTCACAGTTTCACCGCACCAATATACCACTACGTTTAATAAAGCACAGACAACCACAGTCTCCTTATTGGACCCGGTACAGCGGTTTAGCTGACTGGATAGCTACATGAGCCTGCCTCATTTAGTGAGGACAGAACAGGTACCCAGGACCTTTCCTCAGGCCCATAACTCCGCCAGTGTACCAAGTACTGTAAAGTGCGACGCACTACACGAGAGTCAACCACCTTAGAGACTTCAAATTCCAAATTACCATCCACCAAGACTGGAGAAGGCATTGGTGTCGCGTCCACAAGACCCACCGTCTTGATTAGCAACGATCTGTGGAACACGTGTATCTTATACACCGTAGGAAGCTCCAATCGGTACGCTACAGGGTTAATGACGGCGGCGACCCTAAATGGACCAATAAACCTTGGACCCAATTTAAGGGATGGTATCTTGAGTCTTATGTTTTTTGTGGATAACCACACCCAGTCATCCACACTCAGGTCCGGACCTGGCACATGCCTACTGTCAGCCACAAGTTTGTACCTAGCACCCACGCTTAACAGGCGCTGTTTAACTCTCCTCCAGACTGATGATAATTGTGCTCCTAACTGGTCTTCCTCCGGGACGCCGGAAGAGCCCCCCTGACTCAAAGTACAAAATTGAGGATGTAGCCCATAAACACAAAAAAACGGAGACTCCCTAGATGACTCCTGGCGGTGATTATTGATGGCAAACTCAGCCAAAGGAAGGAACGTCGACCACTCCTCCTGGTTATCAGAGACAAAGCAGCGTAAGTACTGTTCCAAATTTTGGTTCATACACTCGGTCTGACCATTTGACTGAGGATGAAACGCCGAAGAATGAGACAACTTGATCCCCAGCCGTGAGCAAAATTTTGCCACAAACTGAGTACCCCTATCAGACACGATGTCAGACGGAACCCCATGAAGTCTGACCACCTCCTGCACAAATACCTGAGCCAGAGTCTTAACCCCTTCCCGACCTATGACGCATACGCTGCGTCATGAAAGTCGGTGCCAATCCGACCTGTGACGCAGCGTATGCGTCATGGCGGAATCGCGTTCCTGCAGGTCGGGTGAAAGGGTTAACTGAAATTTCACCCGACCTGCAGATACAGAGGAACTTGTACTTTAGCCCAGGGGGGGTGGCTCAGCCCCCACTTGGCTACGATCGCCCTGGTGACCACTTTGTCACCACCCCCCAGATCTGATTGGAGCTAGCGTCCATGGACGCTAGCTCTCCATTCAGATGTGTGGGGGGCAGAGAAAACCATGGCTGCCTCGCTGTCCAGCTTCATGCCTCCGTGGAAGCTGAACAGCGAGGTGCCTGCATACTGCCCTGCCACATACAGCGATCGCCGCTACCGCTGCAGTGGCCGCCACCGCCAGGTGCTCCCCTCTGCTTCTCTCCCCCCCCCTTGCGATTCCATGCCCCCCGACCTTCGCTCCCTCCCCCCTGCACCCGGTGATCGCCCCCTCCCCCCTGCCCCAGAGATTACCCCCCCTGCTGCTGCCGGCTCCATTTCCACCTTCTGCTGCATCGCATCTGACAGCCCCCGCCCCAGTGATCCCCCCTGATCTCTCCTCTGATCGCCCCCCTGATCTCCCCCCTGCCCTGTGGATGTCCTCCCCTGCCCCTCAGATCTCCCCCCTGCCTTGTGGATCGCCCCCTGCCCCACTGATGTCCTCCCCAGCCCCGCTGATGTCCCCCCTGCCCCGCAGATCTCCCCCCTGCCTTGTGGATCACCCCCTGCCCTGCTGATGTCCCCCCTGCCCCGCTGATGTCCCCCCTGCCCCGCTGATGTCCCCCCTGCCCCGCTGATGTCCCCCCTGCCCTGCAGATCTCCCCCCTGCCCTGTGGATTGCCCCCTGCCCCGCTGATGTCCTCCCTGCCCCGCTGATGTCCTCCCTGCCCCACTGATTCCCTCCCTGCCCCGCTGATGTCCCCCCTGCCCCGCAGATCTCCCCCCTGCCTTGTGGATCACCCCCTGCCCTGCTGATGTCCCCTCTGCCCCGCTGATATCCCCCCTGCCCTGCAGATCTCCCCCCTGCCCTGTGGATTGCCCCCTGCCCCGCTGATGTCCTCCCTGCCCCGCTGATGTCCTCCCTGCCCCGCTGATGTCCTCCCTGCCCCGCTGATGTCCTCCCTGCCCCGCTGATGTCCTCCCTGCCCCACTGATTCCCTCCCTGCCCCGCTGATGTCCCCCCTGTCTTGTGGATCACCCCCCTGCCTTGTGGATCACCCCCTGCCCTGCTGATGTCCCCCCTGCCCCGCTGATATCCCCCCTGCCCTGCAGATCTCCCCTCTGCCCTGTGGATTGCCCCCTGCCCCGCTGATGTCCTCCCTGCCCCGCTGATGTCCTCCCCTGCCCCGCTGATGTCCTCCCCTGCCCCGCTGATCTTCCCCTGGCCCGCTGATGTCCTTCCCCTGCCCCGCTGATGTCCTCCCTGCACTGTGGATCACCCCCTGCCCCGCTGATGTCCTCCCCTGCTCCAGTGATGTCCCCCCTGCCCCGCTGATCCCCCCCTGCCCTGTGGATTGCCCCCTGCCCCGCTGATGTCCTCCCCTGCCCCGCTGATGTCCTCCCCTGCCCCGCTGATGTCCTCCCCTGCCCCGCTGATCTTCCCCTGGCCCGCTGATGTCCTTCCCCTGCCCCGCTGATGTCCTCCCTGCACTGTGGATCACCCCCTGCCCCGCTGATGTCCTCCCCTGCTCCAGTGATGTCCCCCCTGCCCCGCTGATCTCCCCCCTGCCCTGTGGATCGCCCCCTTCCCCGCTGATGTCCTCCCCTTCCCCGCTGATGTCCTCCCCTTCCCCGCAGATCTCCCCCTGCCCCGCAGATCTCCCCCCTGCCCCGCCGATGTCCCCCCCTGCCCCAGTTTTCCCATTAGGGTTGGGATTAGGGGTAGGGTTAGGATTAGGGTTGGGATTAGGGGTAGGGTTGGGATTAGGGGTAGGGTTAGGGTTGGGATTAGGGGTAGGGTTGGGATTAGGGGTAGGGTTGGGATTAGGGGTAGGGGTGTGTTGGGGTTAGGGTTGGAGATAGAATTGGGGGTTTCCACTGTTTAGGCACATCAGGGGCTCTCCAAACGCGACATGGCGTCCGATCTCCATTCCAGCCAATTCTGCGTTAAAAAAGTAAAACAGTGCTCCTTCCCTTCCGAGCTCTCCCGTGCGCCCAAACAGGGGTTTACCCCAACATTTGGGGTATCAGCGTACTCAGGACAAATTGGACAACAACTTTTTTGGTCCAATTTCTTTGTTACGCTTGGCAAACTAAAAATTTGGGGGGCTAAAAAACCCTTTTTGTGGGAAAAAATGTTTTTTTGTTTTCACGGCTCTGCGTTATAAACTGTAGTGAAACACTTAGGGGTTCAAAGTTCTCTCAACACATCTAGATAAGTTCCTTGGGGGTCTAGTTTCCAATATGGGGTCACTTGTGGGGGGTTTCTACTGTTTAGGTACATTAAGGGCTATGCAAACGCAATGTGATGCCTGCAGACCAATCCATCTAACTCTGCATTCCAAATGGTGTTCATTCCCTTCCGAGCTCTGCCATGCGCCCAAATGGTGGTTCCCCTCCACATATAGGGTATCAGCGTACTCAGGACAAATTGGTCAACAGCTTTTGGGGACCAATTTCTCCTGTTACCCTTGTGAAAATAAAAAATTGCGGGCTAAAAATCATCTTTGAAGAAAAAAAAGATTTTTTTTATTTTCACGGCTCTGCGTTATAAACTTCTGTGAAGCATTTGGGGGTAAAAAGTGCTCACCACACATCTAGATAAGATCCTTGGGGGTCTAGTTTCCAAAATGTGGTAATTTGTGGGGGGTTTCTACTGTTTAGGCACATCAGGGGCTCTGCAAATGCAACGTGACGCCCGCAGACCATTCCATCAAAGTCTGCATTTCAAATGTCACTACTTCCCTTCCAAGCCCTGACGTGCGCCCAAACAGTGGTTTACCCCCACATATGGGGTACCAGCGTACTCACAACAAACTGAGCAACAAATATTGGGGTCCAATTTCTCCTGCTACCCTTGTGAAAATAAACAATTGCTTGCTAAAACATCTTTTTTGAGGACAGAAAAAAGATTTTTTATTTTCACAGCTCTGCGTTGTAAACTTCTGTGAAGCACTTGGGGGTTGAACGTGCTCATCACACATCTAGATAAGTTCCTTGGGGGGTCTAGTTTCCAAAATGGGGTCACTTGTGGGGGGTTTCTACTGTTTAGGCACATCAGGGGCTCTGCAAACGTAACATGATGCCCGCAGACCATTCCATCAACGTCTGCATTCCAAATCGTCACTACTTCCCTTCCGAGCCCCGGCATGTGCCTAAACAGTGCTTTACCCCCACATATGGGGTATCAGCGTACTCAGTAGAAACTGGACAACAACTTTTGGGGTCAAATTTCTCCTGTTACCCTTGGGAAAATTAAAAAATTCTGGGCTAAAAAAATATTTTTGAGGAAAGAAAACACATTTATTATTTTCACGGCTCTGCGTTATAAACTTCTGTGAAGCACTTGGGGGTTCAAAGTGCTCACCACACATCTAGGTAAGTTCCCTTGGGGGTCTAGTTTCCAAAGTGGGGTCACTTGTGGGGAGTTTCTACTGTTTAGGCATATCAGGGGCTCTGCAAACGCAACATGACGCCCGCAGAGCATTCCATCAATGTCTGCATTTCAAAACGTCACTACTTCCCTTCCGAACCCCTACGTGTGCCAAAACAGTGGTTTACCCCCACATATGGGGTATCAGCGTACTCAGGAGAAACTGGACAACAACTTTTGGGGTCCAATTTCTCCTGTTACCCTTGGGAAAATAAAAAATTGTGGGCTAAAAAATCATTTTTGAGAAAAGAAAAATATTTTTTTATTTCCATGGCTCTGCGTTATAAACTTCTGTGAAGCACTTGGGGGTTCAAAGTGCTCACTATGCACCTAGATTAGTTCCTTGGGAGGTCTAGTTTCCAAAATGGGGTCACTTGTGCGGGAGCTCCAATGTTTAGGCACAGGGGCTCTCCAAACGCGACATGGTGTCCGCTAATGATTGAAGCTAATTTTCCATTAAAAAAGCCAAATGGCGTGCCTTCCCTTCCGAGCCCTTGCGTGCGCCCAAACAGTGGTTTACCCCCACATATGGGGTATCATCGTACTCAGGACAAACTGGACAACAACATTTGGGGTCCAATTTCTCCTCTTACCCTTGGGAAAATAAAAAATTCCGGGCTAAAAATCATTTTTGAGGAAAGAAAAATAATTTTTTATTTTCACGGCTCTGCGTTATAAACTTCTGTGAAGCACCTGGGGGTTTTAAGTGCTCACTATGCATCTAGATAAGTTCCTTGGGGGGTCTAGTTTCCAAAATGGGGTCACTTGTAGGGGAGCTCCAATGTTTAGGCACACAGGGGCTCTCCAAACGCGACATGGTGTCCGCTAACGATTGGAGCTAATTTTCCATTCAAAAAGTCAAATGGCGCGCCTTCCCTTCCTAGCCTTGCCGTGCGCCCAAACAGTGGTTTACCCCCACATATGGGGTATCATCGTACTCAGGACAAACTGGACAACAACATTTGGGGTCCAATTTCTCCTCTTACCCTTGGGAAAATAAAAAATTCCGGGCTAAAAATCATTTTTGAGGAAAGAAAAATAATTTTTTATTTTCATGGCTCTGCGTTATAAACTTCTGTGAAGCACCTGGGGGTTTTAAGTGCTCACTATGCATCTAGATAAGTTCCTTGGGGGGTCTAGTTTCCAAAATGGGGTCACTTGTAGGGGAGCTCCAATGTTTAGGCACACAGGGGCTCTCCAAACGCGACATGGTGTCCGCTAACGATTGGAGCTAATTTTCCATTCAAAAAGTCAAATGGCGCGCCTTCCCTTCCTAGCCTTGCCGTGCACCCAAACAGTGGTTTACCCCCACATATGAGGTATCGGCGTACTCAGGAGAAATTGCCCAACTAATTTTAGGATCCATTTTATCCTGTTGCCCATGTGAAAATGAAAAAATTGAGGCTAAAAGAAATTTTGTGTGAAAAAAAAAGTACTTTTTCATTTTTATGGATCAATTTGTGAAGCACCTGAGGGTTTAACGTTCTCACTATGCTTCTAGATAAGTTCCTTGGGGGGGTCTAGTTTCCAAAATGGGGTCACTTGTGGGGGAGCTCCAATGTTTAGGCACACAGGGGCTCTCCAAACCTGACATGGTGTCCGCTAGCGATGGAGATAATTTTTCATTCAAAAAGTCAAATGGCGCTCCTTCCCTTCCGAGCCCTGCCGTGCGCCCAAACAGTGGTTTACCCCCACATATGATGTATCAGCGTACTCAGGACAAATTGGACAACAACGTTCGTGGTCCAGTTTCTCCTTTTACCCTTGGCAAAATAAAAACAATTGTTGCGAAAAGATCATTTTTGTGACTAAAAAGTTGAATGTTAATTTTTTCCTTCCATGTTGCTTCTGCTGCTGTGAAACTCCTGAAGGGTTAATAAACTTCTTGAATGTGGTTTTGAGCACCTTGAGGGGTGCAGTTTTTAGAACGGTGTCACTTTTGGGTATTTTCAGCCATATAGAACCCTCAAACTGACTTCAAATGTGAGGTGGTCCCTTAAAAAAATGGTTTTGTAAATTTTGTTGTAAAAATGAAAAATCACTGGTCAAATTTTAACCCTTATAACTTCCTAGCAAAAAAAAAATTTGTTTTCAAAATTATGCTGATGTAAAGTAGACATGTGGGAAATGTTATTTATTAACTATTTTCTGTCACATAACTCTCTGGTTTAACAGAATAAAAATTCAAAATGTGAAAATTGCTAAATTTTCAAAATTTTTGCCAAATTTCCGTTTTTTTCACAAATAAACTCAGAAATTATCGACCTAAATTTACCACTAACATGAAGCCCAATATGTCACGAAAAAACAATCTCAGAATCGCTAGGATCCGTTGAAGCGTTCCTGAGTTATTACCTCATAAAGGGACACTGGTCAGAATTGCAAAAAACGGCAAGGTCATTAAGGCCAAAATAGGCTGGGTCATGAAGGGGTTAAGATACCTTCACACTAAGCGACGCTGCAGCAATACAGACAACGATGCCGATCGCTGCAGCGTCGCTGTTTAGTCGTTGTGTGGTCGCTGGAGAGCTGTCACACAGACGGCTCTCCAGCGACCAACGATGCCGAAGTCCCCTGGTAACCAGGGTAAACATCGGATTACTAAGCGCAGGGCAGCGCTTAGTAACCCGATGTTTACCCTGGTTACCATTGTAAAAGTAAAAAAAAAAAACACATACTTTTTTTACACATACTTGCTTCCCTGCACTCCTCCTGCATCCTGTGTCAGTGCCGAACATCTCCGGCATCTCCCACAGAGCAGAGCGGTGACGTCACTGCTCTGCTTTACGGCCGGCACTTACACAGGATGCAGGAGGAGTGCAGGGAAGCGGACGCCGTGCAACGGAATGTGAGTATGTGTTTTTTTTTTTTTTACTTTTACAATGGTAACCAGGGTAAACATCAGGTTACTAAGCGCGGCCCTGCGCTTAGTAACCCAATGTTTACCCTGGTTACCAGTGAAGACATCGCTGGATCGGTGTCACACACACCGATTCAGCGATGTCAGCGGGTGATCCAGCGACGAAATAAAGTTCTGGACTTTCAGCAACGACCAGCGATCTCACAGCGGGATCCTGATCGCTGCTGCCTGTCAAACACAACAATATCGCTAGCCAGGATGCTGCAACATCACGGATCGCTAGCGATATCGTTTAGTGTGAAGGTACCTTTAGCGTTAGGCAACGAAGGCAAAGACACAAAGTGCGACATTTTTGAGAACGGATCAACAATCACCAAGATGACCGTGTTCCCAGCTGAGGAGGGCAAATCAGTGATGAAATCCATGGAGATTTCCGTCCATGATTTACTAGGTACCTCGAGAGGAAGTAGTGTGCCAACAGGACGGGAGCAGGGTGTCTTAGCCCTAGCGCACGTGGTGCAAGCTGACACGTATGAGACCACGTCCTGTCGGATCTTGGGCCACCAAAACCGACGTGACACCAACTCCAAGGTACCTCTAACCCCTGAGTGGCCAGCCAGGACAGCATCATGATGCTCCACCAAAACCTTTAAGCGGAGATGAAGCGGTACAAATGATTTGTTGATGGAAAGCTCAGATGGTACCTCCTCCTGAGCCTCGGCAATCTCACCCTCAACCTCGGTAGTGAGAGCCAAAACCACAACACCCTTTTGGAGGATGGGTACTGGATCTTCCCGAGGTTCTCCCCCCGGAAAACACCTGGACAGAGCATCCGCCTTAGTGTTTTTAGACCCAGGTCTGTAAGTGACAACAAAGTTGAACCGCGTGAAAAACAATGCCCAGCGAGCCTGCCTGGGAGACAGACGCTTGGCAGACTCCAAATAAATTTTTTATTCACATGAAGTTGCTCACAATTATATAGAAATACCCTTGCCATATATGGGTAAAGTACCTATACATATATAACTCACAACCAGTGCGACCAGATAATAAATTGATCACCACTATGGTACTAGATAAAAACAACAATTTTATTGATAATCAATGTTAAAACGTATAAAATACATATTGCTTCATGTTACTAAGGGTACAAAAAATCCACAAAAAAGGGACTATATTGCCTTGGGTACACTTCCTATCCAGACAAGCATGTGCACATATGCACCAATTGCCACCCACCAAAATATCCTAAAGTGTCTCCATGTTTGGAGCTATATGTCTTGTAGCCTCATAGCAGTATATCAGTGAGCTAGGCCCATATATAGCGCTCCAATGTTTGGATATAATGCTAGTATTTTAAAATGGTGGAAAATAAAAGCACAAGCAACCAGCTAAATACCTGCTAACAAGTCTGGAAGGGTGTCCCGACGTCCCTCTGCCCAGACGCGCGTTTCGCGTTAGCTAACACCTGCCTGACATGATCCAAATGAGTATCACGGTCGCAAGAATATATGAGAATGTCATCTAAGTACACAATAACGAATTTCCCCAAAACATGCGAGAACACATCATTTATGAAATGTTGAAACACTGCAGGTGCGTTAGTCAACCCAAATGGCATCACCAAATTTTCAAAATGACCCTCAGGGGTATTAAAAGCCGTCTTCCACTCATCACCTTGACGGACTCTTATGAGGTTGTACGCCCCCCTGAGGTCAAGCTTGGTAAACCATTTAGCACCTGCCACCTGGTTGAACAAATCCGGTATCAATGGCATAGGGTATGGATCACGAACCGTAATCTGGTTCATTACTCCCTGAAATCCAGACATGTGCGTAGTCCGCCATCTTTCATCTTAACGAAGAAGAACCCTGCTGCCACAGGCGAGGATGAAGGCCTGATGTGCCCTTTGCTCAAACTTTCAGCAATGTAATCCTTTAACGCTTGTCTCTCCGGACCGGAGATGTTAAACATCCTTGCTTTAGGCAATTTGGCCCCTGGTTTAAACCTGATAGTACAGTCATAGGGGCGATGTGGTGGCAACTCTGAACAACCCTTCTCAGAGAACACATCCACAAAATCCAGAAGTGACTCCGGAACGCTTGAAGTCACAGCAGACACACATGTGGCCAGGCAATTCTCCTGGCAGAACTCGCTCCACTGAATTATGTCCTGAGTTTTCCAGTCAATAACCGGGTTGTGCATAGACAACCATGGAAAACCCAAAACCACCTGTGCAGGAAGATTCTTGAGTACCTTACATGTAACCTGCTCGAAATGTAGAACCCCAATGTGGAGTTTCAACTCAGCCACAAACTCAGTAATCTCCCCCTGTGAGAGAGGAGCAGCATTGATGGTGACCACACGGATAGGATGAGGCAGTTTTTCGATCTTAAAACCAGCAGTGCGCGCAAACTCCTCATCAATGAGATTTGTGGCAGAACCACTATCCACAAAAACAGTAATTGACAGCTCTCTGCCAGCGATATTAACCTTAGCAGGGAGCATGCATTGAGAAACCACCATGGAGGATATACATAAGCTCAGATTGGCCTCCTCCACACCCTCTGAGATTAGAAGTTTTCCGCCGTTGCGTTTTTCTTAGACAGCAGAGGACAAATGTTAACAAAATGACCAGTTTTACCACAGTAAAAACAGGCTCCCTGCTTCCTGAGCACAGGGGCTCGACGCTTAACATGTGACACCCCTGCGATTTGCATAGGCTCCGTGGGCTCACCTGCAGCAACCTCACGTGAACCTGAATCCTCTCCCAAAAGCGGCGTCTCATGCTCCCCCTGACGCAAACGGCGATCAATGCGGACAACCAGACTCATAGCGGAATCTAAAGAAGCCAGAGTCTCGTACATCAGGAGGGCTTTTTTAACCCTTCCAGAAACCCCATGAATAAACTGACTCCGCAGCGCGGGATCATTCCACTGTGTGTCGACCGCCCAGCGGCGAAATTCAGAACAGTAATACTCAGCAACTCGTTCCCCCTGGGGAATAGTGCGTATCTTAGACTCTGCTAGAGCCATTCTGTCAGGATCATCGTAAATGTGTCCAAGAGCGGAAAAAAAACTCTCCACAGAGTCAAATGCAGCAGAATCAGATGGCAAAGAAAACGCCCATGCTTGGGGGTCCCCATTTAATATTGACAACACCAGGCCCACACGCTGAGCCTCATTACCCGAGGAGATCGGGCGCATACGGAAATATAGTTTGCAAGCTTCACGAAAAGAAACAAATTTACTGCGTTCCCCAGCAAACTTTTCAGGCAAAGGAAACTTAGGCTCAGCAACTCTACCTGTCACTCCAGCTTGTACATTAGATACTGCTAGTCCCTGTTGCTGCACTGCCCCCCTCAACTCAGTGACCTGTAGGGACAGCGCCGCCAACTGGCGGGTTATGGAAGTCATGGGATCCATGGAATACAAATAATGTTGGCCGATTATAATGTCACGGGGAGCCTAGGTAGGCAAGAGCTAATAACCCGGGCCCCTGCAATTTCCCTCAGACTAGGGAAATTCTGATTGATCCTCTCCCAGAGTTTACACTGATGGTGTGCATGTCTGGGCCTCCACCCTCACCCTATCTCCTGTTTCAACCCTAGGCTGAAACCACAACCCACCACCCAGTGAAGAGACCATACACCAATACCCACAGTTAGCACAGACAAGGATAACGGAAAATATGAACCACGCCGCAGTCACTCAGGAATACACTATAAATGCACAGGGCAAAACAAATACAAATATAGGAAGGAGAAAATAAGACAAAGGGAAATACACCACCAGATACGATACTCCAACTCCTAGCTCACCACTCCAGACCGAGATAACCAAGCACAAGACAGAAGCTATAATTGGCGACGCCCAATGTTCAGAAGAACTATTTAAAGGCAGTGGGCGTGGCCCAGCTTCCAATCCGAGCACCAGCTAAATTAACCCTGGACCAGCTAGATAAAATCTAGCCGACGCCACTGAGCGCATAGTGGACAAAAGCGGAATTACCGCTGTCTGTCGAACGCCCTAGTATGAACAGCGTCCGACATGACAGTATGGGTATAAACTCATCCCGGAGTACATTCCACAAAGCCCAGCAGGTGTCCACAACTATTCCGGACAGGGTGGATATTCCAAGCCGGTATTGGAAGTGGAGGGATGATAAACTCTCTCCGGTGGCCAGAAATCTGGAAGAAAAACAAACACAATAAACATTACAATCTATTCTTTTCATACGCGTTTACATGCGTTTTTTCCATCACTTGCGGATGCGTTTTAAACGCGGATTTAGATGCAAATGTGAAACTAGCCTAATTCCCATATCAGTTTAGCAAAAAAAGGTGCAAATTAAAGGGGTTTTATAGTCCAAAATGTTAAGTCTGAAGTCACTCTGTGTGACTGCAGACTCATCAATCCCTCCAGCGCACACGGCTATTCGTTGGATTCGGACCTGGGATCAGAGGGTATATATAAGTTATACATACCCGCGTCCAGTGGATGCGGCTTCGCTCTCCATACACTTATCGCGATGGGGTGTGGCCTCGGCTCCGTACAAGTGTATGGAGCAAGGCCACGACTGCTGACTGCTGGTGAATCCTCACAGTGCACACTACCTGCCACGGGGGGGGGGGGGGGGGGGAAGGGGGGAAGGGCAACCTTCAAACATGAGACAACTGGAGCAGTTTGCTCTTGAGGAGTGGATCAAAATACCTGTCGAGAGGTGCAGAAGTCTCAATGACGGTTACAGGAATCATTTATTCATTTGTTTGCAGTGATTGCCTCAAAAGGTTGTGCAACAAAACACTAAGTTAAGGGTACCATCATTTCTGTCCATATCTATTTCATGAGTTTTATTTTTTTTAATTCTGTGGAAGCATGGTTGAAAAGCAGTCTGACTTTCATTTGAACATTTTCATAGATCTTTTATCTATCATTACTTTTGTCAGATTCAAGTTATTTCTGTGACCATTGTGGGTTTTTCTGTTATTAAACAAGGGGTACCAACAATTTTGACCACGTGTGTATGAATGATAATGCCAAAACTTTTTCTCCACTCATGGTTAGTGATCGAGTGAAGCCATTTATTGTCAAACTACTGTGTTTTCTCTTTTTAAATCATAATGATGACCCAAAACATCCAAACGACCCTGATGTGTATTGCTCCCTCTAACATCAATGACTGCTTGAAGTCTTATGTGTAGTTGTGGATGAGGTTTTTTATTTTCTCAGATGGTAAAGTTACCCACTCTTCTTGACAAAAAGCCTCCAGTTCCTGCTTGAGATCTCCAAAGAGTGGATCAATGATATTGAGGTCAGGAGACTGAGATGGCCACTCCAGAACCTTCACTTTGCTCTGCTGTAGCCAATGACAGGTCGACTTGGCCTTGTGTTTTGGATTGTTGTCATGTTGGAAAGTACAAGTACGTCACATGCGCAACTTTGTGGCTGATGAGTGCAAATTTGCCTCCAGTATTTGTTCATAACGTGCTGCATTCATCTTTCCTTCAACTTTGACCAAGTTTCCTGTGCCTTTGTAGCTCACACATCCCCTAAACATCAACGATCCACTTTACAGTAGGAATGGTGCTCGTTTCATCATAGGCCTTGTTGACCTCTCTCCAAATGTAAGGTTTATGGCTGTAGCCAAAAATTTCAATTTTGGTCTCATCACTCCAAATTACCTTCTTTCAGAAGTTTTGATGCTTGTCTCTGTGCTGTTTTGCATATTGTAGGTGAGATACTTTGTCGCATGTGCGCAGTAATGGCTTTCTTCTGGCGACTCGACCATGCAACCCATTTTTCTTCAAGTGCCTCTGCAGCGCCCCAGAGTCCTGGTCGTTGCAGTAATGTCGCTCTGCCACTAAGGGGAGTGATGTTACGTCTGATTGCATTAAAGGAGTTCACCTCACAGTCACACATTACACTTCACACTCTGGCTACCAGGGGGAGCAAAAGGTTCTATGTATTAGGCCACTCCTCACACTCTGGTAAAACTGGGGGTTGGATAGGAAGTTAGGCAGAAGCTGACTGGGTTTTGCCCAGGTAACATCTAGTGAGAGGAGAGCGTTACTTGGGAAGATTCAGGGGGTCCCTGTCAGGGGTGGGATTCTGACAGTGGCCTGGCAAGAGACAGATCGTTACGGAGCCGCGCCTGCACTTCATTACAGCGGCATCATAAGAAAGGATACGAAGCGAAGTATATTGTGGAGAAGTGAGAAACGAGATCACAGCACAAAGGAGATAATACCGGGAGGAGTCGTGCCCTAAGATCGAGGCAACATCCTTCTGAGGCGCGTAGCCGGTGGCCGGAACACCGAGGGAGTACTGGCTCAACGCACTACTCCGAATCATGGCAGGGCAGTTGACTTTAGGTTGGCTGTCTCACCTTTTCACCTAAGCAGACAACGGAGGCAATTGTGGGAGAGGGGCGTCTCTAGGGTCCCTATAAAATAACTCCAGGCCTACCCCGTCATACGGGTGCGTCCTAGCCATACCAACTGGGGGACGGAGAGAGAACATCAGAAAAAGATACAAGAGTTGTGAGGACTATCCCGTGGTGCTCAGCAGGGAGGTACTACAACACACAGGCGCAAGTAGGAAGGCTACTGATTTCCACCTGCAAAGGGAACTCTGGATGTGCCTTCGGACCGGCCGGTCTCAGCCAGCCCTGTTAGCAGTGCTCTGGATTGTGGATGCTGAAGTCTACAGTAAAAGGTAAAGAGACCCTGTGTCTTCGTTATTCATCGCGCCGTGCACCACTCACCATCACCTTTAATTGGACGCCCCTTAGCAGGGCCACGGACCCGGTCTAGCCACCGTGACATCCCCAGGACTGAGACAGAGAGACCTGGTACCGGGTACCCCGCTGCCCTGCGTCTGGGGGCACTCCAGCTCCTTATTGTGCATCTAGAAACAGCCACACTGCTAGTTTTCAGAGAGTCCTATATTTCAGCTGATGTTATTTGTGGGTTTTTCTTTGCATCCTGAACAATTTTCCTGGCAGTTGCGGACGACATTTCTGTTGGTCTACCTGACCGTGGTTTTGTTTTTACAGAGCTCCTGATTTTCCATCTGTTCATCACAGTTTGAATGCTGCTTACTGACATTATCAATTCCTTGGATATCTTTTTGTATCCCTTTCCTGTTTTATACAGTTCAACTACCTTTTCCCATAGATCCGTTGACAATTCTTTTGCTTTCCCCATGACTTACAATGCAGAAATATCAGTGGCTGGATGAAAGAAGCAAGAGTCTGTCTGGATCCCAGAAATTCACTCAGCTTTTTTGCACGCACAATGATTACAAGCAAACAGGTGACTATGTTACCTTTAGTAGCCATTCAAATATATTTGTGTCAACTTCTGTGCATGTAATCAGGCCAAAATCTCCAGGGTATGTGAACTTTTGATCAGGGTCATTTGGATGTTTAGAGTTGTATTTATGATTTAAAAAGAGAAAACACAGTAGTTTGATAATAAATGGCTTCACCCATTCAGTATCCATGAGTGAAGAAAAAGTTTTGGTGCTATCATTCATATTCTCTGAAAAAAGGCCAAGAAAGCAAAAATTCTGCCGGGGTATGTAAGCTTTTGAGCACAACTGTATATATATATATATATATATATATATATATATATATATATATATACACACACACACACACATATATATATATACACATATATATATAAATATATATATATATATATATATGTATACAAAACTTACAAGAAACAAAATGAGCAAAAACTATGCTGTAACAAAATAAGTAAAAAGTAAGTGCATTTAAGTAACACAGAGTTCTTAGTAATACTGTTTTTGATCAAAAATAGCATAAAAGCCATCCCACCGTCGACAAGGTGACTGATTGGGATGGTCCTACACTGTCTAATATTAAAAACCTTACCATGTGTCAGAGTTGACCTCAGTGTGTGAATAAGGGCAGACAAAAGGACAGGGTCCAAACCAGTGGACACCAGTCTTGGGAAGCCTTTAAAAGTAATTTCCAGCTCAGGAGATGGAGGCCACACCGGCTTGCACAGAATGCAAAAATACAAGGAAAAAAACATAAACATTGAGCTTGGTTTGAGTTGGTATACATGCAGCACATAAACACATGTTCACATTGGCCATAAAACATACAAAACCTGCAAGAAACAAAATGAGCAAAAACCCTGCTGTAACAAAATAAGTAAAAAGCAAGTGCATTTAAATAACACAGAGTTCTTAGTAATACTGTTTTTGATCAAAAACAGCATAAAAGCCATCCCACCATCAACAAGGTGACTCTGATTGGGACAGTCCTACACTGTCTAATATTAAAAACCTTACCATGGGTAAGAGTTGACCTCACTGTGTGAATAAGGGCAGACAAAAGGACCGGGTCCCGACCTGTGGATACCAGTCTGGGGAAGCCTTTGTAGCTCACACATCCCCAAAACATCAGCGATCCACATCTATGCTTTGCAGTAGGAATGGTGTTCCTTTCATCATAGCTTACAAAAGAAACCCTTTCTAAAATATAACTTTTATTAAGTTTATGAATAAAACCTAAATACCCCCAAAGTGAAGGTGAAAAAGGTGCTTGCAATTAATAAATGATAAAATTGTTTAAGGGGGCTAGGTACCGCCTTATGGAGAAAAAATATATACGTTTATTTCCTTAGGCTATCTAGCTTGTCAGTTCAATGTTTTTTTCTGGCTAATGGACAGATCTCTGCTTGAAAAAATGAAAAAATGAAAACACGCAGAGCATAGCCCCCGCAGCACAATGCCTCAAAAAATCTGACCCTACAGACCTCGGGTAAATAATAGAAAAAGTCAGTATATCATAATAGTGGTATTAGATTGTGCTCTATAAACAAAAACCTCACTCAGCCGATGTGCAGAAATGAGTGATCCAGCCTTACATACGTACCTGTCTGAATAGTTACCTAGATGCGGGGGTTGGCACTCTAAGATAACGAAAATTGGCGCAGCCGCTCGTCCGTCGGCTGTCCCTTCACTCCTATTTTTTCTCTATAAGGCTGCTGTCACACTAGCAGTATTTGGTCAGTATTTTACCTCAGTATGTGTAAGCCAAAACCAGGAGTGGGTGATAAATGCAGAAGTGGTGCATATGTTTCTATTATACTTTTCCTCTATTTGTTACACTCCTGGTTTTGGCTTACAAATACTGAAGTAAAATACTGACCAAATACTGCTAGTGTGACGGCAGACTTAGACGTACCGTCAGAAACAGAGGGCCAGATTGCCTGTATCTGAAATGTGTTAACCCCTTAAGCCCCAAGGGTGGTTTGCACGTTAATGACCGAGCCAATTTTTACAATTCTGACCACTGTCCCTTTATGAGGTTATAACTCTGGAACGCTTCAACAGATCCCAGTGATACTGACACTGTTTTCTTGAGACATATTGTACTTCATGACAGTGGTAAAATTTCTTTGATATTACCTGCGTTTATTTGTGAAAAAAACGGAAATTTGGCGAAAATTTTGAAAATTTCGCAATTTTCCAACTTTGAATTTTTATGCCCTTAAATCACAGAGATATGTCACACAAAATACTTAATAAGTAGCATTTCCCACATGTCTACTTTACATCAGCACAATTTTGGAGCAATTTTTTTTTTTGTTAGGGAGTTATAAGGGTTAAAAGTTGACCAGCAATTTCTCATTTTTACAACACCATTTTTTTTTTTAGGGACCACATCACATTTGAAGTAATTTTGAGGGGTCTATATGATAGAAAATAGCCAAGTGTGACACCATTCTAAAAACTGCACCCCTCAAGGTGCTCAAAACCACATTCAAGAAGTTTATTAACCCTTCTGGTGCTTCACAAGAATTTTTGGAATGTTTAAAAAAAATGAACATTTAATTTTTTTTCACAAAAAATTTACTTCAGCTCCAATTTGTTTTATTTTCCCAAGGGTACCAGAAGAAATTGTACCCCAAAAGTTGTTGTGCAATTTGTCCTGAGTACCCGGATACCCCATATGTGGGGGTAAACCACTTCGGGTGCCTGGCAGAGCTCGGAAGGGAAGGAGCGCCATTTGACTTTTCAATGCAAAATTGGCCGGAATTGAGATGGGACGCCATGTTGCTTTTGGAGAGCCGCTAATGTACCTAAACATTGAAACCCCCCACAAGTGACACCATTTTGATAAGTAGACCCCCTAAGAAACTTATCTAGATGTGTGGTGAGCACTTTGACCCAAAATCTGCTTCACAGAAGTTTATAATGTAGAGCCGTAAAAATAAAAAATAATATTTTTTCACAAAAATGAACTTTTCGCCCCTAATTTTTTATTTTCCCAAGGTTCAATGTTAAGGCCCCTGATGTGCCTAAACATTGAAACCCCCCACAAGTGACACCATTTTGGAAAGTAGACCCCCTAAGGATCTTATCTAGATGTGTTATGAGAGCTTTGAACCCCCAAGTGTTTCACTACAGTTTATGACGCAGAGCCGTGAAAATAAAAAAGAAAATTTTCCACGAAAATTATTTTTTAGCCCCCAGTTTTGTTTTTTCCCAAGGGTAACAGGAGAAATTGGACCCCAAAAGTTGTTGTGCAATTTGTCCTGAGTACGCTGATACCCCATATGTGGGGGGTAACCACCGTTTTGGCGCATGGCAGAGCTTGGAAAAGAAGGAGCGCCATTTGGAATGCAGACTTAGATGGAATGGTCTGCAGGCGTCACATTGCGCTTGCAGAGCCCCTAATGTACCTAAACAGTAGAAACCCCCCACAAGTGACCCCATATTGAAAACTAGACCCCTGAAGGAACTTATGTAGTTGTGTTGTGAGAACTTTGAACCCAAGTGTTTCACTACAGTTTATAATGCAGAGCCGTGAAAATAAAAAGTCATTTTTTCCTCCAAAACTGGTTTGTTAGCCCCCCAAATTTTTATTTTCCCAAGAGTAACAAGAGAAATTGGACCCCCAAAGTTGTTGTCTAATTTGTTCTGAGTACGCTGAACCGCCGTTTGGGTGCATGGCAGAGCTCGGAAGGGAAGGAGCGCCATTTGGAATGCAGACTTAGATGGATTGGTCTGCAGGCGTCACGTTGCATTTGCAGAGCCCCTGATGTGCCTAAACAGTAGAAACCCCCCACAAGTGACCCCATCTTGGATCTTAGACCCCCAAAGAACTTATGTAGATGTGTTGTGAGAACTTTGAACCCCCAAGTATTTCACTACAGTTTATAACGCAGAGCCGGGAAAATAAAAAATCATTTTTTTCCTACGAAAATGGTTTGTTAGACCCCAAATTTTTATTTTCCCAAGGCTAGCAAGAGAAATTGGACCCCAGAAGTTGTTGTCCAATTTGTCCTGAGTACGCTGATACCCCATATGTTGGGGTAAACTCCTGTTTGGGCGCACGGGAGAGCTTGGAAGGGAAGGAGTGCCGTTTTACTTTTTCAATGTAGAATTGGCTGGAATTGAGATCGGACACCATGTCGCGTTTGGAGAGCCCCTCATGTGCCTAAACAGTAGAAACCCCCCACAAGTGACCCCATTTTGGAAACTAGACCCCTTAAGGAACTTATCTAGATGTGTGGTGAGCACTTTAAACCCCCAAGTGCTTCACAGAAATTTATAACGTAGAGCCGTGAAAATACAAAATCCTTTTTTTTACCCCAAAAAACCCAAACACACCCCTAACCCTAATCCCAACCATAACCCTAACCACACTCCTAACCCTGACAGACCCCTAATCCCAACTGTAAATGTAATCCAAACCCTAACCCTAGCCCCAACCCTAGCCTCAAACCTAATGGGAAAATGGAAATAAATACATTTTTTTATTTTTATTTTTTTTATTTTTCCCTAACTAAGGGGGTGATGAAGGGGGTTTGATTTACTTTTATAGCGGGTTTTTAGTGGATTTTTATGACTGGCAGCCTCACACACTAAGGCTAGTTTAACACTAGCATTTACCTGATCTGCGGCAGGCTGCGGACTTCCTCCGTGAAGCCCCGCCCTCGGCCGCACCTCTGCCGCTAGCTCCGCCTACTTCTGCATGCGGCCCGCATGCGGCCTCCGTACCTATCTTTAACGTTAGGTACGCAGGTCGTGAGGCTGTATGCGGATGCTGCCGCATGCGTCGTTTTGACGATGCGGCGACCAGCGTAGGACGCAGCCTGTAGCATTTTTTTTTTCCGCATCGTCAAAACGACGCATGCGGCAGCATCCGCAATACAGCCTCACGACCTGCGTACCTAATGGTAAAGATAGGTACGGAGGCGGCATGCGGGCCGCATGCAAAAGTAGGCGGAGCTAGCGGCAGAGGGCGGGGCTTTACGGAGGAAGTCCGCAGCCTGCCGCAGATCAGGTAAACGCTGGTGTGAAACTAGCCTTAAAGAAGCTTTTTATTGCAAAAAATATTTTTTTGCGTTACCACATTTTGAGAGCTATAATTTTTCCATATTTTGGTCCACAGAGTCATGTGAGGTCTTGTTTTTTGCGGGACGAGTTGACGTTTTTATTGGTAACATTTTCGGGCACGTGACATTTTTTGATCGCTTTTTATTCCGATTTTTGTGAGGCAGAATGACCAAAAACCAGCTATTCATGAATTTCTTTTGGGGGAGGCGTTTATACCGTTCCGCGTTTGGTAAAATGGATAAAGCAGTTTTAGGGTATGTGTCCATTTCAGGATTGCATCAGGATTTGGTCAGGATTTTCCATCAGTATTTGTAAGCCAAAACCAGGAGTGGAACAATTAGAGGAAAAGTATAACAGAAACATATGCTCCACTTTTGCATTTATCACCCACTCCTGGTTTTGGCTTACAAATACTGATGGAAAATCCTGACCAAATCCTGATGCAATCCTGAACGTGGACACATACCCTTATTCTTCGGGTCAGTACGATTACAGCGATACCTCATTTATATCTCTTTTATGTTTTGGCTCTTTTATACGATAAAAACTATTTTATAGAAAAAATAATTATTTTTGCATCGCTTTATTCTGAGGACTATACATTTTTTAGTTTTTCGCTGATGACGCTGTATGGTGGCTCGTTTTTTGCAGGACAAGATGACGTTTTCAGCTGTACCATGGTTATTTATATCCGTATTTTTGATCGCGTGCTATTCCACTTTTTGTTTGGCAGTATGATAACAAAGCGTTGTTTTTGCCTCGTTTTTTTTTTTTACGGTGTTCACTGAAGGGGTTAACTAGTGGGACAGTTTTATAGGTCGGGTCTTTACGGACGTGGCGATACTAAATATGTGTACTTTTATTGTTTTTTTATTTAGATAAAGAAATGTATTTATGGGAACAGTATATATATATATTTTTTCTTAATTTAGGAATTTTTTTTTTTTTACACATCTAAATATTTTTTTTTTACTTTTTAACATTGCCCCGGGGGGGCATCATGTTGTATGGTCAGATCGCTGATCTGACACTTTGCAGAGCACTGTGTCAGATCGGCGATCTGACATGCAGGGCTCCTGGCTTAGCAGCGCCTGCTCTGAGCAAGCGCTTGGTAAGCCACCTCCCTGCAGGACCCGGATGCAGCCCCGCGGCCATTTTGGATCCAGGCCTGCAGGGAGGAGGAGGTAAGTGACCCTCGGAGCAACGCGATCACATCACGTTGCTCCGAGGGTCTCAGGGAAGCCCGCAGGGAGCCCCCTCCCTGCGCGATGCTTCCCTATACCGCTGGAACACTGCGATCATGTTTGATCGCAGTGTGCCGGGGGTTAATGCGCCGGGGGCGGTCCGTGACCGCTCCTGGCACATCGTGCCGGATGTCAGCTACGATAGTGAGCTGACACCCAGCCACGATCGGCCGCGCTCCCCCCGTGAGCGCGGCCGGTCGCTATGACATACTATCCCGTCCCTGGGAATTAAGTCCCAGGTCACCTTGACGGGTAGTACGTCAAATGGGATTAAGGGGTTAAAGGCTAGATAAAAATACATATAGGGAAAGGAGATAACTCAGGCAGTAGAAAACCAATCATCACATATGTAGAGAATGATATACATAAAGTACCCACTGGAGTATAAAAGGGACAAAAAGTAGTCTGCTGATTTTTCAGTCCTACTAAAGCACCTTGCAAATATTATGAAGAGGGTCACAATGTACACTATACTATGTGCAATGGACATAAAAATGTCACATAAAGTTGATAACTGGTGCTAAATCAAAACAAATACCTCTTACATTTATGATAATTACAGATATTCCCTAAGGGCTGTCCCACACGTCCAGATAATTCCGGTACCGGAAAAAAATCGGTACCAGAGTTATCCGTGTCCGTGTGCCCGTGAGCTCACGTAGGCCATACGTGCGGCACACGTGTGCCGCCCGTGTGCCGAGTGGGTACCACTGGGAGCGTGTGGTACCCACGCGTGTGGTACACTGCATCGTGCTGAAGCCGCGATTCATATCTTCTGTGCAGCAGCGTTTGCTGCATAGAAGATATGAATAATAGTGTTTAAAAGAAAGATCTATCTGTCCGCCGCCCTCCCACCCCCTGTGCGCCCCCCGCTGTTCTGAAAATACTCACTTGCTCCCTCGTTGGCTGTCGATGCTTCCTGGTCTGACCGCGCCTTCTACTGTATGCGGTCACGTGGGGCCGCTCATTTACAGTCATGAATAGGCGGCTCCACCCCTATGGGAGGTGGAGCCACCTATTCATGACTCTAATCGGCGGCCCCACGTGACCGCATACAGTAGAAGGGGCGGCCAGCACAGAACACTGCGAGGGAGGCGGGTGAGTATTTTCAGAACAGTGGGGGGGCGCACAGGGGGTGGGAGGGCGGCGGACACATAGATCTTTCTTTTAAACGCTATTATTCATATCTTCTATGCAGCAAACGCTGCTGCACAGAAGATATGAATCGCGGCTTCAGCACCATGTGGGGGGGACAGCGCTTACTGTAGCGCTGTCTCCTGCACGCCACACGGACTGCACACGGAGAAGGTCCGTGTGTGGTCCGTGTTTACACGGACCCATTGACTTTAATGGGTCCCTGTAATACGTGCGCTCCCACAAACACTGACATGTCTCCGTGTTTGGCACACGGAGACACGGTCCGCAAAAAATCAATGACATCTGCACAGATGCATTGATTTTAATGGGTCTACGTGTGTCAGTGGCTCCGGTACGTGAGGAAACTGTCACCTCACGTACCGGAGCCACTGACGTGTGAAACCGGCCTAAAAGAAATGATCGTAAGCGCACAGGGGTACCACAATATTAATTCAGGATAGATATCATGACCGATAGCATCATCAGGGCTGGAAGTCCTGAAACATATTGTACTTATCTGTCTGATTGTGATACTTCACACAGGCGCCTACAGACCATAAGGGTATGTGTCCACAGTCAGGATGGCCAGCGGTATCGCCGGAGCGGCGAAGTCGCTCGGCGCTAATCCCCGCCCCCTTTCTGGGACGCGATGATGCCGGATGTGCTAACTGTACACATCCGGGATCATCGCACCCTCGCATAGCGCCCTGTGATATTACTTGCGGCGACGCAGCGTCGCCGCAGGTAGCACGTACATGCTGCGATCTGAAAAGACGCGCAGCATGTCCGGAGTCGCAGGGAAGTCAGATGCGTGTTTCCACGCATAGTGGACACGGGATTTCATAAAATCCCCTCCACTATGCTGGAACATCTGGACGCTGCGTGTTTGACGCTGCAGCTCTGCGCAGCGTCAAACAAGCAGTGTTTACTGACCGTGGACACATACACTAATGGTCTCGAATCACATCAAATCCCTGTCATGGCCAGCCCAATCTCCAGACCTGAACCCCATTGAAAATCTCTGGAATGTAATCAAGAGGAAGAAGGATAGTCACAAGCCATCAATAAAGAAGAACTGCTTACATTTTTGTTCCAGGAGTGGCATAAGGTCACCCAAAAGCAGTGTGAAAGACTGGTGGAAAGCATGCCAAGACGCATGAAAGCTGTGATTAAAAATCATGGTTATTCCACAAAATATTGATTTCTGAACTCTTCCTGAGTTAAAACATTAGTATTGTTGTTTTTAAATTATTTGAACTTGTTTTTTTTTTTGCATTATTTGAGGTCTGCAAGCAATGCATATTTTTGTTATTTTGACCATTTCTCATTTTCAAAAAATAAATACAAAATGTATTGCTTGGAACTTCGGAGACATGTTGTCAGTAGTTTATAGAATAAAAGAACAATTTACATTTTACTCAAAAATATACCTATAAGGAGGAAAATCAGACAAACTGACAATTTTGCATTTTGCAATGTTTTCTCGCATAGCACTCAGCTGTATCCTACGGTAGTGTGACTCCGGCCTTATTCCCAGCATCCAGAGTTTTAAAGCGTGCCTGAAAAACACATTTCTTTAAAGTGGCCTATCACTTCACTATTCTAACTGTTCCCTTTTGCCCTTCCTAAATTCTCCTCAAAATCTGGTCTCTTGTATCATTTGCTTACACACCCTTGATGCATTCCGATCGCCTCCCATCTTCTTGCGATGCCGCCCTCCTGCTTGCTTCACAGGCTCCCCGGCATCGCGCTCCTGCTTAGGCGCACTTTTCTGCCATGTTGAGGGCAGAGCAAATTCCTGCAGTTTGCAGGCGCTGAGCCTCTCTGACCTTTCCCGGTGCCTGCGCACTGTAGTACTTTGTTCTGCCCTCAACAGGGCAGATAAGTACGCCTGCGCCGGAGCGAGATGCCGGGGAGTCCTTGTGGATGACACACGGACATGTCATCCACATGAAGCAAGCAGGAGGGTGGCATTGCAAGAAGATGGGAGGTGCCGGACCAGGACCTTCGACACCAATCAGACCGGACCGCCCCCAGGTGAGTATAATAAAAGTTATTTTTCTTCTCTTGCAGGTCAGATCGAGGGCTATCTACAGCATTATATAATGCTGTAGATAAGCCCTGAAAGGCCGTGGCCGTAACTCGTATCGGCCAAACCTGGTGACAGGTTCACTTTAATAGCCCTCTGTGTCTGTACTGTACACATAGTGGTTGCTGACCGGCTCATGTAGCGTTATGTGCAGACTCTAGTTATTGTATTGATGGCTGGACCGTACAGTATAAGCACATATTACCATTTACCATTTCGTGCCTCCCCTATGTCCTCATATATTGTAAGCTTGGAACAGAGCCCTCATTTCTCTTGGTATTGGAGTTGTGTAACTTTGTAAAGTCTAATATTCTCTTTACATGTTCCTTCTAATTTGTAAAGTGCTGGAGAATATGTTGGCACTATAGAAATATATTTAAAATACTAAATTTATTATGATTGTTTTTTGTGGTTCTGAAAAAATCCTGAAGTCTGAAAGAGGCCTTACATGGATCTCCATAGACTTTAATGGCTTATTCTGATATGCAAAATGGATGGGAATAGACACTGATCCAGAGAAGGGAAACTGTTCCATTTTTAAACCTGATGTTTATATGGTTCATTGAAACTATGTGGGTCAGTGTGCTGTCCAAGAAAAAAAATGGACAGCACAAGGACATGTCACACGGATGTGTAAATGCATCCTAAAGACTCATTCAGATAAATGCATAATACAGACTTGTGATGTCAAAGTATAATCATGCAGCACTCTGACCAATGTCAATAAATAGGGCTGTCAGATGAGTTTGTGTGAAAAAAACTGCAGCATGCAATATTGCTTTCAGTATCATTGGTGAGACTCGCCTATACAAGTAGGGCCATTATCAGGGCATTACTACCCTTACTGGTGTATGGGGTCCGGTGAGCAGAAGCAAAGAGGGGGGCCCAGACCTTCTTTTGCTTCTGTTATCGGGCCTTAGGGGCAGGGGTGGGTTGGTCCCATAAGCGGATTATAATGAGCGCAATCTGAGCTACCACCCATGGCCAGATTGGCCTCACTATAATGATGGCGGTGCACATCTCGGCACAGGGAGCTTAACTGGAGCTCCACGACCGTCAAAATAGAAAGGCAGCACAACTCCAGGGGAGCACCCTCCGCCTTTTCTGTGACGTGCTGGTGACGGAGCCTACACAATGACGTCATCGCACAGGTGCCGGCATGTATGCTTGCTGACTACCCAAAATGGAGCTGCAAGGGATCATATGAAACATAATTATGACAACTTTTTTTTTTTTATAAAATGAATTAAATGGGTGTGGAGAGGAGCAAATGATTCTATATTTAGGATGGGGAAGAGCAGATTATGCTACATTGAGGGTGGGGAAGAGCAAATGATAAATTGAAACTGGGGCATTGGGGACAGCAAATGATGAATTGAAGGTGAGGGATGGGGAGAGGAAATGATGGTAAATTAAGGATGGGGAGAGTAAAGGATTATGTATTGAAGGAGGGGGAGAAAAAATGATGCTGTAATGAGGGTGGGGGTGAAAAATGATGATGACTTGAGGGTGGGGAACAGCAAATAATGAAGACTTGTGGTTGGGGTGTGGAGCAAATAATTATGAATTCAGGTGGGGGAGTGTAAATAAGGATGTATTGGAGATGGGAAACAGAAAATGATTATTTGAAAGTGGGGTGTGGGGGAGAACAAATGATGATATATTGGGGTGGGGAAGAGAAGGTGGGGTAGAGCAATTGATGAATTGAGGGGGGTTCTGTTACTGTGCAGGGCGGCACTATGTTGCTTTATTCTTCAACTGATGTAGTGTAGAAGTTGGGGAAAAGTGGGGAATGTGCTCTCGAAGCGGTGCTCTAGATAACTGTTATTTTCTTCAGAGACAAGTCCTGGCTGGAAGGCGGTTTGTGCTGGATGGAGAAGAAAAGCAAAGATAAAGGACTTGAACTAAAGACGTCACTGGGGATTCAGTGTATTACATGTACACTTAAACTATACACTGTTACATCTTCGCTTCCACCGCGGCTCCCTGCTCCCTCTTGCTCTCACCTGTCTTTGGCGCCTCGGCGCGCCTTCTTTGCCTCGGGTTCCCGTCCGGCGTCTTCTCATCTGCGTGCGCGCCCGGACTCTGCTCCTCCCCGGCTGCACGCACACGCTCGGTTCAGCGCTGTGCGCGTACGTCTCTGATGACTTGAAAGTGGGGTGTGGGGGAGAACAAATGATGATATATTGGGGTGGGGGAGAGAAGGTGGGGTAGAGCAATTGATGAATTGAGGGGGGTTCTGTTACTGTGCAGGGCGGCACTATGTTGCTTTATTCTACAACTGATGTAGTGTAGAAGTTGGGGAAAAGTGGGGAATGTGCTCTCGAAGCGGTGCTCTAGATAACTGTTATTTTCTTCAGAGACAAGTCCTGGCTGGAAGGCGGTTTGTGCTGGATGGAGAAGAAAAGCAAAGATAAAGGACTTCAACTAAAGACGTCACTGGGGATTCAGTGTATTACATGTACACTTAAACTATACACTGTTCCCGTCCGGCGTCTTCTCATCTGCGTGCGCGCCCGGACTCTGCTCCTCCCCGGCTGCGCGCACACGCTCGGTTCAGCGCTGTGCGCGTACGTCTCTGAGAGTGTCCCTGACGCTCTATCTTCTCCTCTCTTTTCCCTGGAGGACCTCAACCAGGAAGTGCTCACAGCGCTGGCCTTATTAGTCCGCCTCTTCCTTCCAACCTCGCCTTGTGATCATTTGTACTTGCAACTGACCTTGGCCGCACTATTGTCCTGCTTCTCATTTGCCTGACCTTATGCTTCTTTCTCTATTTCCCTAGGTCCTGTCCTAGTTCCTCATCCAGTCTACCTCCACGTAGTCCTGCTTGCTTATCCGCTTCCACAGCACCGTCCCTGCTTCACTCTCCATCCAGTCCTCAGTTATCTTCCGGTTTCGTGCTTCTCTCTTGTACCACTTCATCATCCTGTCTTATCTCTTTTAGTCTGGTATATCCTCCTGGTTCCTATTTCTTGCCCTCTCACCCTGTCTTCCAGCTGCCGTGGCAATAGTCTCTTACGGGTCTGCCCCTAACGCTCCCTGTATAGGGGGTGGTTCCATCTGGCCAGCTCGCCCGTGGGAGGATCGTTGTCTCGGTCCAGTGGGTCCACCCCTTCGTTCCTTTCTACGTCTCCGTCATTGTCACACTAGTCACAGCAGTAGTAGTTACAGGACTGCACTCGGATGACATCTGAGTGCAGCCTAATTCTTACACACCCCTTCGTTCCTTTTTACGTCTCTGTCATTGTCACACTAGTCACAGCAGTAGTAGTTACAGGACTGCACTCGGATGACATCTGAGTGCAGCCTGATTCTTACAGTATCACAAGGCCATGGACCCCGCTGGAATTTCCGCTACCCAAAAGGAGCTACTTTTCTTACGAGAAAAACAGAGCAGGATTATGTCCTTTCTTATGAATATGGAGTCCCGTCTCTCGTCCTTACAGTCCACCGATCCTGGTAACGCCTCCCAGTTGGCTGCTCTCCAGCAGGAGCTTGCCCAGCAACGAGACACTCAGTCTCATATTTTGAATTTCATGGCCTCGGTGGATAACCGGCTTCTCTCTCTCCGGACCTCCGCCTCCGCTCCCGTCCAAGCCCCTCCTTCGCATTCCTCGCCACGTTTGGCTAGACCTCCTCGGTATAGTGGGGATCCTAAGTTGTGCTGTTGGTTTCTCAACCAGTGTCAACTACATTTTGAGCTGTCACCACTACTATACCCTACTGACCGTGTTAAGGTGGCCTTTGTGGTCTCCCATTTGGAAGGTGAGGCGTTGGCTTGGGTTAATCCCCTCTGGGAACGTGACGACCCTCTAGTCTCTCAACTCACTCCATTCCTGGATACCTTTCGTAAGGTATTCGATGAACCCGGGCATCTCGTTTCTACGACTGAATCCCTCTTCAACCTTCTCCAGGGCACTAGTACTGTAGGTCAATATGCCATTCGGTTCCGCACGCTCTCCTCAGATTTGGGTTGGAACAATGAAGCTTTGGTAGGGGCTTTTTGACGAGGACTGTCTCCTCATATAAAAGATGAGTTGGCAGGACGAGATACTCCCACCTTATTAGAAGACCTGATTTCCTTGGCTACTTGCATAGATTTACGCTTCCAAGAGCGTTCCCGCGAGGTCACCAGAGAGAGAAGACCTCCTCGATTGTCCTCTGCTGTGTGAGGTTCTTCTTACTCCCAACCCGCTTCTGTACCTTCTTCTTCCTCTCCAGAGCCCATGCAGGTAGATCGTCTCAAGCCCGCAGAACTTTGCCGCAAGGAGAGACTCGCACAGGGCCTTTGCTTCTATTGCTGCAGCGCCTCTCATCTCCTGCGTTCTTGTCCTCTGAAGCCGGGAAACGCCTCCGCCTAGGACAGGTAAGAGAGGTCTTCCTAGGTAACCATGAATCCTCTCCCCCTTTGACTCTTTCTGTTTTATTGCATTTGGGTTCCAGTCATTTTTCTCTGGAGGCGTACATTGATTTGGGAGCGGCAGGGAATTTTGTACAACTTGAGGCTGTAGAGAGACTTGGGATACCTGTCAGACCCTTGGAGACTCCTTGGCAAGTAGCTTCAGTGGACGGTCAGCCTTTGCGGGAGACCATCAACCTGGTTACCGAAGAGCTGGAACTTCAAATTGGAGCTTTACACCGAGAGAGATTGGCTTTCTACGTTCTGCCTTCGTTGTCTCACACTTTCCTTTTGGGACTCCCTTGGTTAAGAAGTCACGAACCCACCTTGGATTGGCGCACCGGTGACGTTCTACGTTGGGGACATTCTTGTCAGAATAAGTGTCTGCTTCCCATTCTGCCCACTAGATCCTCGCGGTCTGCTCCTGAATCTGCAAACCTACCTTCAGCTTATTGCTCTTTTTCGGAAGTCTTCGACAAGAAAGAGGCAGAGACTTTACCACCGCATTGACCATATGATTGTTCAATCGATCCCATTCCAGGTTCTTCTCCTCCCAGAGGTCGCACCTATCCTCTATCTCCATCTGAGACTCAAGCCATGCCTGAGTACGTACATGAGAACCTGGCCAGGGGCTTTATTCGGAAATCCTCTTCACCAGCAGGAGCAGGTTTCTTCTTTGTCAAGAAGAAGGATGGTTCCCTTCGTCCCTGCATTGATTACCGAGGTCTCAAAAACATCACAATCAAGAACAAGTACCCACTTCCCCTCATTCCTGAACTCTTTGATCGTCTGCGTGGTGCTCGAATATTCTCTAAACTGGATCTCTGAGGAGCATACAATTTAATCCGTATCCGCTCAGGAGACGAATGGAAAACTGCCTTCAACACCAGAGACGGTCACTACGAGTACTTGGTTATGCCATTTGGCCTGTGCAATGCTCCCGCTGTCTTCCAGGAGTTTGTGAATGACATCTTTTGGGATCTACTGTATACCTGCGTTGTGGTTTACCTTGACGATATTCTTGTGTACTCTCCCGATCTGTCTTCACATAGAAACCATGTTCGTCTTGTACTTCAGCGTCTTAGGGAGAATCGTCTGTACGCCAAACTTGAGAAGTGCGCTTTTGAGCAGTCGTCTCTTCCGTTCTTGGGTTTCATCGTCTCCGATTCTGGTTTGCGCACGGATCCGGGAAAAGTTTCTGCCGTGCTCAACTGGCCGCGTCGGCTTGGAGTCAAGGCAATTCAGCGATTTCTGGGATTCGCGAATTATTACCGGCAGTTTATTCCTCACTTTTCCTCTTTGTCCACTTCCATCTCTGCTCTAATAAGAAAAGGGGCTAATCCACACCACTGGTCAACTGATGCTGAGAAGGCTTTCCTATCTCTCAAGCAAGCTTTTGCCTCAGCTCCTATTCTTCAACGTCCAGAAGCTAATAAACCTTTTATTCTCGAAGTCGATGCCTCCGCCACAGGGGCCGGAGCAGTTCTTTCTCAGAAGTCTTCTACCGGTTGCCTTGCTCCTTGTGGTTTTTTTTCCAAGACCTTCTCCTCAGCCGAGAGGAACTACTCCATCGGAGACAGAGAACTTTTGGCCATCAAATTGGCACTGGAGGAGTGGAGGTATCTTTTGGAAGGAGCCGTGCATCCCTTTGTGATCTTTACGGATCATAAGAACTTGGCGTACATTTGTTCTGCACACAGACTAAATCCTAGACAGGCCAGGTGGGCCCTGTTCTTTGCCCGTTTTGACTTTGAGCTTCGTTTTCAGCCCAGTAATAAAAATTTCAAGGCTGACGCATTGTCTAGGTCCTTCTTGTCGGAAGATATCGAGGAGGAGGCCACGCATATCATGAATCCCTCTAAGGTCATCACTGTCGCTCCAGTTGGTCTTACCTCGCTACCTCCGGGTAAGACTTTTGTGTCTTTGAAGGACAGGCGACGAGTCTTACTATGGGGCCATACCTGCAAGTTGGCAGGTCACGCCGGTCTCAAAACGACTCTCATCCTGCTGTCTCGCTATTACTGGTGGCCATCTCTTCCTCAGGATGTCCAAGACTTCGTAGCCTCGTGTCCCTCTTGTGCCAAGAATAAAGTTCCTAGGCAATTACCTACTGGTCATCTTCGTCCTCTTCCGACTCCTTCCAATCCGTGGCAACACATCGCAATGGATTTTGTTACTGACCTACCAGTTCTTCTGCTTGCACCGTTATCCTTGTGGTTTAGGATCGTTTCTCTAAGATGGCTCACTTCATCGCTCTTCCTGGCCTACCTTCGGCTCCTGAGTTGGCAAAGATTTTTGTTCACCATATTTTTCGTATTCATTACCACAACATATTGTTTCTGACAGAGGAGTCCAATTCACCGCTCGCTTCTGGAGAGCTCTCTGTAAGTCTATGAACATCTCACTTGATTTTTCTTCGGCATACCATCCGCAGACTAATAGTCAAGTGGAGCGCACGAATCAGATTTTGGTGACTTATCTTTGTCATTTCTCCAATGCTCATCAAAGCAACTGGTCAGATCTACTACCGTGGGCAGAATTTGCTTATAACAATCATACCAGCGAAGCTTCTTCCAAGTCACCATTTTTTATCGTCTATGGTCAGCATCCAGGTCTTCCTCTACCGGTTCCTCCTGTCTCTACTGTACCGGCGGCTGATCTTCTGTCTAGAGAGTTCTCCAGGGTCTGGCAGGAGACCAAGTCCGCTCTTGAATTAGCACAGGATAGAATGAAAAGACATGCAGATAAGAAGCATCTGGATCCTCCTCTATATCAACCGGGTGATAAGGTCTGGTTATCTTCTAAATTTATCCGTCTTAAAGTTCCTTCTCGTAAGCTGGGTCCCCGTTATATTGGCCCTTTTGAGGTTTTGACTCGCATTAATGAAGTCTCTTACAAGCTTAGGTTACCCTCTTCTCTTCGAATTCCCAATTCATCTCATGTGTCTCTTCTAAAACCAGTGGTGTTTAATCGGTACCATGCTTCAGCTCTTTATTCTCCTTCGCCTGCCTCTGCTGATGATGTCTTTGAGGTAAAAGATATTCTCGCTATGAAAAAACTTCGAGGTAGAACTATGTTTTTGATGGATTGGAAGGGTTTCGGTCCAGAGGAGAGGTCCTGGTAGCCTCAGGAGAACATCCAGGCTCCTCGAATTTTGGCTAGGTTTCTTTCTAGCTTAAAACAAGGGGGGCATAAAGAAGGGGGTACTGTTACATCTTCGCTTCCACCGCGGCTCCCTGCTCCCTCTTGCTCTCACCTGTCTTCGGCACCTCGGCGCGCCTTCTTTGCCGCGGGTTCCCGTCCGGTGTCTTCTCATCTGCGTGCGCGCCCGGACTCTGCTCCTCCCCGGCTGCGCGCACACGCTCGGTTCAGCGCTGTGCGCGTACGTCTCTGAGAGTGTCCCTGCGGCTCTATCTTCTCCTCTCTTTTCCCTGGAGGACCTCAACCAGGAAGTGCTCACAGCGCTGGCCTTATTAGTCCGCCTCTTCCTTCCAATCTCGCCTTGTGATCATTTGTACTTGCAACTGACCTTGGCCGCACTATTGTCCTGCTTCTCATTTGCCTGACCTTGTGCTTCTTTCTCTATTTCCCTAGGTCCTGTCTTAGTTCCTCATCCAGTCTACCTCCACGTTGTCCGCTTCCACAGCACCGACCCTGCTTCACTCTCCAGCCAGTCCTCAGTTATCTTCCGGTTTCGTGCTTCTCTCTTGTACCACTTCACCATCCTGTCTTATCTCTTTTAGTCTGGTATATCCTCCTGGTTCCTATTTCTTGCCCTCTCGCCCTGTCTTCAAGCTGCCGTGGCAATAGTCTCTTACGGGTCTGCCCCTAACGCTCCCTGTATAGGGGGCGGTTCTATCTGTTCAGCTCGCCCGTGGGAGGATCGTTGTCATGGTCCAGTGGGTCCACCCCTTCGTTCCTTTCTACGTCTCCGTCATTGTCACACTAGTCACAGCAGTAGTAGTTACAGGACTGCACTCGGATGACATCTGAGTGCAGCCTGATTCTTACACACCCCTTCGTTCCTTATTACGTCTCCGTCATTGTCACACTAGTCACAGCAGTAGTAGTTACAGGACTGCACTCGGATGACATCTGAGTGCAGCCTGATTCTTACATACACTATATGGTATATACAGTGGTTCTGTGTATAATCGCACTTATGAAAATATTAGTATTGTGGCTTTTTATCAATGATCAGTATCAGCAGTGAAGCTACCATGGGGGCAGAGGAAGAGGTCGCCCTGGGCCCCGATCTCTGAGGGGCCTACCTGGAGCTACGTACTGTTAACTGTATCAGTGTACACAGCGCACCCATACAGGTAAACTCTGCAGCAAAGCATGGATATTCGATCTCCCTGCGTTGCCACCCGGCCACTATGGGGCCTGTTCGCGGGGAGGGCCTGCTGCCAGCATCGGGCCCCACACCCCTCATTGCAAGTTCAACTGTATTGGCTGAATACCGATACAGTTGAAAGCAATAACGTCACTACATGGCGCCCGCTGTTCTGAGATGAGTGCACACTCAGAGCTGTGGGGGAAAGAGGAGGAGTGGCGAGTGTTGTTTTTTTTATGGACAGGTAATGCAATTAAGAAATAGGGTGCACATGGGCATAAATGGGCATAAATGGCATAGGTACAGGTGCTTCAACATGCACAGGAAAGAAATGCATTGAAAAAGGGGCGAAAAAGTCAATGCATGAACATTGCGCACTCCTAGATGAGAAAAAAATATCAAAATACTTTATTGAGGACAGACAAAAAACACCCAAGATGATTAAAAACATTTAACAACAATATGCAGCATGCACAATATCAAACAATATCAGTAAAAACAATATGCAGTATACACAATATCAAACAATATCAGTAACCGTAGCAACTGCTTCCACCTGCTTATGATTTTTCATGTTGGGCCCAACATTTTGCATGCACTTTAGTACAGTTTTTGGGGACGCCCATCTATGGTTACGGTTATTGTTTGATATTTTTGTATACTGCGTGCCTTGTATTGGTTGTTTCTTTTGTCTGAGTCGCCCTAGCAGGAAAGGTACCATTTATATACAACTCTGTATATAGACCCCTATGGTATGTTCATGAGTTTGTTCATCTGTGTCACGGTTCATACTGATTCATATATGGACTCTATTTATTCCAGGGATGTGATTGTGTTATTTGATATTGTTTTTTAAATGTTTTTAATCATCTTGGTTGTTTTTTGTCTGTCCTCAATAAAGTATTTTGATATTTGTTTCTCATCCAGGAGTGCGCTATGTTCATGCATTGACTTTTTCTCCCCTTTTTTGATGGACAGTGCATTATACTATTTGGAGGCCTATAGGGAGTGCATTATACTATATAGAGGTCTATGGGAAGTGCATTATACTATATGGAGGCCTATGGGGAGTGCATTATACAATATATGAAGGCCTATGGGGAGTGCATTATACTCTATGAAGGACTATGGGGAGTACATTATACTATATAGAGGTCTATGGGGAGTGCAGTATACTATATGGAGGACTACAGGGTGCATTATACCATATGGAGGCTATTTAGGGGGCCATCATACAGTGAGGGGGCCATTATACAGTGTGGGGATTACAGTGAGGCGGCCATCATACAGTGATAGGGCCTTCACACAATGTGGGAGCTAATGTGAGGTCTTTGTACAGTGTGGTGGCCTTCATACAGTGTCAAAGCCATCAAAAAGTTTGTGGGCTACTAAGGAGATAGTATACTGTGTTGGGAGCTGTGGAGACACAGGGTCAATGGGTGCTCTCTCTCTTTAGAAAGACAGCATGGACCAGGTCTCATACGACTGAG
This sequence comes from Ranitomeya variabilis, assembly GCF_051348905.1. Lineage (NCBI taxonomy): Eukaryota > Metazoa > Chordata > Amphibia > Anura > Dendrobatidae > Ranitomeya > Ranitomeya variabilis. Next base: position 504,957,140 of record NC_135232.1, read on the forward strand.
CACCCGTGCTCTCTTCCCATGGGCAGAACACTACTCAGACAACACAGAGTGAGGGTAAAATAGTGTAGCAGATATTTATTGAACCACCAACAAACAATAGCATATAGAGCAGTCCCAGCAGAATACCCCAAATGGTGTAAATTACAGTCTCACCCTTCCTCTGACTCACTGGAATTAGAGCTGCTTCCAGGGCCGACTACACCCACCAGTGGCTCCCCGCTTTTGATGGGCCTCCACAGAGAGGTAAAGACAAGCTTATGAAGCTAACCGAGAGCACTGAGGTATGTGGCCAGGTGACCTGATTGTCCTAACCTGGATTCTTAACACCAAGAATGGACACCAGGCCATAAAATATGAAAAAGTACAAACTTTATTTTGAACATATCTAAAACCATATACCACACATAAAATTATGGAGCAACCAAAATACAGAGACAACCAACAGGTATGACTGGAACAGTGGCAAAGAACTATATATATATATATATATATATATATAAAAGGAGTAACCTTCCAATCATTCATATAGTACGTATATACACACCCGCAAAGAATCCTGCAAGTATAACCAGCAGTATCCCCAATGCAGCGGTCATAGATGACAATGCACAAAAATTATTTAAATAGAATATAAGAAATATGTATGTATTAATGTTGATCGTTAATATATAAAAAGACTAATGAAAAATAAATACATCTTAATAACGAGTGCAATGTCACCGACAACCACAGCATCATGGACAACCGCCGTACGGTCACCAAAATGTTCACAGTACATATAAAGGAAGGACCATAGTTACCAAATATAAGCCACCAGTCAGGGAGCCACGACACCCGACGCGCGTTTCGCTGAGGAAAGCTTCGTCCAGGGGTGGTGGGTAGCTGAAAAAGAGGCTTATTTATACTTGTCATTGGCCAATGACAGAGAGGCGCACTGACTCTCCGTGAAATATACCTCAAAAGAACCATTACTAAGTATCTTACTAATCGCGTGTGCCAAACATGTTGTACAAATATTTTAAACATACATAATGACAGCATTATCCCTCATATTATGATGAAATTCTCACTGATACTAGGAAATCCCGTCCGGAGCCTCCCGCTTTACTTCCGGGTTACGGGCATCTGGTTGTTGATGTAACCATGGCAATGAAGCACCGATCACATGATTAAAATATTAACCGTTCATACACCATCTCCGGATGACCAGCTAATAATGGAGCATGGAGCAAAGCATATCACTCTGAGACATCCGCCGTTCTCAGTGGGCAATAATAAGCAAATTCAAAAGTCTTCATAACAGCCCAGCTCCAATCATATATGTTCAGGCAGAACAGGGTTTAATCAGCCATGTTGGAAATCCCTGTGTGCACAGCTGAGCACGGTTAGCCACTCCCTTCCCCTTTATAATCTGGTGTTTGTTAGGCTGGTTTCACATTTGCGTTTATAAACGCAGCGTTTAAAAAAAAACCCGCAGGTGGTGAAAAAACGCATGTAAACGCATACAAACGCTGCGTTTTTTAGACGCATGCATTTTTGCATGCGGTAAAAAAACCGCAGCGTTTTGATGCGTTTACGTGCGTTTTTTCATGCGTTTGCGTTTTTGAAACGCATGCTGAGAAGTGCGTGACAGCTGCCAATCATCAAAATCATCTAGAAAACCCACTATAAATAGAAATAGCTAGGGTTAGGGTTAGTGTTAGGGGTAGGGTTAGGGTTTGGATCCCTAGGGTTAGGGTTAGGGGTAGCTTTTTATTAGAAGAATGTCCTGGTCACCAGGTCACTGATAAGCCACCCCCCACCATCAAGGTGATAAAGGGATCCAAACCCTAACCCTACCCCTAACATAGCAATAAACACATAGATCAAAACAAATAAACAAATACCAAGAGGAATGAGGGCCCTGCTCGCAAGCTTACAATCTGTAGCAGTAGAATAAACTGTAGGAGCTGATATAAGAGGTAACTAGTCATGGCGTGGCTGTATGTGTTCTGTTCCCTGTATGTGGTATTATTCAGTCACTATGTGATGGTAATATAGAATGTAGTCTGGTCACGGTGTGGTGATATTTGTGCCTTGTATGTGATATTATTCCATCACTATGTGGTGGTAATATGTGGTCTGGTCACGGTATGACGGTATTTGTCCCTTTGTATGTGGTATTATTGTTAATTTTAAAAAATGAATGTGACTTTAAGAGAAATAAATAAAAATATATTTAAAAAGAGTATTGTGACACATTTTTCATAGGTTAGAGTACAGTAGGGCCGTGCCAGAAGAGTAAAGAGTCTACCTTGTTGTGGTGGCAGCTTAAAAAATCATTGTCACACGGAAGTACAATATGGACACACGTACGTACACTGACATACAATATGGACACATTTATGTCACATGGACATACAATATGGACACATGGATGAATAATAAGGAAATAATAGTATCATACGGACATACAGTATGGACACACGGATATCACACGGACGTGCAATATGGACACATTTACAGTACAGACCAAAAGTTTGGACACACCTCATTTAAAGATTTTTCTGTATTTTCATGACTATGTCTTATACTCTAGGTTCTTCAAAATAGCCACCTTTTGCTTTGCTGACTGCTTTGCACACTCTTGGCATTCTCTTGATGAGCTTCAAGAGGTAGTCACCGGGAATGGTCTTCCAACAATCTTGAAGGAGTTCCCAGAGATGCTCAGCACTTGTTGGCTCTTTTGCTTTCACTCTGCGGTACAGCTCACCCTAAACCATCTCGATTGGGTTCAGGTCTGGTGACTGTGGAGGCCAGGTCATCTGGCGTAGCACCTCATCACTCTCCTTCTTGGTCAAATAGCCCTTACACAGCCTGGAGGTGTGTTTGGGGTCATTGTCCTTTTGAAAAATAAATGATGGTCCAACTAAACGCAAACCGGATGGAATAGCATGCCGCTGCAAGATGCTGTGGTAGCCATGCTGGTTCAGTATGCCTTCAATTTTGAACAAATCCCCAACAATGTCACCAGCACAGCACCCCCACACCATCACACCTCCTCCTCCATGCTTCACGGTGGGAACCAGGCATGTAGAGTCCATCCGTTCACCTTTTCTGCGTTGCACAAAGACACGGTGGTTGGAACCAAAGATCTCAAATTTTGACTCATCAGACCAAAGCACAGATTTCCACTGGTCTAATGTCCATTCCTTGTGTTCTTTAGCCCAAACAAGTCTCTTCTGCTTGTTGCCTGTCCTTAGCAGTGGTTTCCTAGCAGCTTTTTATCATGAAGGCCTGCTGCACAAAGTCTCATCTTAAGGCTGCCATCACACTAGCAGTATTTGGTCAGTATTTTACATCAGTATATGTAAGCCAAAACCAGGAGTAGAACAATCAGAGGAAAAGTATAATAGAAACATATGCACCACTTCTGCATTTATCACCCACTCCTGGTTTTGGGTTACAAATACTGAGGTAAAATACTGACCAAATACTGCTAGTGTGACGGCAGCCTTATAGTTGTTGTAGAGATGTGTCTGCTCCTAGAACTCTGTCTGGCATTGACCTGGTCTCTAATCTGAGCTGCTCTTAACCTGCGATTTCTGAGGCTGGTGACTCGGATAAACTTATCCTCAGAAGCAGAGGTGACTCTTGGTCTTCCCTTCCTGGGGCGGTCCTCATGCGAGCCAGTTTCTTTGTAGCGCTTGATGGTTTTTGCCACTGCACTTGGGGACACTTTCAAAGTTTTCCCAATTTTTCAGACTGACTGACCTTAATTTCTTAAAGTAATGATGGACACTCGTTTTTCTTTAGTTAGCTGCTTTTTTCTTGCCATAATACAAATTCGAACAGTCTATTCAGTTACTTAAGAAGAAGGAATTAAAATGGATATATATGTTGGGATCCTCACAACCTAGGGGTCTCAACATAGACTTTAATTTACAGACCTGTGTGTTCTAGGATTATCATATGGATAGGATCTGGGTAGTTTACATCGGTAATGTTTTTAATTTTTTATCTACTCCACAGTTTAGTACTTATATATTCACCTTATTTCTGTTTTGTAGGTGGTTATGGTTGCACGGTTGACCGAGGGACTGGGTCTGTTGAAGATGATTTGTGCCAGAGTTGGACAATTGTTAAGTCATATATGACTACTTAGTTTTGGGATCCACTGCTTATATCTTCCGACTTTTTTTTTGCTTGTTTTAAAAAATATATAATATAGCAAATCATGGGGTATATGTTGCAGTTTTTGGCTCTTGACATGAGGTTTTGTTATGTTTTGATCCCTTGGATATATGCGCTTTATTGGAGATTAACAATGGTGTTTGCTGCGGTGGTTTTGTGTACACAGATCACCTAGGTGATCCTTCCCGGCCACGGTCACGTGATGCTGTTGTTGTGTGTGTGGGCGGGTACTCTTGCCGGCTGGGTCTCGCTGCATTTATGCGGCGGTTTCCCCCGGCTTGGTGTGCGCGTGTGCACACATGATGCGGCGTCTGTGGGGCTGGTGGCTGGTGAGAGAGCGCGATGGATGATGTGGTTAAGGCGCAGGGATATGATGATGTTGGCGAGGTATGATACGCGGCATCCCATTGGTAGGACTGCAAATCCCTTGCTGAAATGTGACCATGGATAGGTATCAGGTACATTTAGGCGCCGACTTGATAGGAAACCCATTGGTCTAATCCATCTTGTATAAGAGTATACGGCTCTCCTTGGATTGGGTGATTGTCCTCATGGAAACGGTATTTTAAATGTGATATATGTTGTAGTGGGAGGGGGCTTGATAGCGATTGGTGCACTGTGTGGCATTCACGCTATTTACACTATGTTCCAAATTATTATGCAAATGACATTTTTCTCTGATTTTCCTAAATGATCGGTCCAAATGACAGTCAGTCTAATAAAAGTCATCACCCGTTTTTTTATTTTATTGAAGAAACCTCCCAATGATAACAGTATAATCTCCAAAATGAATAAAAACTCAAAATGCAATGTTCCAAATTATTAGGCACAGTAGAATTTCTAAACATTTGATATGTTTTAAAGAACTGAAAATGCTCATTTGTGGAATTTGCAGCATTAGGAGGTCACATTCACTGAACAAAAAAGCTATTTAACTCCAAAACATCCTAACAGGCCAAGTTACATGTTACCATAGGAACCCTTCTTTGATATCACCTTCACAATTATTGCATCCATTGAACTTGTGAGTTTTTGGAGAGTTTCTGCTTGTATTTCTTTGCATGAAGTCAGAATAGCCTCCCAGAGCTGCTGTTTTGATGTGAACTGCCTCCCACCCTCATAGATCTTTAGCTTGATGATAATCCAAAGGTTCTCTATAGGGTTGAGGTCAGGGGAAGATGGTGGCCACACCATGAGTTTATCTCCCTTTATGCCCATAGCAGCCAATGACGCAGAGGTATTCTTTGCAGCATGAGATGGTGCATTGTCATGCATGAAGATGCTTCTGCTCCTGAAGGCATGTTTCTGCTTTTTATACCATGGAAGAAAGTTGTCAGTCAGAAACTCTATACACTTTGCAGAGGTGATTTTCACACCTTCAGGAACCTTAAAGGGCCCTACCAGCTGTTCCAGACCAAAACATGACTCCTCAACCTCCTTGCTGACGTCGCAGCCTTGTTGGGACATGGTGGCCATCCACCAACCATCCACTACTCCTTCCATCTGGACCATCCAGGGTTGCTCGACACTCATCAGTAAACAAGACTGCTTGAAAAATAGTCTTCATGTATGTCTGGGCCCACTGCAACCATTTCTGCTTGTGATCACTGTTTAGGGGTGGCCGAATATTAGGTTTATGCACCAAAGCAAGCCTTTGAAGGATCCTACACCTTGAGGTTTGAGGGACTCCAGAGGCACCAGCAACTTCAAATAACCTTTTGCTGCTTTGTAATGGTATTTTGGCAGCTGATCTCTTAATGCAATGGATTTGTCTGGCAGAAACCTTCCTCAATATGCCTTTATCTGCATGAACTCTGTTTCAGTCATAAATCTCTTCATAGTATGATGATCACTCCTAAGTTTTCGTGAAATATCTAATGTTTTCATACCTTGTCCAAGGCATTGCACTATTTAACACTTTTCAGCAGCAGAGAGATCCTTTTTATTTCCCATATTGCTTGAAACCTGTGGCCTGCTTAATAATGTGGAACATCATTTGTTGTGAATTTGGATTCTGGGCTCCCCCGGTGGCCGCTTGTGGAATTGGACTTGTCATCCTCTTTCCTGTTTCACCTGGTTCCATCAGTAGTGGGTGTCGCTATTTAAGCTCATTTCTCTGGTGGTTTCTTGCCGGTCAACAATGTTATCTGATGCCTCTCAGTGCTTGTTCCTGCTTCTAGACAACTTCTAGATAAGTTGGACTTTTGTCCATGTTTTGTTTTGCTTATTTGTTCCAGTTCACAGCTGAAGTTTTGTTACTGTGTCTGGAAAGCTCTCGTTGATCAGGGATTGCTACTCTGGCGTTATGAGTTAATGCCAGAGTTTAAGGTAATCTCTGGATGGTGTTTTGTTAGTGTTTTTCTGCTGACCATGAAAGTATACTATCTGTCTTCTGCTATCTAGTAAGCGGACCTCAAATTTGCTAAGACTATTTTCCTGCTGCGTTTGTTGTTTCATCTGAACTCACCGTCATTATATGTGGGGGGCTACTGTCTTCTTTGGAATATTTCTCTAGAGGTGAGCCAGGTCTTATATTTCCCTCTGCTAGCTATTTAGGTCTTAGGCCAGAGCTGGGCATCTAGCGATAAATAGGAAATGCTACCTGGCTATTTCTAGTTGCGCGGCAGGCTTAGTTCATGGTCAGTATAGTTCCATCTTCCGAGAGCTTGTCCCTCTATAGGCTTGCTATGATCTCTGCCTGCAGAGATCATGACAGTTTGACCGGCCCATAAAGTGTTAAAGACCCAGGTTGAGAAAGGAGAGTTATAAGAAGTCTGCTGGAATTTTTTTTTTTTTTTTTTTTTTTTTCCTCCAGTCTGCCTTGCTGCAGTCTTTTTTCTCTCTCTCCTCCTAATCTCTGTATGCTCTGTGTGCACCTGACAATAATGGATCTCCAGAGTGTAACTGCGGGTTTGAATAATCTCATCACGAAAGTACAAAATTTACAAGATTTTGTGGTACATGCTCCGGTATCTGAGCCGAGAATTCCTTTGCCGGAGTTCTTCACAGGGAATAGAGCTAGCTTCCAGAATTTCCGAAATAATTGTAAGCTTTATTTGTCCCTGAAGTCTCGTTCAGCTGGAGACCCTGCTCAGCAGGTTAGGATTGTGATTTCCTTGCTCAGGGGTGACCCTCAAGATTGGGCCTTCTCATTGCCAGCAGGGGATCCTGCGTTACGCGATGTGGATGCGTTTTTTCTGGCCTTGGGCTTGCTTTATGAGGAACCTCATTTGGAACTTCAGGCAGAAAAAACTTTGATGGCACTATCTCAGGGGCAAGACGAAGCTGAAGTTTTCTGCCAAAAATTCCGTAAATGGTCTGTGCTTACTCAGTGGAATGAGTGCGCCTTGGCGGCAACTTTCAGAGAAGGTCTCTCTGATGCCGTTAAGGATGTTATGGTGGGGTTCCCTTTGCCTGCAGGTCTGAATGAGTCCATGACAATGGCTATTCAGATTGATAGGCGTCTGCGGGAGCGCAAACCGGTGCACCATCTGGCGGTGTCTATGGAAAAGACGCCAGAAAGTATGCAGTGTGATAGAATTCTGTCCAGGAGCGAGCGACAGAATTTTAGACGGAAGAATGGATTGTGTTTCTATTGTGGGGATTCTACTCATGTTATATCAGCATGCTCTAGGCGTACAAAGAAGCTTGATAAGTCTGTTTCCATTGGCACCATTCAGTCTAAGTTTATTTTGTCTGTAACCCTGATTTGTTCTTTGTCATCCATTGCCACGGACGCCTATGTTGACTCTGGCGCCGCTCTGAGTCTTATGGATTGGTCCTTTGCCAATCGTTGTGGTTTTGATTTAGAGCCTTTGGAGACTCTTATTCCTCTGAAGGGGATTGACTCCACCCCATTGGCTAATAATAAACCACAATACTGGACACAAGTAACCATGCGTATCGATCCGGATCACCAGGAGATTATTCGTTTCCTGGTGCTGTATAATTTACATGACGATTTGGTACTGGGATTGCCATGGTTGCAGTCTCACAACCCAGTCTTGGACTGGAGAGCAATGTCTGTGTTGAGCTGGGGATGTAAGGGTATTCATGGGGACGTACCTTTGGTTTCTATTTCGTCGTCCATTCCCTCTGAAGTCCCTGAGTTCCTCTCTGATTATCAAGACGTCTTTGACGAACCCAAGCTTGGGTCGTTACCTCCGCACCGTGAGTGCGATTGTGCCATAGATTTGATACCGGGTTGTAAATATCCAAAGGGTCGTTTGTTTAATTTGTCTGTGCCGGAACATGCTGCTATGCGGGAATATATAAAGGAGTCTTTGGAAAAGGGACATATTCGTCCATCTTCTTCTCCCTTGGGAGCTGGGTTTTTCTTTGTCTCAAAAAAAGACGGCTCTTTGAGACCATGTATTGATTATCGGCTTCTGAATAAGATCACTGTTAAGTATCAATACCCATTGCCATTGCTTACTGATTTGTTTGCTCGTATAGAGGGTGCTAAGTGGTTCTCTAAAATTGATCTTCGTGGGGCGTATAATTTGGTGCGGATCAGGCAGGGGGATGAGTGGAAGACCGCATTTAATACGCCCGAGGGCCACTTTGAGTATTTGGTCATGCCTTTTGGTCTTTCTAATGCCCCTTCAGTTTTCCAGTCTTTTATGCATGATATTTTCCGCGATTTTCTGGATAAATTTATGATAATATATCTGGATGATATTCTGATTTTTTCTGATGACTGGGACTCTCATGTCCAGCAGGTCAGGAGAGTTTTTCAGGTTCTGCGGTCTAATTCTTTATGTGTGAAGGGGTCTAAGTGCGTTTTTGGGGTCCAGAAAATTTCCTTTTTGGGGTATATTTTTTCTCCCTCTTCCATTGAGATGGATCCCGTCAAGGTGCAAGCTATTTGTGACTGGACTCAGCCCTCCTCTCTTAAGGGTCTTCAGAGATTTTTGGGCTTTGCCAACTTTTACCGCCGATTTATTGCTGGTTTTTCGGATGTCGTTAAACCACTGACTGATTTGACCAGACAAGGCGCTGATGTTGCTAATTGGTCCCCTCATGCTGTAGAGGCCTTTCAGGAGCTTAAGCGCCGTTTTGCCTCTGCCCCTGTGTTGCGTCAGCCTGATGTGAATCTGCCTTTTCAGGTTGAGGTTGACGCTTCGGAGATCGGAGCTGGGGCAGTGTTGTCGCAGAAAGGTTCCGACTGCTCCGTCATTAGGCCTTGTGCCTTCTTTTCTCGCAAATTTTCGCCCGCAGAGCGGAATTATGATGTTGGGAATCGGGAGCTTTTGGCCATGAAGTGGGCTTTTGAGGAGTGGCGCCATTGGCTCGAGGGGGCTAGGCATCAGGTGGTGGTATTGACTGACCACAAAAATTTGATTTATCTTGAGACTGCCAGACGCCTGAATCCTAGACAGGCGCGCTGGTCTTTATTTTTTTCTCGCTTTAATTTTGTGGTGTCATACCTACCGGGTTCTAAGAATGTTAAGGCAGATGCCCTTTCTAGGAGTTTTGACCCGGACTCTCCTGGTAATTCTGAACCCACAGGTATCCTTAGGGAGGGAGTAATTTTGTCGGCCGTTTCTCCTGATCTGCGGCGGTCCTTGCAAGAGTTTCAGGCGGATAGACCGGATCGTTGTCCGCCTGATAGACTGTTTGTTCCGGATGATTGGACCAGCAGAGTCATCTCTGAGGTACATTCTTCTGCATTGGCAGGTCATCCCGGAATTTTTGGTACCAGGGATTTGGTGGCAAGATCCTTCTGGTGGCCTTCCCTGTCACGAGATGTGCGAGTCTTTGTGCAGTCATGTGACGTTTGTGCTCGGGCCAAGTCTTGTAGTTCTCGGGCTAGCGGACTGCTGTTGCCCTTGCCTATTCCTAAGAGGCCTTGGACACACATCTCGATGGATTTTATTTCAGATCTGCCTGTTTCCCAGAAGATGTCTGTCATCTGGGTGGTCTGTGACCGTTTCTCTAAAATGGTCCATTTGGTTCCTCTGCCCAAGTTGCCTTCTTCTTCTGAGTTGGTTCCTCTGTTTTTTCAGAATGTTGTCCGATTGCACGGTATTCCTGAGAATATTGTTTCTGACAGAGGTACCCAATTTGTGTCTAGATTTTGGCGGGCATTCTGTGCTAGGATGGGCATAGATTTGTCTTTTTCATCTGCTTTTCACCCTCAGACTAATGGCCAGACCGAGCGGACTAATCAGACCCTTGAGACATATCTGAGGTGTTTTGTCTCTGCTGACCAGGATGATTGGGTTGCTTTTTTGCCATTGGCAGAGTTCGCCCTCAATAATCGGGCCAGTTCTTCCACCTTGGTGTCCCCGTTTTTCTGTAATTCGGGGTTTCACCCTCGATTTTCCTCCGGTCAGGTGGAATCCTCGGATTGTCCTGGAGTGGATGCGGTGGTGGAGAGATTGCATCACATCTGGGGGCAGGTTATGGACAATTTGAAGTTGTCCCAGGAGAAGACTCAGCGTTTTGCCAACCGTCATCGTCGTGTTGGTTCTCGGCTTTGTGTTGGAGATTTGGTGTGGTTGTCTTCTCGTTTTGTCCCTATGAGGGTCTCTTCTCCTAAGTTTAAACCTCGGTTCATCGGCCCTTATAGAATATTGGAGATTCTTAATCCTGTTTCTTTCCGTTTGGACCTCCCTGCGTCCTTTTCCATTCATAACGTTTTTCATCGGTCGTTATTGCGCAGGTATGAGGTACCTGTTGTACCTTCAGTTGAGCCTCCTGCTCCGGTGTTGGTTGAGGGTGAGTTGGAGTACGTTGTGGAGAAAATTTTGGACTCTCGTGTTTCCAGACGGAAACTCCAGTATCTGGTCAACTGGAAGGGTTACGGCCAGGAGGATAATTCTTGGGTCAATGCATCTGATGTTCATGCTTCTGATCTTGTTCGTGCCTTCCATAGGGCTCATCCTGGTCGCCCTGGTGGATCTGGTGAGGGTTCGGTGCCCCCTCCTTGAGGGGGGGGTACTGTTGTGAATTTGGATTCTGGGCTCCCCCGGTGGCCGCTTGTGGAATTGGACTTGTCATCCTCTTTCCTGTTTCACCTGGTTCCATCAGTAGTGGGTGTCGCTATTTAAGCTCATTTCTCTGGTGGTTTCTTGCCGGTCAACAATGTTATCTGATGCCTCTCAGTGCTTGTTCCTGCTTCTAGACAACTTCTAGATAAGTTGGACTTTTGTCCATGTTTTGTTTTGCTTATTTGTTCCAGTTCACAGCTGAAGTTTTGTTACTGTGTCTGGAAAGCTCTCGTTGATCAGGGATTGCTACTCTGGCGTTATGAGTTAATGCCAGAGTTTAAGGTAATCTCTGGATGGTGTTTTGTTAGTGTTTTTCTGCTGACCATGAAAGTATACTATCTGTCTTCTGCTATCTAGTAAGCGGACCTCAAATTTGCTAAGACTATTTTCCTGCTGCGTTTGTTGTTTCATCTGAACTCACCGTCATTATATGTGGGGGGCTACTGTCTTCTTTGGAATATTTCTCTAGAGGTGAGCCAGGTCTTATATTTCCCTCTGCTAGCTATTTAGGTCTTAGGCCAGAGCTGGGCATCTAGCGATAAATAGGAAATGCTACCTGGCTATTTCTAGTTGCGCGGCAGGCTTAGTTCATGGTCAGTATAGTTCCATCTTCCGAGAGCTTGTCCCTCTATAGGCTTGCTATGATCTCTGCCTGCAGAGATCATGACAATCATTTTTAAGTAGTTTTCATTTAATTAGAATCACCTGGAAAACTAAATATCACGTGTTTAAGATTGATTTCAGTGATCCATTGAGCCCTGAGACACAATACCATCCATGAGTTTATTTGAAAAACAAAACGATGAAATCTTTATGACACTTAGGCTACTTTCACACTAGCGTTAACTGCATTCCGTCACAATGCGTCGTTTTGCCGAAAAAAACGCATCCTGCAAAAGTGTTTGCAGGATGCGTTTTTTCACCATTGATTAACATTAAGCGACGCATTGTGACGGATTGCCACACGTCGCACCCGTCGTGCGACGGATGCGTCGTGCAGTGGCGGACCGTCAGGAGCAAAAAACGTTGCTTGCAACGTTTTTTGCTCCGTCGTAAACGTCTTTTCCGACCGCGCATGCGCGGCCGGAACTCCGCCCCCACCTCACAATGGGGCAGCGGATGCGCTGGAAAAATGCATCCGCTGCCCCCATTGTGCGGCGGAGACAACGCTAGCGTCGGGAACGTCGGCTATCATGATTCTCAATGGCGAGAGAACATAGCCCAGCATATATGAGAACTAGCTCTTGGAAGATGGAAACTATACTGACCATGAACTAAACCTGCCGCACAACTAGAAGTGGCCGGGTAGCATGCCTACGTTTTTTAACCCTAGATGCCCAGCGCCAGCCGGAGAACTACCTAATCCTAGCAGAGGAAAAGACAGTCCTGGCTCACCTCTAGAGAAATTTTCCCAAAAGGCAGACAGAGGCCCCCACATATATTGGCGGTGATTTTAGATGAAATGACAAACGTAGTATGAAAATAGGTTTAGCAAAATCGAGGTCCGCTTTCTAGATAGCAGGAAGACAGAAAGGACACTTTCATGGTCAGCAGAAAACCCTATCAAAACACCATCCAGAAATTCCTTTAAGACTCTAGCATTAACTCATAACACCAGAGTGGCAATTTCCGATCACAAGAGCTTTCCAGACACAGTAACGAAACAGCAGCTGTGAACAGGAACAAAATGCAAAAACACACAAGGACAAAAGTCCAACTTAGCTGGGAGTTGTCTAGTAGCAGGAACAAGCACAGAAGGCTTCTGATTACATTGTTGACCGGCAAGAAACTGACAGAGGAGCAAGGTTATATAGCGACTCCCACATCCTAATAGGAGCAGGTGAACAGAGGGGATGATGCACACAAGTTCAATTCCACAAGTGGCCACCGGGGGAGCCCAGAATCCAATTTCACAACAGTACCCCCCCCTCAAGGAGGGGGCACCGAACCCTCACCAGAACCACCAGGGCGATCAGGATGAGCCCTATGAAAGGCACGGACAAGATCGGAGGCATGAACATCAGAGGCAGTGACCCAAGAATTATCCTCCTGACCGTATCCCTTCCATTTGACCAGATACTGGAGTCTCCGTCTGGAAACACGAGAGTCTAAGATCTTTTCCACAACGTACTCCAACTCACCCTCAACCAACACCGGAGCAGGAGGCTCAACGGAAGGCACAACCGGTACCTCATACCTGCGCAACAATGACCGATGAAAAACATTATGAATCGAAAAGGATGCAGGGAGGTCCAAACGGAAGGACACAGGGTTAAGAATCTCCAATATCTTGTACGGGCCGATGAACCGAGGCTTAAACTTAGGAGAAGAAACCCTCATAGGGACAAAACGAGAAGACAACCACACCAAGTCCCCAACACAAAGCCGAGGACCAACACGACGACGGCGGTTGGCAAAAAGCTGAGTCTTCTCCTGGGACAACTTCAAATTGTCCACCACCTGCCCCCAAATCTGATGCAACCTCTCCACCACAGCATCCACTCCAAGACAATCCGAAGATTCCACTTGACCGGAGGAAAATCGAGGATGAAACCCCAAATTACAGAAAAACGGGGACACCAAGGTGGCAGAGCTGGCCCGATTATTGAGGGCGAACTCCGCCAAAGGCAAAAAAGCAACCCAATCATCCTGATCCGCAGACACAAAACACCTCAAATATGTCTCCAAGGTCTGATTAGTCCGCTCGGTCTGGCCATTAGTCTGAGGATGGAAAGCAGACGAAAAAGACAAATCTATGCCCATCCTAGCACAGAATGCCCGCCAAAATCTAGACACGAATTGGGTCCCTCTGTCAGAAACGATATTCTCAGGAATACCATGCAAACGAACAACATTTTGAAAAAACAGAGGAACCAACTCGGAAGAAGAAGGCAACCCAGGCAAGGGAACCAGATGGACCATCTTAGAGAAACGGTCACACACCACCCAGATGACAGACATCTTCTGAGAAACAGGCAGATCCGAAATAAAATCCATCGAGATGTGCGTCCAAGGCCTCTTCGGGATAGGCAAGGGCAACAACAATCCACTAGCCCGAGAACAACAAGGCTTGGCCCGAGCACAAACGTCACAAGACTGCACAAAACCTCGCACATCTCGTGACAGGGAAGGCCACCAGAAGGACCTTGCCACCAAATCCCTGGTACCAAAGATTCCAGGATGACCTGCCAACGCAGAAGAATGAACCTCAGAGATGACTCTACTGGTCCAATCATCAGGAACAAACAGTCTACCAGGTGGGCAACGATCAGGTCTATCCGCCTGAAACTCCTGCAAGGCCCGCCGCAGGTCTGGAGAAACGGCAGACAATATCACTCCATCTTTAAGGATACCTGTGGGCTCAGAATTACCAGGGGAGTCAGGCTCAAAACTCCTAGAAAGGGCATCCGCCTTAACATTCTTAGAACCCGGTAGGTACGACACCACAAAATTAAACCGAGAGAAAAACAACGACCAGCGCGCCTGTCTAGGATTCAGGCGCCTGGCAGACTCAAGGTAAATTAAATTTTTGTGGTCAGTCAATACCACCACCTGATGTCTGGCCCCCTCAAGCCAGTGACGCCACTCCTCAAAAGCCCACTTCATGGCCAAAAGCTCCCGATTCCCAATATCATAATTCCGCTCGGCGGGCGAAAATTTACGGGAAAAAAAAGCACAAGGTCTCATCACGGAGCAGTCGGAACTTCTCTGCGACAACACCGCCCCAGCTCCGATTTCAGAAGCGTCGACCTCAACCTGAAAAGGAAGAGCAACATCAGGCTGACGCAACACTGGGGCGGAAGAAAAGCGGCGCTTGAGCTCCCGAAAGGCCTCCACAGCATCAGGGGACCAATCAGCAACATCAGCACCCTTCTTAGTCAAATCAGTCAATGGTTTTACAACATCAGAAAAACCAGCAATAAATCGACGATAAAAGTTAGCAAAGCCCAAAAATTTCTGAAGACTCTTAAGAGAAGAGGGTTGCGTCCAATCACCAATAGCCTGAACCTTGACAGGATCCATCTCGATGGAAGAGGGGGAAAAAATGTATCCCAAGAAAGAAATCTTTTGAACCCAAAAACACACTTAGAACCCTTCACACACAAGGAATTAGACCGCAAAACCTGAAAAACCCTCCTGACCTGCTGGACATGAGAGTCCCAGTCATCCGAAAAAATCAGAATATCATCCAGATACACAATCATAAATTTATCCAAATAATCGCGGAAAATGTCATGCATAAAGGACTGGAAGACTGAAGGGGCATTTGAAAGACCAAAAGGCATCACCAAATACTCAAAATGGCCCTCGGGCGTATTAAATGCGGTTTTCCACTCATCCCCCTGCTTGATTCGCACCAAATTATACGCCCCACGGAGATCAATCTTAGAGAACCACTTGGCCCCCTTTATACGAGCAAACAAATCAGTAAGCAGTGGTAACGGATATTGATATTTAACCGTGATTTTATTCAAAAGTCGATAATCAATACACGGCCTCAAAGAGCCGTCTTTCTTAGACACAAAGAAAAAACCGGCTCCTAAGGGAGATGACGAATATGTCCCTTTTCCAAGGACTCCTTTATATATTCTCGCATAGCAGCGTGTTCAGGCACAGACAGATTAAATAAACGACCCTTAGGGTATTTACTACCCGGAATCAAGTCTATGGCACAATCGCACTCCCGGTGCGGAGGTAGTGAACCAACCTTGGGTTCTTCAAAAACGTCACGAAAGTCAGACAAGAATTCAGGAATCTCAGAGGGAATAGATGATGAAATGGAAACCAAAGGTACGTCCCCATGAGTTCCTTTACATCCCCAGCTTAACACAGACATAGCTCTCCAGTCGAGGACTGGGTTATGAGATTGCAGCCATGGCAATCCCAGCACCAAAACATCATGTAGATTATACAGCACCAGAAAGCGAATAACCTCCTGGTGATCCGGATTAACACGCATAGTCACTTGTGTCCAGTATTGTGGTTTATTACTAGCCAATGGGGTGGAGTCAATCCCTTTCAGAGGTATCGGAGCCTCCAGTGGCTCCAAATCATACCCACAGCGTTTGGCAAAGGACCAATCCATAAGACTCAAAGCAGCGCCAGAGTCGACATAGGCGTCCGCGGTAATAGATGACAAAGAACAAATCAGGGTCACAGATAGAATAAACTTAGACTGTAAAGTGCTAATTGCAACAGACTTGTCAGGCTTCTTAGTACGCTTAAAGTATGCTGATATAACATGAGTTGAATCACCACAATAGAAGCACAACCCATTTTTTCGTCTAAAATTCTGCCGCTCGCTTTTGGACAGAATTCTATCACATTGCATATTTTCTGGCGTTTTCTCAGTAGACACCGCCAAATGGTGCACAGGTTTGCGCTCCCGCAGACGCCTATCGATCTGAATAGCCATCGTCATGGACTCATTCAGACTCGCAGGCACAGGGAACCCCACCATAACATCCTTAATGGCATCAGAGAGACCCTCTCTGAAATTCGCCGCCAGGGCGCACTCATTCCACTGAGTAAGCACAGCCCATTTACGGAATTTCTGGCAGTATATTTCAGCTTCGTCTTGCCCCTGAGATAGGGACATCAAGGCCTTTTCCGCCTGAAGCTCTAACTGAGGTTCCTCATAAAGCAACCCCAAGGCCAGAAAAAACGCATCCACATTGAGCAACGCAGGATCCCCTGGTGCCAAAGCAAAAGCCCAGTCTTGAGGGTCGCCCCGGAGCAAGGAAATTACAATCCTGACCTGCTGTGCAGGGTCTCCGGCAGAGCGAGACTTCAGGGACAAAAACAATTTGCAATTATTTTTAAAATTTTGAAAGTGAGATCTATTCCCCGAGAAGAATTCAGGCAAAGGAATTCTAGGCTCAGACATAGGTGCATGAACAACAAAATCTTGCAAATTTTGTACCTTTGTGGCGAGATTATTCAAACCTGTAGCTACACTCTGAAGATCCATTTGAAACAGGTGAACACAGAGCCATTCAAGGATTAGAAGGAGAGAAAGAGAGGAAGGCTGCAGTATAGGCAGACTAGCAAGTGATTCAATTAAGAGCACACTCAGAACTAGAGGAAAAAAAAAAAAAAAAAAAATTGTAGCAGACTTCTTTTTTCTCTCCTTTCTCAGCCAGTAATTTAACCCTTTTTTGGGCCGGTCAAACTATCATGATTCTCAATGGCGAGAGAACATAGCCCAGCATATATGAGAACTAGCTCTTGGAAGATGGAAACTATACTGACCATGAACTAAACCTGCCGCACAACTAGAAGTGGCCGGGTAGCATGCCTACGTTTTTTAACCCTAGATGCCCAGCGCCAGCCGGAGAACTACCTAATCCTAGCAGAGGAAAAGACAGTCCTGGCTCACCTCTAGAGAAATTTTCCCAAAAGGCAGACAGAGGCCCCCACATATATTGGCGGTGATTTTAGATGAAATGACAAACGTAGTATGAAAATAGGTTTAGCAAAATCGAGGTCCGCTTTCTAGATAGCAGGAAGACAGAAAGGACACTTTCATGGTCAGCAGAAAACCCTATCAAAACACCATCCAGAAATTCCTTTAAGACTCTAGCATTAACTCATAACACCAGAGTGGCAATTTCCGATCACAAGAGCTTTCCAGACACAGTAACGAAACAGCAGCTGTGAACAGGAACAAAATGCAAAAACACACAAGGACAAAAGTCCAACTTAGCTGGGAGTTGTCTAGTAGCAGGAACAAGCACAGAAGGCTTCTGATTACATTGTTGACCGGCAAGAAACTGACAGAGGAGCAAGGTTATATAGCGACTCCCACATCCTAATAGGAGCAGGTGAACAGAGGGGATGATGCACACAAGTTCAATTCCACAAGTGGCCACCGGGGGAGCCCAGAATCCAATTTCACAACAGTCGGCCCGACGCACAGCGACGGGCCGAGCCCGACGCTAGTGTGAAAGTAGCCTAAGGCTACTTTCACACTAGCGTTAATTGCATTCCGTCACAATGCGTCGTTTTGCCGAAAAAACGCATCCTGCAAAAGTGTTTGCAGGATGCGTTTTTTCACCATTGATTAACATTAAGCGACACATTGTGACGAATTGCCACACGTCGCACCCGTTGTGCGACGGATGCGTCGTGCAGTGGCGGACCGTCGGGAGCAAAAAACGCTACATGTAACGTTTTTTGCTCACGACGGTCCGCTTTTTCCGACCGCGCATGCGCGGCCGGAACTCCGCCCCCACCTCCCCGCACTTCCCCGCACCTCACAATGGGGCAGCGGATGCGCTGGAAAAATGCATCCGCTGCCCCCGTTGTGCGGCGGAGACAACGCTAGCGTCGGGAACGTCGGCCCGACGCACAGCAACGGGCCGAGCCCGACGCTAGTGTGATAGTAGCCTTAAATCCAATTTGCATAATAATTTGGAACACAGTGTAAAGCTGACCCCTTACATTGTTTGTCATGCTTGAAAAAGACCTTATGGTCGAAACGTTGCTGTGACATGGCTTAATAAATGTGTTCTTTGGATTATTAAACCCGGATGGAGCGCTGGTCCTTTACTAATTTTTGGACTATGTGGAATATCCAGTAAGGTTCTCTGGATTTGGACTGGGCGCCCAAATAAGTGAGTGCTGTCAGTCTTTTTCTTTTCTCTTGTACCTCCTGAAACTCATCAAGAGAATGCCAAGAATGTGCAAAGCAGTCATCAAAGCAAAAGGTGGCTACTTTGAAGAACCTAGAATATAAGGCTAGGTTCACATTGGGTTAATGTGTGCACGCTAACGGACAGCGTTGCACGGCGAAAATGTCGCAATTAACGCCGTGCAACGGGTCCGTTAGCGCACCCATTGACAGCAATGTAAATTTCGCCTGCAGCGCATCGCTAGCACGTGCCTTTTTCGGCTCGCGCTAGCGATGTGCCGTTCTTCTGTGGCGCGCCTCGGACGCTGCTTGCAGCGTCCGCGGCGCGCCCGAGGTCCATTCCCCGCTCTCGCAGATCGGGGATCTGCGAGAGCAGGGACGTTAATGCGACCCCTAACGCGGCCCCTAAAAAAACATTGCGTTAGCGCAATCCGCTAGCGCTAAACGGATTGCCCTAACACAATGTGAACCTAGCCTTAGACATAATTTCAGTTGTTTCACATTTTTTTGTTAAGTATATAATCCCACATGTGTTAATTCATAGTTTTGATGCCTTCAGTGTGAATGTACAATTTTCATAGTCATGAAAATACAGAAAAATCTTTAAATGAGAAAGTGTGTCCAAACTTTTGGTCTGCACTGTGTGTCACACGGACATATAATATGGACAGACTAGTGTCACACGGACATACAATATGGACACACGGAGGTCACACGGACATACAATATGGACACACGGAGGTCACACGGACATACAATATGGACAGACGGAGGTCACACGGACATACAATATGGACAGACGGAGGTCACACGGACATACAATATGGACAGACGGAGGTCACACGGACATACAATATGGACACACGGAGGTCACACGGACATACAATATGGACAGACGGAGGTCACACGGACATACAATATGGACACACGGAGGGCACACGGACATACAATATGGACAGACGGAGGTCACATGGACATACAATATGGACAGACTAGTGTCACACGGACATACAATATGGACACACGGAGGTCACACGGACATACAATATGGACACATGGAGGTCACACAGACATACAATATGGACAGAAGGAGGTCACACGGACATACAATATGGACAGACGGAGGTCACACGGACATACAATATGGACAGACTAGTGTCACACGGACATACAATATGGACACACGGAGGTCACACGGACATACAATATGGACACACGGAGGTCACACGGACATACAATATGGACACACGGAGGTCACACGGACATACAATATGGACAGACGGAGGTCACACGGACATACAATATGGACACACGGAGGTCCACGGACATACAATATGGACACATGGAGGTCACACGGACATACAATATGGACAGACTAGTGTCACACGGACATACAATATGGACAGACTAGTGTCACACGGACATACAATATGGACAGACTAGTGTCACACGGACATACAATATGGACAGACTAGTGTCACACGGAAATACAATATGGACACACGGAAGTCACACGGACATACAATATGGACAGACTAGTGTCACACGGAAATACAATATGGACACACAGAGGTCACACGGACATACAATATGGACAGACGGAGGTCACACGGACATACAATATGGACACACGGATGTCACACGGACATACAATATGGACACACGGAGGTCACACGGACATACAATATGGACACACGGAGGTCACACGGACATACAATATGGACAGACGGAGGTCACACGGACATACAATATGGACAGACGGAGGTCACATGGACATACAATATGGACAGACTAGTGTCACACGGACATACAATATGGACACACGGAGGTCACACGGACATACAATATGGACACATGGAGGTCACACAGACATACAATATGGACAGACGGAGGTCACACGGACATACAATATGGATAGACGGAGGTCACACGGACATACAATATGGACAGACTAGTGTCACACGGACATACAATATGGACAGACGGAGGTCACACGGACATACAATATGGACACACGGAGGTCACACGGACATACAATATGGACACACGGAAGTCACGCGGACATACAATATGGACACACGGAAGTCACACGGACATACAATATGGACACACGGAGGTCACACGGACATACAGTATGGACACACGGAGGTCACACGGACATACAATATGGACACACGGAGGTCACACGGACATACAATATGGACAGACTAGTGTCACATGGACATACAATATGGACAGACTAGTGTCACATGGACATACAATATGGACAGACTAGTGTCACACGGACATACAATATGGACAGACTAGTGTCACACGGAAATACAATATGGACACACGGAGGTCACACGGACATACAATATGGACAGACTAGTGTCACACGGACATACAATATGGACAGATGGAGGTCACACGGACATACAATATGGATACACGGAGGTCACACGGACATACAATATGGACAGACTAGTGTCACACGGACATACAATATGGACAGACTAGTGTCACACGGAAATACAATATGGACACACGGAGGTCACACGGACATACAATATGGATACACGGAGGTCACACGGACATACAATATGGACAGACTAGTGTCACACGGACATACAATATGGACAGACGGAGGTCACACGGACATACAATATGGACAGACGGAGGTCACATGGACATACAATATGGACAGACTAGTGTCACACGGACATACAATATGGACAGACTAGTGTCACACGGAAATACAATATGGACACACGGAGGTCACACGGACATACAATATGGATACATGGAGGTCACACAGACATACAATATGGACAGACGGAGGTCACACGGACATACAATATGGATAGACGGAGGTCACACGGACATACAATATGGATAGACGAAGGTCACACGGACATACAATATGGACAGACTAGTGTCACACGGACATACAATATGGACAGACGGAGGTCACACGGACATACAATATGGACACACGGAGGTCACACGGACATACAATATGGACACACGGAGGTCACACGGACATATAATATGGACAGACGGAGGTCACACGGACATACAATATGGACACACGGAGGTCACACGGACATACAATATGGACAGACGGAGGTCACATGGACATACAATATGGACAGACTAGTGTCACACGGACATACAATATGGACAGACGGAGGTCACACGGACATACAATATGGACACACGGAGGTCACACGGACATACAATATGGACACACGGAGGTCACACGGACATACAATATGGACACACGGAGGTCACACGGACATACAATATGGACAGACTAGTGTCACACGGACATACAATATGGACACACGGAGGTCACACGGACATACAATATGGACACATGGAGGTCACACAGACATACAATATGGACAGACGGAGATCACACGGACATACAATATGGATAGACGGAGGTCACACGGACATACAATATGGACAGACTAGTGTCACACGGAAATACAATATGGACACACGGAGGTCACACGGACATACAATATGGACAGACTAGTGTCACACGGACATACAATATGGACAGACGGAGGTCACACGGACATACAATATGGACACACGGAGGTCACACGGACATGCAATATGGACAGACGGAGGTCACACGGACATACAATATGGATAGACGGAGGTCACACGGACATACAATATGGATAGACGGAGGTCACACGGACATACAATATGGACAGACTAGTGTCACACGGACATACAATATGGACAGACGGAGGTTACACGGACATACAATATGGACACACGGAGGTCACACGGACATACAATATGGACACACGGAGGTCACACGGACATACAATATGGACAGACGGAGGTCACACGGACATACAATATGGACACACGGAGGTCACACGGACATACAATATGGACAGACGGAGGTCACATGGACATACAATATGGACAGACTAGTGTCACACGGACATACAATATGGACAGACGGAGGTCACACGGACATACAATATGGACACACGGAGGTCACACGGACATACAATATGGACAGACGGAGGTCACACGGACATGCAATATGGACACACGGAGGTCACACGGACATACAATATGGACAGACGGAGGTCACACGGACATACAATATGGACAGACTAGTGTCACACGGACATACAATATGGACACACGGAGGTCACACGGACATACAATATGGACACATGGAGGTCACACAGACATACAATATGGACAGACGGAGATCACACGGACATACAATATGGATAGACGGAGGTCACACGGACATACAATATGGACAGACTAGTGTCACACGGAAATACAATATGGACACACGGAGGTCACACGGACATACAATATGGACAGACTAGTGTCACACGGACATACAATATGGACAGACGGAGGTCACACGGACATACAATATGGACACACGGAGGTCACACGGACATACAATATGGACAGACGGAGGTCACATGGACATACAATATGGACAGATTGGTGTCACACGGACATACAATATGGACACACGGAGGTCACACGGACATACAATATGGACACATGGAGGTCACACAGACATACAATATGGACAGACGGAGGTCACACGGACATACAATATGGATAGACGGAGGTCACACGGACATACAATATGGACAGACTAGTGTTACACGGAAATACAATATGGACACACGGAGGTCACACGGACATACAATATGGACAGACTAGTGTCACACGGACATACAATATGGACACACGGAGGTCACACGGACATACAATATGGACACACGGAGGTCACACGGACATACAATATGGACACACGGAGGTCACACGGACATACAATATGGACAGACGGAGGTCACACGGACATACAATATGGACACACGGAGGTCACACGGACATACAATATGGACACACGGAGGTCACACGGACATACAATATGGACACACGGAGGTCACACGGACATACAATATGGACAGACGGAGGTCACACGGACATACAATATGGACAGACGGAGGTCACATGGACATACAATATGGACAGACTAGTGTCACACGGACATACAATATGGACACACGGAGGTCACACGGACATACAATATGGACACATGGAGGTCACACAGACATACAATATGGACAGACAGAGGTCACACGGACATACAATATGGATAGACGGAGGTCACATGGACATACAATATGGACAGACTAGTGTCACACGGACATACAATATGGACAGACTGAGGTTACACGGACATACAATATGGACACACGGAGGTCACACGGACATACAATATGGACACACGGAAGTCACACGGACATACAATATGGACACACGGAGGTCACACGGACATACAGTATGGACACACGGAGGTCACATGGACATACAATATGGACACACGGAGGTCACACGGACATACAATATGGACAGACTAGTGTCACATGGACATACAATATGGACAGACTAGTGTCACATGGACATACAATATGGACAGACTAGTGTCACATGGACATACAATATGGACAGACTAGTGTCACACGGAAATACAATATGGACACACGGAGGTCACACGGACATACAATATGGACAGACTAGTGTCACACGGACATACAATATGGACAGACTAGTGTCACACGGACATACAATATGGACAGACTAGTGTCACACGGACATACAATATGGACAGATGGAGGTCACACGGACATACAATATGGATACACGGAGGTCACACGGACATACAATATGGACAGACTAGTGTCACACGGACATACAATATGGACAGACTAGTGTCACACGGAAATACAATATGGACACACGGAGGTCACACGGACATACAATATGGATACACGGAGGTCACACGGACATACAATATGGACAGACTAGTGTCACACGGACATACAATATGGACAGACTAGTGTCACACGGAAATACAATATGGACACACGGAGGTCACACGGACATACAATATGGATACATGGAGGTCACACAGACATACAATATGGACAGACGGAGGTCACACGGACATACAATATGGACACACGGAGGTCACACGGACATACAATATGGACACATGGAGGTCACACAGACGTACAATATGGACAGACGGAGGTCACACGGACATACAATATGGATAGACGGAGGTCACACGGACATACAATATGGACAGACTAGTGTCACACGGACATACAATATGGACAGACGGAGGTCACACGGACATACAATATGGACACACGGAGGTCACACGGACATACAATATGGACACACGGAGGTCACACGGACATACAATATGGACACACGGAGGTCACACGGACATACAGTATGGACACACGGAGGTCACACGGACATACAATATGGACAGACGGAGGTCACACGGACATACAATATGGACACACGGAGGTCACACGGACATACAATACGGACAGACGGAGGTCACTTGGACATACAATATGGACAGACTAGTGTCACACGGACATACAATATGGACAGACGGAGGTCACACGGACATACAATATGGACACACGGAGGTCACACGGACATACAATATGGACAGACTAGTGTCACACGGACATACAATATGGACACACGGAGGTCACACGGACATACAATATGGACACACGGAGGTCACACGGACATACAATATGGACAGACTAGTGTCACACGGACATACAATATGGACACACGGAGGTCACACGGACATACAATATGGACACATGGAGGTCACACAGACATACAATATGGACAGACGGAGGTCACACGGACATACAATATGGACAGACTAGTGTCACACGGAAATACAATATGGACACACGGAGGTCACACGGACATACAATATGGACAGACTAGTGTCACACGGACATACAATATGGACAGACGGAGGTCACACGGACATACAATATGGACACACGGAGGTCACACAGACATACAATATGGACAGACGGAGGTCACATGGACATACAATATGGACAGACTAGTGTCACACGGACATACAATATGGACACACGGAGGTCACACGGACATACAATATGGACACATGGAGGTCACACAGACATACAATATGGACAGACGGAGGTCACACGGACATACAATATGGATAGACGGAGGTCACACGGACATACAATATGGACAGACTAGTGTCACACGGACATACAATATGGACAGACGGAGGTCACACGGACATACAATATGGACACACGGAGGTCACACGGACATACAATATGGACAGACTAGTGTCACACGGAAATACAATATGGACACACGGAGGTCACACGGACATACAATATGGACAGACGGAGGTCACATGGACATACAATATGGACACACGGAGGTCACACGGACATACAATATGGACACACGGAGGTCACACGGACATACAATATGGACAGACTAGTGTCACACGGAAATACAATATGGACACACGGAGGTCACACGGACATACAATATGGACAGACGGAGGTCACATGGACATACAATATGGACACATGGAGGTCACACAGACATACAATATGGACAGACGGAGATCACACGGACATACAATATGGATAGACGGAGGTCACACGGACATACAATATGGACAGACTAGTGTCACACGGAAATACAATATGGACACACGGAGGTCACACGGACATACAATATGGACAGACTAGTGTCACACGGACATACAATATGGACAGACGGAGGTCACACGGACATACAATATGGACACACGGAGGTCACACGGACATACAATATGGACAGACGGAGGTCACATGGACATACAATATGGACAGATTGGTGTCACACGGACATACAATATGGACACACGGAGGTCACACGGACATACAATATCGACACATGGAGGTCACACAGACATACAATATGGACAGACGGAGGTCACACGGACATACAATATGGAAAGACGGAGGTCACACGGACATACAATATGGACAGACTAGTGTCACACGGAAATACAATATGGACACACGGAGGTCACACGGACATACAATATGGACAGACTAGTGTCACACGGACATACAATATGGACACACGGAGGTCACACGGACATACAATATGGACAGACGGAGGTCACATGGACATACAATATGGACACACGGAGGTCACACGGACATACAATATGGACACACGGAGGTCACACGGACATACAATATGGACAGACGGAGGTCACACGGACATACAATATGGACACACGGAGGTCACACGGACATACAATATGGACACACGGAGGTCACACGGACATACAATATGGACACACCGAGGTCACACGGACATACAATATGGACAGACGGAGGTCACACGGACATACAATATGGACAGACGGAGGTCACATGGACATACAATATGGACAGACTAGTGTCACACAGACATACAATATGGACACACGGAGGTCACACGGACATACAATATGGACACATGGAGGTCACACAGACATACAATATGGACAGACGGAGGTCACACGGACATACAATATGGATAGACGGAGGTCACACGGACATACAATATGGACAGACTAGTGTCACACGGACATACAATATGGACAGACTGAGGTCACACGGACATACAATATGGACACACGGAGGTCACACGGACATACAATATGGACACACGGAAGTCACACGGACATACAATATGGACACACGGAGGTCACACGGACATACAGTATGGACACACGGAGGTCACATGGACATACAATATGGACACACGAAGGTCACACGGACATACAATATGGACAGACTAGTGTCACATGGACATACAATATGGACAGACTAGTGTCACATGGACATACAATATGGACAGACTAGTGTCACACGGACATACAATATGGACAGACTAGTGTCACACGGAAATACAATATGGACACACGGAGGTCACACGGACATACAATATGGACAGACTAGTGTCACACGGACATACAATATGGACAGATGGAGGTCACACGGACATACAATATGGACACACGGAGGTCACACGGACATACAATATGGACAGACGGAGGTCACATGGACATACAATATGGACAGATTGGTGTCACACGGACATACAATATGGACACACGGAGGTCACACGGACATACAATATGGACACATGGAGGTCACACAGACATACAATATGGACAGACGGAGGTCACACGGACATACAATATGGATAGACGGAGGTCACACGGACATACAATATGGACAGACTAGTGTCACACGGAAATACAATATGGACACACGGAGGTCACACGGACATACAATATGGACAGACTAGTGTCACACGGACATACAATATGGACACACGGAGGTCACACGGACATACAATATGGACACACGGAGGTCACACGGACATACAATATGGACACACGGAGGTCACACGTACATACAATATGGACACACGGAGGTCACACGGACATACAATATGGACAGACGGAGGTCACACGGACATACAATATGGACACACGGAGGTCACACGGACATACAATATGGACACACGGAGGTCACACGGACATACAATATGGACAGACGGAGGTCACACGGACATACAATATGGACAGACGGAGGTCACATGGACATACAATATGGACAGACTAGTGTCACACGGACATACAATATGGACACACGGAGGTCACTCGGACATACAATATGGACACATGGAGGTCACACAGACATACAATATGGACAGACAGAGGTCACACGGACATACAATATGGATAGACGGAGGTCACACGGACATACAATATGGACAGACTAGTGTCACACGGACATACAATATGGACAGACTGAGGTCACACGGACATACAATATGGACACACGGAGGTCACACGGACATACAATATGGACACACGGAAGTCACACGGACATACAATATGGACACACGGAGGTCACACGGACATACAGTATGGACACACGGAGGTCACATGGACATACAATATGGACACACGGAGGTCACACGGACATACAATATGGACAGACTAGTGTCACATGGACATACAATATGGACAGACTAGTGTCACATGGACATACAATATGGACAGACTAGTGTCACATGGACATACAATATGGACAGACTAGTGTCACACGGAAATACAATATGGACACACGGAGGTCACACGGACATACAATATGGACAGACTAGTGTCACACGGACATACAATATGGACAGACTAGTGTCACACGGACATACAATATGGACAGACTAGTGTCACACGGACATACAATATGGACAGATGGAGGTCACACGGACATACAATATGGATACACGGAGGTCACACGGACATACAATATGGACAGACTAGTGTCACACGGACATACAATATGGACAGACTAGTGTCACACGGAAATACAATATGGACACACGGAGGTCACACGGACATACAATATGGATACACGGAGGTCACACGGACATACAATATGGACAGACTAGTGTCACACGGACATACAATATGGACAGACTAGTGTCACACGGACATACAATATGGACAGACGGAGGTCACACGGACATACAATATGGACAGACGGAGGTCACATGGACATACAATATGGACAGACTAGTGTCACACGGACATACAATATGGACAGACTAGTGTCACACGGAAATACAATATGGACACACGGAGGTCACACGGACATACAATATGGATACATGGAGGTCACACAGACATACAATATGGACAGACGGAGGTCACACGGACATACAATATGGACACACGGAGGTCACACGGACATACAATATGGACACATGGAGGTCACACAGACATACAATATGGACAGACGGAGGTCACACGGACATACAATATGGATAGACGGAGGTCACACGGACATACAATATGGACAGACTAGTGTCACACGGACATACAATATGGACAGACGGAGGTCACACGGACATACAATATGGACACACGGAGGTCACACGGACATACAATATGGACACACGGAGGTCACACGGACATACAATATGGACACACGGAGGTCACACGGACATACAGTATGGACACACGGAGGTCACACGGACATACAATATGGACAGACGGAGGTCACACGGACATACAATATGGACACACGGAGGTCACACGGACATACAATACGGACAGACGGAGGTCACTTGGACATACAATATGGACAGACTAGTGTCACACGGACATACAATATGGACAGACGGAGGTCACACGGACATACAATATGGACACACGGAGGTCACACGGACATACAATATGGACACATGGAGGTCACACAGACATACAATATGGACACACGGAGGTCACACGGACATACAATATGGACAGACGGAGGTCACACGGACATACAATATGGACACACGGAGGTCACACGGACATACAATATGGACAGACGGAGGTCACATGGACATACAATATGGACAGACTAGTGTCACACGGACATACAATATGGACACACGGAGGTCACACGGACATACAATATGGACACATGGAGGTCACACAGACATACAATATGGACAGACGGAGGTCACACGGACATACAATATGGACAGACTAGTGTCACACGGAAATACAATATGGACACACGGAGGTCACACGGACATACAATATGGACAGACTAGTGTCACACGGACATACAATATGGACAGACGGAGGTCACACGGACATACAATATGGACACACGGAGGTCACACAGACATACAATATGGACAGACGGAGGTCACATGGACATACAATATGGACAGACTAGTGTCACACGGACATACAATATGGACACACGGAGGTCACACGGACATACAATATGGACACATGGAGGTCACACAGACATACAATATGGACAGACGGAGGTCACACGGACATACAATATGGATAGACGGAGGTCACACGGACATACAATATGGACAGACTAGTGTCACACGGACATACAATATGGACAGACGGAGGTCACACGGACATACAATATGGACACACGGAGGTCACACGGACATACAATATGGACAGACTAGTGTCACACGGAAATACAATATGGACACACGGAGGTCACACGGACATACAATATGGACAGACGGAGGTCACATGGACATACAATATGGACACACGGAGGTCACACGGACATACAATATGGACACACGGAGGTCACACGGACATACAATATGGACAGACTAGTGTCACACGGAAATACAATATGGACACACGGAGGTCACACGGACATACAATATGGACAGACGGAGGTCACATGGACATACAATATGGACACACGGAGGTCACACGGACATACAATATGGACACACGGAGGTCACACGGACATACAATATGGACACACGGAGGTCACATGGACATACAATATGGACACACGGAGGTCACACAGACATACAATATGGACACACGGAGGTCACACGGACATACAATATGGACACACGGAGGTCCCACGGACATACAATATGGACACACGGAGGTCACACGGACATACAATATGGACACACGGAGGTCACACAGACATACAATATGGACACACGGAGGTCACACGGACATACAATATGGACACACGGAGGTCACACGGACATACAATATGGACACACGGAGGTCACACGGACATACAATATGGACACACGGAGGTCACATGGACATACAATATGGACACACGGAGGTCACACGGACATACAATATGGACACACGGAGGTCACACAGACATACAATATGGACACACGGAGGTCACACGGACATACAATATGGACACACGGAGGTCACACGGACATACAATATGGACACACGGAGGTCACACGGACATACAATATGGACACACGGAGGTCACACGGACATACAGTATGGACACACGGAGGTCACACGGACATACAATATGGACAGACTAGTGTCACACGGAAATACAATATGGACACACGGAGGTCACACGGACATACAATATGGACAGACGGAGGTCACATGGACATACAATATGGACACACGGAGGTCACACGGACATACAATATGGACACACGGAGGTCACACGGACATACAATATGGACAGACTAGTGTCACACGGAAATACAATATGGACACACGGAGGTCACACGGACATACAATATGGACAGACGGAGGTCACATGGACATACAATATGGACACACGGAGGTCACACGGACATACAATATGGACACACGGAGGTCACACGGACATACAATATGGACACACGGAGGTCACACGGACATACAATATGGACACACGGAGGTCACACAGACATACAATATGGACACACGGACATACAATATGGACACACGGAGGTCACACGGACATACAATATGGACACACGGAGGTCACACAGACATACAATATGGACACACGGAGGTCACACGGACATACAATATGGACACACGGAGGTCACACGGACATACAATATGGACACACGGAGGTCACATGGACATACAATATGGACACACGGAGGTCACACAGACATACAATATGGACACACGGAGGTCACACGGACATACAATATGGACACACGGAGGTCACACGGACATACAATATGGACACACGGAGGTCACACGGACATACAATATGGACACACGGAGGTCACACGGACATACAATATGGACACACGGACATACAATATGGACACACGGAGGTCACACAGACATACAATATGGACACACGGACATACAATATGGACACACGGAGGTCACACGGACATACAATATGGACACACGGAGGTCACATGGACATACAATATGGACACACGGAGGTCACACGGACATACAATATGGACACACGGAGGTCACACGGACATACAATATGGACACACGGAGGTCACACAGACATACAA
The DNA here is from genome assembly GCF_051348905.1 of Ranitomeya variabilis. NCBI lineage: Eukaryota > Metazoa > Chordata > Amphibia > Anura > Dendrobatidae > Ranitomeya > Ranitomeya variabilis. The sequence continues at coordinate 504,989,657 of NC_135232.1, forward strand.
TATGGACACACGGAGGTCACACAGACATACAATATGGACACACGGAGGTCACACGGACATACAATATGGACTCACGGAGGTCACACGGACATACAATATGGACAGACGGAGGTCACACGGACATACAATATGGACTCACGGAGGTCACACGGACATACAATATGGACAGACGGAGGTCACACGGACATACAATATGGACAGACGGAGGTCACATGGACATACAATATGGACAGACGGAGGTCACACGGACATACAATATGGACAGACGGAGGTCACACGGATAGCACGACGCATGGATCAATGACAGACTGGATGAAGCTCGTCGGTTTCCTGGAGGAATGTCGGCCTATCTCCCATACATCTCCCTGACCCGCCTGCAGACCTCTTCCACTTTCCTCTGATCTGCAATGAGTCGGTTACTAGCTGCTGTTATCAGGACGCGCAGCAGAGGGAGACATCGAGTCCGCAAAGTGCCTGGAAATAAAGTGAGGAGCGGAGGCTGGCAGCACAGTCTATGGGGCAGCTGGACGAGGAAGGCAGAACAAAGGCACACGGGCATCACTAGGCACTGGCGACCACCACGCCGCTGCTGTGCCAGCCTCCAATACGGGTACACATCACTAGTGACTACGGTGCCACTCGGGACGTCTCACAAGCACCGCGTGATTTCGCTCATTTTTAGTGATTGCCTCGCTCCCACGGATGTGACAGGAAAGTGACGGAAAGTTGTTGGCCACACGAGGAGGCAGGGACGGTGGCAGTTTCTCCCCGGGCAGCCGCGGAGTCTGCTCCGTCCTGCTCGCTCAGCCCTTTGTGTCTGGAAAGAGAAAGGACAGGAGGGGGCTATAGAGGAGCTAACGGTCTGGGGAGCGGGACACTGACAGGAAATTTGGAGAGCATCCGGCACCACAGAGAGGGGAAAGAAGTGAGTGCGGAGACATGAGAGAGACGGACATGGACAAGGAGTGCGCGTAAGTGACTGCATGCAATGTGCGGCGGACAGACTGCCACAAGTGGTGGGCACAGCGGTATATGGCCGGCAGGACCGGGCACAGCGGTATATGGCCGGCAGGACCGGGCACAGCGGTATATGGCCGGCAGGACCGGGCACAGCGGTATATGGCCGGCAGGACCGGGCACAGCGGTATATGGCCGGCAGGACCCGGCACAGCGGTATATGGCCGGCAGGACCCGGCACAGCGGTATATGGCCGGCAGGACCGGGCACAGCGGTATATGGCCGGCAGGACCCGGCACAGCGGTATATGGCCGGCAGGACCCGGCACAGCGGTATATGGCCGGCAGGACCGGGCACAGCGGTATATGGCCGGCAGGACCGGGCACAGCGGTATATGGCCGGCAGGACCGGGCACAGCGGTATATGGCCGGCAGGACCGGGCACAGCGGTATATGGCCGGCAGGACCGGGCACAGCGGTATATGGCCGGCAGGACCGGGCACAGCGGTATATGGCCGGCAGGACCGGGCACAGCGGTATATGGCCGGCAGGACCCGGCACAGCGGTATATGGCCGGCAGGACCCGGCACAGCGGTATATGGCCGGCAGGACCGGGCACAGCGGTATATGGCCGGCAGGACCCGGCACAGCGGTATATGGCCGGCAGGACCCGGCACAGCGGTATATGGCCGGCAGGACCGGGCACAGCGGTATATGGCCGGCAGGACCCGGCACAGGCTGTATATGGCCGGCAGGACCCGGCACAGCGGTATATGGCCGGCAGGACCGGGCACAGCGGTATATGGCCGGCAGGACCGGGCACAGCGGTATATGGCCGGCAGGACCCGGCACAGCGGTATATGGCCGGCAGGACCCGGCACAGCGGTATATGGCCGGCAGGACCCGGCACAGCGGTATATGGCCGGCAGGACCCGGCACAGCGGTATATGGCCGGCAGGACCGGGCACAGCGGTATATGGCCGGCAGGACCCGGCACAGCGGTATATGGCAGGCAGGACCCGGCACAGGCTGTATATGGCCGGCAGGACCGGGCACAGCGGTATATGGCCGGCAGGACCGGGCACAGCGGTATATGGCCGGCAGGACCGGGCACAGCGGTATATGGCCGGCAGGACCGGGCACAGCGGTATATGGCCGGCAGGACCCGGCACAGCGGGATATGGCCGGCAGGACCGGGCACAGCGGTATATGGCCGGCAGGACCGGGCACAGCGGTATATGGCCGGCAGGACCGGGCACAGCGGTATATGGCCGGCAGGACCCGGCACAGCGGGATATGGCCGGCAGGACCCGGCACAGCGGTATATGGCCGGCAGGACCGGGCACAGCGGTATATGGCCGGCAGGACCGGGCACAGCGGTATATGGCCGGCAGGACCGGGCACAGCGGTATATGGCCGGCAGGACCGGGCACAGCGGTATATGGCCGGCAGGACCCGGCACAGCGGTATATGGCCGGCAGGACCCGGCACAGCGGTATATGGCCGGCAGGACCGGGCACAGCGGTATATGGCCGGCAGGACCGGGCACAGCGGTATATGGCCGGCAGGACCGGGCACAGCGGTGTATGGCCGGCAGGACCCGGCACAGCGGTATATGGCCGGCAGGACCGGGCACAGCGGTATATGGCCGGCAGGACCGGGCACAGCGGTATATGGCCGGCAGGACCCGGCACAGCGGTATATGGCCGGCAGGACCGGGCACAGCGGTATATGGCCGGCAGGACCCGGCACAGCGGTATATGGCCGGCAGGACCCGGCACAGCGGTGTATGGCCGGCAGGACCCGGCACAGCGGTGTATGGCCGGCAGGACCCGGCACAGCGGTGTATGGCCGGCAGGACCCGGCACAGCGGTATATGGCCGGCAGGACCGGGCACAGCGGTGTATGGCCGGCAGGACCCGGCACAGCGGTATATGGCCGGCAGGACCCGGCACAGCGGTATATGGCCGGCAGGACCCGGCACAGCGGTATATAGCCGGCAGGACCCGGCACAGCGGTATATGGCCGGCAGGACCCGGCACAGCGGTGTATGGCCGGCAGGACCCGGCACAGCGGTATATGGCCGGCAGGACCGGGCACAGCGGTATATGGCCGGCAGGACCGGGCACAGCGGTATATGGCCGGCAGGACCGGGCACAGCGGTATATGGCCGGCAGGACCGGGCACAGCGGTATATGGCCGGCAGGACCGGGCACAGCGGTATATGGCCGGCAGGACCGGGCACAGCGGTATATGGCCGGCAGGACCGGGCACAGCGGTATATGGCCGGCAGGACCCGACACAGCGGTATATGGCAGGCAGGACCCGGCACAGGCTGTATATGGCCGGCAGGACCCGGCACAGCGGTATATGGCCGGCAGGACCCGGCACAGGCTGTATATGGCCGGCAGGACCGGGCACAGCGGTATATGGCCGGCAGGACCGGGCACAGCGGTATATGGCCGGCAGGACCCGGCACAGCGGTATATGGCCGGCAGGACCCGGCACAGCGGTATATGGCCGGCAGGACCCGGCACAGCGGTATATGGCCGGCAGGACCGGGCACAGCTGTCTGTCTCACTATCATGTATCTATTTTCATCTATTATATATCCTATCTACAGCTGCTTCTCACAAAATTAGAATATCATCAAAAAGTTAATTTATTTCAGTTCTTCAATACAAAAAGTGAAACTGATGTATAGATTCATTTCAAACAGAGTGATTTATTGCAAGTGTTTATTTCTGTTAATCTTGATGATTATGGCTTACAGCCAATGAAAACCCAAAAGTCATTATCTCAGTAAATTATAATAATTAACAAAAAATACCTGCAAAGGCTTCCTAAGCAGTTAAAAAGGTCTCTTTGTTTCAATGGGCTCCACAATCATGGGGAAGACTGCTGACTTGACAGATGTCCAGAAGGCAGTCACTGACACACTCCACAAGGAGGGTAAGCCATAAAAGGTCATTGCTAAAGAAGCTGGCTGTTCACAGAGTGCTGTATCCAAGCATATTAATGGAAAGTTGAGTGGAAGGATAAAGTGTGGTAGAAAAAGGTGCACAAGCAACCGGGATAACCGCAGCCTTGAAAGGATTGTTAAGAAAAGGCCATTCTTAAATTTTTGGGAGATTCACAAGGAGTGGACTGCTGCTGGAGTCATTGCTTCAAGAGCCACCACACACAGACATATCCAGGACATGAGCTACAAGTGTCGCTTTCCTTGTGTGAAGTCACTCATGACCAATAGACAATGCCAGAAGTATCTTACCTGGGCCAAAGGGAAAAAGAACTGGACTGTTGCTCAGTGGTCCAAGGTGTTTTCAGATGTAAGTAAATTTTGCCTTTCATTTGGAAATCAAGGTCCCACAATCTGGTGGAAGAGTGTAGAGGCACGCAATCCAAGGTGCTTGAGGTCTAGTGTGAAGTTTCCACAATCAGTGATGGTTTGGGGAGCCATGTCATCTGCTGGTGTAGGTCCACTGTGTTTTATCAAGACCAAAGTCAGCGCAGCCATCTACCAGGAAATTTTAGAGCACGTCATGCTTCCCTCTGCCGAAAAGCTTATTGGAGATGGAAATGTCATTCTCCAGCAGTACCAATACCTGGTTTAAAAACAACAGTATGACTGTGCTTGATCGGCCAGCAAACTCGCCTGACCTTAACCCCATTGATTCTCATTGTCAAGAGGAAGATGAGACACCAGACCCAACAATGCAGACGAGCTGAAGGCTGCTATTAAAGTAACCTGGGCTTCCATAACACCTCAGCAGTCCCACAGGCTGATCGACTCCATGCCACGCCGCATTGATGCAGTAATTGATGCAGAAGGAGCCCCGACCAATAATTGAGTGCATTTACTGAACATACATTTCAGTAGGGCAACATGTCGGATTAAAATCATTTTTCAAGCTAGTGTTATAAAGTATTCTAATTTACTGAGATAATGACTATTTGGTTTTCATTGGCTGTAAGCCATAATCATCAGCATTAACAGAAATTAACACTTGAAATCGATCACTCTGTAATGATTCTATGTAACATATGAGTTTCACTTTTTGTATTGAAGAATTGAAACAAATTATCCTGTGTCGACCTGCGTACCTATCTTTAACATTGGGTACGCAGGGACATGCGTTGTATGCGGATGCCTCCGCATGCAGAGTTTTGACGTGCCCGCCGACCGCACGGGAACGCAAACAGTTGCATTCCTGTGCGATCGGTGGGCACGTCAAAACACCGCATGCTTACGCATCCGCACACAACGCATGTCCCTGCTTACCCAATGTTAACCCCTTTACTCCCAAGGGTGGTTTGCATGTTAATGACCGGGCCAATTTTTACAATTCTGACCACTGTCCCTTTATGAGGTTATAACTCTGGAACGCTTTAACAGATCCCGGTGATTCTGACATTATTTTCTCATGACATATTGTACTTCATGATAGTGGTAAAATTTCTTTGATATTACCTGCGTTTATTTGTGAAAAAATCAAATTTGGTGAAAATTTTGCAATTTTCCAACTTTGAATTTTTATGCCCTTAGATCACAGAGATATGTCACACAAAATACTTAATAAGTAACATTTCCCACATGTCTACTTTACATCAGCATAATTTTGGAAACAACATTTTTTTTGTTAGGGAGTTATAAGGGTTAAAAGTTGACCAGAAATTTCTCATTTTTCCAACACCATTTTTTTTTTTAGGGACCACATCTCATTTGAAGTCATTTTTAGGGGTCTATATGATAGAAAATAACCAAGTGTGACACCATTCTAAAAACTGCACCCCTCAAGGTGCTCAAAACCACATTCAAAAAGTTTATTAACCCTTCAGGTGTTTCACAGGAATTTTTGGAATGTTTAAATAAAAATGAACATTTAACTTTTTTTCACAAAAAATTTCCTTCAGCTCCAATTTGTTTTATTTTCCCAAGGGTAACAGGAGAAAATGGACCCCAAAAGTTGTTCTACAATTTGTCCTGAGTACGCCGATACCCCATATGTGGGGGTAAACCACTGTTTGGGCGCATGGCAGTCTCCAGGCTCTGTCACGTCTGTCACATGTGCTCAGTGTGAACCTGCTTTCATCTGTGAAGAGCACAGGGCGCCAGTGGTGAATTTGGCAATCCTGGTGTTCTGTGGCAAATGCCAAGCATCCTGCAACGGTGTTGGGCTGTGAGCACAACCCCCATCTGTGCACGTCGGGCACTCAGACCATCCTCATGGAGTCGGTTTCTAACCGTTTGTGCAGACACATGCACATTTGTGGCCTGCTGCAGGTCATTTTGCAGGGCTCTGGCAGTGCTCCTCCTGTTCCTCCTTGCTCAAAGGCTGAGGTAGCGGTCCTGCTGCTGGGTTGTTGCCCTCCTATGGCCCCCTCCACGTCTCCTGGTGTACTGGCCTGTCTCCTAGTAGCGCCTCTGGCCACTACGCTGACAGACACAGCAAACCTTCCTGCCACAGCTCGCATTGATGTGCCCATCCTGGATGAGCTGCACTACCTGAGCCACTTGTGTGGGTTGTAGAGTGCATCTCATGCTACCACGAGTGTGAAAGCACAACCAACATTAAAAAGTGACCAAAACATCAGCCAGAAAGCATTGGTACTGAGATGTGGTCTGTGGTCCCCACCTGCAGAACCACTCCTTTATTGAGTGTGTCTTGATAATTGCCAATAATTTCCATCTGTTGTCTATTCCATTTGCACAACAGCATGTGAAACTGATTGTCAATCAGTATTGCTTCCTAAGTGGACAGTTTGATTTCACAGAAGTTTGATTTACTTGGAGTTATATTCTGTTGTTTAAGTGTTCCCTTTATTTTTTGAGCAGTGTATATACTGTATATATTTTTAAATAAATAAATTTATCATACAGCTCTGGCAAAACTTAAGAGACCACCATATCAAAACCCTGTCATGGGCAGCCTAATCTCCAGACCTGAACCCCATTGAAAACCTCTGGAATGTAATCAAGAGAATGATGGATAGTCACAAGCCATCAAACAAAGAACTGCTTAAATTTTTGTGCCAGAAGCAGTGTGAAAGACTGGTGGAAAGCATGCCAAGATGCATGAAAGCTGTGATTAAAAATCATGGTTATTCCACAAAATATTGATTTATGAACTCTTCCTGAGTTAAAACATTAGTATTGTTGTTTCTTAATGATTATGAACTTGTTTTCTTTGCATTATCTGAGGTTTGAAAGCACTGTTTTTTTTTTTTAATTTTGACCATTCTTTGTGAGAAACAAAAAAACATTTATTGCTTGGAAATTCGGAGACATGTCAAAAGTTAATTGAATAAAAGAACAATATACATTTTACTCAAAAATATACCTATAAAGAGAAAAATCAGACAAACTGAACATTTTGCAATGGTCTCTTAATTTTTGCCAGAACTGTATATTATATACCGTATTTTTTGCTTTATAAGATGCACCCCAAATTTTGAGGAGAAAAATAGGAAAAGTATTGCTTACCGGGGGTGGTGGATGCTGTGAAGCGGGGACCCGGGGTCGCTGCTGGAGGAGGCAGGAGTGGGGTGATGCTGCAGGCCACAGGCTGGGATGAACAGGTGTCCGGCAGTGCTTCTGGTGTCTGGCGCTACTGCCCGGTGCTCTGCGTGTGTCTCCGGTACCCGGTGGCGCTGCGGAGGGGTGTCTGGCGGTCCTGCTGCAGGTTTCCGGTACTGCTGCTCTGCTGGTGTCTCTGGTGCTGTGGGTGCCCGGTGATGCTGCGGCGGTCTGCGATGCTGCCGGGGCTCTGCCGACATTTTGTGAAAGGCCAGAGCCCCAACAGTCCTATGATTTCCTGTGCGGTGGACTCCGGTAAAATGGCCGCCGGGCTGGGTGCGCATGAGCAGATGGAGATCTCAGCACCGAGATCTTGGGAGATGAGATTTCAGCGCTGAAATCTCATCTCCCGAGATCTCGGTTCCGAGATCTCCATCTGCTCATGCACCGCCCCATCCACCGCACAGGAAATCATGGGACTGCCAGAGTGGGCCCCGGCAGCACCAGAGACCACCGCAGCAGCATCGGGCAGTGCCGGCTGCACACCCGCAGCGTCGGAGACACCAGCAGAGCACCAGGCAGCAGGGCCGGGCAGCGCCGCCGGGCACTGGAGACACCCGCAGAGCTCTGGGTAGCAGCACCGGACACCCACAGCACTGCCGGACACCCCTTCAGCAGCTTTACCGATAACATACATTCGTATTATAAGACGCACCCCCATTTTCCCCAAAAAATTTTTTGGGGGAAGTGCGTCTTATAATCCGAAAAATACTGTTTATATTGTAGACGTTTGTACTCACTCGGCTGCAGTTGAGGTAGGCACAGGAAGCGGTATTGCTGCAATGTCCAGGCAAGTTTATTCAAACTTCATAAACTGCTCAGGATAGCAAAACAAAAGATCAGCCTTTTCCGGCACAACGTGAAATCATAAAGTAAAAAGTCCATACAACATACAGCGTGTCTGCCCGCTCAGGATAGTGTCCGGTTCTTTAGGCCTTCCTGACTTCCCCTGACGAAGCCATAAGGTTTACGACGACAAGCGTGGGGTCATTCCAGGGTCCCCCACTTATATCCCCTGCTGTTTGGACGTTCCTGCCTGGTTCATTTTTTCCGGGCTGTCCTGCTGTGTCTTTTCTGGTACATTTGGCCATTTTTGGTCATTACTCCTTCAGTGGTTTATCAGTCATTGGTCATCATTATCAATCCTATTTGACTGATGTGTTACAGCACTCATAGTATAAACCCAGGTTTTGGGGGGGTTTCTTACATTTACCCTAATTGTAGGGATGCTCTGTGCTGGTTCTCCAACTCTGAGTTTTTTCCTCCTTATTTGGTCCCTTTTAGGGCATACTAGGGATTGTCCAAATTTTTACATGTCCTGATTATTGATATCCCAGGGTGCATTGGATAAATATTTATTAGGAGCTACAGTATATTGCCTTAGGGTTATAAGATTGCATTGCACTTATTGTATCTTTTTATTGCAGTGGGTTTGAGTGGTTGTTCTCACAAGTTTTACTTGTGTTTTATGTTTTCTGTTTCTGTAATTATGGGTCAATAAAATTATTCTATTTCATTATTTTGGTGTAGTGTGCATGCCTTATAGTATTGCTTTTCTTCTTTTTGGCATCGGTTCTTTAGGCCTTAGCACAGACCAACACACAGGAGATCCACACATCTCAAGCACCAGACACTGAATGAGAGACTCGGCCTCCATTTTATCTGCCAAACCACGCCCCTGGGGTTGGGATATGTGAGTAGTCATTCCTACCCATTTCTTATGACTGCTCGTAAAACCCGGCCCTGCAATGGCCTAATAACTCTCTCAGCACTATATGTGCTGGAGCATACTTCCGAGGTCTCATCACCGCAGCTAATAGCTGCGATGACTCATATCTCCCCTCAAGGACTCGTCCAGCGGCCATCTTACTAATACATATATCTCAAGTAACCAACTCAGACCGAAGATAGAAGACTGGGTACTAAAGAGATTCATTAAAAATAGCTTTATTGAAATAAAAAAGATTAAAAAACTTTAAAGAAGGAGCTGGTGGCGAAACGCGCGTCAGGGTGAGGGGACGCTAGTGGTGGCCTTTCCTACTCCAGGGTTATCATTCCGCCCGGGTATCTGCTATGATTATAAGAAACTTGGATATGATTTGTTTCATGAAAATTGTATGGATTTGACATTGGGTTCAGTGTGAACTATATACCTCCCATTAGATGTGTACTCATTCACATCTCTCGCTCTATCGCTTTTTCTATTCCAGATACCTGATCTCATGTATGTGATACCCTGTATTTATAATTAGCGTTTGTAAGGAGAGGGGGTCACTGTACCTTTTCTGCATACTCATTCTATGCATTTGCTGGTTCTTTATTTGGACTGTAATTGTTCTCTTGGCCATACTAGCATCTGCTGTTGGAAATTTAGCATTTTTAATGTTTTTTATTTTTGTTATTTCAATAAAGCTATTCTTAACCCCTTAATGACCGCCGATGCGCCTTTTAACGGCGGCAGTTAAGGGTACTTAAACCACAGCACCGTTAATTAACAGCGCTGTGGAAAAAGTGTATAGCACCCCCCAGAGTCAGAATTTCTCCGGGGTCTCGGCTACCGGAGGTAGCTGAGATCCCAGAGAACATGATCGGGTCGGTGTTGTGATCGCCATTATTAACGGTATAACAGCGACCGCAAAAAAAAAGTCAGATTTTGCATTTCATTTCTCTGATGTGATCGCACATCAGAGGAGAAAGAAATAGGATCTCCCGATCACCCCTCGGTATCTGTGGTGTCCAGGCATACCCCTGTGAAGTCCCCTGGGCCGCCGGCATCTTCTTCCGGGAGAAAATGACGGGCGCATGCGCAGTGCGCCTGCCGAGATCTGACGGCTGGCACCCGGCAACAATAGGAAAATTATCCTATTGGTTCATTTTGATCACTGTGATAGACACTATCAAAATAAAAAGAAATAGTAAATCAACCCCTCCTTTTATCACCCCCTTAGTTAGGAAAAAATAATGAAAAAAAAAAAATGTATTTCCATTTTGGTTAGAGTTGGGCTAAAGTGAGTTGGGCTAAAGTTAGGGCTAGGGTTAGGGTTGGGATTAGGGGTGTTAGGGTTAGGTTTGTGGTTAGGGTTATGGTTAGAATTAGGGTTAGTGTGTTGGGGTTAGGGTTGGAGTTAGAATTGGGGGGTTTCCACTGTTTAGGTACATCAAGGGGTCTCCACAATGTGCCATCAATGATTCCAGCAAATTTTGCGTTCAAAAAGTCAAACGATGCTAGCTCCCTTCTGAGCCCTGCCATGCACCCAAACAGTGGCTTTCCTCCACATATGGGGTATTGGCGTATTCAGGAGAAATTGCACAATAAATTTTGTGGTCCATTTTCTCCTGATACCCTTGTGAAAATAAAAAAAATTGGTTAAAGTAAATTTTTTGTGAAAAAGTAAAATGTTCATTTTTTCCTTCCACGTTGCTTTAGTTCTCGTGAAGCACCTGAAGGGTTAATAAACTTTTTGAATGTGGTTTTGTGCACCTTGAGGGGTGCAGTTTTTAGAATGGTGTCACTTTTGGGTATTTTCTGTTATATTACATAGTTATTAAGGTTGAAGGAAGACTTTAAGTCCATCTACTGTAGTTCAACCCATAGCCTAACCTAACATGCCCTAACATGTTGATCCAGAGGAAGGCAAAAAAAAACCATGTGGCAAAGAGTAAGCTCCACCTTGAGGAAAAAAATTCCTTCCCGACTCCACATACGGCAATCAGACTAGTTCCCTGGATCAACGCCCTATCAAGGAATCTAGTCTATATACCCTGTAACATTATACTTTTCCAGAAAGGCATCCAGTCCCATCTTAAATTTAAGTAATGAATCACTCATTGCAACATCTGTTGTGAACTCTATTTCTGGGCTCCCTCTTGTGGTCACAAGTGGAACTGTGTGAGTGCTGTCTTTCTGCAGGTTTGTGACTGGCATCAGCTGTCTCGTTATCTGTGGGCTGGTTTTCTATTTAAGCTCACTTGGACTCTCAGTCTATGCCTGCTGTCGTTGTATTCAGTGCTATTCTGATTGCTCCTGTCTACATCCGTTATCAGTCTCTCCATGAGAAGCTAAGTTCTGTTTGCTTATTCTTGCTCATCTATGTTCAATATGTTTCCTAGAATATTATGAGTTTTGTCCAGCTTGCTAATATGTGATTTCTCTGCTTGCTGGTAGCTCTGGGGTGCTTAGTTGCTCCCCCCACATCGTTAGTTGGTGTGGGGGTTCTCGCATTCTCTGCGTGGATATTTTTGTATAGGGTTTTTTACTGACCGCACAGATCCCTTGCTATTTTCTGCTATCTAGTGTTAGCGGGCCTCATTTGCTTAACCTATTTCATCTCTGCGTTTGTCTTTTCCTCTTAACTCACCGTTATTATTTGTGGGGGGCTGTTCTATATCTTTGGGGTTATTTCTCTGAGGCAAGTGAGGTCTTACTTTATCTCTAGGGGTAGTCAGTTTCTCAGGCCGTGAAGAGACGTCTAGGATTTCAGGAAACGTTCCACGGCTACCTTTAGTGTGTTTGGTTAGGATCAGGTTTTGCGGTCAGTCCAGTTACCACGTCCCCAGAGCTTGTCCTATTATCTCTGACTTAGCTGGTTAGATTTGTGATCCTAAGCCTCTGGGATCATAACAGTACAGCAGGCCTGAAAAGTGTTTAATGCATCGCAGAAGTGGGATAAGAGAAGTCCTGAGTACAATTTTTTTTTTTCCTCTCCCTTTGCAGCAGTCTGTCCAGCTTCTCTCATCCCCTTAATCTCTGGGTGGCTTTGAGTTCAGCTGCAGACATGGATATTCAGAGTCTGACTTCTAGTGTGGATCATCTTGCTGCAAGGGTGCAAAGCATTCAGGATTTTGTTGTTCACAGTCCTATGTCTGAGCCAAAAGTACCTATTCCTGAGTTGTTTTCTGGAGATAGATCTCGGTTTCTGAATTTTAAGAATAATTGTAAATTATTTCTTTCTTTGAGACCTCGTTCCTCTGGTGATTCCGCTCAGCAAGTTAGAATTGTTATCTCCCTGTTGCGTGGCGACCCTCAAGATTGGGCCTTCTCCCTGGCGCCGGGAGATCCTGCATTGCTGAATGTGGATACGTTTTTTCTGGCGCTTGGATTGCTTTATGAGGAACCTAATCTTGAGAACCAGGCAGAAAAGGCCTTGCTGGCTCTCTCTCAGGGCCAGGATGAAGCTGAGGTGTATTGTCAAAAATTTCGGAAATGGTCGGTGCTTACTCAATGGAATGAGTGTGCCCTGGCTGAAAATTTCAGAGAAGGTCTTTCTGAAGCAATTAGGAATGTTATGGTGGGGTTCCCCACGCCTGCAAGTCTGAATGACTCAATGGCTTTGGCCATTCAGATTGATCGGCGTTTGCGGGAGCGCAAATCTGCACACCATCTGGCGGTGTTTTCTGAACAGAGACCTGAGTCTATGCAATGTGACCGAATTCTGACCAGAATTGAGCGGCAAAATCATAGACGTCAAAATGGGTTGTGCTTTTACTGTGGTGATTCAACTCATGTTATCTCAGCATGCTCTAAGCGCGTAAAAAAGATCGCTAAATCTGTCACCGTTGGTACTATACAGCCTAAATTCATTTTGTCTGTTACTTTAATTTGTTCTTTGTCACAGGGTGGATTGATTTAAATCACGCCGATTTAAATCATGATTTAAATCACGATTTAAATCAAAAGATTTTTTTCTATTTAAATCGGATCGATTTAAATCATGATTTTAATCATGATTTAAATCACTGATTTAAATCAAAAGGTTTTTTTTAATATAAATCACGATTAAAATGAGAAGTGAGAGCAGTGCGCATGTGCGCCCATAGTTACACGGACGAAACTAGGGGCAACGATCTAACGCTAGGGTGAGGGGGGGACCCCAAAGTAAGTAAAAATCTTTTTTGTTTTACTATATGGCAATAGGTAGGTGTTTAAAAGCAGCATGTCTTAATTGTATAAACTATTAATAGCCTCCACATTTTGTTCATACTGCCCCTTTAATTCCACACTTCTAGCTTGGTTTCACTTTTGGTTTAGTTTCTTTTTCCATTCAGTTGACATGCCCAAACTTGTTGGATAGTCAGCATCCTACAGAAACCTCTGGAAGAGCATGGCATTGTGAATGTTACACATATACAGCCTTTATTCTACTGAGTTAAACAACTCAGCTTTATCTCATGATGGAAGAACCTTTGGATGGTAAAAGATTTTCCTCAAAAAGCAGTTTATTGAAAAAAATCCGATTTAAATCAAAAAAATCCGATTTAAATCAAAAAAATCCGATTTTTTTGATTTTTTAAAAAAAAACATTGATTTTTATCCACCCTGCTTTGTCATCCTACTCGGTTATGGCTTTTGTGGATTCAGGTGCTGCCCTGAACCTGATGGATTTGTCGTTTGCCAGGCGCTGTGGTTTTGTCCTGGAGCCTTCGGAATTCCCTATTCCACTGAGGGGTATTGATGCTACACCATTGGCTGAGAATAAGCCTCAGTATTGGACTCAAGTGACCATGTGCATGACTCCTGTACATCAGGAGGTGATTCGCTTTCTTGTGCTGCATAATCTGCATGATGTTGTCGTTTTGGGTCTGCCATGGCTGCAGGCCCATAATCCAGTTTTGGATTGGAAAGCTATGTCTGTTTCAAGTTGGGGTTGCCAGGGGATTCATGGCGATGCTCCTTTGGTGTCAATTGCTTCTTCCACTCCTTCTGAGGTCCCTGAGTTTTTGTCGGACTACCAGGATGTATTTGATGAGCCCAGATCCGGTGCCCTGCCTCCTCACAGGGATTGTGATTGTGCTATAAATTTGATTCCTGGTAGTAAGTTCCCTAAGGGACGACTTTTTAATTTGTCTGTACCAGAACATGCCGCAATGCGGAGTTATATAAAGGAGTCTTTAGAGAAGGGACATATTCGCCCGTCCTCCTCCCCTCTTGGTGCAGGATTCTTTTTTGTGGCCAAGAAGGATGGTTCTCTGAGACCTTGTATAGATTATCGTCTTCTAAATAAAATCACGGTCAAATTTCAGTATCCTTTGCCATTATTATCTGATCTGTTTGCTCGGATTAAGGGGTCCAGTTGGTTCACCAAGATAGATCTTCGTGGTGCGTATAACCTTGTGCGTATTAAGCAGGGGGATGAATGGAAAACAGCATTTAATACGCCCGAGGGCCATTTTGAGTACTTGGTGATGCCTTTTGGACTCTCTAATGCTCCTTCTGTGTTCCAGTCCTTCATGCATGACATCTTCCGAGAATATCTGGATAAATTTATGATTGTGTGTCTGGATGACATTTTGGTCTTTTCTGAGGACTGGGAGTCCCATGTGAAGCAGGTCAGGATGGTATTTCAGGTCCTGCGTGCTAATGCCTTATTTGTGAAGGGCTCAAAATGTCTCTTCGGAGTACAGAAGGTTTCCTTTTTGGGTTTTATTTTTTCTCCTTCTACTATTGAGATGGACCCAGTCAAGGTCCAGGCTATTCATGACTGGACTCAGCCTACATCTGTTAAGAGTCTTCAGAAGTTCTTGGGTTTTGCTAATTTTTACCGTCGCTTCATCGCTAATTTTTCTGGCGTGGTTAAGCCCTTGACGGATTTGACCAAGAAAGGTTCTGATGTGACTAATTGGTCTCCTGCGGCAGTGGAAGCCTTTCGGGAGCTGAAGCGCCGGTTTTCTTCAGCTCCAGTATTATGTCAGCCTGATATCTCTCTTCCTTTCCAGGTCGAGGTGGATGCTTCTGAGATTGGAGCAGGGGCTGTTTTGTCGCAGAGAAGCTCTGATGGCTCTGTGATGAAGCCTTGTGCCTTCTTTTCAAGAAAGTTTTCGCCTGCCGAGCGGAATTATGATGTTGGTAATCGGGAATTGTTGGCTATGAAGTGGGCATTTGAGGAGTGACGACATTGGCACGAGGGAGCTAGGCATCGTGTGGTGGTCTTGACTGATCACAAAAATCTGATCTCGAGTCTGCCAAGCGCATGAATCCTAGACAGGCTCGTTGGTCGTTGTTTTTCTCCCGTTTCGATTTTGTGGTCTCGTACCTGCCTGGTTCGAAGAACGTGAAGGCTGATGCCCTTTCTAGGAGTTTTGTGCCTGACTCTCCGGGAGTTTCGGAGCCGGCTGGTATCCTCAAAGAGGGAGTGATTTTGTCTGCCATTTCCCCAGATTTGCGACGAGTGCTGCAGAAATTTCAGGCTGAGAGACCTGACCGCTGCCCACCAGAGAGACTGTTTGTCCCAGATAGATGGACCAGCAGAGTTATTTCCGAGGTTCATTCTTCGGTGTTGGCAGGTCATCCTGGGATTTTTGGTACCAGAGATTTGGTGGCTAGGTCCTTCTGGTGGCCTTCCTTGTCGCGGGATGTGCGTTCCTTTGTGCAGTCCTGTGGGATTTGTGCTCGGGCTAAGCCTTGCTGTTCTCGTGCCAGCGGTTTGCTTTTGCCTTTGCCTGTCCCGAAGAGGCCTTGGACGCACATTTCCATGGATTTTATTTCAGATCTTCCAGTATCTCAGAGAATGTCTGTCATCTGGGTGGTGTGTGATCGTTTTTCCAAAATGGTCCATTTGGTGCCCTTGCCTAAGTTGCCTTCCTCCTCCGATTTGGTTCCTTTATTTTTTCAGAATGTGGTTCGCTTGCACGGCGTCCCTGAAAATATTGTGTCTGACAGAGGATCCCAGTTTGTGTCCAGATTTTGGCGGATTTTTTGTGCTAAGATGGGCATTGATTTGTCTTTTTCGTCGGCCTTCCATCCTCAGACGAATGGCAAAACCGAGCGAACTAATCAGACGTTGGAAACTTATTTAAGATGTTTTGTTTCTGCTGATCAGGATGATTGGGTGACTTTTTTGCCATTGGCCGAGTTTGCCCTTAATAATCGGGCTAGTTCTGCTACTTTGGTTTCGCCTTTTTTCTGCAATTCTGGTTTTCATCCTCGTTTTTCCTCGGGTCAGGTTGAGCCTTCTGACTGTCCGGGGGTGGATTCTGTGGTGGATAGGTTGCAGCAGATTTGGAACCATGTGGTGGATAATTTGAAGTTGTCACAGGAGAAGGCTCAGCGCTTTGCCAACCGCCGTCGCGGTGTTGGTCCCCGACTTCGTGTTGGGGATTTGGTATGGCTGCCTTCTCGGTATGTTCCTATGAAGGTTTCCTCTCCTAAATTCAAGCCTCGCTTCATCGGTCCTTATAAGATTTTGGAAATCCTTAACCCGGTGTCTTTTCGTTTGGACCTCCCAGCATCGTTTGCCATTCATAATGTGTTCCATAGGTCTTTGTTGCGGAGGTATGTGGTGCCTGTGGTTCCTTCTGTTGAGCCTCCTGCTCCGGTGCTGGTTGAGGGCGAATTGGAGTACGTGGTGGAGAAGATCTTGGATTCTCGTATTTCCAGACGGAGGCTTCAGTATTTAGTTAAGTGGAACGGCTATGGTCAGGAGGATAATTCCTGGGTTGTCGCCTCTGATGTTCATGCGGCCGATTTGGTTCGTGCCTTCCATGCGGCTCATCCTGATCGCCCTGGGGGTCTTGATGAGGGTTCGGTGACCCCTCCTCAAGGGGGGGTACTGTTGTGAACTCTATTTCTGGGCTCCCTCTTGTGGTCACAAGTGGTACTGTGTGAGTGCTGTCTTTCTGCAGGTTTGTGACTGGCATCAGCTGTCTCGTTATCTGTGGGCTGGTTTTCTATTTAAGCTCACTTGGACTCTCAGTCTATGCCTGCTGTCGTTGTATTCAGTGCTATTCTGATTGCTCCTGTCTACATCCGTTATCAGTCTCTCCATGAGAAGCTAAGTTCTGTTTGCTTATTCTTGCTCATCTATGTTCAATATGTTTCCTAGAATATTATGAGTTTTGTCCAGCTTGCTAATATGTGATTTCTCTGCTTGCTGGTAGCTCTGGGGTGCTTAGTTGCTCCCCCCACATCGTTAGTTGGTGTGGGGGTTCTCGCATTCTCTGCGTGGATATTTTTGTATAGGGTTTTTTACTGACCGCACAGATCCCTTGCTATTTTCTGCTATCTAGTGTTAGCGGGCCTCATTTGCTTAACCTATTTCATCTCTGCGTTTGTCTTTTCCTCTTAACTCACCGTTATTATTTGTGGGGGGCTGTTCTATATCTTTGGGGTTATTTCTCTGAGGCAAGTGAGGTCTTACTTTATCTCTAGGGGTAGTCAGTTTCTCAGGCCGTGAAGAGACATCTAGGATTTCAGGAAACGTTCCACGGCTACCTTTAGTGTGTTTGGTTAGGATCAGGTTTTGCGGTCAGTCCAGTTACCACGTCCCCAGAGCTTGTCCTATTATCTCTGACTTAGCTGGTTAGATTTGTGATCCTAAGCCTCTGGGATCATAACAAACATCATACGGCAGAGAGTTCCATAGTCTCACTGCTCTTACAGTAAAGAATCCGCGTCTGTTATTATGCTTAAACCTTTTTTCCTCCAGACATAGAGGATGCCCCCTTGTCCCTGTCACCGGTCTATGATTAAAAAGATCATCAGAAAGGTCTTTGTACTGTCCCCTCATATATTTATACATTAAAATAAGATCACCCCTTAGTCTTCGTTTTTCCAAACTAAATAGCCCCAAGTGTAATAACCTATCTTGGTATTGCAGACCCCCCAGTCCTCTAATAACCTTGGTCGCTCTTCTCTACACCCGCTCCAGTTCAGCTATGTCTTTCTTATACACCGGAGACCAGAACTGTGCACAGTATTCTAAGTGTGGTCAAACTAGTGACTTGTATAGAGGAAAAATTATGTTCTCCTCATGAGCATCTATGCCTCTTTTAATGCATCCCATTATTTTATTTGCCTTTGTAGCAGCTGCCTGACACTGGCCACTGAATATGAGTTTGTCATACACCCAGGTCTTTTTCATTGACGGTTTTGCCCAGAGTTTTAGAATTAAGCACATAGTTATGCATCTTATTACTTATACCCAAGTGCATGACCTTACATTTATCCCCATTAAAGCTCATTTGCCATTTATCAGCCAAGCTTCTAGTTTACATAAATCATCCTGTAATATAAAATTGTCCTCCCCTGTATTGATTACCCTGCAGAGTTTAGTGTCATCTGCAAATATTGAAATTCTACTCTGATATTGACCCCCCAAACTCACTTCAAATGTGAGATGGTCCCTAAAAAATGGTTTTGTAAATTTTGTTGGAAAAATGAGAAATTGCTGGTCAAATTTTAATGCTTATAACTTCCTAACAAAAGAAAATTTAGTTTCTAAAATTGTGCTGATGTAAAGTAGACATGTGGGAAATGTTATTCATTAACCCCTTCCCGACCTTTGACGCCACGTAGGCGTCATGAAAACCCGTGCCAATCCGACCCATGACGCCTATGTGGCGTCATGGAAAGATCGCATCCCTGCAGATCGGGTGAAAGGGTTAACTCCATTTTCACCCGATCTGCAGAGACAGGGGGAGTGGTACTTCAGCCCAGGGGGGGTGGCTTCACCCCCCCCCCGTGGCTACGATCGCTCTGATTGGCTGTTGAAAGTGAAACAGCCAATCAAAGCGATTTGTAATATTTCACCTATGAAAATGGTGAAATATTACAATCCAGCCATGGCCGATGCTGCAATAGCATCTGCCATGGCTGGAGACCCCGATCTGCCCCCCCCCCCCACCCCACCGATCGCCCCCCCAGTCGTCCTTTCTGCCCCGATCTCCTGTCCGCTCCCCTCCTCCCTCCTGTCCGCTCCCCCGGTCCTCTTGTCCGGTCCTCCGATCCCCCCCCCCGTGTTCCGATCCCACCCCCCCATACTTACCTAGCTTCGATGTCCCTCCTGGTGTCCGGCCGTCTTCTCCATGGGCGCCGCCATCTTGGAAAATGGCGGGCGCATGCGCAGTGCGCCCGCCGAATCTGCCAGCCGGCAGATTCATTACAAGTACATTTTGATCGCTGTGGTAGGTTCTATCGCAGCGATCAAAATAAAAAAATAATAAATAACCCCCCCCCCTTTATCACCCCCATAGGTAGGGACAGTAATAAAATAAAGAAAATATTTTTTTTTCTTTTTCCACTAGGGTTAGGGTTAGAACTAGGGTTAGAACTAGGGGTAGGGTTAGGGGTAGGGTTAGGGTTACGGTTAGGGGTAGGGTTATGGCATGTGCACACAGTGCGGATTTGGCTGCGGATCCGCAGCGGATCGGCCGCGGATCCGCAGCGGATCGGCCGCGGATCCGCCGCGGATCGGCAGCGGATCGGCCGCGGATCCGCAGCGGATTGGCCGCTGCGAATTCGAAGCAGTTTTCCATCAGGTTTACAGTACCATGTACACCTATGGAAAACCAAATCCGCTGTGCCCATGGTGCGGAAAATTCCGTGCAGAAACGCTGCGTTGTATTTTCCGCAGCATGTCAATTCTTTGTGCGGATTCCGCAGCGTTTTACACCTGTTCCTCAATAGGAATCCGCAGGTGAAATCCGCACAAAAAAAACACTGGAAATCTGCTGTAAATCCGCAGGTAAAACGCAGTGCCTTTTACCTGCAGATTTTTCAAAAATCGTGCGGAAAAATCTCACACGAATCCGCAACGTGGGCACATAGCCTTAGGGTTAGGGTTGGAATTAGAGTTAGGGTTGGAATTAGGGCTAGGGTTTGAAATAGGGTTAAGATTAGGCTTGTGGTTAGGGTTATGGATAGGGTTAGGGGTGTGTTGGGGTTACAGTTGTGGTTAGGGTTGGGATTAGGGTTACGGTTGGGATTAGGGTTAGGATTAGGGTTGGAATTAGGGTTACGGGTGTGTTGCGGTTAGGGTTGTGGTAAGGGGTGTGTTGGGGTTAGGGTTGTGATTAGGGTTATGGCTACAGTTGGGATTAGGATTAGGGGTGTGTTGGGGTTAGTGTTGAAGTTAGAATTGAGGGGTTTCCACTGTTTAGGCACATCAGGGGTCTCCAAACGCAACATGGCGCCACCATTGATTCCAGCCAATCTTGCGTTCAAAAAGTCAAATGGTGCTCCCGCCCTTCCAAGCCCCGACGTGCGCCCAAACAGTGGTTTACCCCCACATTTGGGGTACCAGCGTACTCAGGACAAACTGGGCAACAACTGTTGGGGTCCAATTTCTCCTGTTACCCTTGCAAAAATAAAAAATTACTTGCTAAAACATAATTTTTGAGGAAAGAACAATTATTTTTTATTTTCACGGCTCTGCGTTATAAACTTCTGTGAAGCACTGGGGGGTTGAAAGTGCTCACCACACATCTAGATAAGTTCCTTGGGGGGTCTAGTTTCCAAAATGGGGTCACTTGTGGGGGTTTCTACTGTTTAGGCACATCAGGGGCTCTGCAAATGCAATGTGACGCCCGCAGACCATTCCATCAAAGTCTGCATTTCAAATGTCACTACTTCCCTTCCGAGCCCTGACGTGTGCCCAAACAGTGGTTTACCCCCACATATGGAGTATCAGCGTACTCGCAACAAACTGGGCAAGAAATATTGGGGTCCAAATTCTCCTGTTACCCTTGTGAAAATAAAAAATTGCTTGCTAAAACATCTTTTTTGAGGAAAGAAAAATGATTTTTTATTTTCACGGCTCTGCGTTGTAAACTTCTGTGAAGCACTTGGGGGTTGAACGTGCTCACTACACATCTAGATAAGTTCCCTTGGGGGTCTAGTTTCCAAAATGGAGTCACTTGTGGGGAGTTCCTACTGTTTAGGCACATCAGGGGCTCTGCAAACGCAACCTGATGCCCGCAGAGCATTCCATCAAAGTCTGCATTTCAAAACGTCACTACTTCCCTTCCGAACCCCGACGTGTGCCAAAACAGTGGTTTACCCCCACATATGGGGTATCAGCGTACTCAGGAGAAACTGGACAACAACTTTTGGGGTCCAATTTCTCCTGTTACTCTTGCAAAAATAAAAAATTCTGGGCTAAAAAAATATTTTTGAGGAAAGGAAACACATTTTTTATTTTCACAGCTCTGCGTTATAAACTTCTGTGAAGCACTTGGGGGTTCAAAGTGCTCACTACACATCTAGATAAGTTCCCTTGGGGGTCTAGTTTCCAAAATAGAGTCACTTGTGGGGAGTTCCTACTGTTTAGGCACATCAGGGGCTCTGCAAACGCAACCTGATGCCCGCAGAGCATTCCATCAAAGTCTGCATTTCAAAACGTCACTACTTCCCTTCCGAACCCCGACGTGTGCCAAAACAGTGGTTTACCCCCACATATGGGGTATCAGCATACTCAGGAGAAACTGGACAACAACTTTTGGGGTCCAATTTCTCCTGTTACCCTTGGAAAAATAAAAAATTGTGGGCTAAAAAATCATTTTTGAGAAAAGAAAAATTATTTTTTATTTTCATGGCTCTGCGTTATAAACTTCTGTGAAGCACTTGGGGGTTCAAAGTGCTCACCACACATCTAGATTAGTTCCTTGGGAGGTCTAGTTTCCAAAATGGGGTCACTTGTGGGGGAGCTCCAATGTTTAGGCACACAGGGGCTCTCCAAACGCGACATGGTGTCCGCTAATAATTGGAGCTAATTTTCCATTCAAAAAGCCAAATGGCGTGCCTTCCCTTCCGAGCCCTGCCGTGCGCCCAAACAGTGGTTTACCCCCACATATGGGGTATCATCGTACTCAGGACAAACTGGACAACAACATTTGGGGTCCAATTTCTCCTATTACCCTTGGGAAAATAAAAAATTCTGGGCTAAAAATCATTTTTGAGGAAAGAAAAATTATTTTTTTATTTTCACGGCTCTGCGTTATAAACTTCTGTGAAGCACCTGGGGGTTATAAGTGCTCACTATGCATCTAGATAAGTTCCTTGGGGGGTCTAGTTTGCAAAATGGGGTCACTTGTAGGGGAGCTCCAATGTTTAGGCACACAGGGGCTCTCCAAACGCGACATGGTGTCTGCTAACGATTGGAGCTAATTTTCCATTCAAAAAGTCAAATGGCACGCCTCCCCTTCCGAGCCTTGCCGTGCACCCAAACAGTGGTTTACCCCCACATATGAGGTATCGGCATACTCAGGAGAAATTGCCCAACAAATTTTAGGATCCATTTTATCCTGTTGCCCATGTGAAAATGAAAGAATTGCGGCTAAAAGAAATTTTGTGTGAAAGAAAAGTACTTTTTCATTTTTGCGGATCAATTTGTGAAGCACCTGGGGGTTTAAAGTGCTCACTATGCCTCTAGATGAGTTCCTTGGGGGGTCTAGTTTCCAAAATGGGGTCACTTGTGGAGGAGCTCCAATGTTTAGGCACACAGGGGCTTTCCAAACGCGACATGGTGTCCGCTAACGATGGAGATAATTTTTCATTCAAAAAGTCAAATGGCGCTCCTTCCCTTCCGAGCCTTACCATGTGCCCAAACAGTGGTTTACCCCCACATGTGAGGTATTGGTGTACTCAGGAGAAATTGCCCAACAAAATTTAGGATCCATTTTATCCTGTTGCCCATGTGAAAATGAAAAAATTGAGGCTAAAATAATTTTTTTGGGAAAATAAAGTACTTTTTCATTTTTACGGATCAATTTGTGAAGCACCTGGGGGTTTAAAGTGCTCACTATGCCTCTAGATGAGTTCCTTGGGGGGTCTAGTTTCCAAAATGGGGTCACTTGTGGGGGAGCTCCAATGTTTAGGCACACGGGGGCTCTCCAAACGCGACATGGTGTCCGCTAAAGATTGGAGCCAATTTTTCATTCAAAAAGTCAAATGGCGCTCCTTCCCTTCCGAGCCCTGCCGTGCGCCCAAACAGTGGTTTACCCCCACATATGAGGTATCAGCGTACTCAGGACAAATTGGACAACAACGTCCGTGGTCCAGTTTCTCCTTTTACCCTTGGGAAAATAAAAAAATTGTTGCTAAAAGATCATTTTTGTGACTAAAAAGTTAAATGTTCATTTTTTACTTCCATGTTGCTTCTGCTGCTGTGAAACACCTGAAGGGTTAATAAACTTCTTGAATGTGGTTTTGAGCACCTTGAGGGGTGCAGTTTTTAGAATGGTGTCACTTTTGGGTATTTTCAGCCATATAGAACCCTCAAAATGACTTCAAATGTGAGGTGGTCCCTAAAAAAAATGGTTTTGTAAATTTTGTTGTAAAAATGAGAAATCACTGGTCAAATTTTAACCCTTATAACTTCCTAGCAAAAAAAAAAATTGTTTCCAAAATTGTGCTGATGTAACGTAGACATGTGAAAAACGTTATTTATTAACTATTTTGTGTCACATAACTCTCTGGTTTAACAGAATAAAAATTTAAAATGTGAAAATTGCGAAATTTTCAAAATTTTCGCCAAATTTCCGTTTTTTTCACAAATAAACTCAGAAATTATCGACCTAAATTTACCACTAACATGAAGCCCAATATGTCACGAAAAAACAATCTCAGAATCGCTAGGATCCGTTGAAGCGTTCCTGAGTTATTACCTCATAAAGGGACACTGGTCAGAATTGCAAAAAAAGGCAAGGTCATTAAGGCCAAAATAGGCTGGGTCATGAAGGGGTTAAGTATTTTGTGTGACACCACTCTCTGATTTAAGGGCATAAAAATTCAAAGTTTGAAAATTGCAAAATTTTCTACATCTTCTCCATATTTTTGTTTATTTTTCATAAATAAATGCAAGTCATATCGAATAAATTTTGCCACTAACATGAAGTACAATATGTCGCAAAAAAAAGTCTCAGAATCAGTGGGATCCGTTGAAGCGTTCCAGAGTTATAACCACATAAATTAACAGTGGTCAGAATTGTAAAAATTGGCTTGGTCATTAAGCAGCAAATTGGCTCTGTCACTAAGAGGTTAAAGGATCTCTTTATTGCTTTATTACTTCAGTCTGAGTTGGTTGTTTACATGGGAAGTGCCATTGATTACTATAAGTGGATATGTTTGAATAACTATATATACAGTAGAGACCAAAAGTTTGGACACACCTTCTCATTTAAAGTTTTTTCTGTATTGTCATGACTAAGAAAATTGTAAATTCACACTGAAGGCATCAAAACTATGAATTAACACATGTGGAATTATGTACTTAACAAAAAAGTGTGAAACAACTGAAAATTTGTCTTATATGCTAGGTTCTTCAAAGTAGCCACCTTTTGCTTTGATGACTGCTTTGCAAACTCTTGGCATTCTCTTGATGAGTTGCAAGATGTAGTCACCGGGAATGGTTTTCACTTCCCAGGTTGTTTCACACTTTTTTGTTAAGTATGTAATTCCACATGTGTTAATTCACAGTTTTGATGCCTTCAGTGTGAATGTACAATTTTCATAGTCATGAAAATACAGAGAAAACTTTAAATGAGAAGGTGTGTCCAATCTTTTGGTCTGTACTATATATATATATATATATATATATATATATATATATATATATATATATATATATATATACATACACACTCACCGGCCACTTTATTAGGTACACCTGTCCAACTTCTTGTTAACACTTAATTTCTAATCAGCCAATCACATGGCGGCAACTCAGTGCATTTAGGCATGTAGACATGGTCAAGACAATCTCCTGCAGTTCAAACCGGGCATCAGTATGGGGAAGAAAGGTGATTTGAGTGCCTTTGAACGTGGCATGGTTGTTGGTGCCAGAAGGGCTGGTCTGAGTATTTCAGAAACTGCTGATCTACTGGGATTTTCACGCACAACCATCTCTAGGGTTTACAGAGAATGGTCCGAAAAAGAAAAAAAATCCAGTGAGCGGCAGTTCTGTGGGCGGAAATGCCTTGTTGATGCCAGAGGTCAGAGGAGGATGGGCAGACTGGTTCGAGCTGATAGAAAGGCAACAGTGACTCAAATCGCCACCCGTTACAACCAAGGTAGGCCTAAGAGCATCTCTGAACGCACAGTGCGTCGAACTTTGAGGCAGATGGGCTACAGCAGCAGAAGACCACACCGGGTACCACTCCTTTCAGCTAAGAACAGGAAACTGAGGCTACAATTTGTACAAGCTCATCGAAATTGGACAGTAGAAGATTGGAAAAACGTTGCTTGGTCTGATGAGTCTCGATTTCTGCTGCGACATTCGGATGGTAGGGTCAGAATTTGGCGTAAACAACATGAAAGCATGGATCCATCCTGCCTTGTATGGAGCATCTTTGGGATGTGCAGCCGACAAATCTGCGGCAACTGTGTGATGCCATCATGTCAATATGGACCAAAATCTCTGAGGAATGCTTCCAGCACCTTGTTGAATCTATGCCACGAAGAATTGAGGCAGTTCTGAAGGCAAAAGGGGGTCCAACCCGTTACTAGCATGGTGTACCTAATAAAGTGGCCGGTGAGTGTATATACACATGCATACATACATATACATATCATATATTTACTCTTGTGTTACTGCACTTCGATGTAGTATGTTTATTGACTTTGTATTTTATTGTATTTTTCCAGGTGATTACGGTATATATTTTTATATTGTGTACATAGCATCTGGTTAGTGTGTGGATAGGTATATTTACTTCTAATTGTTTTTTTTAAAGCCAAGTGCTTCTGTCCTTCCTTTATAAGAAGCTGCCATGCAGTTCTGTACCTCGTGTAATCTTAAATGCCACAAGACGTCTTTCTTTTTGGTGTATAATTTATGTTCCAGCAGTTTACAGAACATATAATTTGTAGCGCATAGTTCATTCTCATCAACATGGGTGTTTGTGGTATTTCATTTTTTTCCAGTCTTTATAATGTTCCTTTTGTGACATTTAGATAGAACCCTTGTGTAGACGCAATATAGAAGAATGTAGTTTCAGAAAAATTATAATGGTTCTTTAAAACTGTCACCATGTTTTCAGGTATGAAATAAACAGTGGTTTGTACAAGTTCTCTAAACTTGTACAGTGTTAGGATATGTTCACACATTCAGGAATTGGCTATGCCAAATTCATTATGTATTTACAGGATAATCTGGAGTAAAAATCCAAGGCCGACACAGACTTCTTCTGCGGATGTACTTGTGGATCCGGACAAGAATTCGTCCCATTGTCATTGCCTGCTAGAAGAATGGACATGAATGATCATTTAGCAAAAACTTAATTTTTTTAGCACATATGAATAGGGTCTATACTGTATTTACTTACATTGGAAAAATTATTTTAGGCACAGAATCTGATCCAGTTCTGATCATGTGGACATATTCTTAAAAGCTACATCTATAAGGGTACATTCACATGAACATATCTTCTAGTAAATTGTAACCAGTAGCCAAAGCGATATTGCATTGGTCACTGCTGCAATCACTGATTGGCTACAGTCACATGCTGACTTCTCTGGAATAGAATGACAGGTGACCAGCGGGGAATCATATAAGCCAGTGGCGGCAAACCACTAGGACTAGTGCAGCCTCCACTCTTCTCAGGCCCCTCGCCATCTCCTTCATCACTAGCACTGTGGCCACTCTCTGCATGTGCGCCGTCCCATCAGGTCACGCATCCTCCCATCAGTCTGCGCGCGGGCTGAGGAGAGTGGCGGCGCTAGTGCCCACACATAGGATTGTGATATATGAGGAGACCAGATCAACGTTGGAACAGGCAGATGTGAGTTAGTTACAATATATATATTTTTTTACTGTGAGGCCATTATACTGTATGGAGCACTACGTGGGCACATTATACAGTATGAAACACTATGTGGGGCTATTGTACAGAATGGAGAAAAATAATACAAAACTTCAGCACTCAAGTGATAAATTTATTATCCAATATTCGTATAAAAAAATGAGGCAAAAACCTCCACAATCCAAAAATAAAAAAATGACCCTAGTGAAAAGACATATACTTCTGCAATGTTTCGGCATAGGTATGCCTTTTTCAAGCAAAATCTGTATGGAAATATATACAGTGTTAGAATTTTAATAAATATGCAGCTGTGGGAGTAACAATTTGTTTGGGAGCACTTTTGTTTGCAGCATACTTTATCTGTTTTATTCAAGGTTTTTTTATCCTTTGTTATTACATATTTAAATTAGGCCATTGGGCCATATGCTTTTTACTGCTGTTACGTAACGTATTATATTATTCCACTATAATTCCAAAAGTTAATTGTTTTATTTGATAAGGAAAAACTTCCTCAATTGTAGACATTTTTTTAGCAAATGTCAAGGTTGGCCTGCAACTTTCTGCAAGCTTTTAACTCTGGCCCTCTGTGTATATTTGAGTTTGATATCTCTGCTTTAAAGGGTTTGTTCTCATCATGATAAAGGGTTACAATTGCAAAGAGGTGGTAAAAATAAACAACTTTTACTTTTGATTAAAAATCCTCTTCATTCTCATGTATCTTAGGCCTGTCCCACACGTCCAGATAATTCCGGTACCGGAAAAAATCGGTACCGGAGTTATCCGTGTAAGTGTGTCCGTGAGCTCACGTAGGCCATCCGTGTAGCACATGTGCGGCAGCCATGTGCCGCCTGGGTACCACACGGACCGTGCAGGAGAGACAGCGCTACAGTAAGCGCTGTCCCCCCAGCATGGTGCTGAAGCCGCCATTCATCCGTTCTCTCCAGTGCTCGCTGGGGAGAAGGGATGAAAAATCTTTTTTTTTTTTGTGTGTTTAAAATAAACTTTAGGGCATCCTCCCCCCTCCCACCCCCTGTGCGCCCGGCCGCCGGCATTAAAATACTCACCCGCCTCCCTCGACGCTTGCTCTCCGCCCCGCAGCTTCTCCTGCACTGAGCGGTCACGTGGGGCCGCCGATTACAGTCATGAATATGCGGCTCCACCTCCCATAGGGGTGGAGCCGCATATTCATTTCTGTAATGGGCGGCCCCACGTGACCGCATACAGTAGAAGCTGCGGCCAGGACAGGACACTGCGAGGGAGCCGGGTAAGTATTTTAATAACAGCGGGCGGGCGCACAGGGGGTGAGAGGGGGGTGGGGACAGGGATCTTTATGTTAACCCCTTCACCCCAAAGCCTGTTTTCACCTAACTGACCCGGCCAATTTTTACAATTCTGACCACTGTCACTTTATGAGGTCATAACTCTGAAACGCTTCAACGGATCTTGGTGATTCTGAGATTGTTTTCTCGTGACATATTGTACTTTATGATAGTGGTAAAACTTCTTCGATATGACTTGCATTTATTTGTGAAAAAAACAGAAATTTGTCGAAAATTATGAAAATTTCGCAATTTTCAAATTTTTTGTTTTTATGCCCTTAAATTAGAGAGTTATATCACATAATATAGTTAATAAACAACATTTCCCACATGTCTGCTTTACATCAGCACAATTTTGGAAACATAATTTTTTTTTGTTAGGGAGTTATAAGGGTTAAAAGTTGAAAAGCGATTTCTCATTTTTGCAACAAAATTAGCAAAACCATTTTTTTTACGGACCACCTCACACTTGAAGTGACTTTGAGGGGTCTATATGACAGAAAATGCCCAAAAGTGACACCATTCTAAAAACTGCACCCCTCAAGGTACTCAAAACCACATTAAAAAAGTTTATTAACCCTTCAGGTGCTTCACAGGAATTTTTGGAATATTTAAAAAAAATTGAACATTTAACTTTTTTTTCACAAAATTTTTACTTCAGATCCAATTTGTTTTATTTTACCAAGGGTAACAGGAGAAATTGGACCAAAAAAGTCGTTGTACAATTTGTCCTGAGTACGCCGATACCCCACATGTTGGGGTAAACCATTGATTGGGCACATGGCAGAGCTCGGAAGGGAAGGAGCGCCATTTGACTTTTCAATGCAAAATTGTCTGGAATTGAGATCGGAACCCATGTCGTGTTTGGAGAGCCCCTGACGTGCCTAAACAGTGGAAACCCCCACAAGTGACACCATTTTGGAAAGAAGACCCCCTAAGGAACTTATCTAGATGTGTGGTGAGCACTTTGAACCTCCAAGTGCTTCACAGAAGTTTATAATGTAGAGCCGTAAAAAAAAATTAATATTAATTTTCACAAAAATGATCTTTTTGCCCCAAATTTTTTATTTTCCCAAGGGTAGCAGGATAAATTGGACCCCAAAAGTTGTTGTGCAATTTGTCCTGAGTACGCTGATACTTCATATATGGGGATAAACCACTGTTTGGGCGCATGGCAGAGCTCGGAAGGGAAGGAGCGCCATTTGACTTTTCAATGCAAAATTGGCTGGAATTGAGATCGGAACCCATGTCGTGTTTGGAGAGCCCCTGACGTGCCTAAACAGTGGAAACCCCCACAAGTGACACCATTTTGGAAAGTAGACCCTCTAAGGAACTAATCTAGATGTGTGGTGAGCACTTTGAACCTTCAAGTGCTTCACAGAAGTTTATAATGTAGAGCCGTAAAAAAAAAATTAATATTAATTTTCACAAAAAATGATCTTTTTGCCCCAAATTTTTTATTTTCCCAAGGGTAGCAGGATAAATTGGACCCCAAAAGTTGTTGTGCATTTTGTCCTGAGTACGCTGATACTTCATATATGGGGATAAACCACTGTTTGGGCGCATGGCAGAGCTCGGAAGGGAAGGAGCGCCATTTGACTTTTCAATGCAAAATTGGCTGGAATTGAGATCGGAACCCATGTCGTGTTTGGAGAGCCCCTGACGTGCCTAAACAGTGGAAACCCCCACAAGTGACACCATTTTGGAAAGAAGACCCCCTAAGGAACTTATCTAGATGTGTGGTGAGCACTTTTAACCCCCAATTGTTTCACTAAAGTTTAGAATGTAGCGCTATGAAAATTAAAAAAATAATTTTTTCTTCCAACTAAATGATGTTTTAGCCCGCAATTTTTTTTCCCCAAGGGTAACAGGAGAAATTGGACCACAAAAGTTATTGTCCAATTTGTCCTGAGTACGCTGATACCCCATATGTGGGGGGGAACCACTGTTTGTGCGCACGGCAGAGCTCGGAAGGGAAGGAGCGCCGTTTGAAATGCAGACTTAGATGGATTGGTCTGCAGGTGTCTTGTTGCATTTGCAGAGCCCCTGATGTACCCAAACAGTACAAACCCCCCACAAGTGACCCCATATTGGAAACTAGACCCCCCACGGAACTTACCTAGATGTGTTGTGAGAACTTTGAACCCCCAAGTGTTTCACTTCAGTTTATAACGCAAAGCCGCGAAAATAAAAAATATATTTTTTTCCACGAAAATTATATTTTAGCCCCCACGTTTTTATTTTCCCAAGGGTAAGGCTGGTTTCACACTTGCGTTTTTATCTAAATGCGTTTTTTAAAAAAACGCATGTGTGAAAAAATGCATGTAAACGCGGTAAAACGCATGCGTTTTTTAGACGCATGCGTTTTTATAGAAAAACACAAGAAAACGAGAAAAAACCAAAAAACCCTAACCCTACCCCTAACCCTAACCTGAAATTCGTGGCACTGAAATTCGTGGCACTGAAAGACGTGGCACTGAAAGACGTGGCACTGAAATTCGTGGCACTGAAATACGTATATAAGTGCCACGATATTTCAGTGGCCACGTATTTAAGTGCCACGTATATAAGTGCCACGTATATAAGTGCCACGTATATAAAAGTGCCACGTATATAAAAGTGCCACGTATATAAGTGCCACGTATATAAGTGCCACGTATTTCACGTAAATGCCACGATATTTCAGTGCCACGTATTTCACTGAAATATCGTGGCACTTAAATACGTGGCACTGAAATATCGTGGCACTGAAAGACGTGGCACTGAAATATCGTGGCACTGAAATATCGTGGCACTGAAAGACGTGGCACTGAAAGACGTGGCACTGAAATTCGTGGCACTGAAATTCGTGGCACTGAAAGACGTGGCACTGAAAGACGTGGCACTGAAAGACGTGGCACTGAAATTCGTGGCACTGAAATTCGTGGCACTGAAATACGTGGCACTGAAATACGTGGCACTGAAATACGTGGCACTATGACTGTCAGAAAATGTTCATTAAACGGTTAGGGGTGAGTTTAGGGGTAGGGTTAGGGTTTGGATCCCTTTATCACCTTGATGGTGGTG
This sequence comes from Ranitomeya variabilis, assembly GCF_051348905.1. NCBI lineage: Eukaryota > Metazoa > Chordata > Amphibia > Anura > Dendrobatidae > Ranitomeya > Ranitomeya variabilis. Next base: position 505,021,087 of record NC_135232.1, read on the forward strand.
GGTGACTTTTCAGTGTGTGTTCTGGTTTTTTTCTATAAAAACGCATGCGTTTTTAACGCAAACAAACGCGTTGAGATCGGACGCCATGTCGCGTTTGGAGAGCCCCTGATGTGCCTAAACAGTGAAAACTCCCCAATTCTAACTGAAACCCCAACCCTAACCCCAGCCCTAACCCTAGCCCTAACCCCAACCCTAACCCTAGCCCTAACCCTAGTCCTAACCCTAGCGCTACTTTCACACTAGCGTTTTTTTGCATACGTCACAATGCATCGTTTTGGCGAAAAAACGCATCCTGCAAAGTCATCTGCAGGATGCGTTTTTTCCCCATAGACTAACATTAGCGACATATTGACACACGTCGCAAGCGTCGTGCGACGGTTGCGTCGTGTTGTGGCGGACCGCCGGCAGCAACAAACGTTACATGTAACTTTTTGTGCCGACGGTCCACCATTTCCGACCGCGCATGCGCTGCTGGAACTCCGCCCCCACCTCCCCGCACCTCACAATGGGGCAGCGGATGCGTGGAAAAACAGCATCCGGTGCCCCCGTTGTGCGGCGCTTGCACAGTATGCGTCGGTATGTCGGGCCGACGCAGCGCGACAGCCCCGTACTGACGCTAGTGTGAAAGTAGCCTAACGGGAAAATGGAAATAAATATATTTTTTTAAATTGTATTATTTTTCCCTAACTAAGGGGGTGATGAAGGGGGGTTTGATTTACTTTTATTAGCGGATTTTTATGATTGGCAGCCGTCACACACTAAAAGACGCTTTTTATTGCAAAAAATAGTTTTTGCATCACCACATTTTGAGAGCTATAATTTTTCCAGATTTTGGTCCACAGAGTCATGTGAGATCTTGTTTTTTGCGGGACGAGTTGACGTTTTTATTGGTACCATTTTCGGGTACATGACATTTTTTGATCGCTTTTTATTCCGATTTTTGGGAGGCGGAATGAACAAAAATCAGCAATTCCTGAAATTCTTTTAGGGGGGGGCATTTATACCGTTCCGCGTTTGGTAAAAAGGATAAAGCAGTTTTATTCTTCGGGTCAGTACGATTACAGCGATACCTCATTTATGTAATTTTTTTATGTTTTGGCGCTTTTACACAATAAAAACTATTTTATATAAAAAAATAATTGTTTTTGCATCGCTTTATTCTGAGAGCTATAACTTTTTTATTTTTCTGCTGATGATGCTGTATGGCGGCTTTTTTTTTGCGGGACAAGATGACGTTTTCAGCGGTACCATGCTTATTTATATCCGTCTTTTTGATCGCGTGTTATTCCACTTTTTGTTTGGCGGTATGAGAATAAAGCGTTGTTTTTTGCCTCGGTTTTTTTTTTTTTTTTTTACGTTGTTCACTGAAGGGGTTAACTAGTGATATAGTTTTATAGGTGGGGTCGTTACGGACGCGGCGATACCAAATATGTGTACTTTTATTGTGTGATTTTTTTTTTATTTAGATAAAGAAATGTATTTATGGGAATTTTTTTTTTTTTTCTTTATTTAGGAATTTTTTTTTATTTTTTTTTTACACATGTGGAAATTTTTTTTTTTTACTTTTTTACTTTGTCCCAGGAAGGGACATCACAGATCGGTGATCAGACAGTGTGCACAGCACTCTCTCTGATCACCGATGTGACAGGCACGTTCCACAGGCTTGCCGGCGCCTGCTATGAGGATTCTCAGCAGACGCCGGCAAGCAGGGTCATCTCATGACCCGGAAGGAGTCCCGCGGCCATCTTGGATCCGGGGACTCCTTCCAGGTCACCGGAGCAGCGCGATCTCATCGCGCTGCTCCGGTGGGAGAGCGCAGGGAGCCCCCGTCCCTGCGCAATCCCCCTCTATGCCGCTGTCACTATTGACAGCGGCATCAGAGGGGTTAAATGCCCGCGATCGGCGATAGCGCCGATCGTGGGCATTGCTGCGGGGTGTCAGCTGTCATATACAGCTGACACCCGCACCCGATCACCGCGGCGCTCAGCGTGAGACCGCGGTGATCGAGCCGCCGTACTAGTACTGCGGCTGTCAGTAATGCAGTGCCGGCAGCGCAGTACTAGTACGGCGCATGTCGGGAAGGGGTCAAACACGAGAAACAAAAAAAAAAAGGATTATTCATATCTTTTTTACAGCAAACGCTGCTGCAGAGAAGATATGAATGGCGGCTTCAGCACCATGTGGGGGGGACAGCGCTTACTGTAGCGCTGTCTCCTGCACGGCACACGGACTGCACACGGACAACCGTGTGTGGTACGTGTTTTACACGGACCCATTGACTTTAATGGGTCCGTGTAATACGTGCGCTCCCACGAACACTGACATGTCTCTGTGTTTGGCATACGGAGACACGGTCCGCAAAAAATCAATGACATCTGCACAGATGCATTGATTTCAATGTGTCTACGTGTGTCAGTGGCTCCGGTACGTGAGGAAACTGTCACCTCACGTACCGGAGCCACTGACGTGTGAAATGAAACCGGCCTTAGGCTTAGAGTGCGGCACTTACAAGCTCTTTGATATTTACTCTATATAGCACTCGTACCTTTGGTAGTCTATAGGGCCATTTACCTGTCCTTGTTTCCTCTCGGTCTACGAAAAATCACGGAGACATGTCCAATTTTGATCTTAGGGTTGGATCAGAAATGGCAATGCAAGTCAATGAGTCCATGAAAAAATTGGACATCACTCGGATGAGATCCAAGTGCGGTCAGATTTTCATAGACTGTCAGAATGGAGAAGGTGCAGAAGTTTAATTTTAATTTCTCCAAGTATGCGAAATTGGACCACACTAAAAATTAAACTCTGATCAAAGTCTGATCAGAATAATTGTTCGTCTTTCTCATACGCAGAAAAATCGGATGTGTTTCTTTTCTGGCATCAGAAAGGTGTCACCATGTGGCATTCTTTGCTAAACACTCTGGATACTAGGGAATATGCCTTTGAGTCTGTGAGATTCTTTCCTTGTACAATATCATTGCTTTCAGCATGTCTTTTATAGCCACTTGCCAATTCTGTGAGAGGAGAAACACCATAATGATGCAACATGTGCACTGGCATATCAGCGAACTTTACATAGTGTGGGTGCTTATCCTATGGGTAGGACTGCTGTAGTGTTGGAACAAAAGATCAAAGCACTGATAATATTTTCAGGACATACAATTGCAATCTAAATGCATGTACATATAGTTAAGTTATAAAGAGAGAAAGACTTTGAGGATTCAAAGGAAAGTTGTACATTTAACTAACATTTCATTAGGTGTCTTGTCAGGGTATTTGAAAGCTGATGTATTTGTGGTATTTTGTCATTACCTTTTTTCGTTTAACTTTCTTCTGTACATTGTATGAAAATGTTGCCCCCTGTAAGCTATTGTTGAACAGGTTAGCTTAGCTGTTGCTTTCAGATCCTGTAATTTGTGTGTGCATCTTTTTTTTTTTTAGAAGTATGCATTGTTTCAATATATACTGTGTGTGGTTCCGATTTTTCTGCTTGTCCCTAAAACTCACGATCAGGAACTGCTGCGGGTTTGACGCATATTTATGCAGCGTCAAACTCGCAGGCGTCCAAATGGACCACTCGCCAAAGCGCCCGAGGCAGACGCATCACGCATGCGTACATGGACACAGGGAATGAACGTTGGAATTCACGTTTGTCCACAGGGCAAACTGAAGAAAAAGATAAGCAACTATATATTAAATTGATAAAGTGATGAATGCAAGGGAATAAAATAATAAAGCGTTATATTTAACTTAGGTGTCAATTTTACTACTGTGAAGAAAAATTATGAGTCATATATGCAAAGATACCCAAAGGTGAGTAATTTCTATCAAAAACCTTAAAAAGAAAAAATAAGTAATTAGTAAAAAAAAAAAATTATATATATATATTTCCCTGTTTTTTAAGTTGCAACCCTTTTTTTTCACCTTTACAACAATCACACTATACAGTATCTATACACATTTCCCCTTCTTTAATTCACTGCACATATTGATGCCATTCATCATTGCCCGTGTCACTTACGGTACTTTATACTTCCATTCCTCAGCTTTACATTTATATTCTTAATTCTTTTATTCCACTTTGTTCACTTTTTTTCTTCACAGTAGTAAGATTTTCCACTGATTTTGCACTGATTTTCCAACACCCAAAGTCCTGGGGTATTTCCGACATAAACATTTTTGGGATTTTCACAGGATATTCCATAAATACTTGATAGGCATAGACCCGCATGGAGGTAGCAGTGCAAGCTAGGCAAGCTGTCCAGTGTTAATAGGACCACTGATCTCTCAGTGGGTAAGGGTTTCAGTGGTCCCCTGCCCCTACAAAGTATTTATGGCATTTACTATGTTGATAGTGGTAATACACCTTATAGCCAGTTTTAGATGAGTGTGTTAAAGGCAATGCTCATATCATGGTCCCAATTTACAGCTGAATGTGGGTGTAAGGATTCTTGTTTTCTACATCTTCCAAATTAAGAAATAATCTGTAATATAATATTTCCGTTGCAAAGAAATACTGCTTTGCCACAGTTTTGTGCCACTATTCATGTGAAACAGATGGTATTACATCAGTGCCAGAATGAAAAGCACCACAATGTAATGTTTCTACAATGGATATGTTGAGCACTAATGGCCGGATGTGCTAAACCTACATTATGCATGTATGGCTATGGTATATCCACCTATTCTAGCAAATAAACAGCCAGTGACTGATATGGAGCCAGGTTTATCATTTATTGTGTATGTTGCAGCATAGGAAGTTTATGCCAACATGTATTTTATTCTCACTCAGCCTGTGACTTTAGGGAGGGGCTGCCTTGCTATCATGTAATTCTGATAGTATCTGGGAATTCCTAGTAATGTCACTCCTTTAAATAGTAAGCAGTTTGAAACCATAAACTCCATTTAAATGTATCGCTGCCTTGACATCAGATCTATAAAAGCTCAGAATTGTTTTTAATAGTGTCTGTCACGTGGAACAAAACCCATGGGACCATTGTCAAATTTGTGCTGGGTTTAAGAGACCTTACATCAGGGAAATGGTATTCCTAAATCACGTGCAGAGAATGTTCGAAAAGAAATATCAGCTGGCGAAACAAGTTTAATAATAAGTAACAAGCTCAGACTTTGTGACAGGAGCCATTTTTCCTGAACTTGCAGCAGTCAGCTACCCTTTTTTTTTTATTCACCAGCTACAATCTGGCTTGTATTATGTGAAAACAATGAGCAGATTTAAAGAACGTTCCTGCAGTTGGATGTAATAAATCTGAAGACCAAAGCGGATTTTCTTGTGTGCAATAACAGGTCATACAATCTGCATAACATTACCTCGTCTCTTCTTTTAAAGGGACCGTAAACAGAAATCTACATCATCTGTAATTCTTGCGCAGCTGGATCCCATTGGTAGCCATGTCTTATTGGGGGAGGCAATAGGATTAACAACAGGAAGTGCATAGAAAACTCTGTCTCAATGATATCTCCAGTTCTGAGAACCTAAAGAAACATTTTGATTCATAAACCTGCATGATTATAGCCACATATTTATAATCAATGATACATTTCCAATGACCTTTTATAGGATTTCGTTTTCCAGAGATATTATCCAGAGGGTGTTTGACTCTTTAGACTGGCCAGCATGTCATGTGCAAAGATTCATGTATGTATTTATAGGTAGTCTCGTGTGGCCTCATGTCACTTACTTCTACATTCTTATGGTATCAAAATACCCCTGCCTGGCACTTGTAAAATGCCTCTGTCAATATCCATGGCAAAATGACAGCTTAAGGGTATGTGCACACGTCAGGATTTCTTGCAGAAATTTTCCTGACAAAAACCGGACATTTCTGCCAGAAATCCGCATGCGTTTTTTTCACGTTTTTGACGCATTTTTTGTGCGAGTTTTTTTTTTTTTTGCGGTTTTTCCCAATGCATAGAACAGCGGGAAAAACGCGGAAAATCCGCAAAATTAATGAACATGCTACTTTTTTTTACCGCGATGCATTTTTTTCGTGGAAAAAAACGCACCATGTGCACAAAACATGCAGAATGCATTCTAAATGATAGGATGCATAATGTATGAGTTTTTAATTAGTTTTTATCGCGGAAAAAAAACGTGAAAAAACCTGAACGTGTGCACATACCCTAATGGCCATGTGCACACGTTAAGTATTTTTCGCGTTTTTTTCGCTTTTTTTCGCCATAAAAACGTGATAAAAACGCGAAAAAAACGCTTACATATGCCTCCTATTATTTTAAGTGTATTCCGCATTTTTTGTGCAAATGTAGCCTTTTTTTCCGCGAAAAAATCGCATTTTGGAAAAAAAAGCAACATGTTCATTAAAATGCGGAATTGCAGGGGATTCCGCACACCTAGGGGTCCATTGATCTGCTTACTTCCCGCACGGGGCTGTGCCCACGATGCGGGAAGTAAGCAGATTATGTGCGGTTGGTACCCAGGGTGGAGGAGAGGAGACTCTCCTCCACAGACTGGGCACCATATAATTGGTCAAAAAATAAGAATTAAAATAAAAAATAGTCCTATACTCACCCTCGATGTCTTCCCGCCTCCACTGCACGCTGTCGCTTTGGTTCCTGTAGCTGGTGTACGGTGAAAGACCTGCCGATGACGTCACTGTCCTGTGATTGGTCGTGAGCGGTCATGTGACCGCTCACGTGACCGTGACGTCACGGAAGGTCCTGTGCGCAAAGACCAGCTATAGGAAGAGGAACGGACGCCGGTGAGGAGATGTCTGAGTGAGTATAAGCATTTTTTTATTTGTTGCGGATTTCTTGCAGAAATTTCCTGAAGAAAACCGGAAATTTTCTGCAAGAAATCCGCATTTTTTTTTTTTGCGTTTTTTTTCCGTTTTTTTCGTGTTTTTTTAGCATTCTGCAAGCGTAATTAGCTTGCAGAATGCTAAAGTTTTCCAAGCGATCTGTAGCATCGCTTGGAAAACTGACTGACAGGTTGGTCACACTTGTCAAACATAGCGTTTGACAAGTGTGACCAACTTTTTACTATAGATGCAGCTTATGCAGCATCTATAGTAAAAGATAGAATGTTTAAAAATAATAAAAAAAATAAAAAAATGCTTATACTCACCCAGACATCTCCTCACCGGCGTCCGTTCCTCTTCCTATAGCTGGTCTGTGCGCACAGGACCTTCCGTGACGTCACGGTCACGTGAGCGGTCACATGACCGCTCACGACCAATCACAGGACAGTGACGTCATCGGCAGGTCTTTCACCGCACACCAGCTACAGGAACCGAAGCGACAGCGTGCAGTGGAGGCGGGAAGACATCGAGGGTGAGTATAGGACTATTTTTTATTTTAATTCTTATTTTTTGACCAATTATATGGTGCCCAGTGCGTGGAGGAGAGTTTCCAAAAATGCGGAATACACTTAAAATAATAGGAGGCATATGTAAGCGTTTTTTTCGCGTTTTTATCACGTTTTTATAGCGAAAAAACGCGAAAAAAACGCGAAAAAAACTTAACGTGTGCACATGGCCTCAAGCTTTACATGTATGTATTACTGTGGCTAATCACACTCAGGAATTTTTTGTCTGCTGATAAATTACATTGTTTCCCTTCATAACTAGGATTCACTCTCTAGGGTTTTCTTCCTTTTCACATTGTGCACGTTTGGCATTGGCAAAGCCTGTATGCAGTGAACTGATGATCCAAGAAAATCACCAGTGGCATATATGCGAAGCGTTATACATTATCCATGGGATGAATGTGTTGGCTTACATGCTGATGACCTATGCTGACATATGTTTGATCCCCTAACAATCCTTTATAAGCTCTTTATATATTAATCAGATGAAACATCTTTCCTCTTTCTGTTGGGAAGATATATTAACATCTCTACATCCATAGCCATTCGGAAAGTTAGAGTTTATGGTAACAGGTATTCAGATATGTCCTGCATTGCAGACATTCACTATACTTTGAGTCATCTGAGATTCGGATTTGATTTTGGATTGCAATTGATGCGTAGTCTCCTATCTCAATTAAAAAAGAACAGGCAGAGCTATCTCATCATTGGAAATTCCTTTTAACCTTGTCTATTGGATCCAGGCTGAAACAGTACAAGGACTCATGACAGTTCAGGAAAGGTGGAAGTGATAAAAAAGTGGCTACTGACAAGTGGTCACAAATTCCTATTGTGCATCAATTCTATCTTTCTCCATTTTAGGGTATGTTTCCACGTTCAGGAAACGCTGCGTTTTTGACGCTGCGTTTTTCCGCAGCATCAAAAACGCAGCGTCCAGATGTTACAGCATAGTGGAGGGGATTTCATGAAATCCCGACTCCACTATGCGTTAAAAAACGCATGCGTTTTTGCCGCGAAAACGCACATGCGGTGCGTTTTTCAAAACGCAGCATGTTGCTACAATGAGCAAAACACGCAGGCACACCGCAGGTGACCTGCCAGTGACCTCAGGTGCAGTTTTGGTCAGGATTTTACCTGCATAAAATCCTGACCAAAGCCTGAAGCAAACCTGAACGTGGACACATACCCTAAGGGTATGGCTCCACGGTCCGGAGGGGCGGCGGTATCGCCGCAGCGGCGAAGCCGCTCGGCGCTAAGCCCCGCCCCCTTCCTGGGACGCGATCATGCCGGATGTGTTAACTCTTCACATCCGGGATGATCGCTCGCTCCCATAGGGCCCTGTGATATGCCTTGCGGGGACGCTGCGTCCCCGCAAGGTGTACGGACATGCTGCGATCTGAAAAGACGCGCAGCATGTCCGGAGTCGCAGGGCCGCCGCGTGCGTGTTTCCACGCAGAGTGGAGACGGGATTTCATACAATCCCCTCCACTATGCAGGAACATCTGGACGCTGCTTTTTTGACGCTGCAGCTCTGCGCAGCGTCAAAAAACAGCGTTTCCTGACCGTGGAAACACCCTCAGGGTATGTTTCCACGTTCAGTTTTGCTTCAGGCTTTGGTCAGGATTTTATGCAAGTAAAATCCTGACCAAAACTGCACCTGAGGTCACTGGCAGGTCACCTGCGGTGTGCCTGCGTGTTTTGCTCATTGTAGCAACATGCTGCGTTTTGAAAAAACGCACCACGCATGCGTTTTCGCGGCAAAAACGCATGCGTTTTTTAACGCATAGTGGAGTCTGGATTTCATGAAATCCCCTCCACTATGCTGTAACATCTGGACGCTGCGTTTTTGACGCTGCGGAAAAACGCAGCGTCAAAAACGCAGCGTTTCCTGAACGTGGAAACATACCCTTAGACTAAAACACTATCCACTGAATTACCTTTTTTAAATGAGTTGTCTTTTTGGCTCCCAAGTGTATAGCCATACATTAAGTAAGTGATTGATTTATACAATTAAATCCTAATGATTGGATAGTTATTTTTTTTTATTTTTTTAAACATAAGTTCATTTTAAATGACAAACAACTTAGGGTATAATTCAGTACTAACCTTATGTTCCTTATAGTTTCTGCTATGAGTTCAGTATAATTACAGAGTTATCTATGTAACTATAATTATTACAGTTGAAAAAATCTAATTTCCATCAAGTTCAACCGAGTAACGGGAAAGGACAAAGGGAAAGGGCACAGGCACAACCACAATGCATGTTCCAGTCCGTACCAAAAGACTTCCTTTATAATAGGCAGTGCTAATAAATAACTATTCTCACAATTATCCAGTTCCCTGACCTATTACTTTCCACCTTTGATGTGATCTGTGTGGATTGGATGCTTTTATATGTAATTGTATTTGACTCTAAATCCCTGAGCTGCTTCCACTAATGTCCTCTACACTGTCATAGTGTCCACACATACATCACTTTACGTGTGATTTTTCAGCAGTGTAGAATACCTTTTAGTAACTGTACATTGTCATAGTTCCAGTATCCTTATTACTATTGTTATTATGCAATAAACCAAATAATAACAAATTACTTGTATTTCGTTGCTGGCACCTGGTGTTACTGGACAAACTCTCAAACACCTTTACTGCGGTAGCAAATCTTTAACAACTTTTTTTTCTTAGTGCAGCATGCGAAGCATTAAATGGTGTTAAGGAGAGGTTTCTGTGATCTTGGCCATTAGTGTATGGCTGTGGATTCTCAGCAGTAGGGCTACAGCCCGCTGATCATTATAGCATGTTGTCACACACCAACTAGTTATAACTAGGGTTGAGTGACTTTAACTTTTTGGGGGTCGAGTCGGGTTTTGCGAAACCTGACTATCTCAAAAGTCGAGTCGAGTGCAATCGGCCGATTATCGCATAAAGTCGGGGATCGACCGAAGCACGAAACCCAATGCAAGTCAATGGGGAAGCATAGTCGGCAGTGGGGGCCAGGAAAACACCTACAGTGCCCATTTTAATGGCAAAAACATCCATTCTTGTTATGAAGCTTGTCAATCTTAATTAACTTTATAATAATAGTTGTGCAGTGGAAATTGGGGGTCATTTGGCTAAAGTTGTGGGGGGTAGGGCTGGTTCAAGTTTTTAGTGGGCCCAGGAAACGCGGACTATGTCACGGCGGTGGAGCAGTGAGAGGTAAGTATTTCAAGTTTGCAAGTGCTGTGATCCTGAACAAGCAGGGGGGGGCCCACTCGTTCGCATTGGCACTGGCACAGGGCCCTGTTATGATCCGGTGGTAGGATCTCAAAACTGACCTGATACATATAACCAGAATGTTAGGACAAGTTCTGGGGATGTGGAAGCTATACTGACCGCAATCCTGATCCTATCCAACACACTAAAGGCAGCCGTGGAGCGTTACCTAAAAACCTAGATGCCTCTTCACAGCCTGAGAAACTGACTGCCCCTAGAGAGAAAGCAAAGACCTCACTTGCCTCAGAGAAATAACCCCAAAGTTATAGACAGCCACCCACAAATAATAACGGTGAGTTAAGGGGAAAATACAAATGTAGAAATGAAACAGGTTTAGCAAATGAGGCCCGCTAACACTAGATAGACAGAAAATAGATAGTTTTTGTACTGACCGCACAGATTCCTATCAAAAATAAACCACGCAGAGAATACAAGAACCCCCACACCGACTCACGATGTGAGGGGCGCACTCTGCACCCCAGAACTAACCAGCATGCAAAAAATCACATAAAAGCAAGCTGGACTGAACTCATCATATACTGAGAAACGTTTTCAAGGAAATAATGAGCAAAATGAACAAGCAAACTTAGCTTCTCCAGCAGGAGACTGGTCACAAGGAATATTCAGGAGAGCTCAGAATCAGGACTGAATACACCGACAGCAGGCAACAAATGAAGGTCCAGGTGAGTTAAATAGGCCCAGCATAGAAGGAAATGAAGCAGCTGAGCCCAGCCATATCGCTAAAGGCCACCAGAGGGAGCCCAAGAACAAACTCACACAGTACCACTCATGACCACAGGAGGGAGCCCAAAAACGGAATTCACAACAGGGCCCCTCAAAGTATGGCGGTGTGTTTGCACGGCGGGGGCGCCTCCCACCGGCAGCGACACTTCTGCATACTCTGAGGGGCCCTGTGCCTGTGACGTCGCCAACAATTATGCCCCCCACCTGATGAAGGAACCTGCACTTTCATCTGCACCTTCCTCTTTGTCCCTGTGTAAGGTGGTATAGTATGCGGGAAGGGGAACCTGACTTTCAGCAGGGTCAGATTGTGGCTGTGTAGCGTGCAAAGGGAATGTAGTGGTCTGGGTCAATGTACCACAAGACTCATCTAGCACTGGCTGGGCAATGGGCAGGATGAGGATGAAACACAGATATAGGCCTAAATAATAAAGTGGGATAAATGCAGTTCAAAATTGGTAACAGGACTAACCAGGCGGCATTGGTTTGTTCAGTGGAGTAGAAAACACAGGAGCGGCAGACACCGTTTTATAGGCCCAACCACAGTAGTAGGCCCAATGCAGTTTAATATTACAAATAAAGGCCGAAAGCCTGTAGATTGAAGCTCGGGAAAACAAAACAGGAGAAAACCCAGGAGCGGCAGACACCGTTTTAAGGACCCAACCACACTAGTAGGCCCAATGCAGTTTAATATTACAAATCTAGCCTGAAGATTGAAGCTCTGGAAAATAACATAGGACAACACCAAGGTGCGGCAGACACCGTTACTAGGCCCAACCAAAATAGTAGGCCAACTGCCGTGTTATATAAACAACAACTTAATGAGAGCCTGAAGATTGAACCTCAGCTCTGTTCAGTGGAGAACTGAAATCAGCGGCAGACACCGTTAGTAGGCCCAAACCACACATATTAACAACAACTACTTAATGAGAGCCTGAAGATTGAAGCTCAGCTTTGTACAGTGGAGGACAACACCAGGGAGCGGCAGACACCGTTAGTAGGCCCCATCCATACATATTAACAACAACTACTTAATGAGAGCCTGAAGATTCAAGCTCAGCTTTGTGCAGTGGAGGACAACACCAGGGAGCGGCAGACACCGTTAGTAGGCCCCAACCACACATATTAACAACTACTTAATGAGAGCCTGAAGATTGAAGCTCAGGCAAGTAAACCTGGAGAACACCTTGGAGCGGCAGACACCGTTAGAAGGGCCCAACCACACATATTAACAACAACTACTTAATGAGAGCTTGAAGATTGAAGCTCAGGCAAGTAAACCTGGAGAACACCTTGGAGCGGCAGACACAGTTAGTAGGCCCCAACCACAAATATTAACAACTACTTAATGAGAGCCTGAAGATTCAAGCTCAGCTTTGTACAGTGGAGGACAACACCAGGGAGCGGCAGACACCGTTAGTAGGCCCCAACCACACATATTAACAACAACTACTTAATGAGAGCCTGAAGATTGAAGCTCAGGCAAGTAAACATGGAGAACACCTTGGAGCGGCAGACACCGTTAGTAGGCCCCAACCACACATATTAACAACAACTACTTAATGAGAGCCTGAAGATTGAAGCTCAGGCAAGTAAACATGGAGAACACCTTGGAGCGGCAGACACCGTTAGTAGGCCCCAACCACACATATTAACAACAACTATTTAATGAGAGCCTGAAGATTGAAGCTCAGGCAAGTAAACCTGGAGAACACCTTGGAGCGGCAGACACCGTTAGTAGGGCCAAGCCACACATATTAACAACAACTACTTAATGAGAGCCTGAAGATTGAAGCTCAGGCAAGTAAACCTGGAGAACACCTTGGAGTGGCAGACACCGTTAGTAGGCCCCAACCACACATATTAACAACTACTTAATGAGAGCCTGAAGATTGAAGCTCAGGCAAGTAAACCTGGAGAACACCTTGAAGCGGCAGACACAGTTAGTAGGCCCCAACCACAAATATTAACAACTACTTAATGAGAGCTTGAAGATTGAAGCTCAGGCAAGTAAACCTGGAGAACACCTTGGAGCGGCAGACACCGTTAGTAGGCCCCAACCACACATATTAACAACTACTTAATGAGAGCCTGAAGATTGAAGCTCAGCTTTGTACAGTGGAGGACAACACCTGGGAGCGGCAAACACCGTTAGTGGGCCCCAACCACACATATTAACAACTACTTAATGAGAGCCTGAAGATTCAAGCTCAGGCAAGTAAACATGGAGAACACCTTGGAGCGGCAGACACCGTTAGTAGGCCCCAACCACACATATTAACAACAACTACTTAATGAGAGCCTGAAGATTGAAGCTCAGGCAAGTAAACATGGAGAACACCTTGGAGCGGCAGACACCGTTAGTAGGCCCCAACCACAAATATTAACAACAACTACTTAATGAGAGCCTGAAGATTCAAGCTCAGCTTTGTACAGCGGAGGACAATTGGAAGAAGGGACCGCAGACAGACTTAGTAGGCCTAAAATAACAAAATAGGCTCTATGCAGCTTCCATTATGTGGCAGGGGTACACAGGCAGCATTGGTGTGCTCGGCGGAGGACAATTGGAAGGAGGGACCACAGACTTAGTAGGCCAAAAATAACAAAATTGGCTACATGCAGCTTCCATTTTGTGGTAGGGGTACACAGGCAGCATTGGTGTGCTCAGTGGAGGACAATTGGAAGGAGGGACCACAGACAGACTTAGTAGGCCAAAAATAACAAAATTGGCTCTATGCAGCTTCCATTATGTGGCAGGGGTACACAGGCGGCATTGGTGTGCTCGGCAGAGGACAATTGGAAGGGGGGACCGCAGACAGACTTTGTAGGCCAAAAATAACAAAATTGGCTATATGCAGCTTCCATTATGTGTCGGGTACACAGGCAGCATTGGTGTGCTCGGCGGAGGACAATTGGAAGGATGGACCGCAGACAGTAAGTACTCCAAAAAACTGAATAGATGTTAATGTGTCGCAACAAAATAAAAAATAAAAAAGGGGGCGGGCATACTTAGGTACAGGGGTGGGCTCCTATGCTGACTTTCAGACATTGTAATTTGGCGCATTGTATTTACTGGTGTTAATACAGGACAGGGCCCCTGCCTATTTTAAATAGCATCATACATGTCAACAAATTGTTATTGTCAGTGCCAGGCATTGAAGGATTTCAGCGCATAGACTAAACAGTGGTGGAGCAGCGAGAGATAATTGTGCAAGTGGTAGAGCACTGTTTGAGCTGGGGGGCACTCTCTCGTGGCCGGCGGTACAGGCCCAGGGGCCCTCATGTTACAACGGTGTGTCTGACGTTGGGTGCGCGCCACCACCGCCAGAGACACTTCATTGTACTATGAGGGACCCAGTGGCAGTGCCATCGGCCAAAAGTGGGCACACCCACCTCTTCAGACAAATGGCACTCTGACGGGTGCTTGCGCCAAGTGGCGAGACCACGGCCCCGTGGGGGGAGTTAGGCCATTTAGGGAGGTGTAAACACGTATGCTGTACAAACAGCAGCTGCAAATTAAGAGATTGGAACAGTCAGTAACACCAGTCCCAAAGCAAGACCTTTTTTCAGGAAAGCTAGGTGTCAGCCAGGAAAGGTGGGGCAAAATAATTAGAAATCCATGAGTGGTTCATTTTAATGAAGGTTAGATCATCAACATTTTTGGTCGCCAGACGAGTCCTTTTTTCGGTCAGTATTGAACCAGCAGCACTGAATACTCTTTCTGATAGCACACTAGCTGCTGGGCAAGCAAGCTCCTGCAATGCATATTCTGCCAATTCAGGCCAGGTGTCTATTTTGGATGCCCAGTAATCAAAGGGGAATGACGGTTGAGGGAGAACATCGATAATGGCGGAAAAATAGTTAGTAACCATACTGGACAAATGTTGTCTCCTGTCACTTTGAATTGATGCTGCTGTACCTGTCGTGTCTGCGGTCATTGCGAAATCACTCCACAACCTGGTCAGAAAACCCCTCTGTCCAACGCCACTTCTGATTTGTGCACCTCTAACACCTCTGCCCTGTTGCCCCCTGCAGCTCATGTGAGAACCATCACCGGCGCTGTGTGCTGGGAATGCCTGAATCAAACGGTCTACAAGAGTAGCTTGTTTGGTTGCCAATATTTGTTCGAGGTTCTCATGTGGCATGATATTTTGCAATTTGCCTTTATAGCGAGGATCAAGGAGGCAGGCCAACCAGTAATCGTCATCGGTCATCATTTTTATAATGCGTGGGTCCCTTTTGAGGATACGCAAGGCATAATCCGCCATATGGGCCAATGTTCCAGTTGTAAAATCAGTGCATGTGCTGGGTTGAGGTGCGCTTTCGGGCAAATCAACGTCACTTGTCTCCCTCAAAAAACCTGAACCCGGCCTTGCAACGCCAGCAGTTTCTATTGCCCCCTGAGAAGCTTCCTCATCCAAAAAATACTCATCCCCATCATCCTCCTCGTCCTCCTCCTCTTTGCCCGCCACCTCGTCCTGTAGACTTCCCTGAGCAGACAATGGCTGGCTGTCATCTAGGCTTCCCTCGTCCTCGGCTGCAGCCGCCTGTTCCTTTATGTGCATCAAACTTTGCATCAGCAGATGCATTAGGGGGATGCTCATGCTTATTATGGTGTTGTCTGCACTAACCAGCCGTGTGCATTCCTCAAAACACTGAAGGACTTGACACAGATCTTGTAGCTTCGACCACTGCACACCTGACAATTCCATGTCTGCCATCCAACTGCCTACCCGTGTATGTGTATCCTCCCACAAATACATAACAGCACGCCTCTGTTCGCACAGTCTCTGAACCATGTGCAGTGTGGAGTTCTGTTGTGGATTCTGTTTGTGGGCTCCCTCTGGTGGTTACTGCTGGTACTGGGTGACTTTGGTGGGTTGCGGCCTTTGGTTTCCACCTGTCCATCAGAGGCTGGGTGTTTCCTATTTTACCTGGCCTTTTTGTCATTCCCTTGCCGGCTATCAATGTATTCAGATGTGCTCTGTTTGGTTCCTGCCTACCTGCTCCCAGATCTTTCAGGATAAGCTAAGTGCTGATTTTCAGTTGTTGGTTTTTTTTGTCCAGCTTGCTTATTATGTCTCTATGCTAGCTGGTAGCTCTAGTGGACTGAGGTTCTCCCCATGTGCCATGAGTTGGCACATGGGTTCTTGTAATCTCAGGATGGTTTTTTGATTAGGGTTTTTTGCTGACCGCTCAGACCCCTTTTGTATCGTTCTGCTTTCTAGTTTACAGCTGGCCTCAATTTGCTGAACCTATATATATCATCTGTATGTGTGTGCCTTCCTCTCATTTCACCGTCAATACATGTGGGGGGCAACTATACCTTTTGGGGTTCATTCCTCTGGAGGCAAGTGAGGTCTTTATTTTCTCTGCAGTACTAGTTAGCTCTTAGGCTGGTGCGTGGCGTCTAGAACCAACGTAGGCACGCTCCCTGGCTATCTCTAGTTGCGTTTGTCAGGCGTAGGGCAGCGGTCAGCCCAGGTTCCATCACCCTAGAGCTCGTCAGATATTTTGTATTACTTTGCTTGTCCCTTGCTATCCCTAGCCATTGGGATTCATGACAGTATAGCCGGCCCACAAAGTGTTAATTGTTTGGGCTGAAGCAGGAGAAAAAGAAGTGTTTAAGGGAAATTTATTTATTTATTTATTTATTTTTTTTTTCCTTCAGAGTTTTGCTGCCCAGCCCTTAATTGCTGTCTAGCTGCTTCTTACCTCCTCTTAACCCTTGAATGGCTCTGATATTAGCTGTTTAACATGGATGTCCAGAGTTTGGCTTCCAGCCTGAGTAATCTCGCGGCAAAAGTTCAAAACATACAGGATTTTGTTGTTCACACTCCCATGTCTGAACCTAGAATTCCTATTCCAGAGTTCTTTTCTGGAGATAGATCTACCTTCCTGAATTTCAGGAACAATTGTAAATTGTTTCTTTCTTTAAAATCTCGCTCCTCTGGAGACCCTGCTCAACAGGTCAAGATTGTAATATCTTTCCTGCGAGGCGACCCTCAGAATTGGGCATTTGCATTGGCACCAGGGGATCCTGCATTGCTCAATGTGGATGCGTTTTTTCTGGCATTGGGATTGCTCTATGAGGAACCCAACCTGGAGATTCAGGCTGAAAAGGCTTTATTAGCCCTCTCTCAGGGGTATGATGAAGCGGAAATATATTGTCAAAAATTTCGGAAATGGTCGGTGCTTACTTAGTGGAATGAGTGCGCCCTGGCTGCAAACTTCAGAAATTGTCTTTCCGAGGCCATTAAGGATATTATGGTGGGGTTCCCTACGCCTACAGGTCTGAATGAGTCGATGGCTATGGCCATTCAGATTGATCGGCGTTTACGGGAGCGCAAACCCGTGCACCAGTTGGCGGTGTCTTTTGAACAGGCACCTGAGACTATGCAATGTGATAGAATTCAGTCCAGAAGTGAACGGCAAAATTATAGGCAGAAAAATGGATTGTGTTTTTATTGTGGTGATTCAGCTCATATTATATCAGCATGCTCTAAACGCACAAAAAGGGTTGATATAGCTTTTGCCATTGGTACTCTGCAGCCTAAGTTCATTTTGTCTGTGACTCTGATTTTTTCACTGTCTTCCATTTCCGTCGATGCCTATGTGGATTCGGGCGCTGCCCTGAGTCTTATGGATTGGTCATTTGCTAAACGCTGCGGTTTTAGTCTGGAACCTCTGGAAGTTCCTATTCCTCTGAAGGGAATTGACTCTACACCATTGGCTATGAATAAACCGCAGTATTGGACACAAGTGACCATGCGCATGACTCCCGTTCATCAGGAGGTGATTCGCTTCCTTGTACTGTATAATTTACATGATGTACTAGTGCTTGGTCTGCCATGGTTACAAACTCATAATCCTGTCCTGGACTGGAAAACAATGTCTGTGTTAAGCTGGGGATGTCAGGGGGTTCATGATTATGCACCTCCGATTTCAATCGCTTCATCTACTCCTTCTGAGATCCCTGCGTTTTTGTCTGACTATAGGGATGTTTTTGAGGAGCCTAAGCTCAATTCGCTCCCTCCGCATAGAGATTGTGACTGTGCTATAGAATTGATTCCTGGCAGTAAGTTCCCTAAGGGTCGTTTATTTAATCTGTCACTGCCAGAGCATACTGCTATGCGGAATTATATTAAGGAGTCCTTGGAAAAGGGACATATTCGTCCATCTTCGTCCCCTCTGGGAGCAGGTTTTTTTTTCGTGGCAAAAAAAGATGGTTCCCTGAGGCCTTGTATAGATTATCGCCTTCTGAATAAGATTACAGTCAAGTATCAGTATCCATTGCCATTATTGACTGATTTGTTTGCTCGCATTAAGGGGGCTAGGTGGTTCACTAAGATAGATCTTCGCGGTGCGTATAATCTGGTGCGGATAAAACAGGGTGATGAGTGGAAAACCGCATTTAATACGCCTGAGGGCCATTTTGAGTATTTGGTAATGCCTTTTGGACTCTCCAATGCTCCGTCAGTCTTTCAGTCCTTTATGCACAATATTTTCCGTGAATATCTGGATAAGTTTATGATTGTGTATTTGGATGATATTTTGGTGTTTTCCGATGACTGGGAGTCTCATGTTCTACAGGTAAGGAAGGTGTTTCAGGTTCTGCGGGCCAATTCTCTGTTTGTGAAGGGCTCAAAGTGTCTCTTCGGAGTCCAGAAGATTTCTTTTTTGGGGTACATTTTTTCTCCTTCTACTATTGAGATGGATCCCGTCAAGGTTCAGGCGATTTGTGACTGGACACAACCTACATCTGTTAAGAGCCTTCAGAAGTTCTTGGGGTTTGCTAATTTTTATCGTCGGTTCATTGCTAATTTTTCCAGTATTGTTAAACCTTTGACTGATTTGACTAAAAAGGGTGCTGATGTTGCTGATTGGTCTCCTGCGGCCGTGGAGGCCTTTCAGGAACTTAAGCGCCGGTTTTCTTCTGCTCCTGTGTTGTGTCAACCAGATGTTTCACTTCCTTTTCAGGTTGAGGTTGATGCTTCCGAGATTGGAGCGGGGGCGGTTTTGTCACAGAGAAGTTTTAATGGCTCGGTGATGAAGCCATGTGCATTCTTCTCTAGAAAATTCTCGCCCGCCGAGCGCAATTATGATGTGGGTAATCGGGAGCTTTTGGCCATGAAGTGGGCATTTGAGGAGTGGCGTCATTGGCTTGAGGGTGCTAAACATCGTGTGGTGGTCTTGACTGATCACAAGAATCTCATTTACCTTGAGTCTGCCAGGCGTTTGAATCCTAGACAGGCTCGTTGGTCGTTGTTTTTTTCTCGTTTCAATTTCGTGGTTTCATACCTGCCAGGTTCAAAGAATGTGAAGGCAGATGCTCTTTCCAGGAGTTTTGTGCCTGACTCTCCTGGAGACTCTGGGCCTACTGGTATCCTTAGGGATGGGGTAATATTGTCCGCCGTATCCCCAGACTTGCGACGTGCATTGCAGGAGTTTCAGGTGGATAAACCGGATCGTTGTCCACCAGAAAGACTGTTTGTTCCGGATGATTGGACCAGTAGAGTCATCTCCGAGGTCCATTTTTCTGTGTTGGCTGGTCATCCTGGAATATTTGGTACTAGAGACTTGGTGGCCAGGTCTTTTTGGTGGCCTTCCTTGTCTAGGGATGTGCGTACCTTTGTGCAGTCTTGTGAAGTGTGTGCTCGAGCTAAGCCTTGCTGTTCTCGGGCCAGTGGGTTGTTGTTATCCTTGCCCATCCCGAAGAAGCCTTGGACGCACATTTCCATGGATTTTATTTCTGATCTCCCGGTTTCACAGAAAATGTCCGTTATCTGGGTTGTGTGTGACCGCTTTTCTAAGATGGTTCATTTGGTGCCCTTGCCTAAGTTGCCTTCCTCCTCTGAGTTGGTCCCTTTATTTTTTCAGAACGTGGTTCGTTTGCATGGGATTCCGGAGAATATCGTTTCTGACAGGGGATCCCAGTTTGTGTCTAGATTTTGGCGGACGTTTTGTGCCAAGATGGGCATTGATTTGTCTTTCTCGTCTGCATTCCATCCTCAGACGAATGGCCAGACGGAGCGAACTAATCAGACCTTGGAAACTTATTTGAGGTGTTTTGTTTCTGCTAATCAAGATGACTGGGTTGCTTTTTTGCCACTGGCCGAATTTGCTCTTAATAATCGGGCTAGTTCTGCCACGTTGGTCTCTCCTTTTTTTTGTAATTCGGGGTTTCATCCTCGTTTTTCCTCTGGTCAGGTGGAGTCTTCGGATTGTCCTGGAGTGGACGTGGTGGTGGACAGGCTGCATCAGATTTGGAACCAGGTGGTGGACAATTTGAAGTTATCTCAGGAGAAGACTCAGCAGTTTGCTAATCGCCGTCGCCGCGTGGGTCCCCGACTTCTTGTTGGGGATTTGGTGTGGTTGTCTTCTCGTTTTGTCCCTATGAAGGTCTCTTCTCCTAAGTTCAAGCCTCGGTTCATCGGTCCTTATAGGATCTCGGAGATTCTTAACCCTGTATCTTTTCGTTTGGATCTCCCAGCATCGTTTGCTATTCATAATGTGTTCCATCGGTCGTTGTTGCGGAGGTATGAGGTGCCCGTTGTTCCTTCTGTTGAGCCTCCTGCTCCGGTGCTGATGGAGGGAGAATTGGAGTATGTTGTTGAGAAGATCTTGGATTCTCGTGTTTCCAGACGCAAACTCCAGTATTTGGTTAAGTGGAAGGGTTATGGTCAGGAGGATAATTCCTGGGTGGTCGCCTCCGATGTTCGTGCGACTGATTTGGTCCGCGCCTTCCATAGAGCTCACCCTGATCGCCCTGGGGGTTCTCGTGAGGGTTCGGTGACCCCTCCTCAAGGGGGGGGTACTGTTGTGGATTCTGTTTGTGGGCTCCCTCTGGTGGTTACTGCTGGTACTGGGTGACTTTGGTGGGTTGCGGCCTTTGGTTTCCACCTGTCCATCAGAGGCTGGGTGTTTCCTATTTTACCTGGCCTTTTTGTCATTCCTTTGCCGGCTATCAATGTATTCAGATGTGCTCTGTTTGGTTCCTGCCTACCTGCTCCCAGATCTTTCAGGATAAGCTAAGTGCTGATTTTCAGTTGTTGGTTTTTTTTGTCCAGCTTGCTTATTATGTCTCTATGCTAGCTGGTAGCTCTAGTGGACTGAGGTTCTCCCCATGTGCCATGAGTTGGCACATGGGTTCTTGTAATCTCAGGATGGTTTTTTGATTAGGGTTTTTTGCTGACCGCTCAGACCCCTTTTGTATCGTTCTGCTTTCTAGTTTACAGCTGGCCTCAATTTGCTGAACCTATATATATCATCTGTATGTGTGTGCCTTCCTCTCATTTCACCGTCAATACATGTGGGGGGCAACTATACCTTTTGGGGTTCATTCCTCTGGAGGCAAGTGAGGTCTTTATTTTCTCTGCAGTACTAGTTAGCTCTTAGGCTGGTGCGTGGCGTCTAGAACCAACGTAGGCACGCTCCCTGGCTATCTCTAGTTGCGTTTGTCAGGCGTAGGGCAGCGGTCAGCCCAGGTTCCATCACCCTAGAGCTCGTCAGATATTTTGTATTACTTTGCTTGTCCCTTGCTATCCCTAGCCATTGGGATTCATGACAGAGTTCCACCTTGTTGCAACGTCGATGATTAGGCGATGCTGGGGAAGTTTCAAAGACCGCTGATGGTTCTGCATACGGCTGGAGTGTACGGGCGAACGGCGTATGTGTGAGCAAAGTCTGCGCACTTTCAGGAGCAGGTCGGGTAACCCCGGATAACTTTTCAGAAAGCACTGCACCACCAGGTTTAAGGTGTGAGCCAGGCAAGGAATGTGTTTCAGTTGTGAAAGGGCTATGGCAGCCATAAAATTCCTTCCGTTATCACTCACTACCTTGCCTGCCTCAAATGTACAGTGCCCAGCCATGACTGAGTTTCTTGCTGCAAGAACTCGGACAGAACTTCCGCGGTGTGTCTGTTGTCGCCCAAACACTTAATTGCCAATACAGCCTGCTGACGCTTGCCACTAGCTGTTCCATAATGGGACACCTCGTGTGCAACAGTGGCAGCTGCGGATGGAGTGGTCGTGCGACTGCGGTCTGTGGACGAGCTCTCGCTTCTGCTGGAGGAGGAGGAGGGGGGACGAACGCCTACAGCCAACTGTTTCCTAGACCGTGTGCTAGGCAGAACTGTCCCAATATTGCTGTCCCCTGTGGACCCTGCATCCACCACATTAGCCCAGTGTGCCGTGATGGAGACGTAACGCCCCTGGCCATGCCTACTGGTCCATGCATCTGTTGTCAGGTGCACCTTTCTACTCACAGATTGAGTGCATGGACAATGCGGTCTTTTACATGCTGGTGGAGGGCTGGGATGGCTTTTCTCGAAAAGAAGTGTCGACTGGGTAGCTCGTAGCGTGGTACAGCGTAGTCCATCAGGGCTTTGAAAGCTTCGGTTTCAACTAACCGGTAGGGCATCATCTCTAACGAGATTAGTCTAGCAATGTGAGCGTTCAAACCCTGTGTACGCTCATGTAGGGTGAGCTGGACTGGAGAGCTGCATAGGGTGGAACTAGCGGGGGTGCCGGTGGACATGGCAGACTGAGAGAGGGTTGGTGATGGTATTCTTGCTGTTGCCCTACATACAGTGTTTCCTACCACGAACCTGGTGATTCCCTGACTCCTTTGGCCTTGCGACGAAACTGCCACATTTACTGCAGGTGGTGTGGTAAACGGTGGACTTACAGTGAGGGAAGGGATGTAGCGTTGCTGACTAGTTTCATTGTGAGAGGGTGATACAACGTTAAGGGACGTTTGGTAGCTAGTCCAGGCTTGCAAGTGCATGGTGGTTAAATGTCTACGCATGCAACTTGTATTTAGATTTTTAACATTCTGACATCTGCTGAAGGTCCTTGAGCATTTCTTACAGATGACTTTGCGCTGATCATTTGGATCTTGGTTAACCCCTTCATGACCCAGCCTATTTTGACCTTAATGACCAGGCCGTTTTTTGCAATTCTGACCAGTGTCCCTTTATGAGGTAATAACTCAGGAACGCTTCAACGGATCCTGACATATTGGGCTTCATGTTAGTGGTAAATTTAGGTTGATAATTTTTGCGTTTATTTGTGAAAAAAACGGAAATTTTGCAAAATTTTGAAAATTTCGCTATTTTCATATTTTGAATTTTTATTCTGTTAAACCAGAGAGTTATGTGACACAAAATAGTTAATAAATAACATTTCCCACATGTCTACTTTACATCAGCACAATTTTGTAAACAAAATTTTTTTTTGCTAGGAAGTTATAAGGGTTAAAATTTGACCAGTGATTTCTCATTTTTACAACAAAATTTACAAAACCATTTTTTTTAGGGACCACCTCACATTTGAAGTTAGTTTGAGGGTTCTATATGGCTGAAAATACCCAAAAGTGACACCATTCTAAAAACTGCACCCCTCCTTGTGCTCAAAACCACATTCAAGAAGTTTATTAACCCTTCAGGTGTTTCACAGCAGCAGAAGCAACATGGAAGAAAAAATGAACATTTAACTTTTTAGTCACAAAAATGATCTTTTAGCAACAATGTTTTTATTTTCCCAAGGGTAAAAGGAGAAACTGGACCACGATCGTTGTTGTCCAATTTGACCTAGGTACGCTGATACCTCATATGTGGGGGTAAACCACTGTTTGGGTGCACGGCAGGGCTCGGAAGGGAAGGAGTGCCATTTGACTTTTTGAATGAAAAATTGGCTCCAATCTTTAGCGGACACCATGTCGCGTTTGGAGAGCCCCCGTGTGCCTAAACATTGGAGCTCCCCCACAAGTGAGCCCATTTTGGAAACTAGACCCCCCAAGGAACTTATCTAGAAGCATAGTGAGCACTTTAAACCCTCAGGTGCTTCACAAATTGATCCGTAAAAATGAAAAAGTACTTTTTTTCCACAAAATTTTAGCCTCAATTTTTTCATTTTCACATGGGCAACAGGATAAAATGGATCCTAAATTTTGTTGGGCAATTTCTCCTGAGTACGCAGATACCTCATGTGTGGGGGTAAACCACTGTTTGGGTGCACGGCAAGGCTCGGAAGGGAAGGCGCGCCATTTGACTTTTTGAATGGAAAATTAGCTCCAATCGTTAGCTAACCACAACCCTATCCCCAACACACCCCTAACCACAACTCTAATCCTAACCCCAACCCTAACCACAACTTTAACCCCAACACACCCCTAACCATAACCCTAACCACAAGCCTATTCTTAACCCTATTTCCAACCCTAGCCTTAATTCCAACCCTAACTCTAATTCCAACCCTAAGGCTATGTGCCCACGTTGCGGATTCGTGTGAGATTTTACTGCACCATTTTTGAAAAATCCGCAGGTAAAAGGCACTGCGTTTTACCTGCGGATTTACCGCGGATTTCCAGTGTTTTTTATGCGGATTTCACCTGCGGATTCCTATTGAGGAACAGGTGTAAAACGCTGCGAAATCCGCACAAAGAATTGACATGCTGCGGAAAATACATAGCGGCATTTCCGCGCGGTATTTTCCGCACCATGGGCACAGCGGATTTGGTTTTCCATAGGTTTACATGGTACTGTAAACCTGATGGAACACTGCTATGAATCTGCAGCGGCCAATCCGCTGCGGATCCGCAGCCAAATCCGCACCGTGTGCACATAGCCTAATTCTAACGCTAACCCTAGTTCTATCCCTAATCCTAGTTCTAACCCTTGTGGAAAAAGAAAATATTTTCTTTATTTTATTATTGTCCCTACCTATGGGGGTGATAAAGGGGGGGGGGGTCATTTACTATTTTTTTTATTTTGATCACTGTGATAGGTTTTATCACAGTGATCAAAATGTACATGGAACGAATCTGCCGGCCGGCAGATTCGGCGGGCGCACTGCGCATGCGCCCGCCATTTTGGAAGATGGTGGCGCTCAGGGAGAAGATGGACGGACTCCGGGAGGATCGGTAAGTATGAGGGGGTGGTGGTGGGGTGGATCGGAGCACAGGGAGGGTGGATCGGAGCACGGGGGAGCGGACAGGAGGACGGGGGAGCGGACAGGCGGACTGAGGGGAGTACGGGACAGAACGGAGGACTGAGGAGGAGATCGGTGGCGGTGGGGGGGGGCAGATCTGGATTTCCAGCCATGGCTGATGATATTGCAGCATCGGCCATGGCTGGATTGCAATATTTCACCATTTTCATAGGTGAAATATTGCAAATTGCTCTGATTGGCTGTTGCACTTTCAACAGCCAATCAGAGCGATTGTAGCCACGTGGGGCAAAGCCAACCCCCCTGGGCTAAAGTTCCACTCCCCCTGTCCCTGCAGATCGGGTGAAATTTGAGTTAACCCTTTCACCCGATCTGCAGGGACGCGATCTTTCCATGACGCCACATAGGCGTCACAGGTCGGATTGGCACCGACTTTCATGATGCCTACGTGGCGTCATGGGTCGGGAAGGGGTTAAAAGAATTCCAGACTGCACTCTTCCTGCTATCGGATACCTTTTCAGGCATTGCACACTGAGCTACTTTTAACGGATGGCCACGCTGTCCTACAACTGGGTTTGGTTTTGCCACACATTTTTGACCAGATACGGGCCTGCCAGATGGAACCTGTTGCAATGTTGATGCCTGCTGCGGCTCCTCCTCCGCTTCAGAGCTACTGCCGCCTGGACCCTGTTCCCCCAATGGCTGCCAATCGGGGTCAACAACTGTGTCATCTATGACCTCCTCTTCTATGTCCTGGGCACCTTCCTCTGGGTCACCGTGTAAGGCTACGTTCACATTTGCGGTCAACGCCGCAGCGTCGGGCGCCGCAGCGGCGCCGCATGCGTCATGCGCCCCTATATTTAACATGGGGGCGCATGGACATGCGTTGTGCTGCGTTTTGCGCCGCATGGCCGCAAGCGTTGGACGCAAGAAACGCTTCAAGTTGCATTTTTTTTGCGTCCAACTTTCGGCCAAAAAGGATGCATGCGGCGCAAAACGCAGCGTTTTAGCGTGCGTTTTGCCGCGTTTTTGTTTGCGTTGTGCGCTGCGGCGCCGACGCTGCGGCGCACAACGCAAATGTGAACGTAGCCTAAGCCGGTGCTATAGCGTTCGTGACGGGCCTTAATAGTCTCATCAGGGTCAGATTCTGGATCAGTACACTGCGAGGGCAATGTTCTGATCTGAGTCAAAGGAACAGCATAATAATCTGGCTGTGGCTGTGCATCTGTGCACTCCATGTCTGATTCATCTTGTAATGGGCATGGCCTGTTAACAATTTCCCTTTATAACCCAGGAACGGTATGTGTAAAGAGCTCCATGGAGTAACCTGTTGTGTCGCCTGACTCATCCTTCTCTGTTGTTCTGGGTGAAGAACACAAGGAAGCGACTTGTCCCTGACCGGGAACATCCACTGACGACGTGCTGCTTTTAGATTTTACACTTTCCGGGGAGGAGGCAAAAGAGCTAGAGGCAGAGGCATCAAGGAAAGACAAAACTTGTTCCTGCTGCTCCGGCTTTAAAACCGCTTTTCCTACTCCCAGAAAAGGGAGCCTTCGAGGCCTTGTGTAGCCAGACGATGACGCTGGCTCAACAACTCGAAACTTAGGGTCTATATTGCTTTTACCACGACCACCTGATGCTCCACGACCACCACCACTACCATCATTACCAGCTGGCAATGACCGCCCACGGCCACGACCTCTTCCACCAGACTTCCTCATCCTTGGAAAAATGAAACCAAACTAACAACCGTTATGTGGTCCTGTACAAGCAGGTAGAAGGTGTACGTAAACTTGTGAATTTAAAGCTCCCTTTTTTATGTGTGGGAGAATGCTGGAAAATATCAGGCCCACTGTATTAGACTACACAGTTTGATTGGCAGAAAGTGGCTGGCAGATATGCCACAAACTGGACTGACGCACGCAGGTGCACACACTGGCAATAGAAATCTCCCTCTTTATGTGTGGGAGAATGCAGGATTTAATCAGGGCCACTATATCACAGTATATTTCCTGTGGCACAAAATGAATGGCAGATACCACAGACAGCACTGGCACAGATGCACAGATTTGGCTATATTCTCCCTTTATTTTAATTATTTTATTTTATATGGGAGACAAGTGATTTATTCAGGCCCACTATATCACAGTATAGTTTCTGTGGCACAAAAAGGATGACCGATACCACAGACAGCACTGGCACAGATTTGGCAAGATTATTCTCCCTTTATTTAAATTTTTTTTTTTTGGGGGGGGGGAGACAAGTGAATAAATCAGGCCCACTATATCACTGTATATTTCCTGTGTCACAAAATGAATGGCAGATACCACAAACAGCACTGACACAGATGCACAGATTTGGCAAGATTATTCTCCCTTTATTTTAATTTTTTTTCTTTTATATGGGAGACAAGTGATTTAATCAGGCCCACTATATCACAGTATAGTTTCTGTGGCACAAAAAGGATGACAGATACCACAGACAGCACTGGCACAGATTTGGCAAAATTATTCTCCCTTTATTTTATTTTATTTTTTTTTATATAGGAGACAAGTGATTTGATCAGGCCCACTATATCACAGTATAGTTTCTGTGGCACAAAAAGGATGACAAATACCACAGACAGCACTGGCACAGATTTGGCAAGATTATTCTCCCTTTATTGTAATTTTTTTTTTATATATGGGAGACAAGTGAATAAATCAGGCCCACTATATCACAGTATAGTTTCTGTGGCACAAAATGGATGACAGATACCACAGACAGCACTGGCACAGATTTGGCAAGATTATTCTCCCTTTATTTTAATTTTTTTTTATATGGGAGACAAGTGAATAAATCAGACCCACTATTATCACAGTATAGTTTCTGTGGCACAAAATGAATGACAGATACCACAGACAGCACTGGCACAGATGCACTGATTGGCAATATTAATCTCCCTTTTCAGGTGTGGGACAGTGCAGAAAAATACAGGCCCACTGTTTTACACTACACAGTTTCAGGGGCTGAAAGTGGCTGGTAGATATTAAAAAAAAAAAAAAGGGACTGTACTACAATTATCTCCCTACAATAATCTCTGAAAAGTATGGCAGGCAGCAAAAAAAAGGACTGCTGCACACAAAAAATGAGGACAAACAAACAAGATAGCTGTGCAGAAAGGAAGGAGCAACAGGATTTTTGCTTTTAAAAAAGCAGTTGGTTTGCACAGCGGCATCCACACACAGCAACGCAGCGATCAGGGAGCCTTATAAGCTACAGAGCTGTTGCACAGAAATCTTGCCTCCACTGTCCCTGCAAACAAAAGGTGGTGTTGGACAGTGGAAATCGCTACAACACAAGCGGTTTGGGGGTTAATGTACCCTGCCTAACGCTATCCCTGCTTCTGAAGAAGCGGCAGCAACCTCTCCCTATGCTCAGATCAGCAGCAGTAAGATGGCGGTCGGCGGGAACGCCCCTTTATAGCCCCTGTGACGCCACAGAAAGCAAGCCAGTCACTGCCATGCCCTTCTCTAAGATGGTGGGGACCAGGACCTATGTCATCACGCTGCCCACACTCTGCGTGCACATTCATTGGCTGAGAAATGGCGCTTTAAGCGTCATATGAAACGCGACTTTGGCGCGAAGATCGTGTATCGCATGCCAAAAGTCAGCGACTTATGAAAATGACCGATCCGTTTCGCTCAACCCTAGTTATAACCTTAAAACCACCTGCCTGATATTGTGAACAGCCACATGCCACAAAAAAGTGCAGACCCATTGAGGTATGAAAGTGTGCGGAGGCATCTGCACAAAGAGGTTAACAAAGGACCTCCATGGATTGTAACATCCCACAGATGCTTGATCTGATTTACTTCTGGAAAATTCAGAGGCCAAGCACAGGAAAAATATATCTTTGTACCGTGTTAGGCATAATTTCTTTGTGTTGAGGCATTTCCACTGAAGTTGGATCAGCCTGTAGTTTCATTTTCCACTTTTATTTTGAGTATCATTGCAAATCCAGACCTCCATGGGATATTAATTTTTATTTACATTGATCACTTTTATGTTTTATTGTCAAAGCATTCCAATATTTAATGAATAAATATTTGCAACTGGAATATTTAATTCAGTGGTATCTAGAATTTGGTATTTAAGTGTTCCCTTTATTTTTTGGAGCAGTGTATTTATAGCTGTCTGCAGCAATGTTTAGGTAGGCAATAGGGTCAGGGGTGAGCATACTGAGAACACTCCACAAGACCTGTTGTTTTGGATATGTTCTGACCCTGTCATCTATCAGTCACAAATTATTTATTTTAGTTTCTTATATAGCACCATTTAATCCATAGCGCTTTAGGGACACTAATATTACTTTCCCCATTGGGCTTCACAACCTACATTCCCTATCAGTATGTCTTTGGAGTGTGAGAGGATACCCATGCAAACACGGGGAGAACAACAAACTCCTTGCAGGTGTTGTCCTTGGATTTGAACCCCAAACCCCAGTGCTGCAAGGCTGCAGTGCTATCCACTGAGCCACTGTGCTGCCCTTGAGTGAGGAGTCCCTCAGATCCTTATGCTTGTCTATTTCTCCTACTTCTAACACATCAAGAACTGATCATTCTTTTGCTGCTTAAAATATCCAACTCCTATCACAAGATAAATTATGTATTCACTTCACCTGACAGCGGTTTTAAACGAGTTTTCTGGCTAGCCAGGCAGCAATTTCCAAAGTGATTGTATAATGCCAAATCTTAACAGTGTGTAATGTGCAAATTACATGAGTTTTCATGTGGTGACTGCTGAGAACCAAGAAGCAGAGTGGAAGTCCTTTTTATTTTGCTCTTTAGATTTTTCTCCCCTTTTTCTAAGAGCCTTAGCTTTTTTATTTTCTTTTGTAACATACTCAAAACAGGGTTTGGTTTTTTTTGTGGGACAATTTTTCATTTTTGTAACGTTACTATACATGTCACCATAGAATATACTGAAAAATGGGAATAAAATTCTTAGTGTGCTGAGAAAACGGCAATTTCACAATTTTTCAGGGGCATTTGGCTTTACACCATTAATTGTGTAGTAAAAGTTACCTGGTGATATGATTCTTTAGTTCAGCATGATTACGGACATACCAAACTTATGTAGTTTTTATTATATTTTAGTGGTTAAAAACTTCTGAAATTTGTAAAGATAATTATGTTTTTTATTGCCACAAGTGACAGGTAAGGTTTTATAATTTTTAGTTACTGGAGCTGTTTGAATTGTAAATAATTAGCTATATGCAAATGCGTTTTAGTGGAAGAGGAGTGTCCACAAACCATGACCACATGGGGGGTAAAGGAGTGCAGGGGTCTATGTACATACCAAGTTGTGCACTCACTTGCCCCTGATTGTGGGTATGGTCTTTGACCATATGAAACAGCCACACCATGGGACCCTTCCTTCTTTCTGGAGTTATTTCAGTCACTGCAAAAGAGACCTCATACACTGCAATATAAAGTCAGCTCAAAAGTCTTCTGCTTCACTTCAGGAAGCATTACACCTTCCTCTCACACTGCGTACATTTAAATATTTCACTCTTAACAGCACAATTTTTAGCAAGGCTTCTGGAGGAAGTGGGAAAGTTATGCTAAAGTGAGGAAAGGCTAAATCTCATTATTAAAAGTAACCTCAAGAGAAAAAGTAGCCACCCATGAGAACTGCACACCACCAATGAGTAATGAAAAAAGAACAGCTTTATTGATAAACAATATTTAAAAACAGCATAAAAACAGTGAGAAACACACAACCACCCTAGGGTCTGCTCCTAATGCACATAACATATATCAATATATATATATATATATATATATATCTCATGAATAACTCCCACCCGGCATAAGCAAAAAATATAGTATTAGAAACAATCTGTATGATAAAATACCATGCTGATAAGCGAAAAAAGCCCACACTTGCTGGTTATCTGGGGGTAGGGATATGGTGCCAGAAAACAAACGGCCTGATAACCCCAACCTGTATATTGTAATGGGGCCCACCAATAAAATGCCCCCAAAGACCATGTGCATGAATACAATTGCGCACAGATACTCACAAAACGTAATAGTATTGAAAGACCTGGCCTGATATCAGTCTGGGCAGTGAGAAGGATGTCCCTGCAATGAGCCTGCATGCAAGTGTGGGGCCTGAGACGCCGGTGGGGAGAGCGAGGCCGGTGGGTGGAGGTACCCAACGCGTATCGCGGTATGAAAAACCGCTTCGTCAGGGGAAGTGACTTACCAATAGAAGCGATATCTTTATATGTGAATCCATACGATAACAAGTGAGCACACCTGTGTGGCCGGAAAGCGACCGGAAGTGAGGGGCTGCGGTAAGACACGCCCACTCAGAAGCGCAAGCGCAGAATGCAGAGGTGAACAAAGAGGGCAGACGTCTCTGCCCATAAGCCACCAATGCGCACGCGCCAGTCAAAGCAGACAGTGGTACACAGAGGAGCCTGGAGAAGGGAAACAGAACCTATAAGTATGTTACTAAAGAGAAGAAATGATGAACAGATAGCCTGATAACAAAGAGCGATCTCATTTGGAGAAAGTGACAAGAAAAAGGAGGCATTATCTAGATGGTATGCTGCAAGGAAATAAGGCATGTTAGAATGGACAACTTATATCACATATTGCAGAATAGGATCAAAGTCCTTCTCATGGAACCGTGATAATGTATATACGGGTCAACCCAATCTCAGATATATACACTCACCGGCCACTTTATTAGGTACACCTGTCCAACTTCTTGTTAACACTTAATTTCTAATCAGCCAATCACATGGCGGCAACTCAGTGCATTTAGGCATGTAGACATGGTCAAGACAATCTCCTGCAGTTCAAACCGAGCATCAGTATGGGGAAGAAAGGTGATTTGAGTGCCTTTGAACGTGGCATGGTTGTTGGTGCCAGAAGGGCTGGTCTGAGTATTTCAGAAACTGCTGATCTACTGGGATTTTCACGCACAACCATCTCTAGGGTTTACAGAGAATGGTCCGAAAAAGAAAAAAAATCCAGTGAGCGGCAGTTCTGTGGGTGGAAATGCCTTGTTGATGCCAGAGGTCAGAGGAGAATGGGCAGACTGGTTCGAGCTGATAGAAAGGCAACAGTGACTCAAATCGCCACCCGTTACAACCAAGGTAGGCCTAAGAGCATCTCTGAACGCACAGTGCGTCGAACTTTGAGGCAGATGGGCTACAGCAGCACAAGACCACACCGGGTACCACTCCTTTCAGCTAAGAACAGGAAACT
The DNA here is from genome assembly GCF_051348905.1 of Ranitomeya variabilis. NCBI lineage: Eukaryota > Metazoa > Chordata > Amphibia > Anura > Dendrobatidae > Ranitomeya > Ranitomeya variabilis. The sequence goes on from NC_135232.1 coordinate 505,053,636, forward strand.
GAGGCTACAATTTGTACAAGCTCATCGAAATTGGACAGTAGAAGATTGGAAAAACGTTGCTTGGTCTGATGAGTCTCGATTTCTGCTGCGACATTCGGATGGTAGGGTCAGAATTTGGCGTAAACAACATGAAAGCATGGATCCATCCTGCCTTGTATGGAGCATCTTTGGGATGTGCAGCCGACAAATCTGCGGCAACTGTGTGATGCCATCATGTCAATATGGACCAAAATCTCTGAGGAATGCTTCCAGCACCTTGTTGAATCTATGCCACGAAGAATTGAGGCAGTTCTGAAGGCAAAAGGGGGTCCAACACGTTACTAGCATGGTGTACCTAATAAAGTGGCCGGTGAGTGTATATGCAGGATATCACATAATTAAGTCACACACATATACAGATTCCAGGAAAGAAAATATATGTATTACACAGAAAGTCCATAATTCTGTTCAATTGTGGCAATATGTCCATCCTGATAGATATATGGTGACAAAACCATGTGAAGCTCCATGCATCTACGCATACGGGTCACCCTAATCCACAGCAGGGCATATACATACAGGATATCACAAAATTAAGTTAAGCATATAACACAAATTCCAAAAGAGAAATATATATGTTATTAAAAAAAGTCCATGATCCTCTTCAAGTGTGGCAATGTGTCCACCGATAGATATATAGTAACAAAATTAGGTGACACTTGATGCATCTCCATAGTAGATTGTCCGGATAATCCGGGTGAGTAACACCATACAATGCAGTCTAGGATGGTTAGTAATCCTCCATGTCTCAACCTCCTCAATGTAGTCCGTCCAAGATGCATGATGAACATGGTCCAAGGGAGATAAACACTTCATAAGCATCCCCACGTCCTCGATAGAAGTACATCATAATGGCTATTAGGCGATGGTCAGCCCAAAAAACCTGTAAAGAAGAGATCCTCATTAATCCCATGGGGTGCAGTAGAGTGAAGTAAATAAATCCACCGGGATTCAATCTGTAGGAGTCGTTTCTGTCGAGAGCCCCCCCTGCCTGAACTCTTAACATGCTCCAAACCTACTACCCTGGTCCCCATATAGCTGCCCGCATGATGTAACAGAAAATGTGCAGCGACCGTGGTCAGTGTCTTACCCTTGCGGTTGTCAGCTGTGGCGGTATTGATAGTTGAAAAATGACCTTGGATTCTCCGCCGCAACTCCTGTGAGGTTTGCCCTATGTAAATACAGGGGCAGGGACAAATCAATGCATATATCACATGAGAGGTTTTACAATTAATATATGCCTTCAATTTGTGCTGTATTTGATCCGTCGGATTAAGAAAGAAGTCACGAGTAGGACGCATGTAGGTACAAATACTACAATCTCCACAAGGGAAGGAGCCCCGCAGGCGAAAGCCACGATTCAATCTCTGAGTGGGTCTAATATAGTGACTGTTGGTAAGTAAATCTCTAAAGTTAGGTGCCCTCCTAGCTGTCATCAATGGTTGAGTACTGACCACTTGGGACGTCAGTGCATCTGTTGTTAAGATCCTCCAATGTTCACCCATAATACGTCTTACCTGGGACCATTGGGTATGGTAGCCCGTGATGAAACGTGCATAGTTGTCTGGTCTTTTTTTGGTAGAGACCAGCAGCGTATCTTGTGCTTGTGCGTTGGCCCTCTGGTAGGCGGAAGATATACATTTTTGGGGATAGTTCCTGTTTTTAAATCTCGTTGTGAGGTCCTGGGCTTCCCTCCTGAAGTCAGAGTCCTGGGTACAATTCCGCCTGGCCCTGAGAAACTGGCCAATTGGAACTCCATCTCTTGTGTGTTTGGGGTGGAAACTGCGATACTCTAACAGGCTATTGACGGCTGTGGGCTTTCGATACAGGCATGTAGACAGAATACCATCCTGACATTTCACCTCGAGATCCAAAAACTTAGCTGTAACAGAAGAACATTGGTGAGTCAAAAAAATATGAAATGGGTTATTGTTGAGACAGTCCAGAAAGTAAGCATTCTTCGGGTGAGCCAGACCAAATAAAGAATATGTCGTCTATATAGCGCGACCAATGTCGCACTTTGTTGATAAACGGCTCTGATGTATAGACGACAGTGGACTCCCACCACCCTAAAAAAAGATTTGCGAAGGCCGGGGCACAACGTGCCCCCATGGCCACGCCAGATGTTTGTAAGAAGAAGGTATTGTTAAACAGAAAAAAATTGTGTCTCAAGATGAAATGAAGGAGGTCAATAATAAAAGAATCGTGTAATCTGTCTGAGTTTACCTGTTGGTCCAAAAAGTATAGGACAGCCCGCATGCCGTCATCATGGTTGATGTTTGAGTATAACGATTCTACATCGCAGGTAACCATGAGTTCGTTTGGAGATAACGTCACCCCTTTGTAGGTCCTGATGAAATGAGACGAATCCCTGATGTAGGAGGGGAGTGTGGTGACATTCGGCTGCAGAAAAAAGTCAACGTAAGTACATGCCTGCTCGCACAGACTGCCAATACTGGAAACAATTGGGCGTCCAGGAGGTTTGGCCATATTTTTGTGGACTTTAGGTAACATGTAGAAAGTCGATATAATCGGCTATTCCACCCAAATAAAGTCCCGCTCCTTGATGTTAATGATGCCCAATTGAAAGGCCTTATCAATGAGTGCTCTCAGTTTTACAGAAAAGACCCCAGAGGGGTCAGAAGGAAGTCTGCGAAAGAATCGCGTGTCATCAAGCTGTCTGTAAGCTTCTTCTAGATATAGATCATGTGGCCACAAGACCACGTTGCCACCTTTGTCGGCCTCTCTAACCAGAAATTCCTTATTATTTTTGAGATTGAAGAGAGCACCACGTTCCTGAGATGTAAGATTAGTACTAAAACCAGTCTTCATAGGAAGTGCTTCTATATCATGGTTCACCATCTCAAAAAATATTTTTATAGCTGGGATGGTAGAGAGAGGAGGACATACCATGGATTTATTCTGATGTGGAAAACGTGGCCTGTTTGCCGGAGCCTCCGCCTTATGTAGAAGGTCCACCAAATCCTGGAACGTTCTCTGTTCAGTTTGGTCCAACGATACTGCAGATTGTGGATGATTGTGTAAGACCTGTAGAGTAATTTTTCTGCAAAAGAGAAACAGGTCTTTGATCAAAGTGAACTTGTCCGTCTGTTGTGATGGCGAAAAGGTTAGCCCTCTCTTAAGCACAGATGTCTCGGCAGAAGTCAGACAATGTTGTGACAAATTAATGATTTGTAAATCATCATGATCGGTGGTATTATCATACTCACGAGTATTATTGATAGATGCTGACATCATTTGCGATCCCTCCTCCGTTGACTGTAATATCTTGGTTTGTACGTCTTGTTCCTGGTGATCCGAGCGAACGGGCTTGTACTTCTTGCGCCCTCGCCTTGTCCGGCCCCTGTTTCTGGTTCGCTTTCCGCGGATGATAAAAAATCAGTAGAGGCGTAGCCGTCTGTATTAGAACCATTCTGCGCCCCTTCACTAGAGTTGTACTTATTGCGTCGGACCTGGCATTGGTTACCATGATGCCTCCAGTTAAACACCATTTTGCGGTCAAAGTCAGTTTTATCCCTCAATAATTTTGATCGTTTTTTATCCATGATCTCCTTATCGTATCAATCAAGGGTCTCCTTGAGTTTAATTTTAAAGGGCTGAATTTGTGAGGTCTCATAAAATTTCTTGAGACCATTTTCCAGGTTTTTAATGTCCATTTTGACCTGAGTCAAAAGCTCCCTATCATGTGTGATTAATAAATTAATTAAGATATGGGAACATTGCAATAATCCCTCTTCCCATACAGTACGAAAGGTATCAGAGGGTTCCCATGCCGGGAAGATAGAGACTCTCAAACCCCTTGGTACCAACTTCAATTTAATATACTCCTCCAGACAACGAATATTCCATAACAATTTAATAGGCTGTTTCTGAGCTGTCATAAGTTCTGTTGTCAACTTGACAAAATCTGATTCTGGACAATTCTGAGTAGTATCTAAAAAAGCCGCAGATGATGAGGCTCTCCATGCGGCCTCTCTAGTCTCCCAATCCATGAATGCCACACACCAATGCTCACCTGGAGACCGAAAATAAAGAAGATAAAGAAACAGTTATAATAAACTGTGTGCCGCCAAGCAGAAACAAGCACCACAAGATGCTTGAAAAAGAACAATTGCAAGATAAATATAGCTGGCGCACTACTGTAATCCAAATGTCACAAAAGGGGGTGCAGCAGAGTGGCTGAACGTAACAGCTACCTCAAGAGAAAAAGTAGCCACCCATGAGAACTGCACACCACCAATGAGTAATGAAAAAAGAACAGCTTTATTGATAAACAATATTTAAAAGTATATACATGCAAATTACAATTTACAATGATTGCCTTAGGCTGGTTTCACACTTGCGTTGGGCAGAGCTGCGGAGGGCTGCGGAGTTCCTCCATTAAGCCCCGCCCACTGCCGCACCTCTTCCATTCTGCTCCGCCTACGTCGGCATACGTCCTGTGTACCTATCTTTAACATTGGGTACGCAGGCCATGCGAATGTATACGGATGCCTCCGCTTGCGTCGTTTTAACGTAGGCGGGGCTGAATGGAAGAGGTGTGGCAGTGGGTGGGGCTTAATGGAGGAACTACGCAGCCCTCAGCAGCTCTGCCCAACGCAAGGGTGAAACCAGCCTTATTCTATTGTCATATCTACTGCTCATGCACCACTTTACTGTCTGCTCCAGTGTTTCATAAAATTAAAAGCAAATATGCCTAAAATTGTGCTACTGAACAATATGACAACCAAATACACATTGCTATTGAACACACTCCCAGAGTACATTTACCCATGCAGGTTTTATGCATTCTCTTTTTGTGCTTATTGTGGTATTGGTATAGTCCTATTGGTAAAATGTCATAGTACATTATTTCCTGAATTTTACCTTTTCACATAGTTGTCAGGCATAAATGAGAGGCCTAAAAGGGAATCGGTCACCAAATTTATGTTTCCCATCATAAAAGGCGGCAAGGTGTCACTTACTGTTCTCCTTGCTGTAATTTTGATAAAAATTACTGTTTCATCTGCTCCAGCTTTGCTCTCAATGATGAGTTCTGTATAACCCTACCTACACCATTGATCAACAAATTTTTGTTTACACTATGCAAAAAGCTGCCTGTTAGTGGTGGGGTAGACTACAGCTGCTTTGAACTGAAGTTTTTATTTGTACAACATTATATATATATATATATATATATATATAATTTCTTTAACTCTTGATTTTTTTTTTTATAAGGCCAAATGAACAGAAATGGAATTTCTGACTTCGGTTTGTACATATAAGGCAACATGTTAGGGTATGAGTTGAACTAGATGGACTTAAAATCTTCCTTCAACCTTAAATACTATGTAACTATATTAATTTTACTTACACCATGAGGGATAAATGATATTGTACTGGTTGTTGCGTACTTGACAATATCAAATTTACGTTGTTTTTGCAGATGTTTTTTTTTTCACAATTAAACAATGTTTTTACATTATTTTGATATATGTATACACTGCTCAAAAAAATAAAGGGAACACTAAAATCCCACATCCTAGATATCACTGAATGAAGTATTCCAGTTGTAAATCTTTACTTAGTGGAATGTGTTGAGAACAATAAAACCTAAAAATGATCAACGTAAATCACAACTAATATCCCATGGAGGTCTGGAGTTGGAATGATGCTCAAAATCAAAGTGGAAAATGAAGTTACAGGCTGATCCAACTTCAGTGAAAATAACTCAAGACAAGGAAATGATGCTCAGTAGTGTGTGTGACCTCCACGTGCCTGTATGACCTCCCTACAACACCTGGGCATGCTCTTGATGAGGCGGCGTATGGTCTCCTGAGGGATCTCCCAGACCTGGAATAAAGCATCCGCCAATTCCTGGACAGTCTGTGGTGCAACGTGACGTTGGATGGTGCAAGACATGATGTCCCAGATGTGTTCAATCGGATTCAGGTCTGGGGAACAGACAGGCCAGTCCATAGCTTTAATGCCTTCATCTTCCAGGAACTGCTGACACACTCCAGCCACATGAGGTCTGGCATTGTCCTGCATTAGGAGGAACCCAGGGCCAACAGCACCAACAGCATATGGTCTCACAAGGGGTCTGAGGATCTCATCTTGGTACCTAATGGCAGTCAGGCTACCTCTGGCAAGCACATGGAGGGCAGTGCGGCCCTCCAAAGAAATGCCACCCCACACCATTACTGACCCACTGCCAAACCGGTCATGCTGAAGGATGTTGCAGGCAGCAGATCAAGTTACAGACAAAAAAATGGAGTATATATAATGTCCCACAAAACATGGTAAAAAATAGACAACTTTTATTTAGAAAAAAAATCACATACAAATGTAGTATCCAAAGAACATTGTAATGCAGACACAAAGGGAATATCGAGGAGAACTAAAGGTAGGCTAGGGAAAGTAAGTAAAAGATGTCTATTTTTTATCATGTTTTGTGGGACATTATATATACTCCATCTTTTTGTCTGTAACTTATGTACAGGGTATGAACCCTCCACATTGTGAGTGTTCTGTGCGAATGCCAATGGGCTGACAGAGTAAGCAAACGTCCTCAAACTCAGTAGTGACAGCGGCATCTCATGAGGTTAAAGTGCTGTGGTCGAAGCTAGCTTGGGTCCCAGTACACACAACAGAAGCCATTTGTTTAACAACCAGCTCCTGTTGCAGATGGCATGGACATTACTCTCGAGCCCAGGCCACCCTTGTGACATAACGTCGGATTGTGGGAAAGCACTCTCAATCTGGAAATTAATTTTATGGGAAAGGGTTAAATTCAACCTGCTCGACCCTTACCTGCCTCAACAGATGATGTAGGGAAGCCGTACGCACTTTAGATTGTCAGCCTTTCAATACAATATCAGTGTATTTGGATGACTGTTCTAATATGTATACTGTACATGCAAGTCTTAATTTTAATACTGCTAAATGCTGTATACATCAAGATGTCTAAAAACGGGTCAAGTAATGGGCTTACCCCCTTCACCCCTAGTCTGTTTTCGCATTCATGACCAGGTCAATTTTACAATTCTAACCACTGTCACTTTATGTGGTAATAACTCTGGAATGGTTCAACGGATCCCACTGATTCTGAGATTGTTTTTTCGTGATATATTGTACTTCTTTATAGTGGTCAAATTTTTTTGATGTTACTTGTGTTTATTTCTGAAAACTTTTAATTTTTATGCCCTTAAACCAGAGAGTTATGTCACACAAAATAGTTAATAAATAACATTTCCCACATATCTACTTTACATCAGCACAATTTTTTAAACATATTTTTTGTTGTTAGGAATTTAGAAGGGTTAAACGTTCACCAGCAATTTCTCATTTTTAGAACAAAATTTACAAAACCATTTTTAGGGACCAAATCCCATTTGAAGTCACTTTGAGAAGTCTATATGACAGAAAATACTCAAAAGTGACATGATTCTAAAAACTGCACCCCTCAAGGTGCTCAAAACCACATTCAAGAAGTTTATTAACCCTTTTGGTGTGTTACAGGACCTGAAGCAAAGTGAAAGGAAAAAATAAAAGTTTAACTTTTTTTCATAAAAAATTTACTTTAACCCAAATTTTGCTATTTTCACAAGGGTAACAGGAGAAACTGGGCTGCCAAATTTGTTGTGCAATTTCTCCTGAGCACGCTGATACCCCATATGTGGGGAAACAAATACTGTTTGGGTGCTCGTCAGGGCTCAGAAGGGAAAGCGTCATTTGACTTTTTGAATGCAAGATTTGCTGGAATCAACGGATGCCATGTTGTGTTTTGAGAACCCCTGATGTGCCTAAACAGTGGAAATCCCTGACAAGTGACACCATTTTGGAAACTAGACCCCTCAAGGAACTTTTCTAGATGTGTGGGGAGCACCTTGAACCACCTGGTGCTTCACAGAACGTAGAGCCATGAAAACAAAAAATCACTTGTCCTACAAAAATGTTCTCTTAGCCCCAAATTTTGCATTTTCTCAAAGGTAACGGGAGAAATTGCACAATACAATTTGTTGCACGATTTCTCTTGAGTCCGCCGATACCCTATATGTACAGGAAATCCACTGTTTGGGCACACGGCAGGGCTCGGAAGGGAAAGAGTACCGTTTGACTTTTTGAACGCAAAATTGGCTGGAATTGAGAGGGGACGCCATGTTGCATTTGAACAGCTCCTGATGTGCCTAAACAGTGTTAGCCTCCCACAGGTGACCCTATTTTGGAAGCTAAACCTCCTCAAGGAACTTATCTACATGTGTGTTGATCACATTGAACCTCTAGGTGCTTCGCAGAAGTTTTAAACGTTGATCCGTGAAAAAAAAAATCAAATTTTCCCGACAAAAACATTCCTTTAGCCTTGTCAATAACACCAGAGAGATCTTGCAGAATCCCACCTCTGCCACCAATTGTTAATGGAATGACACCAGAGAGATCACACAGAATCTCAACGCTGCTGCCAATTGCCAAACCCTCCATGCTGTCAGCTTTTTGTCATAAACAGCCCTCTGCTGCCTCCTATTGTCAGGACAATTATATGATTGGCCAATGATTAATGGATGAGGCTGCGGCTAATAGTCCGGTTATTGGAGAACTCACAGTGAGCATTTGGTATATAAACCTCCGATTCCAATGCAAAATAAACAGGATTAACAAAAGAAACTTACTACGCTGATCACAGAGATGGCCCCGCTTAGCAAAGTAGGGCACTTCGATTGGAAAGGTCTAGTGAATGGGATTGTGCATACACTGATAAGTATTTCTCTTTAGGAACACCGATCATAATTCACCTTGACCTTTTATCAGCACCTAAGTTACACCCACACACCTCCCCTTGATGACCTCATGTGGGTCGGGTTGTGGGATGATCTCAGCCCTTCAGGATTTTATGAAATTCTCAATATTAACAATATCTACACTCCTGATAATTGCAGACGTTCGAGATTGCCGCCATATTTTCTATAGGGATTTTACCTTTCCATAGATAGTAAACATCGCTGAATAGGAGTATTTGTGGGTTATGATCTGCGCTGCCAGCTCATCCAGAAACAGACAAAGTGTACAATTGAACAGTGGTTTATTCTACGTGTTTCGGAGTGCATATGATTCCTTCAGGAAAATACCACTTGGCATGGCCATTGTCAGCTATCTGGTCACTATTGATTTTGGACTTATAGGCAGATGTCACAGTTCTGGAAAAATATGCATATTCTTCTCTGATTAGTCCTGAAGTTAAAGATCTATGTCCAATCAATATCAGATCTATACAAACTCCAATATTCATAACTTTCCATCGGTGACCAACTGTCTAGTCATAGGTGTCCCATTTTCCCTGAAGGGAAAAAAGTTTCCTTTCAACTCAAGAGGTTTTTCCTAAGGGTAAGGTAAACTTCTTTCTCTATGCATAAACACATGTCCTTTGTTATCTGAACCTCAGAAAAGATATATCCTGTCTAATTACCTGTACTCTGTAGGGAGTCTTAACTTTAAAGGAAACGAGGTGTTAACTCTTCCTTTCTTAATTGGTTTCCTCACCCCCTAGCTATACTTAATTTACTCTCTTCCCATATGTTAAACATGTGTTTCTAGTACCAAAAGAAGTTTAGAATGTCAGATCTTATTCCTATAAGACAGAGAGGTTTCATGTCTTCTAATGTTTTCTATGACAAGCCCCAATTTTTTTATTTTCACAAGGGTGATAGGAGAAAATACACCGTATAGTTTGTTGTGCAATTTCTCCTGAGTACACCAATACCCAATAATATTTGGAGGAAAACTAGGAGGAAAGCTACTGTGTGGTTGCACGGCTGAGCTCAGTAGGGAAGGAGTGCCATTTGACTTTTTGAATGCCAATTTGCTGGAATCATTAGTGGATGCCATGTCGCATTTGGAGAGCTCCTGATGTACCTAAACATTGGAAACCCCCCCACAAATTACTCCATTTTCGAAACTAGACCCTTGAAGGGACTTACCTATATGTGTGATGAACACCTTGAACCCCCAGGTGCATCACAGAATTTTATAACAACAAGCTGCGAAAATAAAAATCACATTTTTCCCACAAATGTATTCTTATAGCCCCAAGTTTTTTATTTTCTCAAGGGTAACAGGAGAAATGTGTTGTATAATTTCTCGTTAGTACACAGATACAACATATGTGGAGGAAAACTACTGTTTGGGCACACTGCTGGGCTCAGAAAGGATGGAGTGACGTTTGGAACACAGATTTTGATGAAATGTTCTGCGGGTGTCATGGTGAGTTTGGAGAACCCCTAATGTGCCTAGACAGTAGAAACCCCTACAAATAACCCCATTTTGGAAACTAGACCCCTCAATGAATTTATGTAGATGTGTGGTGAGCACCTTGAACCCACAGGTGCCTGACAGAATTTTACAACATTGATCTATGAAAAAATATATATTTTTTCCCGCAAAAGTATTGTTTTAGCCCTTTTTTTATTTTCATAAGGATAGTAGCAGAAAACATACCCCAAACTTTTTGTGCAATATTTCTTGCGTACACCACTACCCCATATGTGGTCAAAAACTACTTTTGAGGCACAGTACAAAGCTCAGAAGGGAAGAAGCACCGTATTGGAGTTCAGATTTTGCTGGACTGGTTTGAGAGTGCCATGTCACATTGGTAGAGCCCCTGAGGTGCCAGAACAGCAGAACCCCCCATAAGTGACCCCATTTTCCAAACTACTCAATGAATTAATTTAGGGGTGCAGTGATTATATTGGAACCACAGGTGTATCAAAGAATCATATACCACTGGGCAGTGAAGAAAAAAAAATTACATTTTTACCTCCAAAATTTAGTTTTAGCCACAGATTTTACATTTTCACACTGGGAGAATGGGACTCGTATCAAAAAGAGACTTTTTTCAGTCATACTAGGGACAGGGTGTAGACTAATGGAACTAGTTCAGGGAGTCAACTACAGCTACGGTACATATGAAAGTATCCATTTATCACAGATCATATCAAAAGTAGAAAGTAAAATGTCAGGGAATTGGATCCAAAGCTAAGAGTGGAATTAAAAAAAACAAGTCTATGGAGCCGATTCATCAAAGGTTTTACGCCAGGCCAAGTGCTTGTGTTCTCTATGAAAAAGCCGCTGATTGCGACGTTGTCCATCAGCTTATATCAGGGAGAACAATTCGATTGACAGGCTGAAATCAGACAAAGCCGATCGACATCTCTCCTGACCATAAGTCGGCCTTCTCCCACATATACCTTGCCGAACTTTTTGATATCAATGGGTTCAGTTGACATTTGTCTAATGTGAATGGGGGCATTTACTGTTGCTCGGATTCATTCTTATCTTTACTACTGCAACTCATTATCAATCGATCTTACTATCACTAAATTGGAATACACAACCCCAGATACCCCAGTTAATTTGTTGTGTCCACAGTCTTTGGCTCGCCTTAAAAACACATCTTTTTAGGGAGTAATATCACATTACCTCGCTGATCTAACTTTTCTCAGTTCCACCTTCCTTAGAATCTGGTATTTTCTATCATGTCTTCCCATGCCCTCCATGCACACAGTAGCACTTTGTTTCAGGACATATACTGGCTGGTGTCCTGCAGCTTTACATGAATACCTATATTAACCCCTTCCCGACATGTGACGGAATAGTACGTCACATGTCGGGACCCCCGCTTTGATGTGCGCTCCGGCGGTGAGCGCACATCAAAGTCGCGACATGTCAGCTGTTTTTTACAGCTGACATGTGCGCGCAATAGCGGCGGGTGAAATCGCGATCACCCGCCGCTATTAACTAGTTAAATGCCGCTGTCAAGCGCAGACAGCGGCATTTAACTACCGCATCCGGCCGTGCGGCCGGATATGAGCGCATCGCCGACCCCCGTCACATGATCGGGGGTCGGCGATGCTCCTCCATTGTAACCATAGAGGTCCTTGAGACCTCTATGGTTACTGATCGCCGGTGGCTGTGAGCGCCACCCTGTGGTCGGCGCTCACAGCACACCTGCAATTCTCCTACATAACAGCGATCTGATGATCGCTGTTATGTAGCAGAGCCGATCGGGCTGTGCCTGCTTCTAGCCTCCCATGGAGGCTATAGAAGCATGGCAAAAGTTAAAAAAAAAAGTTTTTAAAAATGTGAAAAAAATAAAAAAAAAATAAAAGTTTAAATCACCCCCCTTTCGCCCCAATCAAAATAAATCAATAAAAAAAACCCCCAACCTACACATATTTGGTATCGCCGCGTTCAGAATCGCCCGATCTATCAATAAAAAAAAAGCATTAACCTGATCGCTAAATGGCGTAATGAGAAAAAAATTCGAAACGCCAGATTTACGTTTTTTTGGTCGCCACGACATTGCATTAAAATGCAATAACGGGCGATCAAAAGAACGTATCTACACCAAAATGCTATCATTAAAAACGCCAGCTCGGCACGCAAAAAATAAGCCCTCACCTGACCCCAGATCACGAAAAATGGAGACGCTACGAGTATCGGAAAATGGCGCAATTTTGTTTTGTTTTGTTTTTTGCAAAGTTTGGAATTTTTTTTCACCACTTAGGTGAAAAATAACCTAGTCATGTTAGGTGTCTATAAACTCGTAGTGACCTGGAGAATCATAATGGCAGGTCAGTTTTAGCATTTAGTGAACCTAGCAAAATAGGAAAGCAAAAAACAAGTGTGGGATTGCACTTTTTTTGCAATTTCACTGCACTTGGAATTTTTTTCCCGTTTTCTAGTACACGACATGCTAAAACCAATGATGTCGTTCAAAAGTACAACTCGTCCCGCAAAAAATAAGCCCTCACATGGCCAAATTGACGGAAAAATAAAAAAGTTATGGCTCTGGGAAGGAGGGGAGCGAAAAACGAAAACGGAAAAACGGAAAAAGCTCCGGGGGTGAAGGGGTTAATTATAGTGATGGCTGGACGATTCACCACAAGTCCCTATTTCCTCATAAGTATAAGCTTGTGATCAGACCACCCACAACTCGTCAAATTGTGGAACTATGTGCTAGACTTATTTATGTAATGTCTGATATAGTTTGTACAAGTACCCTGTGACTTGTAAAGTGTTGTGAACTATGTTGGTGCTATAGAAATCCAATTATTATTATTATCTTGAAAGGCCTTATTCTCAGATTAGTATTTTGGACAGTATTTAGCATCAGTACTTGTAAGCCAAAACCAGGAGTCGGATGTAAACTCAGGCTCAATAGCAGATTCTGCTATTCTTACCGAAACAAATTGCTTCAATTATTCATGGTTTTTACATGCATTTTGAAAAGTGTGTAAAATAACATTGTCTGAAGGATGATTGAATGAGTTTTATACAAAAAAAATTCTTAAAGTGGTTGAACTACATGGATGGCCCTAGTCAAATGCAAGAGCTGCTTCTTGTTAGTGGCTTTCTGCTCAGACTGATAGCGTAGGGCCCTCTTTCTATTCTTCAATAGGCAATATGGTCTAGGGTTCTCCAAATGAAAGGATAACTCACCATTTTCAAGATCTCAAATATAAAATCAAAAAGAAAAGTAGCACTGGAAAATATAAAGCATTTAATGGTGCAGGCTCCAACAGAAAATTCAGAAAATGAATAATGCATTTCAATTCGAGTTCACCTATTGCGGAAAGTAGGATTTTCAAGATCTCTGTTGTCAGTGAATGGGAGCATTTTGTTTACATCCAGTCACATAATGCATTGAGGATTTGCTGCAGTGAATCAGTGTGATTGCTGAGACTTGATACAATGATAGCCAACCTCCAGCTGTGAGAAGTATACAATTTGCAAATTAGCTCTTTTGCAGAACAAAAGAAACTATCTCACATGTCACATGAATGAGAAATATCTGCCCTAGAATTCAATGTCTTATCCTTTAACAAGTCTTGCAAAATGACCAGGCATCAATACTGTGTTTGAGTGTTTGTTTTCTCTCATTGGAGTATTGACTGTAAGATTGTATAGTCAGCTGGTCTCTTTAAGAACCAGTACTGCCCCATGTTGCCTCAAGGGCATTTCACTAAGCCAGCCATGGGCATGGGCAGCACGGTGGCTCAGGGGTTAACACTGTTGCTTTGCAGCTCTGAGCACCGTGGTTCAAATCTTACCAAGGACAACATTTGCCAGGAATTTGTATGTTCTCCCCGTGTTTGCGTGGGTTTCCTCCAGGTTCTCCGGTTTCCTCCCACACTCTAAAGACATACTAAGAAGGAATCTAGATTGTGAGCCCCAATGGGCACAATGATGATAATGTCTGTAAAGTGCTGAGGAATTAATGGTACTATCTAAGCAAAACATATAATATAATAATAATGTTGTAAGGCCTGTTAAAGTGTTGGACAGTGACTTATAGGTTTAGAAGTAAACATTAATTACTGAAAGTAAGATCAGTTGACACAACCAATATGGCTGCATTTCCTGTCGAACCGTAAAAAAAATGCAAATACAAGTAAATGGCAATTTGTAAGCAATCTAAACATTTATTTTTCAGCTTTGGCTTCAAGTCTAACAATCTATGGCTGATGCTACATATTGGGTAGGATCTTTAGTAGAATAACATTGATGCAGGAGACTCATGTTCAGCTCTGCTGCCTATGGCAGGATACAAGATTGTAATACACAATATAGGACTCCATTTGTCAGACATGTTTAGCATAAAAACTGAAGAGCGGCTGGCATTTGTTACACTGTATGCTAATACTATGAATTATATCCAAGGTCTTCAGTTACAATGGTAGGATTGCTGACATTACACTGCCTGCATGGGATACTGCCACAGCAATGGGTGATACCATAGGAGCAGGGATACAGTTTCAGATAACTGCCATATTGCTTCTTATCTGTTTAATGGCAGACGATGTGATTTGCTAAGTTATGACAGAATGTAGAGAATAAAGACATCTCATGACATGTTGCCATCTAGATCCATTATTACACAGCAATTCAGAATAAAATGAAAGTTTTCACACTGAATACATTGATCAATATCCACAGGAGAGTTGATAAATGTCTGATTGCAGGGGGTCTGATCGCAGGGACCCTGATAATACATAGGACAGGAGTGGAGTAGTGGTGCGCATGTATGACCACTGCTTCTCTCTCTGACATTTATTACCAAATTTATGAGAAGATAAAATCTATCAGTGGGTAAAACCCAATAAATTAATTGTTAAGTTGCATGAATATTATAATCAATTTAGCTGAGCAGTATATGTGCTCTACGTTTGTTATGTACATGATATCATGCCAGACCCAAATTATACAGTATGAGAATGTGACCAATGGACCGAAAAAAAGATTGTGCTCCCCTGCGAAACAGTCTGACAATATGCCACATGAAGAAATTGATTGACAGGTTTTGATTTTTAGAAGTAGATATGCCAGATGGGAAGCTCTTTGCCTAAACAATTACTTTTTTGTAAAAGTAGATTTAAAGCTTTTAAGGTCATTTGTTTTTATGAAAACACAGATTTCGAATTGAATAATATATATTTTTTGAAAATTAGATATTCATCAAATCATTATACCATATTCAGTAAGAAACTGCAGAGTATATCAGCAACCACTGATGGGCTGCAGTGCTCATATGATGCCGACACCAAATGTTGAAGACTGGCAGAGGAGTGGTACCAGTCTAGGAGGTAACAATCTTTTTTTCTTTTTTTTTCACCTCACTGGGCCCATTATCAAGGAGTCGTCTAGTAGTGAACAGACACTTTAATAAACACAATGTGGTTCAGAAAATATAGCAACTGGTACGCTAAAGAAAATCATCTAAACGTTATTCAGTTGAAAGGAATCTGCCACCAGGTTTTTTTCTACTCGCATCTGCGAGCAACGTGATGTTGGGGCAAAGACTCTGATTCCAGCCATGTAGCACTTTGCTGCAGTTTTGATTAAAAACTGTTTTATATGCCGCAGATCTACCATTTCTCTGAATGCTGAACTGTGCATATCCCTACCCACACCACTGATTATTAGCTTTCTGTATTCACTGTACATAGGCAGAAAGCTGCCAAACAGTTGTGGGGCAGAGTAAAAGAGAGCTTATGAATATGGAGGACTACCTGACAGCAAGCCAACTACTCCTTTAACCCCTTTACCCCCAAGAGTGGTTTGCACGTTAATGACCGGGACAATTTTTACAATTCTGACCACTGTCCCTTTATGAGGTTATAACTCTGGAACGCTTCAACGGATCTTGGCGATTCTGACATTGTTTTCTCGTGACATATTGTACTTCATGATAGTGGTAAAATTTCTTTCATATAACTTGCGTTTATTTGTTAAAAAAATGGAAATTTGGCGAAAATTTTGAAAATTTCACAATTTTCCAACTTTGAATTTTTATGCCCTTAAATCACAGAGATATGTCACACAAAATACTTAATAGGTAACATTTCCCACATGTCTACTTTACATCAGCACAATTTAGGAACCAAAATTTTTTTTTGTTAGGGAGTTATAAGGGTTAAAAGTTGACCAGCATTTTCTCATTTTTACAACACCATTTTTTTTTAGGGACCACATCTCATTTGAAGTAATTTTGAGGGGTCTATATGATAGAAAATACCCAAGTGTGACACCATTCTAAAAACTGCACCCCTCAATGTGCTCAAAACCACATTCAAGAAGTTTATTAACCCTTCAGGTGTTTCACAGGAATTTTTGGAATGTTTAAATAAAAATTAACATTTAACTTTTTTTTTTACACAAAATTTATTTCAGCTCCAATTTGTTTTATTTTCCCAAGGGTAACAGGAGAAAATGGACCCCAAAAGTTGTTGTGCAATTTGTCCTGAGTACGCCGATACCCCATATGTGGGGGTAAACCACTGTTTGGGCGCATAGCAGAGCTCGGAAGGGAAGGAGCGCCATTTGACTTTTCAATGCAAAATTGACTGGAATTAAGATGGGACGCCATGTTGCGTTTGGAGAGCCCCTGATGTGCCTAAACATTGAAACCCCCCACAAGTGACACCATTTTGGAAAGTAGACCCCTTAAGGAACTTATCTAGATGTGTGGTGAGAACTTTAACCCAACAAGTGCTTCACAGAAGTTTATAATGCAGAGCCGTAAAAATAAAAAATCATATTTTTTCACAAAAATGATCTTTTTGCCCCCAATTTTTTATTTTCCCAAGGGTAAGAAGAAATTGGACGCCAAAAGTTGTTGTGCAATTTGTCCTGCGTGCGCTGATACCCGATATGTGGGGGTAAACAACTGTTTGGGCGCATGGCAGAGCTCGGAAGGGAAGGAGCGCCATTTGACTTTTCAATGCAAAATTGACTGGAATTGAGATGGGACACCATGTCGCGTGTGGAGAGCCCCTGATGTGCCTAAACATTAAACCCCCCACAAGTGACACCATTTTGTAAAGTACACCCCCTAAGGAACTTATCTAGATGTGTTTTGAGAGCTTTGATCCCCCAAGTGTTTCACTACAGTTTATAACGCAGAGCCGTGAAAATAAAAATTCTTTTTTTTTTTTTTTCACAAAAATGATTTTTTAGCCCCCAGTTTTGTATTTTCACAAGGGTAACAGGATAAATTGGACCCCAAAAGTTGTTGTCCAATTTGTCCTGAGTACGCTGATACCCCATATGCGGGGGGGAACCACTGTTTGGGCGCATGGCAGAGCTCGGGAGGGAAGGAGCGCCATTTGGAATGCAGACTTAGATGGATTGGTTTGCAGGCGTCACGTTGCATTTGCAGAGCCCCTGATGTACCCAAACAGTAGAAACCCCCCACAATTGACCCCATATTGGAAACTAGACCTCCCAAGGAACTTATCTAGATGTGTTGTGAGAACTTTGAACCCCCAAGTGTTTCACTACAGTTTACAACGCAGAGCCGTGTGTCATGATTCTCAATGGCGAGAGAACATAGCCCAGCATATATGAGAACTAGCTCTTGGAAGATGGAAACTATACTGACCATGAACTAAACCTGCCGCACAACTAGAAGTGGCCGGGTAGCATGCCTACGTTTTTTTATCCCTAGATGCCCAGCGCCAGCCGGAGAACTACCTTATCCTAGCAGAGGAAAAGACAGTCCTGGCTCACCTCTAGAGAAATTTTCCCAAAAGGCAGACAGAGGCCCCCACATATATTGGCGGTGATTTAAGATGAAATGACAAACGTAGTATGAAAATAGGTTTAGCAAAATCGAGGTCCGCTTACTAGATAGCATGAAGACAGAAAGGGCACTTTCATGGTCAGCAGAAAACCCTATCAAAACACCATCCAGAAATTACTTTAAGACTCTAGCATTAACTCATAACACCAGAGTGGCAATTTCCGCTCACAAGAGCTTTCCAGACACAGTAACAAAACAGCAGCTGTGAACAGGAACAAAATGCAACAACACACAAGGACAAAAGTCCAACTTAGCTGGGAGTTGTCTAGTAGCAGGAACATGCACAGAAAGGCTACTGATTACATTGTTGACCGGCATGAAACTGACAGAGGAGCAAGGTTATATAGCGACTCCCACATCCTGATAGGAGCAGGTGAACAGAGGGGATGATGCACACAAGTTAAATTCCACAAGTGGCCACCGGGGGAGCCCAGAATCCAATTTCACAACAGTACCCCCCCCTCAAGGAGGGGGCACCGAACCCTCACCAGAACCACCAGGGCGATCAGGATGAGCCCTATGAAAGGCACGGACAAGATCGGAGGCATGAACATCAGAGGCAGTGACCCAAGAATTATCCTCCTGACCGTATCCCTTCCATTTGACCAGATACTGGAGTTTCCGTCTGGAAACAAGAGAGTCCAAGATCTTTTCCACAACGTACTCCAACTCACCCTCAACCAACACCGGAGCAGGAGGCTCAACGGAAGGCACAGCTGGTACCTCATACCTGCGCAACAATGACCGATGAAAAACATTATGAATCGAAAAGGATGCAGGGAGGTCCAAACGGAAGGACACAGGGTTAAGAATCTCCAATATCTTGTACGGGCCGATGAACCGAGGCTTAAACTTAGGAGAAGAAACCCTCATAGGGACAAAACGAGAAGACAACCACACCAAGTCCCCAACACAAAGCCGAGGACCAACACGACGACGGCGGTTGGCAAAAAGCTGAGTCTTCTCCTGGGACAACTTCAAATTGTCCACCACCTGCCCCCAAATCTGATGCAACCTCTCCACCACAGCATCCACTCCAGGACAATCCGAAGATTCCACTTGACCGGAGGAAAATCGAGGATGAAACCCCGAATTACAGAAAAACGGGGACACCAAGGTGGCAGAGCTGGCCCGATTATTGAGGGCGAACTCCGCCAAAGGCAAAAAAGCAACCCAATCATCCTGATCCGCAGACACAAAACACCTCAAATATGTCTCCAAGGTCTGATTAGTCCGCTCGGTCTGGCCATTAGTCTGAGGATGGAAAGCAGACGAAAAAGACAAATCTATGCCCATCCTAGCACAGAATGCCCGCCAAAATCTAGACACGAATTGGGTCCCTCTGTCAGAAACGATATTCTCCGGAATACCATGCAAACGAACAACATTTTGAAAAAACAGAGGAACCAACTCGGAAGAAGAAGGCAACTTAGGCAAGGGAACCAGATGGACCATCTTAGAGAAACGGTCACACACCACCCAGATGACAGACATCTTCTGAGAAACAGGCAGATCCGAAATAAAATCCATCGAGATGTGCGTCCAAGGCCTCTTCGGGATAGGCAAGGGTAACAACAATCCACTAGCCCGAGAACAACAAGGCTTGGCCCGAGCACAAACGTCACAAGACTGCACAAAGCCTCGCACATCTCGTGACAGGGAAGGCCACCAGAAGGACCTTGCCACCAAATCCCTGGTACCAAAGATTCCAGGATGACCTGCCAACGCAGAAGAATGAACCTCAGAGATGACTCTACTGGTCCAATCATCAGGAACAAACAGTCTACCAGGTGGGCAACGATCAGGTCTATCCGCCTGAAACTCCTGCAAGGCCCGCCGCAGGTCTGGAGAAACGGCAGACAATATCACTCCATCTTTAAGGATACCTGTGGGCTCAGAATTACCAGGGGAGTCAGGCTCAAAACTCCTAGAAAGGGCATCCGCCTTAACATTCTTAGAACCCGGTAGGTAAGACACCACAAAATTAAACCGAGAGAAAAACAACGACCAGCGCGCTTGTCTAGGATTCAGGCGCCTGGCAGACTCAAGGTAAATTAAATTTTTGTGGTCAGTCAATACCACCACCTGATGTCTGGCCCCCTCAAGCCAGTGACGCCACTCCTCAAAAGCCCACTTCATGGCCAAAAGCTCCCGATTCCCAATATCATAATTCCGCTCGGCGGGCGAAAATTTACGGGAAAAAAAAGCACAAGGTCTCATCACGGAGTAGTCGGAACTTCTCTGCGACAACACCGCCCCAGCTCCGATTTCAGAAGCGTCGACCTCAACCTGAAAAGGAAGAGCAACATCAGGCTGACGCAACACTGGGGCAGAAGAAAAGCGGCGCTTGAGCTCCCGAAAGGCCTCCACAGCATCAGGGGACCAATCAGCAACATCAGCACCCTTCTTAGTCAAATCAGTCAATGGTTTTACAACATCAGAAAAACCAGCAATAAATCGACGATAAAAGTTAGCAAAGCCCAAAAATTTCTGAAGACTCTTAAGAGAAGAGGGTTGCGTCCAATCACCAATAGCCTGAACCTTGACAGGATCCATCTCGATGGAAGAGGGGGAAAAAATGTATCCCAAGAAGGAAATCTTCTGAACCCCAAAAACACACTTAGAACCCTTCACACACAAGGAATTAGACCGCAAAACCTGAAAAACCCTCCTGACCTGCTGGACATGAGAGTCCCAGTCATCCGAAAAAATCAGAATATCATCCAGATACACAATCATAAATTTATCCAAATAATCGCGGAAAATGTCATGCATAAAGGACTGGAAGACTGAAGGGGCATTTGAAAGACCAAAAGGCATCACCAAATACTCAAAATGGCCCTCGGGCGTATTAAATGCGGTTTTCCACTCATCCCCCTGCTTGATTCGCACCAAATTATACGCCCCACGGAGATCAATCTTAGAGAACCACTTGGCCCCCTTTATACGAGCAAACAAATCAGTAAGCAGTGGTAACGGATATTGATATTTAACCGTGATTTTATTCAAAAGTCGATAATCAATACACGGCCTCAAAGAGCCGTCTTTCTTAGACACAAAGAAAAAACCGGCTCCTAAGGGAGATGACGAAGGACGAATATGTCCCTTTTCCAAGGACTCCTTTATATATTCTCGCATAGCAGCGTGTTCAGGCACAGACAGATTAAATAAACGACCCTTAGGGTATTTACTACCCGGGATCAAGTCTATGGCACAATCGCACTCCCGGTGCGGAGGTAGTGAACCAACCTTGGGTTCTTCAAAAACGTCACGAAAGTCAGACAAGAATTCAGGAATCTCAGAGGGAATAGATGATGAAATGGAAACCAAAGGTACGTCCCCATGAGTTCCTTTACATCCCCAGCTTAACACAGACATAGCTCTCCAGTCGAGGACTGGGTTATGAGATTGCAGCCATGGCAATCCCAGCACCAAAACATCATGTAGATTATACAGCACCAGAAAGCGAATAACCTCCTGGTGATCCGGATTAACACGCATAGTCACTTGTGTCCAGTATTGTGGTTTATTACTAGCCAATGGGGTGGAGTCAATCCCTTTCAGAGGTATCGGAGCCTCCAATGGCTCCAAATCATACCCACAGCGTTTGGCAAAGGACCAATCCATAAGACTCAAAGCAGCGCCAGAGTCGACATAGGCGTCCGCGGTAATAGATGACAAAGAACAAATCAGGGTCACAGATAGAATAAACTTAGACTGTAAAGTGCTAATTGAAACAGACTTGTCAGGCTTCTTAGTACGCTTAGAGCATGCTGATATAACATGAGTTGAATCACCACAATAGAAGCACAACCCATTTTTTCGTCTAAAATTCTGCCGCTCGCTTCTGGACAGAATTCTATCACATTGCATATTTTCTGGCGTTTTCTCAGTAGACACCGCCAAATGGTGCACAGGTTTGCGCTCCCGCAGACGCCTATCGATCTGAATAGCCATCGTCATGGACTCATTCAGACTCGCAGGCACAGGAAACCCCACCATAACATCCTTAATGGCATCAGAGAGACCTTCTCTGAAAATTGCCGCCAGGGCGCACTCATTCCACTGAGTAAGCACAGACCATTTGCGGAATTTTTGGCAGTATATTTCAGCTTCATCTTGCCCCTGAGACAAGGACATCAAGGCCTTTTCCGCCTGAAGCTCTAAATGAGGTTCCTCATAAAGCAACCCCAAGGCCAGAAAAAACGCATCCACATTGAGCAACGCAGGATCCCCTGGTGCCAATGCAAAAGCCCAGTCTTGAGGGTCGCCCCGGAGCAAGGAAATTACAATCCTGACCTGCTGTGCAGGGTCTCCGGCAGAGCGAGACTTCAGGGACAAAAACAATTTGCAATTATTTTTAAAATTTTGAAAGTGAGATCTATTCCCCGAGAAGAATTCAGGCAAAGGAATTCTAGGCTCAGACATAGGTGCATGAACAACAAAATCTTGCAAATTTTGTACCTTTGTGGCGAGATTATTCAAACCTGTAGCTACACTCTGAAGATCCATTTGAAACAGGTGAACACAGAGCCATTCAAGGATTAGAAGGAGAGGAAGAGAGGAAGGCTGCAGTATAGGCAGACTAGCAAGTGATTCAATTAAGAGCACACTCAGAACTAGAGGGAAAAAAAAAAAAATTGTAGCAGACTTATTTTTTCTCTCCTTTCTCAGCCAGTAATTTAACCCTTTTTTGGGCCGGTCAAACTGTCATGATTCTCAATGGCGAGAGAACATAGCCCAGCATATATGAGAACTAGCTCTTGGAAGATGGAAACTATACTGACCATGAACTAAACCTGCCGCACAACTAGAAGTGGCCGGGTAGCATGCCTACGTTTTTTTATCCCTAGATGCCCAGCGCCAGCCGGAGAACTACCTTATCCTAGCAGAGGAAAAGACAGTCCTGGCTCACCTCTAGAGAAATTTTCCCAAAAGGCAGACAGAGGCCCCCACATATATTGGCGGTGATTTAAGATGAAATGACAAACGTAGTATGAAAATAGGTTTAGCAAAATCGAGGTCCGCTTACTAGATAGCATGAAGACAGAAAGGGCACTTTCATGGTCAGCAGAAAACCCTATCAAAACACCATCCAGAAATTACTTTAAGACTCTAGCATTAACTCATAACACCAGAGTGGCAATTTCCGCTCACAAGAGCTTTCCAGACACAGTAACGAAACAGCAGCTGTGAACAGGAACAAAATGCAAAAACACACAAGGACAAAAGTCCAACTTAGCTGGGAGTTGTCTAGTAGCAGGAACATGCACAGAAAGGCTACTGATTACATTGTTGACCGGCATGAAACTGACAGAGGAGCAAGGTTATATAGCGACTCCCACATCCTGATAGGAGCAGGTGAACAGAGGGGATGATGCACACAAGTTAAATTCCACAAGTGGCCACCGGGGGAGCCCAGAATCCAATTTCACAACAGCCGTGAAAATAAAAAATTCTTTTTTTTCCCACAAAAATGATTTTTAGCCCCCCAAATTTATATTTTCCCAAGGGAAACAAGAGAACTTGGACCCCAAAAGTTGTTGTCCAATTTGTCCCGAGTACGCTGATGCCCCATATGTTGGAGTAAACCCCTGTTTGGGCGCACGGGAAAGCTCGGAAGGGAAGGAGCACTGTTTTACTTTTTCAATGCAGAATTGGCTGGAATTGAGATCGGACGCCATGTCGGTGTTTGGAGAGCCCCTGATGTGCCTAAACAGTGGAAACTCCCCAATTCTAACTGAAACCCTAATCCAAACACACACCTAACCCTAATCCCAACGGTAACCCTAACCACACCCCTAACCCTGACACACCCCTAACTCTAATCCCAACCCTAATCCCAACCGTAAATGTAATCCAAACCCTAAACCTAACTTTAGCCCCAACCCTAACCCTAACTTTAGCCCCAACCCTAACTCTAACTTTAGCTCCAACCCTAGCCCCAACCCTAACCCTAGCTCTAACCCTAACCCTAGCCCTAACCCTAATGGGAAAATGGAAATAAATACATTTTTTTAATTTTATTATTTTTCCCTAACTAAGGGGGTGATGAAGGGGGGTTTGATTTACTTTTATAGCATTTTTTATAGCGGATATTTATGATTGGCAGCCGTCACACACTAAAAGACGCTTTTTATAGCAAAAAAGTTTTTGCGTCTCCACATTTTGAGACCTATAATTTTTCCATATTTTGGTCCACAGAGTCATGTGAGGTCTTGTTTTTTGCGGGACGAGTTGACGTTTTAATTGGTAACATGTTCGGGCACGGGAGATTTTTTGATCGCTTTTTACTCTGATTTTTGTGAGGCAGAATGACCAAAAATCAGCTATTCATGAATTTATTTTGGGGGAGGCGTTTATACCGTTCCGCATTTGGTAAAATTGATAAAGCAGTTTAATTCTTCGGGTCAGTACGATTACAGCGATACCTCATTTGTATCATTTTTTTAATGTTTTGGCGCTTTTATACGATAAAAACTATTTTATAGAAAAAATAATTATTTTGGCATCGCTTTATTCTGAGGACTATAACTTTTTTATTTTTTCGCTGATGATGCTGTATGGCGCCTCGTTTTTTACGGGACAAGATGACGTTTGCAGCGGTACCATGGTTATTTATATCCGTCTTTTTGATCTCGTGTTATTCCACTTTTTGTTTGGCGGTATGAGAATAAAGCGTTGTTTTTTGCCTCGTTTTTTTTTTTTTTTTACGGTGTTCACTGAAGGGGTTAACTTGTGACATAGTTTTATAGGTGGGGCCGTAACGGACGCGGCGATACTAAATATGTGTACTTTTATTGTTTGATTTTTTTTAATTTAGATATAGAAATGTATTTATGGGAATATTATATATTTTTTTTCTTTATTTAGGAATTTTTTTTTTATTTTTTTTCTACACATGTGGGAATTTTTTTTTTAACTTTTTTACTTTGTCCCAGGGGGGGACATCACAGATCGATGATCTGACAGTTTGCACAGCACTCTGTCAGATCATCGATCTGACATACAGCCGTGCAGGCTTACCAGCGCCTGCACTGCACCCGGAAGTAATCCCTGCAGGACCCGGATGCAGCCCCGCGGCCATTTTGGATCCGGGGCCTGGAGGGATAGGAGGTAAGAGACCCTCGCAGCAACGCGATCACATCGTGTTGCTTCGGGGGTCTCAGGGAAGAACGCAGGGAGCCCCCTCCCTGCGCAATGCTTCCCTGTATCGCCGGCACACCGCGATCATGTTTGATCGCGGTGTGCCGGGGGTTAATGTTCCGGAGGCGGTCCGTGACCGCTCCTGGCACATAGTGCCGGATGTCAGCTGCGATAGGCAGCTGACACCCGGCCGCGATCGGCCGCGCTCCCCCCGTGAGCGCGGCCGATCGTGCTGGACGTACTATTCCGTCCTTGGGAATTAGGGCCCACCCCACATGGACGGAATAGTACGTCCAATGGCAGAAAGGGGTTAATGATAATCTTCTACTGATAAAACAGTGATTTCCCCAAAACTGCCACAAGCAGCCCAGTTAGTGGCACATCGCTCATCGGGATCAGGATATCTGTTTCTACATCAAGGGTCCCCAACCTATGGCTCTGGGCCCATTATATTGGCTCGCGTCTGCCTGCCAGCTTGATGCATTAGCACCAGATCTAGCAAATGACTATGAAGAGCAAGTCTCCAGATGTTCAGTTTTGTGAGTAGTCCCAAACTTAAGTTTGGTAAGCCAGAGACCGGATGCTAACTGTCAGAGCAGGTGCTTGAAGCTGGATGCAACAGTGTGGTGGGAGTGATTGATGAGAAATTACTGAATGGAGGTATTGTGGGGACCTCTTCATCTTGACATACTGCTACTGTGGAAAAGCTTTGGCTGAAATTATGCCAGTAAGGGTAAGTTCACACAGGGCGTTTTTGCTGCTTTTTTTTCTGCAGGAAAACCTGATCTTCTTGGCAGGAAAGAAGATGCATCAAAAACGCAGGCTTAGGTACGTTTTTGTTGCTTATTTGGTGCATGTTTTTTTTCTCTTTGTCCATGCTAATGTCCTTAGATTTTCAGCAGCAAAAACGCAGCAAATAATGACACCTGCGTTTTTGCTGCGTTTTTTCAACACCCATTCAAGTCAATGGGTGAAAAAACGCATCAAAAACGCTGAAAGAAGTGACATGCTCTATGTCCAAAAAACGCAGCAAATAACAAAATACTGATCACACAAAAAAACTATGTGTTTGCATGAGATTTCTGAAATCTCATAGGCTTTGCTGGTACTGTAAAAAGCAGCTGAAAATTAGCATGAAGAAACGCAGCAAAAACGCCCTGTGTGAACTTACCCTAATGGTGGTTTTGTGCTACTGTGAGGGGGGTGGGAGCTTGATATGGCTCGCGACTCTCTCAGACCTAAATATGGCATGCAACCCTCTCAAATATGAAAGTGGCTTTCAAGGTCAGAAAGATTGAGGATCACTGCTTTACATTATGCTGCTCTCAGATTAGGTAGCAAAAATCTGCTTACCGATTCCCTTTTATAGGGTACACTTTTATAATATGTTAGTACAGAGTGCTATACAGTGTCTTTCTGTTTGGACATTTAGCGTCTCCCACTCCCATACTACCTTATCTTCCCTCCCTCTCTCTGTTAGTGTTCCTCCAGGTTCTGTCTTTGGACCCCTACTCTTCTCGATCTATACATTTGGACTTGGACAACTCATAAAGTCCTTAAGGAGGTAGTAGAGGATAGCGGCGCTGTTACGTTTGAAAGAGGCAGACTGCAGCAGGTGGAACCTTATATCACTACTAGGGTATAAAAAACTAAAAAGGTAGAAATATGTACACACACTTTATACTATCTTTGATTTGACCTGTGCCACTATCAAAACCGCTCATCTCACTCTATCAAGCAGGTAAATTTCACATTGGTAGTGATATTACTTAAATGCAACGTAGGACGTAGCGCGGGTGTGTGTACACTGTGTGTGTACATATTTCTACCTTTTTAACTCATAAAGTCCCTTGGCTTCCAATACCACCTCTTCGCTGATGGCACTCAGATCTACCTCTCTGGCCCAGATGTCACCTCTCTGCTGTCCAAAATCCCAGATTGTCTATCAGTCATATCCTCCTACTTCTCATCACACTTCCTAAAGTTCAATGTGGACAAAACTGAGCTCATCATCATCTTTTCTCCATCTCACCTAACTCTCCTACCTGATCTATCACAATAAATTACATCACGCTTTCCCCTGTACCAGAAGTCCACTGTCTCAGAGTAACCCTTGACTGCCCTGTCCTTCAAACTTCACATCCAAGCTGTTACCTCCTGCCACCTCCAACTCAAAAATCCAGGATTTATCTTTTAGTCCTTAACTCTGCTGCCCGACTAATCCACCTCTCTCCTCGCTACTTCTCTGTTTCATCCATCTGCAAGTCCCTTCATTGGCTCCCAGTTGCCCAAAATATCCAGTTCAAACTACTAACATTGACCTAGAAAGCTGTCCATTATCTGTCTCCTCCATACCGTATATCTCTAATAGCTAATCTCCCAATATCTTCCAACACCTAATCTCCAGTCCTCCAAGACTTCCTGTTCAACTCCACACTAATACATTCCTCACCAAATCAACTCCAAAACTTCTCCCGAGTAACCCCAATCCTATGGAATTCTGTTCTCCAACAGGTCCGATTATCCACCACATTCTTAACTTTCAGAAAGAACTTGACAATATATATCTTCAAGAAACTTTACAACTTGCAATAACCAACCTCCCCACCACTAGAGCTGCCGCAGCCCCCAACCTACTGTCTCCATCCCCATTACCCTGTAAAACGTAAGATTGCAAGGGCAGGGTCCTCTCTCCCATGTGTACAAGTTTGTCATTGTATGTTTATTAACTGTAATTTACATTTGAATAAACTTATAATGACAGACAGGTACAGAGGGCAGAGGACCCTTCCTTTGCGGGATTACATTCTACAGCAGTGTTCCCCAACTCCGGTCCTCAAGAGCCACCAACAGGTCATGTTTTCAGGATTTGCTTAGTATCACACAGGTGATTGAATGCTTGCCTGTCCAGGTGATGCAATTATCACCTGTGCAATACTAAGGAAATCCTGAAAACATGACCTGTTGGTGGCTCTTGAGGACCGGAGTTGGGGAACACTTTTCTACAGGGTAATGGGGAAGGAGACAGTAGGCAGGGGGGTTGTGGCGGTTCTGATTGTGAGAATTTCTGTTTGTATTTTGTATGTAAGCCTTTTCACATGTTCAGCAAAATTGGAATCAATCGTGCTCTAAAAATAAATAATAATAATATGTTTTTACATACAGTCATGTACATTAAAGATAGATAAAAATGTGGTATGAACCAAGCCTAAGCACAGATCTGTAATATGGCACTCGACTATTACGAGTCCATACTATACCTGTGTGTGCCAGTATTTATGTACAGGCATACAGACTCCTTTTTTCTAATGAACTCATATGAAATTTATAAGAAAAAATATGTGTCACATTGCATTGTCTGCTTTGTTACACAGCTTGGCTTAGGTACAAGGAGGAATAGATTCACAACATAGTAGCTACAGATCTAGCTGGAGTAAGAATAGATACTTCTCCCAACATATGTTTGGCTTGTGCTTCTGCCCTGGAGGATATTTATCATGAATTCATTTATAAAGTAAGATACTTTGGCCTATTTGATTTTATAGTACAGGAAGTAATGACATCAGAATGATAAAGTATATTTTCTTTGACATTTACAAGAAATTATATCTAAAGAGATTGCTTCTAAATTCAGTGGAGAAGTCACAGTAAATGAATGTTAATGGCTGAAGACAGTAGTCATCCCTGCATACATTGTCGCAGTATATGTGAGCTATGAGATGTTTAGTCACAGCGACTAACACAAAACTAGTCCGGGAATCACACAGACTGTGATTCTGTACATAAAGGCAGACAGTGAGCGAGGGGCGCTTCTAATCTGCTGTCAGTTTTCTCTGTTCTGTTTCCTCACTGAAGTGTTTACAATCTATTGGCTACCGCATCTCCAAGGGAAATTCCTGCTATCTTACTAATGAATGTTTCATTAGAAGAGGGGTCAACAGCGGCTTTTTTTCCCAGCTAAGAATCTATATGTCTCTTAGCTTTGCTTATTATTTTTTGTATGTTGAGATCTCTTTCAATTGAAATTGTACACATAGGGTTGTTATTTTCTGACACGTGAAATAACGGATCTTGTATGGATTTTCTCCAGGTACTCTGGTTTATTGGTTTATTTGTTTCCTTTGAAATTGGCCTAAGTATGTGTGCCTTTCTGAGCTAGACAAATTAGAGTCTGAGGCTCACTGGGGACAGCAAAGTCAGTGAATACATTTTGTGTGCAAACAGCCAGAGATAATGTTGCTATATAGCATGTATTTATAATAATTTAATAATTATAATAATAAATTCAGTCAGTCAGTAAAGGTTCTTTGGTGCACTCCCTTTATTGTTTGTATCAACACTGTGCACATTATGAAACCCTATAGTATATCAGCATTACTTAAAGTGCAGGCATTTGCTAAGCACACATTAGCATAATGTCCTAGGATTACAGTATGACTAGGATCTGAATCTGAAAGTCCCTGGCATATTTTCATTATCTGAATTGCTCCTGCTACAAGTAGGCTCTGGTTCAATATCCAGCCATGTGGAAAACATATTCTCCGCAGTTGCCTTTGGAGCTTGTTAATTGCCCTGCCTGCGAACTGCAGAGTACAGACTGTCTAAAAAAAATGACATGTATACTTAGTCCAATGTTTTAACTTTTTACCTCTCTAAGCTGTAGCTATACTATAAAAAAGATACATTATCTGTGATCCAAGAATATTAGTAAAATTTAACAGTCCTCAGTGGTTGATACCTTATTATGGCTAACTGAAAAGATGGTAAATAGCAAGCTTTGAAGACTACTCAGGTCTCTTCATCAGGCATATTATAACACAAATTCTAAAGAGTCACATATTTATACACAACAGGACACAGGAATAATGCAGTAAATAAGACAAGTGATGTGAAGCAGAACTATCAATTTGGGGGAAGGGGGGATATGAAGTTCAGGCAGAAAATATTGGAGGAGTTCATAGCTAAGGAGTGTGAAAGTTTTATTGTCCTCTTATTGATGTCTGGTCCAGGGTTGTGATGCCCCCATGAGGTCTGAGGAGCACATTCCTTAATTGATGTAAAAAAAGACATAAATCCACGCAACACATTCCTGCTCTGAATGTGTCAAAGGTCATCATAACACAAGACAGGAGGAAAATGTAGAACGATGAATTCTCATTGCCACACAATAAAAGAAAGTATAATAGATCTACCCATGGCCAAACATTATTGTAGTCTTGATCACAGCATCATGGGCATAAAATTGCTGGTACTGAAAGGTAACTTCACATCCCAGAGAGACAGAAGAGTCTGGGAGTACCAATTTATGACAACCTTTGACACACTTAGTGCAGGAATGAATGTGTTGCATGGGTTTATGTTTTTTTACATCAATTAAGGAATGTGCTCCTCAGAACTTGTGGGGTCATCACAACCCTAGACCAACTTCAATCAGAGGACAATAAAACTTGACCACTCCTTATTTTGAGGGGTTAACTCACTCAGCTGCTTCACAAGGTAGAGACAGGAGCAGTTCTGGTAGTAGTTCAGAACTGGTTTATTATAGACAGCATAAACCTTAGCAGGGTTCAGCAAAATAAACAGAGCCTTTTTGGCATAAAGGTAAAACAAAGTTCATCAGAGTCCTTTCTCTGCAGGTACAGTCCTTTAGCTCCTCCGGGAGCTATGTGAGAGTTCCTGCTCTCCCAATACACAACACACTGCCTCCCATGGCCAGGTATTTAACACCCGTGTGCTGATCACATGACCTTAACCTCACACAGTTCCTGTCAGGACTCTGCATGTGGAGATATGGTGGACCTCCGTCCACCCTCTCTATGGAGATCCACTAACACTAGCCCATAACATATTAACCCTCTCAGCACTTAGAGTTCTGGAGGCAATAACACTCTGTTTTTACATCACCAACCGCAGTATGCGCAGTGACACATATCTCCACATACTATGCCAGTGACTCTGTCACATTATCTATGAACTTCTCCAATATTTTGTTCCACAAATGCTTTTTCCCCATCTCACATTGATAGTTCTACTTCACATCACTTGTCTTATTTACTGCATTATTTCTGTGCCCTGTTGTGTATAAATATGTGACTCTTCAGATTTTGTGTTATTCTATGCCAGATGAAGAGACAGAAGTAGTCTCAAAAGCTTCCTTTTTATTTCCATCTTTTCAGTTAGCCATTAAAAGGTATCAACCAGGGAGTACTCTCAAATTGTAATATTTTTCTATCTACTGGCTAACACGGTAAAAAGGTATATTTTTCCTGTTATCCAAAAACATCAGTTTAACATGTGTGTCACAAGATAAGACTGTGCAAGCTCCCTACTCTGCACAGTAGCTAACTAGGGCACTTGATACTGCATCTGAGCACACAGTTTTTCATACTTTTGATATGCATTCGTTTGTGCACGTTAAATTATTTGAAACTATATGTGCAGGTGTCAATTCCTGCATCTATACCTATCTATACTCTATCCTCACCTACTGTATTCTCACCCATCCCTTGTAGATTGTGAGCTTCGCGGGCAGGGTCCTCTCTCCTCATGTACCAGTTATGACTCGTATTGTTTAAGATTACTGTACTTGTTTTTATTATGTATACCCCTCCTCCCATGTAAAGCGCCATGGAATAAATGGCGCTATAACAATAAATAATAATAATAATAATAATAATATCTGTCATATCTTTAAACTGTCAATGTAACAGCTTCCGGCTGACAGCGGTCAATGACAGCTAACCAGCAGGGCCAGGATTTGTGGGGACCCATTTCAGCGGTCCACGCTCTCTGATTGCTGCGATCAGTCAGTCAATCTGACTGACCGATCACAGCATGTGATCGCTGGGAAGTGCTGAAATATCAGCACTTCCCTGTATGACAGCCAAGCTCCTGCGATAACAGCCAGGGCCGGTGGCCGCACCTCTCTGACTCATAAACCATCTTGATGCCACGATTACAGCATTTACAAGCTTGTGAGAGGGAGGGTTTTTTTTCTCACCCCCATCGGCACCCTCGCGACGAAATCAAGGGGAGCCAATGGTTGTCATGGCTCCCAGAGATCAAACAATGACCTACTGGTGTGCCAAGTACATTGGCCTGTTAGACCCAGCTATAGGTAGGGTATAACAGGTGATCTGCCCTGTAATATTACAGGGCTCATGCATTGTAGCGCTGGTGTATTACAATGCATGAGACCAGTGATCAGACTAATAAAAGTTAATGTACCATAGAGGGACTAAGTGAAAAAATAAAAAAAAGTTAAGAAGATGGAAAAAAATATTCAAAAACAAAATAAAGAACAAAAAATATTATACTAATAAATACACATATTTATATAAAAATAAACAAAGAAAGTACACATATTTGATATGGCAGCATCCAGAACGGCGCGATCTATAAAATTGTCACACTACTTAATCCCTACAGTGAATGCCATAAAAAAAATGGCACAAAAATATGGTTTTTCGTCATACCACTGGAACAAAGTTAAATAAAATGCAATATAAATATTGTAGGGGTTGTACTCGCTCAGGTGCGGCGGGTGACACTCAGGAGACACGTTCCATTAAAAGTTCACGGGGTTTATTGCTCCATAAACCACATAGCAACAGGAACAACAGGTAAACAGTCTTACATCAGACAGATGAATCCTCAATGTCCATAGTAGAGCTCCGCTCTCTCAGGTCTGTGGGCACACAGACTGTGCTATGTCCCGCACGTAGGCTCTCCAGCCTAAATATGGTCTCTGTGTGTTGTTCAGGATGTCTGTCCCCACTTGGAACCGTCCAACACACAGGCCACTCTGCAGTGTCCAGCCAGGACACATGGAAGTGTGTCCACCCTGACAGACTCCCACACACTCACCATGTGCTACACACAACTCCTTTACATAGGTGTAACCACACCCAGGTACCTGTCACATGGCCAGTCAGGTGAGCGTGACCTCACCACAGGTCCTTCAACAAAAACCATCTTACGTGTTCAGACATGCCTCTTTGGGTGGGTTTGTAGGTGACTGAACCCACCCATCTCTCCAATCACCTGGAAGCCTTCGCAGTGTAAACAAATAATCCCTCAATCACTCTGTCACCAGAAATATAGAACAATTAGCTCTCAAAATGTGGCAATGCAAAAACTTTTTTTTAGTAAAAAAAAGTTTTTTAGTGTGTGCAGCTAAAACTAAAAAAAGATATAAAACTTGTAATCACACCAACCCGAAGAATAACGTTATCTAATCACATATACCACACGGTGAATGGCATAAAAAATAAATAAAACCAATTCTTCACCTGCTACTGATTTGTTTATTCTGTCTCCTAAATATCGCAGTAAAGCGCTCTATGCTGAGCGTTTACACCAGGGTTTTCATGTAAATCTCTGAAATATTTGATTCAGATGGAACCCCGGCAGAAAACTTCCTATGATGAGGTAGATGGAGTCACTGTGGATGCTGTCTAGCCTATGATCCAGTGGTACCCATCTTTTTAGGCATGCATAAAAGCGCAGGTGGCCACAGTTTTGTGCACCTCTTAACTTCCGAACAGAAGCCACGCAGAGTCCAAAGTTTATCTGCTGCCTCATTAGTGAGTGGATCCCATTGGGCTTTCTTCCGAATCACTTGTTTTGTAGATTTAGATGAAATCCCGATGTAAGTGCTTAGCATAGAGCACAGGATAAATGTGAACTGATTCAAACTGTTCTGTACCCCAAAATGCCACCAATAAAAGCTTCTACGCATCTCACAAAACATCAAGTCCCCACTCAGGTCCGTCATCTGTTAACAGAAAAATAGCAGGAGTCCACATTACTGGTATAGCACAAAGGCTCTGAGAAAAATTATGTGGCTCCCACCAAAAGAGATCCAGCGAAATCTTCTCTCCCAAATCCAAATTCCACCTCCTCCTGAGCCCCACAGTGTGCCTAAACTGCAGTTAGCGTCTACATGTTTGGCATTACTGTAGCGAGGAGAGCCACTTAATTTATGCGGTGCGTGTCTGCAGACACAATGTACAGGCACTACAATGTACTGGGTACTACAATGGCATATTTGCATTTTCACTTAGTAACATCCATTGCTGTTCTAGAAAACACCCATGGAGTCAAAATCATCACTGCACCTGTAGATGTATCCCCAGAGGGGTGTAATTTTTAAATGGGAGACAGCTGAGGGAGGATTCTGCTTTTCTGGCAATTAGGGGCTCTGTATATGAAGTCCGCAAACTATTATATGAAAATTTGTTCTCCTTCCCACCTAAGTCTCGCCATGTGGCCAAACAGTACTGTACAGCCACATATGAGGTATTGTCATGTTCACGAGAAATTGTATAACAAATTATGTGGTCATTTTTGCCTATTTCTCCTTGTGAAAAATGTAAAATCTGGGGCTAAAACAAAATTATAGTGGTAGTAATGTAACTTTTTTTCCATCTCTTAATAGTATAAAATTTAGTGAACCACATGTGGTGCCAATATGCTCACTGCACCCCTAAGTGATTTAATTAAGAGGTGTAAATTAAAAACTTGAGGCTAAAACAACATTTTAGTGGGAAAAAAATGTAACTTCATTTTCTCAGCCCAATATTACAGGTGCTTGATTAGAATATTATCAAAAAGTTAATTCATTTCAGTTCTTCAATACAAGAAGTGAAACTCGTATATTATATAGAGTCATTACAAACAGGGTGATCTATTTTAAGTGTTTATTTCTGTTAATGTTGAGGATTATGGCTTACAGCCAATGAAAACTCAAAAGTCATTAACTCAGTAAATTAGAACAATTAACAAAAACACCTGCAAAGGCTTCCTAAGCATTTAAAAAGGTCTTTTAGTCTGTTTCATGGGGAAGACTGTTGATTTCACAGAATTCCAGAAGGCAGTCATTGACACACTCCACAAGAAGGGTAAGCCACAAAAGGTCATTGCTAAAGAAGCTGGCTGTTCACAGAGTGCTGTATCCAAGCATGTTAATAGAAAGTTGAGTGGAAGGAAACAGTGTGGTAGAAAAAGGTGCACAAGCAAACGGGATAACCGCAGCCTTTTAAGGATTGTTAAGAAAAGGCCATTCAAAAATTGGGTTGATTCACATTGAGTGGACTGCTGCTGGAGTTATTGCTTCAAGAGGCACCACACACAGACATATCCAGGACATGGGCTACAAGTGTCGCATTCCTTGTGTCAAGCCAATCATGACCAATGTTAGAAGCGTCTTACCTGGGCCAAGGAGAAAAAGTACTGGACTGTTGCTCAGTGGTCCAAGGTGTTGTTTTCAGATGAAAGTAAATTTTGCATTTCATTTGGAAATCAAGGTCCCAGAGTCTGGAGGAAGAGTGGAGAGGTGTTGTGAATTCTGTTTTCGAGCTCCCTCCTGTGGTTATGAATGGTACTTCGGTGAGTTCTGTTCATGGACTCCCTCTGGTGGCTGTGAGTGGAGCTGCTTGTTCTGAGATTCCTTCTCCAGCTGATCTCGTTCAGGCCTTGGCTGGCTGCTCTATTTAACTCCACTCAGATCTTTACTTGATGCCAGCGTTCAATGTCCTAGTACTGGTTCAGTTCTCTTGGATCTTTCAGATGACCTGTCTATCTCAGCAAAAGCTAAGTCCCTGCTAGCTTATTTGTTACCACTGTGTTTTTGTCCAGCTTGCTATTATGATTTAATCTTGTTAGCTGGAAGCTCTGGGATGCGGAGTGGCACCACCGCGCCGTGAGTCGGTGCGGTGGTTTCTTTTGCACACTCTGCGTGGTTTTTTTGTTAGTTTTTTATGCTGACCGCAAAGATACCTTTTCTATCCTCTGTCTGTTTAGTTAGTCTGGCCTCCTATGCTTCAACCTATTTCATTCCTGTGTTTGTGACTTCCATCTTAACTCACAGTCAATATATGTGGGGGCTGCCTATTTCTTTGGGGAATTTCTCTGAGGCAAGGTAGGCTGTATTTTCTATCTTTAGGGGTAGTTAGCTCTTAGGCTGTGAAGAGGCGTCTAGGCAGAGTCAGGAACGCTCCACGGCTATTTTTAGTTGTTGTGATAGGATAAGGGGTTGTGGTCAGCAGAGCTCCCACTTCCCAGAGCTCGTCCTGTATTGCTAGTTTGCTCATCTGGTCATTTCTAGTGCTCCTAACCACCAGCCAAACATAACAGTACAGCGGGCCCACAAAGTGTTAATGCATCTCAATAGAGGGATAAGAGAAGTTCTGAGACCATTTTTTTTTCTCTGCAGTGTGTTTTGTATTTCTTTTCCCCTTAACCTCTGGGTGGTTCAGGACACAGGTGTAGATATGGACATTCAAGGTCTGTCCTCTTGTGTGGATCAACTCACTGCAAGGGTACAAAGCATTCAAGATTATGTAGTTCAGAACCCGATGTTAGAACCCAGAATTCCAATTCCTGATTTGTTTTCTGGGGATAGATCTAAGTTCCTGAATTTCAAAAATAATTGTAGACTGTTTTTTGCTTTGAAACCCCGCTCCTCTGGTGACCCCATTCAGCAAGTAAAAATCATTATTTCTTTGCTTCGTGGCGACCCTCAAGACTGGGCATTTTCCCTTGTGCCAGGAGATCCTGCATTGCGTAATGTAGATGCGTTTTTTCTGGCGCTTGGATTGCTTTATGATGAACCAGATTCAGTGGATCAGGCAGAGAAGATTTTGCTGGCTTTGTGTCAGGGTCAGGATGAAGTGGAGGTATATTGTCAGAAGTTCAGAAAGTGGTCTGTGCTTACTCAGTGGAATGAGTGTGCCCTGGCGGCAATATTCAGAATGGGTCTTTCTGAAGCCCTTAAGGATGTTATGGTGGGATTCCCCACGCCTGCTGGTCTGAATGAGTCTATGTCCTTGGCCATTCAGATCGATCGACGCTTACGTGAGCGCAAAAATGTGCACCATTTGGCGGTGTTTTCTGAGCAGAAGCCTGAGCCTATGCAATGTGATAGGACCTTGACCAGAGCTGAACGGCAAGAATACAGACGTCAGAATGGGCTGTGTTTTTACTGTGGTGACTCCACTCATGCTATCTCTGATTGTCCTAAGCGCACTAAACGGTTCGCTAGGTCTGCCACCGTTGGTACTGTACAGCCAAAATTTATTTTGTCCGTTACTCTGATTTGCTCTTTGTCGTCCTATTCTGTTATGGCATTTGTGGATTCAGGCGCTGTCCTGAATTTGATGGACTTGGGAGTTTGCCAGACACTGTGGTTTTTTCTTGGAGCCCTTGCAGTATCCTATTCCATTGAGAGGAATTGATGCTACACCTTTGGCAAAGAATAAGCCTTAGTACTGGACTCAATTGACCATGTGCATGGCTCCTGCACATCAGGAGGATATTCGCTTTTTGGTGTTGCATAATCTGCATGATGTGGTCGTTTTGGGTTTGCCATGGCTACAGGTCCATAATCCTGTATTGGATTGGAAATCAATGTCTGTATCCAGTTGGGGATGTCAAGGGGTACATGGGAATGTCCCTTTGTTGTCTATTTCGTCTTCCCATCCTTCTGAAGTTCCTGAGTTCTTGTCAGATTACCGGGATGTATTTGATGAGCCCAAATCCAGTGCCCTACCTCCTTATAGGGATTGCGATTGTGCTATTAATTTGATTCCTGGTAGTAAGTTTCCGAAGGGCCGACTGTTCAATTTATCTGTGCCAGAACATGCTGCAATGCGGAGTTATATAAAGGAGTCCTTGGAGAAAGGGCATATTCGCCCGTCGTCTTCACCGTTGAGAGCAGGGTTCTTTTTTGTGGCCAAGAAGGATGGTTCTCTGAGACCTTGTATAGATTACCGCCTTCTTAATAAAATCACCGTCAAATTTCAGTACCCTTTGCCGCTACTGTCTGATTTGTTTGCTCGGATTAAGGGGGCTAGCTGGTTCACCAAGATAGATCTTCGAGGGGCGTATAACCTTGTGCGTATTAAACAAGGCGATGAATGGAAAACAGCATTTAATACGCCCGAGGGTCATTTTGAGTACTTGGTGATGCCATTCGGGCTTTCTAATGCTCCATCTGTGTTTCAGTCCTTTATGCATGACATCTTCCGAAAGTACCTGGATAGATTCATGATTGTATATTTGGATGATATTTTGGTCTTTTTGGACGATTGGGAGTCTCATGTGAAGCAGGTCAGAATGGTGTTCCAGGTCCTTCGTGCTCATTCCTTGTTTGTGAAGGGGTCTAAATGTCTCTTTGGAGTTCAGAAGGTTTCATTTTTGGGCTTCATTTTTTCCCCTTCTACTATCGAGATGGACCCTGTTAAAGTTCAGGCCATTTATGATTGGACTCAGCCTACTTCTGTGAAGAGCCTTCAGAAATTTCTGGGCTTTGCTAATTTTTACCGTAGCTTCATCGCTAATTTTTCTAGTGTTGTTAAACCATTGACTGATTTGACCAAGAAAGGTGCTGATGTGGTCAATTGGTCCTCTGCGGCCGTTGAGGCTTTTCAGGAGCTGAAGCATTGTTTTTCTTCTGCCCCTGTGTTGTGTCAGCCAGATGTTTCACTCCCGTTTCAGGTCGAGGTGGATGCTTCTGAGATTGGAGCAGGGGCTGTTTTGTCTCAAAGAGGTTCTGATGGCTCTGTGATGAAACCATGTGCTTTCTTTTCTAGAAAGTTTTCGCCTGCTGAGCGCAATTATGATGTGGGTAATCGAGAGTTGTTGGCTATGAAGTGGGCGTTTTAGGAGTGGCGACATTGGCTTGAAGGAGCCAAACATCGCGTGGTGGTCTTGACGGATCACAAGAATCTGACTTATCTCGAGTCTGCCAAGCGGTTGAATCCTAGACAGGCTCGATGGTCGCTGTTTTTCTCCCGCTTCAATTTTGTGGTTTCGTACCTTCCGGGTTCTAAGAATGTGAAGGCTGATGCCCTTTCAAGGAGTTTTGTGCCTGATTCTCCGGGAGTTCCTGAGCTGGCTGGTATTCTCAAAGAGGGGGTAATTTTGTCTGCCATCTCTCCTGATTTGCGGCGGGTGCTGCAGGAGTTTCAGGCTGATAGACCTGACCGTTGCCCAGCGGAGAAGCTGTTTGTCCCTGATAGATGGACTAGTAGAGTTATCTCTGAGGTTCATTGTTCGGTGTTGGCTGGTCATCCTGGAATCTTTGGTACCAGAGATTTGGTGGCTAGATCCTTTTGGTGGCCTTCCTTGTCACGAGATGTGCGTTCTTTTGTGCAGTCCTGTGGGACTTGTGCTCGGGCTAAGCCCTGCTGTTCTCGTGCCAGTGGGTTGCTTTTGCCCTTGCCGGTCCCGAAAAGGCCCTGGACGCATATTTCCATGGATTTTATTTCGGATCTCCCTGTCTCTCAGAGGATGTCAGTTATCTGGGTGGTTTGTGATCGCTTCTCTAAGATGGTCCATTTGGTACCTTTGCCTAAATTGCCTTCTTCCTCTGATTTGGTTCCATTGTTTTTCCAGCATGTGGTTCGTTTACATGGCATTCCAGAGAACATCGTGTCGGACAGAGGTTCCCAGTTTGTTTCAAGATTTTGGCGGTCCTTTTGTGCTAAGATGGGCATTGATTTGTCTTTTTCTTCAGCTTTCCATCCTCAGACAAATGGCCAAACCGAACGAACCAATCAGACTTTGGAAACATATCTGAGATGCTTTGTTTCTGCTGATCAGGACGATTGGGTGTCCTTCTTGCCTTTGGCTGAGTTCGCCCTTAATAATCGGGCCAGCTCGGCCACTTTGGTTTCGCCTTTTTTCTGTAATTCTGGTTTCCACCCTCGTTTTTCTTCAGGGCAGGTTGAGCCTTCGGACTGTCCTGGTGTGGATTCCGTGGTGGACAGGTTGCAGCAAATTTGGACTCACGTAGTGGACAATTTGACATTGTCCCAGGAGAAGGCTCAACGTTTTGCTAACCGCCGTCGCGGTGTTGGTCCCCGACTTCGTGTTGGGGATTTGGTTTGGTTGTCGTCTCGTTTTGTTCCTATGAAGGTTTCGTCTCCTAAGTTTAAGCCTCGTTTTATTGGTCCTTATAAGATTTCTGAAATTATTAATCCTGTGTCATTTCGTTTGGACCTTCCAGCTTCTTTCGCCATCCATAATGTGTTCCATAGGTCGTTGTTGCGGAGATATGTGGCTCCTATGGTTCCCTCCGTTGATCCTCCTGCCCCAGTGTTGGTTGAGGGGGAGTTGGAGTATGTGGTGGAGAAGATTTTGGATTCTCGTATTTCGAGATGGAAACTTCAGTACCTAATCAAGTGGATAGGTTATGTTCAGGAGGATAATTCATGGGTAGTTGCCTCTGATGTTCATGCTGCCGATCTTGTTCGTGCCTTTCATTTGGCTCGTCCGGAGCGGCCTGGAGGCTCTGGTGAGGGTTCGGTGACCCCTCCTCAAGGGGGGGGTACTGTTGTGAATTCTGTTTTCGAGCTCCCTCCTGTGGTTATGAATGGTACTTCGGTGAGTTCTGTTCATGGACTCCCTCTGGTGGCTGTGAGTGGAGCTGCTGGTTCTGAGATTCCTTCTCCAGCTGATCTCGTTCAGGCCTTGGCTGGCTGCTCTATTTAACTCCACTCAGATCTTTACTTGATGCCAGCGTTCAATGTCCTAGTACTGGTTCAGTTCTCTTGGATCTTTCAGATGACCTGTCTATCTCAGCAAAAGCTAAGTCCCTGCTAGCTTATTTGTTACCACTGTGTTTTTGTCCAGCTTGCTATTATGATTTAATCTTGTTAGCTGGAAGCTCTGGGATGCAGAGTGGCACCACCGCGCCGTGAGTCGGTGCGGTGGTTTCTTTTGCACACTCTGCGTGGTTTTTTGTTAGTTTTTTTATGCTGACCGCAAAGATACCTTTTCTATCCTCTGTCTGTTTAGTTAGTCTGGCCTCCTATGCTGAAACCTATTTCATTCCTGTGTTTGTGACTTCCATCTTAACTCACAGTCAATATATGTGGGGGCTGCCTATTTCTTTGGGGAATTTCTCTGAGGCAAGGTAGGCTGTATTTTCTATCTTTAGGGGTAGTTAGCTCTTAGGCTGTGAAGAGGCGTCTAGGCAGAGTCAGGAACGCTCCACGGCTATTTTTAGTTGTTGTGATAGGATAAGGGGTTGCGGTCAGCAGAGCTCCCACTTCCCAGAGCTCGTCCTGTATTGCTAGTTTGCTCATCTGGTCATTTCTAGTGCTCCTAACCACCAGCCAAACATAACAGAGAGGCACACAATCCAAGCTGCTTGAGGTCTAGTGTGAAGTTTCCACAATCAGTGCTGGTTTGGGGAGCCATGTCATCTGCTGGTGTAGGTCCACTGTGTTTTATCAAGACCAAAGTCAGTGCACCTGTCCACACTGCCAAAAGTACCAATACCTGGTGTAAAAACAACAGTATCACTGTGCTTGATTGGCCATCAAACTTGCCTGACCTTAACCCCATAGAGAATCTATGGGATACTGTCAAGAGGAAGATGAGAGACACCAGACCCAACAATGCAGATGAGCTGAATGCTGTTATAAAGCATCATGGGCTTCCATAACACCTGAGCAGTCTGACACAGTATTGAGTGCATGTACTGAACATACATTTCACTAGGCCAACATTTCGGATATTAAAATCATTTTTCAAGCTGGTGTTATAAAGTATTCTAATTTACGGAGATAATGACCTTTGGGTTTTCTTTGGTTGTAAACCATAATCATCAACGTTAACATAAATAAACACTTGAAATAGATCACTGTGTTTGTAATGACTATATAATATGTGAGTTTCACTTATTGTATTGAAGAACTGAAATAAATTAACTTTTTGATGATATTCTAATTGTGTAAGAAGCACATGTATACAATTTTATGAAATACCTGTCGATTTGAAATGCTCACTACACCCCTAGAGGAACCTTCGAGAGGTGTCATTTCCAAAATGGTATCACTTGTGGGGGGTTTTGCTGTTGTGGAACTTTGGCGGCTCTCCAAATGCGACATGGCATCCACAATCTACTCCAGAAAATCTTGCACTCTAGAAATCAAATAGCGCTCGTTCCCTTCCAAACCCTGCCATGTACCCAAACAAGAGTTTTTGAGCACATATGGGATATCCCTATACTCAAGAGAAATTGCACAACAAGTTATGTGGTCCACTTTATCCTGTTTCCTTTGTGAAAATGAAATTTTGCACTCTAGAAATCAAATAGCGCTCGTTCCCTTCCAAACCCTGCCATGTACCCAAACAAGAGTTTTTGAGCACATGTGGGATATCCCTATACTCAAGAGAAATTGCACAACAAGTTATGTGGTCCACTTTATCATGTTTCCTTTGTGAAAATGAAAAATGTAGGGTTAAATCAACATTTCTGGAGAAATAACATACTTTTTCTTTTTCACGGTCCAATGTTTTAAAATTCTGTGAAGCACTTTTGAGTCAAGATGCTCACCACACCCTTAGATAAATTACTTGATGGGTCTAGTTTCCTAAATACAGTCACTTGTGGAGGGTTTCCACTGTTTATGGGAATGTTATTTATTAACTAATTTGTGTGGTGTTACTATATAATTTAAGGGCATAAAAAATTACAAACTTTTCATACTTTGATGTTAAATTTTCAATATTTTCATATATAAACGCAAGTCATATCGACCAAAATTTACCACTAACATAAAGTACAACATGTCACAAAAAACAGAAACACTGGGATACGTTGAAGTGTACCAGAGTTATTACCTCACAAAATTATGCATGTCACATTTTAAAAATGAGAGTCATTAACTTACAAAGTGACTCAGTCATTAAGGGGTTAGGGCACCACTCCAGAGTTTTTTTTTTGCATTGCAGCACTGGAGTGATGCCACTAATCTAAGTTCTCTGCACCTAGTCTTACACTTACCAGCTGCTGTCGCCATCTTTTATTGGTGCTGCTCTAGTTTCCAGCA
This sequence comes from Ranitomeya variabilis, assembly GCF_051348905.1. Taxonomy (NCBI): domain Eukaryota; kingdom Metazoa; phylum Chordata; class Amphibia; order Anura; family Dendrobatidae; genus Ranitomeya; species Ranitomeya variabilis. The sequence continues at coordinate 505,096,800 of NC_135232.1, forward strand.
GTTTGTGACATGCCAGATTGCTCCAGTGTTTGCTAAAAGTCACAACTCAATGTACGTCTATGGGAGCCAGAACGAGGCTCTCATACACTTACAATAAGAGCTTATTCCAGTCAGTCAGAAGTTTGCGGTCAAAGATGGCAGCACGGGACCAGAGAAGCGCTGGGAAGAGCTGAAGATGGCTGCTTGTAAGTATAATAACAGGGTCAGGGAAGTTAGATTAGTGGCATCACTTCAGCAGTGAAATAAAAAAATGGAGTGGTGCTTTATGCAATAGACCATCTCTTGATACATTTTTAAACATCTGCATGACAAAGATCTGGATGCACATATACTGGTCCTGGGGGTGGAGAGACAAACTACCCATGGTAGCTGGAGATAGTTTGATACAGCCATTGATGGTGATTGAAGCAAGATGGGATGGGATGGTGGGAGTGCTTGATCCAAGGATACCAAATGGAAGTATTGGGGGGATTACTGTTAGATCAGTGTGGGTCCCACCAGGTGAAAGACCCTGTACTATTTTTTTAAATTTGGAAGGCTGGCCATTCTTCTATGTTTGAGTAATAAGAAGGAGTGGGCAATGTGAGCTTGTTTGTATTCCCAAATTTTATCAAGTGCTAGAATGAATCAATAGGTGAAATAACCTATTCGGAACCAGAATTAGAAAAAAAAACTGCATAATATACAAAAGATGGGCAAAGTATTTTTTAAATGGCACAGTGACCAAATACCCATACTTCTAGGCATTTCAGAGTTTTTGGAAACCAACAAAATTGAAAGGAATCTGTTGTGAAACATTGAAGAAGAAATGGTAAATTTTTGGGAAATGTAAACATTTTTAAAATATCTGGAATTCCAAAAGCAAATTTGGGAACAAATTGTGTCAAGTACTATTAAAAAGGGGGTTATCAGCTTAAACTATGATTTCTACATGTGAAAGCCCTACTTGGAGGCTTCTGATGTTTGGATTTGCCTGTACCATCCACAAAAGCCAATCAAAAGTTAAGCAGAGGTCAATGAAGAAAGAGATCAGCCCTGTTGGGTGCCATCACATACATGAAAAAGTAGAGAGAGAATGCCTTTGAACTACTGTATGTAATCACAGTGGAATCTCTGTAAAGGGCTTAAGGTACCGTCACATTAAGCGACGCTGCAGCGATATCGACAACGATGCCGATCGCTGCAGTGTCGCTGTGTGGTCGCTGGAGAGCTGTCACACAGACAGCTCTCCAGCGACCAACGATGCCGGTCCCCGGGTAACCAGGGTAAACATCGGGTTACTAAGCGCAGGGCCGCGCTTAGTAACCCGATGTTTACCCTGGTTACCAGTGTAAATGTAAAAAAAAAACAGTACATACTCACCTTCTGATGTCCGTCAGGTCCCTGGCCGTCTGCTTCCCGCACTGACTGTGAGCGCCGGCCGGCCGTAAAGTAAAAGCAGAGCACAGTGGTGACGTCACCGCTGTGCTGTGCTTTACGGCCGGCCGGCGCTCACAGTCAGTGCGGGAAGCAGACGGTCAGGGACCTGACGGACATCAGAAGGTGAGTATGTACTGTTTTTTTTTACATTTACAATGGTAACCAGGGTAAATATCGGGTTACTAAGCGCGGCCCTGCGCTTAGTAACCCGATATTTACCCTGGTTACCATTGTAAAACATTGCTGGCATCGTTGCTTTTGCTGTCAAACACGACGATACACGCCGATCTGACGACCAAATAAAGTTCTGGACTTTCAGCAACAACCAGCGATATCACAGCAGGATCCAGATCGCTGCTGCGTGTCAAACACAACGATATCGCTATCCAGGACGCTGCAACGTCACGGATCGCTATCGTTATCGTTGCAAAGTCGTTTAGTGTGAAGGTACCTTAAAAGGGAACTTGTCACCCGCCAAGGCTTTTTTAAGTAAAAGTGCCACCGTCAGCAGCACTAAGGCTGCATTCTGTAAACGTGGCTCTTATGTTTCTGATTCCTAGGAATGCTGAAATATTGACTTTTATAAATTGCGCCCCATACCTGTATTGAGTCCCAGAGGTATGGTGTCTCCCCCTGTTTCACCCGCCTCCCAGCCATCCATCATTTCCCTCTTGAGTCTGTGTGCCGCCTCCTGTGTTGCTGTTACATGCCCTGCGCCTGCCCCATCTCCCTCCTCTTTCCTCCCTCGGCAGCTTCTGATGAACTGAGCTCCCCACACACAGTTCACTTGCAGGTCAGCTCATCAGACGCTGCCGAGGGAGGAAAGAGCAAGAGGAGGAGGGAGATGGTGCAGGCGCAGGGCATGTAACAGCAACACAGGAGGTGGTACACAGATGCAAGAGGGAAATGATGGACGGCTGGGAGGCGGCTGAAACAGGGGGAGACACCATACCTCTGGGACTCAATACAGGTATGGGGTGCAATTTATAAAAGTCAATATTTCAGCATTCCTAGGAATCAGAAATATAAGAGCCACCTTTACAGAATGCAGCCTTAGTGCTGCTGAACGTGGCTCTTTTACTTAGTGCTGCTGAACGTGGCTCTTTTACTTAAAAATGCCCTGGGGGGGTAACAAGTTCCCTTTAATTACAGAAGCGCATTCTAGGGACCAAGCTAATGTGTTGTAAAACTGAAAAGAGAAAGCGCAATCAACTTTATTCAGTGGGATGAAATTAGGCATTTGAAACAAAATTGTTTCTAGGGATTCACAACTCAACGGTTTATCCAGTACAGATCCAACATCGGAGTTCATATCATAATGAATTCATGCAGCATCTCATATTTGTAGTTTTGTTTTGAATGGAGTCTTCTAGAAAATTAATCACACTTTGCTTCATTGCATACTGTCTCACTGGCCCTACTTATGAGAATATCAAGGTCCTAAGAGTCACCATAGAGGAGTTACATGGACCTCATTGCAGTTTGATATTCAAATGATATTCTCAGACAATATGTCTTTAACAACCTTTCCTTGTCAAATTGCTCTTTTTTTCCAACCTCAGGAATAAATTGGATCTAAACCAGGACAGATATTAGGGTCAGGCAAACTAGGCACTTGCACGGCTCCCACTCCCCCCAGGGGCCCCCAGCCAGTGGCGTGCGGCACACCACGGTGCCACTATGTCCCATTCCCTCAGGGGCCACCAGCCAGTGGCATGCGGCACACCCTGCGACCACTATGGGGCCCATGAATTAGCCCCCCCCCCCATTCAACTTTATCAGCACCATAACAAAAGAATTTGAAATAACCAGAAACTACCAAACAAGAATATATAATAAAATCACTCTTTATTAATAAAAGGATAAAAAATTAATCACCAATAAAGATAAATATGCAGGTATAAAGAGGACAAAAATCATTGTTCTCAGCAGCACATCATCCTGTGAAAACTGCAGATGTGCTACTGATACCATGATACTGCATGGGGACAGATTGATCTACTAGTGATTGTTCTGTGCCCTTCATTCTTCCTCAGCCAGTGTAACGAGTTGGGTAAATAAGCGTTGAACTACTTCAATATTGTTGATCGCACTCGTTTAACAGCCTGAACTCAGCGCATGTAAATATAACCGAAATATTTCTTTGTGAGGGTGCAATATGTTAGCATTTGGGGCTCTACTTAAAACTTTTGCTCAGGGCCCCACTTTGTTTAAAACCGGCCGTGATCTGAACTAAAAACATATGAGACTGGGGAATACTCAAATTATACTGTCCTCATTTTATGCAACAAGACTAATCAAATTTTTCATGCAAATGTACATCATAATAAATTGGGTCTTGAACGACTAACGTGAATATCCGCAAAGTTAAATAATTGTTCCTGTACAGTCATTGTCAATGCACACCTCAATGTAACACAGAAAACAGTCTTCACCCACAATCATCCAGTGATGCTTATTACTACCTCATGAAACACACATGGAAGATACTAGTATTTATTTATAGTTACAAAAGAAAAAGACAAGTGGGATAATTACCGTAGATACTTGAGTAAAAGCCGAGATTTTCAGCCCATTTTTTTAGGCTAAAAGTGCCCCTCTCGGCTTATACTCGAATCATTGTCCCAGGGGGTCGGCGGGGGAGGGGGAGCGGCAGGAGACGGTGGCTGTCACATCATACTCACCTGCTCCCGGCGTGGTTTCTGCACTTCCCTGCTTCTCTGATAGTCTCCGGCGCCCGCAGCTCTTCCTATGTTCAGCGGTAAAGTAATGAATATGGACGCGACTCCACTCCCATAGGCGTGGAGCGCATATTCATTACTTTAATGAGCGGTACCACGTGACCGCTGAACACAGGAACAAGCTGCCGGCGCCAGAGACCATCGGAGAAGCAGGGACTGTGCCAGAATAATAATAATAATAATTTTTATATAGCACCAACATATTCCGCAGCACTTTACAATTAAGCGGGGACATGTACAGACAATAAATTCAGTACAAGTTAAGACAATTTAAAAATTTAAACAGTGACATTAGGGGTGAGGTCCCTGCTCGCAAGCTTACAATCTACAAGGAAGTAGGGGGGACTCAATAGGAGAAAAGTGCTCATTATTTCTGGTCTGGAAATTATAATAAATAGGGATTTTCATATAAAAGCTGCATGATCCGGTCATCAGCCCGTGTGTTTAAGTGCAATAGTCAAGTATCAAGTGCAGTTATCATGTGCATGGAGGGTGTGGAGACAGATGAATAGTAGGGTGCAGATTCAGAGTAATATTTGGAAGGAGGGAACAGGGCAAAGTTAGTTTACTGAGTAGTTTATGTGGTAGGCTTGTTTGAAGAGATGGGTTTTTAAAGCGCGCTTGAACAGGTCGGGGCTAGGTATCAGTCTGATGGTCTGGGGAAGTGCATTCCAGAGAGCTGGCGCCGCATGAGAGAAGTCTTGGAGACGGAGGTGCGAGGTTCGGATTACGGGGGATGTTAGTCTTAGGTCATTTGTAGAACGGAGGGCACGTGTAGGGCGATAGACAGAGATGAGAGAGGAGATATAAGGTGGTGCAGAACTGTGGAGGGCTTTGTGGGTGAGAGAGATGAGTTTGTACTGGACCCTGTAGCGAATGGGTAGCCAGTGTAATGACTGGCACAAGATGGAGGCATCAGTGAAGCGGCTGGACAGAAATATGACCCTGGCTGCCGCATTCAAGATGGATTGGAGAGGAGAAAGTTTGGAAAGAGGGAGACCGATCAGAAGAGAGTTGCAGTAGTCCAGACGAGAATGAATAAGAGCGACAATAAGAGTCTTAGCAGTTTCAAATGTGAGAAAAGGTCGGATTCTGGAGATGTTTTTAAGATGCAGGTGACAGGAGCGAGTGAGTGATCGGATATAGGGAGTAAAGGAAAGTTCGGTGTCGAATATGACCCCAAGACAGAAGGACAGAAGGAGGTGAGTATGACTGGGGAGAGGGAGCCATGCAATATTCACCTGTCCCTGTTCCACCGCCGGGTTCTGTCTTCTGCGTCCTCTGGCTGTGACGTTCAGGTCAGAGGACGCAGCAGACACAGTGGCGCGCGGCGGTGGAACGGGGACAGGTGAATATCGCAAGTGCTGGTGTCCTGAGCCAGCAGCGATTCTCGCACCTGGCCCCCATAGCATGTCGGTGTCCCCACCTGCTCAGGACACCGGCACCAGATCCCCAGCGATGAGGTGAGTATATCATTTTTTTTAATTGCAGCAGCAGCATATGGGGCATATTATTCTATAGAGCATCTTATGGGGCCATCAACCTTTGTGCAGCATTATATGGGGCATAATATTCTATGAAGCATCTTATGGGACCATCAACCTTTGTGCAGCATTATATGGGGCATAATATTCTATAGAGCATCTTATGGGGCCATCATTAACCTTTTAAGCAGTATTATTTGGAGCATCATATGGGGCCCATCATGAACTGTATGGAGCATTATATGGGGCTCATAATATGTATATTCAATAGCATTTAACCTACTGATGTCTCAATCAATTTTACTTTTATTGGTATCTATTTTTTTTTTTTTTATTTACCAGTAGCTGCTGCATTTCCCACCCTAGGCTTATACTCGAGTCAATAAGTTTTCCCAGTTTTTTGTGGCAAAATTAGGGGTCTCGGCTTATACTCTGGTCGGCTTATACTCGTGCATAGACGGTACTCATAACACCCAGACATGTCATTGGTCTCATTCTCTAACTGGTATTAAAATAATGGTTCTAAAGTGACAGATGGAATTTTGTTGGCCAAAAGGAGAAACATAATAATCAGCTTTTACTTTGCTTTCTTAACCAGCAATAAACCTGATGTTCTAAGTGGTCTCTTCAAATATTAAGAATCAGTTTAATCTACGGGTGGACACTGATAGCTTGGGGCCGCTGTGCAAGAAATGTGTCTGATGGCTGGGAAAGCTTTTCTAATGGAGCAGGTGATAGACTGGTCTTCTGGTCACCGGTTGCTCCATCAGCAGTCATTTTATAGCTAGCAAGAGACGACTAAGTAATAAAAGAGGGCACTGTGATTAAGAAAAATAGCAAGAATAAGCTATGCAAGGAACAGCACTGTAAATAACAGCAAGGGAAGCTATATAGGAGAGGATGGTACTTATTAAGAGACAGTGTTATGCATTATAAAAGAGGAAACTATGTAGCTAAGGACAATGCTATACATAATTAGTGAGTGCAATATATACTAAGAGACTGTGCTATACATAATAAGTCTATATCCCTGTATCTATTGTGAGGCAGTGACCCCTGTCACAGCTAGGGAGTGCTGTATAGGCTCCTCAGGATACGCTTGGAGGCGTAATTGTAATGGTGAGATAGGGACTGGCATTATTGTGAATGGCTGGTATGTGTCGCAGAGGAAGTATGCGCTGTTAGCCAGTAATGTTGTTCTGGGACATGTAGTCCCACAAGTATTTGCTTATTTTTAAAGGGAGGCTTACAGGGTTAGTTGGAGAGCTGGGCGGGTCTGACTAACCACACATATACCGCCCACCTCTGGGGGTGGTTACAACTTCATAGTGTGACCAGGGTTTGGGCCACATGGGTCTGACTGTATGGACCTGAATGGTTCTTGGCTGTAAGGTCCTGTGAGAGGAAAGGCCTGAGTGTTGGGAGGTCCAGAGTGTGGACCGGATCCCTGAAAAGCACGAGGTGAGGCCGTGATCCTGAGTAGCCTCTGTGTTGGGAGGTCCTGTGTGTAGACCGAAACCCTGAAGAGCACAAGGTGACGCCATGGATCTGCAGAGTCGGTAATGGTTACTGTGTTGGGGAAGCTACCGTCCTTCAGTGGGTCTGGAACTGACTGATGTGTGCCTGCCAGGCAAGTTGGTAATCCCCGTAAGGCAGCTTCTCTGGAGGATAGGACCCATGTGATGTCAGCCGGTGAAAACCTGCAACGCTGTCAAGCAGGTAACCCAGACTGTGTTTAGCTCCAGATCAAGCCTGAATACTGGACTCTACCAAGTATGGTCACAGTCATAATGGAGTAGAACTGTTGTGATTCGGTTCGTGGGCTCCCCCGGTGGTCTCTTGTGGTACTGGTGTCCTGCAAGCTTTGCCTTCTCAGTTCACCTGTTCCTATCAGGATGTGGGAGTATCCTATTTAACCTTGCTCCTCAGTCATTCTAATGCTGGCCATCAATGTATCCAGAGTGATTCTGTTGCATGTTCCTGCTCCCAGTTTTCTGCTCAGCTAAGTTGGACACTTTAGTCCTTAAGTCTATTTTTGTATGTTTTGTCCAGTTTGCACTTATGTGAATCTCTGCAGCTGGAAGCTCTTGTTGGGCTGAAATTACCACTCTAGTGGCATGAGTTGTCACATGAGTTAAGGTAATTTCAGGATGGTGTTTTGAAGGGTTTTGCAGCTGACCGCGAAGTCCTCTGTTGTATCTTTCTGCTATTTAGTTAGCGGGCCTCTCTGTGCTAAATCTGCTTTCATACTACGTGTGTCTTTCATCTGCTCTCACCGTTATTATATGTGGGGGGCTGCTATCTCCTGTGGGGACATTCTCTGGAGGCAAGCCAGGACTGTGTTTTCTTCTACCAGGGGTAGTTAGTTCTCCGGCTGGCGCGCGGCATCTAGAGACAACGCAGGAATGCCCCCTGGCTACTTCTAGTGTGGTGTGTAGGTTTAGCATCGCGGTCAGCTCTAGTTTCCATCACCCAAGAGCTTGTCCGTTTATTCTATGCTTCTGATGTTTCCTTGCCATTGGAAACCATAACAGTATGGCTAGCCAAAATGTTTAATCTATAGGCTGAAGCAGGAGAGAAAAGGAACTGTGTGAAACCTTTTTTTTTTTTTTTTCCTTCCTCTGAAGTTGCACTCCAGCTCTAATTGCAGTCTCCTGTTTTCCTCTCCTCTTAACCCCTGAATGGCTCAGACTTTATCTGTTGAAATATGGATCCCCAGAGTCTGGCTACCAATTTGAATAATCTTGCCTCTAAAGTTCAGAATATACAAGATTTTTTGTTACATGCTCCTCGGTCTGAACCTAAAATTCCCATACCGGAGTTTTTTTCTGGAGATCGATCTTGTTTTCTAAATTTTAAATACAATTGTAAATTGTTTCTTTCGCTGAGATCTCATTCTGCTGGAGATCCTGCCCAGCAAGTAAAAATTGTTATTTCTTTACTGCGGGGTGACCCCCAAAATTGGGCATTTTCATTGGCACCAGGGGATCCTGCGTTGCTCAATGTGGATGCGTTTTTTCTGGCTTTGGGGTTGCTTTATGAGGAACCAAATTTGGAGATTCAGGCTGAGAAAGCCCTAATAGCCCTCTCTCAGGGGCAAGATGAAGCCGAAATATATTGCCAAAAATTTCGAAAATGGTCTGTGCTTACTCAGTGGAATGAGTGCGCTCTGGCGGCAATTTTCAGAGAAGGTCTCTCTGATGCTGTAAAAGACGTCATGGTGGGGTTTCCTGCGCCTACTGGTCTGAATGAGTCCATGACAATGGCAATTCAGATTGATCGGCGTTTACGGGAACGCAAACCTGTGCACCAGTTGGCGGTGTCTTCTGAAGAGGCACCACAGAGTATGCAATGTGATAGCTTTCTGTCCAGAAGCGAACGACAGATTTACAGGCGCAAAAATCATTTGTGCTTCTATTGTGGAAATTCTACTCATGTTATATCAGCATGCTCTAAACGAACAAAGAAAGTTGATAAATCCTCTGCTATTGGCACTTTGCAGTCCAAGTTTATTTTGTCTGTAACTCTAATTTGTTCGTTATCTTCTATTGTTGCGGATGCGTATGTGGATTCTGGCGCCGCTTTGAGTCTTATGGATTGGTCCTTTGCCAGGCGCTGTGGGTTTGATCTAGAGCCTCTGGAAGTTCCTATACCTTTAAAGGGTATTGATTCTACACCATTGGCTAGTAATAAACCACAATACTGGACACAAGTGACTATGCGTATGACTCCAGACCATCAAGAGGTGATTCGCTTCCTTGTACTGTATAATCTACATGATGTGTTAGTGCTGGGATTGCCATGGTTGCAAACTCATAACCCAGTCCTTGACTGGAAAACAATGTCTGTACTAAGCTGGGGATGTCAGGGAAATCATGGGGACACACCTTTGGTCTCCATTGCTTCATCTATTCCCTCTGAAATTCCTGAGTTTTTGTCTGATTATCGTGAGGTTTTTGAGGAATCTACTCTTAATTCTCTTCCTCCTCACAGAGATTGCGATTGCGCCATAGATTTGATCCCTGGCAGTAAATTTCCTAAGGGTCGTCTATTCAATCTGTCTGTACCTGAACATGCTGCCATGCGAGAGTATATTAGGGAGTCCTTGGAAAAGGGACATATTCGTCCTTCTTCGTCTCCTCTTGGAGCGGGGTTCTTTTTTGTAGCTAAAAGTGATGGTTCTTTGAGACCTTGTATTGATTATAGACTCTTGAATAAGATCACAGTCAAGTATCAATGTCCTTTGCCATTGCTGACAGATTTATTTGCTCGCATTGAGGGGGCGAAGTGGTTCTCTAAGATTGATCTTCGCGGTGCGTATAATTTGGTGCGAATTAAGCAGGGGGATGAGTGGAAAACCGCATTTAATACGCCCGAGGGCCATTTTGAGTATTTGGTGATGCCTTTTGGTCTGTCAAATGCCCCTTCGGTCTTTCAGTCTTTTATGCACAATATTTTCCGTGAATATCTGGATAAATTTATGATTGTGTATTTGGACGATATCTTGATTTTTTCGGATGACTGGGAATCTCATGTTCAACAAGTTAGGAGGGTTTTTCAGGTTTTGCGGACCAATTCTCTGTTTGTTAAAGGTTCAAAGTGTGTTTTTGGGGTTCAGAAGATTTCTTTTTTGGGGTACATTTTTTCCCCCTCTTCTATTGAGATGGATCCTGTGAAGGTTCGGGCTATTTGTGACTGGACGCAACCGACTTCTCTTAAGGGCCTTCAGAAATTTTTGGGCTTTGCTAACTTTTATCGTCGATTCATAACTGGTTTTTCTAGCGTTGTCAGGCCTTTGACTGATTTGACTAAAAAGGGTGCTGATGTTGCAGATTGGTCTCCTGCTGCTGTGGAGGCCTTTCGGGAGCTTAAGCGCCGTTTTTCTTCTGCTCCGGTGTTGTGCCAGCCTGATGTTTCTCTTCCTTTTCAGGTGGAAGTTGATGCTTCCGAGATCGGAGCGGGGGCGGTTTTGTCGCAGAAAAGTTCAGATTGTTCAGTGATGAGACCTTGTGCGTTCTTTTCTCGAAAATTTTCGCCCGCCGAGCGAAATTATGACGTCGGTAATCGGGAGCTTTTGGCGATGAAGTGGGCATTCGAGGAGTGGCGTCATTGGCTTGAGGGTGCTAAACATCAGGTGGTGGTCTTGACTGATCACAAAAATTTGATTTATCTTGAGTCGGCCAGACGTCTGAATCCTAGACAGGCGCGCTGGTCGTTGTTTTTCTCCCGGTTTAATTTTGTGGTTTCGTATCTGCCAGGTACTAAGAATGTGAAGGCGGATGCCCTTTCTAGGAGTTTTGAACCTGATTCCCCTGGTGATTCTAAACCTACGGGTATACTTAAGGATGGGGTGATATTGTCTGCTGTCTTCCCAGACCTGCGACGTGCTTTACAAGAGTTTCAGGCGGATCGGCCTGATCGTTGTCCGCCTGGTAGATTGTTTGTGCCGGATGAGTGGACCAATAGAGTCATCTCGGAGGTTCATTCTTCTGCGTTGGCAGGTCATCCGGGAATTTTTGGTACCAGAGATTTGGTGGCTAGGTCCTTCTGGTGGCCTTCCCTGTCTCGGGATGTGCGTACTTTTGTGCAGTCTTGCGATGTTTGTGCTCGGGCCAAGCCTTGTTGTTCTCGGGCTAGTGGGTTGTTGTTGCCCTTGCCTGTTCCTAAGAGGCCTTGGACACACATCTCTATGGATTTTATTTCTGATCTCCCTGTTTCTCAGAAGATGTCCGTCATTTGGGTGGTGTGTGACCGCTTTTCTAAGATGGTTCATTTGGTGCCCTTGCCCAAGCTGCCTTCCTCATCTGAGTTGGTGCCCCTGTTTTTTCAGAATGTGGTTCGGCTGCATGGTATTCCGGAGAATATCGTTTCCGACAGGGGATCCCAGTTTGTGTCCAGATTTTGGCGGGCGTTTTGTGCCAGGATGGGCATTGATTTGTCTTTTTCGTCTGCATTTCATCCCCAGACAAATGGCCAGACGGAACGTACTAATCAGACCTTGGAGACTTATTTGAGGTGTTTCGTGTCTGCTGATCAGGATGACTGGGTCTCCTTTTTGCCGTTGGCTGAGTTTGCCCTTAATAATCGGGCCAGTTCTGCCACTTTGGTCTCCCCTTTCTTTTGCAATTCAGGGTTCCATCCTCGTTTTTCATCTGGTCAGGTGGAGTCTTCGGATTGTCCTGGAGTGGATGCCATGGTGGATAGGTTGCATCGTATTTGGGGGCAGGTGGTGGACAATTTGGAGTTGTCCCAGGAGAAGACTCAGCGTTTTGCTAATCGCCATCGTCGTGTTGGTCCTCGTCTTCGTGTTGGGGACTTGGTGTGGTTGTCCTCCCGTTTTGTCCCTATGAGGGTCTCTTCTCCTAAGTTTAAGCCTCGGTTCATCGGTCCTTATAAGATTTTGGAAATTCTTAACCCTGTGTCTTTTCGTTTGGACCTCCCAGCATCCTTTGCTATCCATAATGTCTTCCATCGGTCATTATTGCGGAGGTATGAGGTACCACTTGTGCCTTCTGTTGAGCCTCCTGCTCCTGTGCTGGTTGAGGGTGAATTGGAGTACGGGGTGGAGAAAATCTTGGACTCCCGTGTTTCCAGATGGAGACTTCAATATCTGGTGAAATGGAAGGGTTACGGTCAAGAGGATAATTCTTGGGTTACAGCTTCTGATGTTCATGCTTCTGATTTGGTCCGTGCCTTTCATAGGGCTCATCCAGATCGCCCTGGTGGTTCTTGTGAGGGTTCGGTGCCCCCTCCTTAAGGGGGGGGTACTGTTGTGATTCGGTTCGTGGGCTCCCCCGGTGGTCTCTTGTGGTACTGGTGTCCTGCAAGCTTTGCCTTCTCAGTTCACCTGTTCCTATCAGGATGTGGGAGTATCCTATTTAACCTTGCTCCTCAGGCATTCTAATGCTGGCCATCAATGTATCCAGAGTGATTCTGTTGCATGTTCCTGCTCCCAGTTTTCTGCTCAGCTAAGTTGGACACTTTAGTCCTTAAGTCTATTTTTGTATGTTTTGTCCAGTTTGCACTTATGTGAATCTCTGCAGCTGGAAGCTCTTGTTGGGCTGAAATTACCACTCCAGTGGCATGAGTTGTCACATGAGTTAAGGTAATTTCAGGATGGTGTTTTGAAGGGTTTTGCAGCTGACCGCGAAGTCCTCTGTTGTATCTTTCTGCTATTTAGTTAGCGGGCCTCTCTGTGCTAAATCTGCTTTCATACTACGTGTGTCTTTTCATCTGCTCTCACCGTTATTATATGTGGGGGGCTGCTATCTCCTGTGGGGACATTCTCTGGAGGCAAGCCAGGACTGTGTTTTCTTCTACCAGGGGTAGTTAGTTCTCCGGCTGGCGCGCGGCATCTAGAGACAACGCAGGAATGCCCCCTGGCTACTTCTAGTGTGGTGTGTAGGTTTAGCATCGCGGTCAGCTCTAGTTTCCATCACCCGAGAGCTTGTCCGTTTATTCTATGCTTCTGATGTTTCCTTGCCATTGGAAACCATAACATAGAACCATGCTATGAACACTGTTACTTTGTTTTGACGGATCTTAAAGCTGTTATTTTGTGTTTGTGTTGCTGGGGCTTATGGAGTAATAAACCCAGTTGACCTTTTGAAGAAAATACAGTCCTGCTGTGTGACTTATCGCTGCCAAGCGAGTATTCCCCAACCCATTAGTGATCGCTGCATTACACTATGTCCAGTGTTGGTGTGCTGCCTACTTTTACCGACGCATTGAACATGTCCTATACTGATTATCAAAATCAGATTAGAACAGAACATTCTCTGACCCTCATGGATCTCATTCTTAGAGCCGTGATTTTTACGGATGTGTGAATGGACCTGTAAAACTCTATGAGTCCATGTGCTGCCTGATATAAAAAATCTGGCAGCAAACGGACATTTCACACAAAAGTGAGAATGTGGGCTATGGGATTTTACAGATAACATTATCACTCCAAATCACACAGTGCAGATACAGAATAATATTTGCACCGAGTTACTTACCGCTGACATCTCATCTGATTAGAGTCCTTTTCTGATGTTTCTTCTCCATTTGGTCAGACCTTCATGTCGACATCTCCCAGCCACGACTCGTCTTGTAACGATGATTGTTGCAGCCCTAAAAATAACAAATTTACATATATTGTATACATATATGTGACTTCCTTGCACTGCGCCCCTGACTACAGATACACGCCTTAGTGTCCTCTTCACCACCCCATCATTGATCTCCCCACCACACCTCAGTATCCTCTCCAAGACCCTCATCATTGTTCCCCCACCAAACCTTAGTGTCTTCTCCCCACCTCCATCATTGTACTCCCCCACCCTCATCATAGTTCTCCTCCACCACACCTCATTGTTCTCCCCATCACACCTCAGTGCTCTCTCCCCACCCTCAACATTATTCTCCCCACCACACCTCAGTGTCCTCTCCACCACCTCCATCATTGTTCTCCCCACCACACCTTAGTGTCCTCTCCCCATCACACCTGAGTGTCTCTCCCCACCCTCATTATTGTTCTCCCCACCACACCTCAGCATCCTCTCCCCCACCCCACCACACCTTAGTGTGCTCTACCCCACCCCTATAATTTTTCTCCTCACCACATCTCAGTGTCCTCTCCACCACCTACATCATTGTTCTCCCTCACTACTCCTCAGTATTGTCTCCACCACCCTCATCATTGTTCCCCATCACACCTCGGTGTCCTCTTCTCCACCCTCGTCATTGTTCTCCCCACCACATCTGTATCCTTTCCACCACCCTCATTGTTCTCCCCGCCACACCTCAGTGTTCTCTAAACCACCCATCATTGTTCTCCCGACGACTCAGTATTCTCTCCACCACCTTCATAATTGTTCAGCCCCCACTACACCCCATTATCCTCTTCACCAACCCCATCATTGTTCTACCCATGACACCTCAGTATCCTCTTCACCACCCTATCATTGTTCTCCCCACCACACATCAGTATCCTCTCCACCACCCCATCATTGTTCTCCCCACCACACATCAGTATTCTCTCCACCACCCCATCATTGCTTTCCCCATGACATCTCAGTATCCTCTTCACCACCCCCATCATTGTTCTCCCACCACACCTCAGTGTCCTCTTCACCAGCCCCATCTTTGTTCTCCACCACACATCAATATCCTCTCCACCACCCCATCATTGTTCTCCCCCACTACACATCAGTATTCTCTCCACCACCCCATCATTGTTCTCCCCATGACACCTCAGTATCCTCTTCACCACCCCATCATTGTTCTCCCCCACTGTACCTCAGTGTCCTCTTCACCAGCCCTATCATTGTACTTCCCACCACACCACAGTGTCCTCTCCCCACCCTCATAATTGTTCTCCCCACCACACCTTAGTGTCCTCTCCCCACCTCCATCATTGTCCTCCCCACCCTCATTATTGTTCTCCCCACCACACATCATCATCATTCTCCCCCAACAGGCCTCAGTGTCCTTTCCCCACCCTCAACATTGTTCTCCCCACCACACCTCAGTGTCCTCTCCACTACCTCCATCATTGTTCTCCCCCACCACACCTTAGTATCCTCTCCATCACCCTCATCATTGTTCTCCCCTACCACACCTCAGCATCCTTTCCACCACTCCATCACTGTTCTCCTCCAGGACACCTCAGTCTCCTCTCCACCACCTCCATCATTGTTCTCCCCCACCACACCTTACTGTCTTATCCCCCACCCTCATCATTGTTCTCCCAAGGGTACTGGTTTAAAACAAAACACAACAGCATCGCTCACTTCTCTGACCGTTCCCTTGCAGCATCGTCCTCACCGGCAACTTGCTCTCTGACACAGACTCGCACTGCTTGCACGTCATCAAGCCGCGCGTGCCTTTGTTAGAGAGAAAGCGCAGGACGGATCCCTGCAGCTCCGCTGACATTTTTTCCTATAGGCAGCGGATCGCTCCCTGCCCACAGCGCATGATGAGGGCAATCAGGCCATAGGCCCCCTGAAACTTTGTGCTCCGAGAAACAGGCCAGATTACCCTCAGTATTAGCCACCCTCCACCTCCAGGGCCAGATGCAGCTGCATCGGCTTCACGGGCGGTATGTCCGCTCTTGCTTCCATCTTTTTGTACTGTCAGCACTAGAATACTTCGTCACATGCAGATATTTCTTCTTGATACAATGATTCTCGCAAAACGTTTGCCTGTTTTCACAAACACACTGAATATACTTGGATGAAATGACACTAACAGCTTGGTAGGTATTCAGTATAGCTTGGCTTGTGCAGTGCGACAGAGGGTATGTCATATGTTCAGTTGTTTTGCTATCAACACCACGAGTTTTGTATTGTAGGAAGAAACTTTGTGTCAAAGCAAATATATATTTCTCTTTATATTTGGGCAAGATGTTCTTATAAAGTATCAAGCAAATGAAAGAGTAGAAATGTTATGCAAGTTTAATGACACAAAAGTAGTCAGTCATTCGACCAATTCGATTTGAAGGGAACCTGTTAGGTCCCCTAATTTTCTTATCCTCTATTGCGGTATTCATCATCACTCCTTTATTCTGAAATGGTATTTTATATGCAATGTTAAGTCTACTGTTTTTTTGTTTTGTTTGATTTTCACTTTTATTTTACTGATCACTAGTCTGGCAGGGGGGTATCTTCCCCCCAGAGAGTCCAGCTATGATATTTAGGGCTCATTCAGACGTCAGTATTTTCCACGTATGAGAAACACGGACCATTTATTATGATTAGACTTTGATCAGAGTGTGGTCCAACTGTCATCAATTTTTCTTACTCGTAAAGTAAAAAAAAATCTACACCTTCTCCATCCAGACCACACTTGGATGGTCCGAGTGTGGTTCGCCCAGAAAATACAGATTACAGGATTTGAGGCTAGGGTAAGAGAAGCCCCTCTTGACTAGTCCTGACTCATGAGCAAATAATGAGCAGCAGAATTAAAGTACACTATAAAAAAGCAGCAACATTACTATTTAATATAGAGTATCAAAAGCTTGAAAAAGACTTATGGGTCGAAACATTATTGTTTTTAAATCGATCAAATCAAAGAGGAATTTTCCTACATTTACATCCACTAGAGTGCTGTGATTTCCTTTCCATTTAATATCTATCTCTGTGACTGTGAGGTTGAGGTTGGAGCCTACCACAAAATGCACTTAATGTGGAGTATTGACTACCTGACTATTAGCTTTGGGAATTAAGTTTTTGTGCTGCTCAAAACTAATTGAACATAAAATACCATCTATATATATAATTGTCTAAGGGGTACTTCCGTCTTTCTGTCTATCCTTCTGTCTGCAACTTCCGTCACGGTTATTCATTCACTGATTGGTCTCGCCAGCTGCCTGTCATGGCTGCCGCGACCAATCAGCAACTGCCACAGTCCGATTAGTCCCTCCCTACTCCCCTGCAGTCAGTGCCGGGTGGCCGCTCCATACTCCCCGCAGTCACGGCTCACACAGGGTTAATGCCAGCGGTAACGGACCGCGTAATGCCGCGGGTAACTCACTCCGTTACCGCCGCTATTAACCCTGTGTGACCAAGTTTTTACTATAGTAAAAGGATCTAATGTTAAAAATAATTAAAAAAAATAAAAAATAATTATATACTCACCTTCCGCTGCCTTTCCCGCTCCTCGCCACCCTCCGGTAACCGTTCTGTGCAAGCGTCAGGTTCCGGTAGCAAGGATCGTATGACAGAAGGACCTGCCATGATGTCACGGTCATGTGACCGCGACGTCATCACACCCTGGGACCGGAAGCTGCTGCCTGTACCGCACACAGGCGACAGAACTACAAGTATAGTGAGTATGTTAGAACTACAAGGGGCCCTCGGATCGGAAGGTGAGTATGTTTATTTTTTATTTTTTAACCTGTGACATACGTGGCTGGGCAATCTACTACGTAGCTGAGCAATATACTACGTGGCTGGGCAATATAGTACATGGCTGAGCAATATACTACGTGGCTCTGTGCTGTATACTACGTTGCTGTGCAATATACTACGTCACTGGGCAATATACTACGTCACTGGGCAATATACTACATGGCTCTGTGCTGTATACTACGTCACTGGGCAATAGACTACGTCACTGGGCAATATACTACGTCACTGGGCAATATACTACATGGCTGGGCAATATACTACGTCACTGGGCAATATACTACATGGCTGGGCAATATACTACGTGTCTAGCCAATATACTATGTGGACATGCATATTCTAGAATACCCGATGCGTTAGAATCGGGCCACCATCTAGTTTTAGAATAAAGTAATTATATAATGAATAAAATGATCATCACTACTTTCCGCTGCGATTTGGGACAGTTAAGGTATCTGGCAGGTTCTCTTTAAAATAGATAACAACTGCTAGCTGCCACAAAATTTTGACACTTAGCTTTGAAGGTTTGTTGTCTTTTAAGTGTCTTTTAAGTCAAAATAACTTTACTGAGAACAGCCTCATATTGAGAAACAAGGCCTGGGCAACAGCCAGCAGGGGGCCTTAGAAAGCAGTAAAAGATGTAAGACATGTTTGCTAAGGTTAGAAGACAACAGTTTAGGAAACAGTTGCCAAATATTTTAAAGTTTAACCCCTTAACCCCCAAGGGTGGTTTGCACGTTAATGACCAGGCCAATTTTTACAATTCTGACCACTGTCCCTTTATGAGGTTATAACTCTGGAACGGATCCTCATGATTCTGACAGTATTTTCTTGTGAAATATTGTGCTTTATGATAGTGTTAACATTGCTTTGATATTACTTGCGTTTATTTGTGAAAAAAACGGAAATTTGGTGAAAATTATTAAAATTTCACAATTTTCCAACTTTGAATTTTTATGCCCTTAAATCACAGAGATATGTCACACAAAATACTTAATAAGTAACATTTCCCACATGTCTACTTTACATCAGCACAATTTTGGAACCAAAATTTTTTTTGTTAGGGAGTTATAAGGGTTAAGCAATTTCTCACTTTTACAACACCATTTTTTTTTAGGGACCAAATCACATTTGAAGTCACTTTGAGGGGTCTATATGATAGAAAATAACCAAGTGTGACACCATTCTAAAAACTGCACCCTTCAAGGTGCTCAAAACCACATTCAAGAAGTTTATTAACCCTTCAGGTGTTTCACAGGAATTTTTGGAATGTTTAAAAAAAAATGAACATTTAACTTTTTCTCACAAAAAATTTACTTCAGCTCCAATTTGTTTTATTTTACCAAGGGTAACAGGAGAAATTGGACACCAAAAGTTGTTGTACAATTTTTCCTGAGTACGCCGATACCCCATATGTGGGGGTAAACCACTGGTTGGGCGCATGGCAGAGCTCGGAAGGGAAGGAGCGCCGTTTGACTTTTCAATGCAAAATTGACTGGAATTGAGATCGGATGCCATGTTGCGTTTGGAGAGCCCCTGATGTGACTAAACATTGAAACCCCCCACAAGTGACAACATTTTGGAAAGAAGACCCCCTAAGGAACTTATCTAGGTGTGTGGTGAGGACTTTGACCCACCAAGTGCTTCACAGAAGTTTATATAAAAAATCTTATATAAAAAAAATTATATAGAGCTGTAAAAATAAAAAATCATATTTTTTCACAAAAATTAACTTTTCGCCCCCAATTTTTTATTTTCCCAAGGGTACGAAAAGAAATTGGACCCCAACAGTTCTTGTGCAATTTGTCCTGAGTACGCTGATACCCCATATGTGGGAGTAAACCACTGTTTGGGCGCATGGCAGAGCTCGGAAGGGAAGTAGCGCCATTTGACTTTTCAATGCAAAATTGACTGGAATTGAGATGGGAGAGCCCCTTATGTGCCTAAACATTGAAACCCCCCACAAGTGACACCATTTTGGAGAGTAGACTCCCTAAGGAACTTATCTAGATGTGTTGTGAGAACTGTGAACCCCCAAATGTTTCTCTACAGTTTATAACGCAGAGCCGTGAAAATAAAAAATCTTTTTTTTCTACAAAAATTATTTTTTAGCCCTCTGTTTTGTATTTTTCCAAGGGTAATAGGAGAAATTTGACCCCAAAAGTTGTTGTCCAATTTGTCCTGAGTACGCTGATACCCCATATGTGGAGGGGAACCACCATTTGGATGCATGGCAGAGCTCGGAAGGGAAGGAGCGCCGTTTGGAATGCAGACTTAGATGGATTGGTCTGCAGGCATCACGTTGCATTTGCAGAGCCCCTGATGTACCTAAACAGTAGAAACCCCCCACAAGTGACCCTATATTGGAAACTAGACCCCCCAAGGAACTTATCTAGATGTGTTGTGAGAACTTTGAACCTCCAAGTGTTTCACTACAGTTTATAACGCAGAGCCGTGAAAATAAAAAATCTTTTCTTTTTCCACAAAAATTATTTTTTAACCCCTGATTTTGGATTTTCCCAAGGGTAACAGGATACATTGGACCCCAAATGTTGTTGTCCAATTTGTTCGGAGTATGCTGATACCCCAAGTGTTGGGGTAAACCCCTGTTTGGGCGCACAGGAGAGCTCGGAAGGGAAGGAGCACTGTTTTACTTTTTCAACGCAGAATTGGCTGGAATTGAGATCGGACGCCATGTCGCGTTTCGAGAACCCCTGATGTGCCTAAACAGTGGAAGCTCCTGAATTCTAATTGAATCCCTAAGCCAAACACACCCCTAACCCTAATCCAAACCATAACCTTAGCCACACCCCTAACCCGAACATGCCCCTAGCCCTAATCCCAACCACACCCCTAACCCCAACACACCCCTAACCCTAATCCCAACCCTAACCACACCCCTAACTCCAACACACCCCTAACCCTAATCCCAACCATAACCCTAACCACACCCCTAACCGTAATCCCAACTCTAATTCCAACCGTAAATGTTATCCAAACCCCAACTTCAGCCCTAACAGTAACCCTAACTGTTATGACCCCAATGGCAGAGGGTCTCAAAAGTACATACCAAGTCTGCAAACACAAAAAACCAGCTCATAGGGCAGTGGTAACTGGGCTGACCATATATCTAATCCTAGCACCACAAATAGCAGCAGCCGGGGAACGTGCCTACGTTGGTTCTAGACGTCTCGCGCCAGCCGGAGAACTAACTAACCCTAGAAGGGAAAAGATAGACCTTTCTTGCCTCCAGAGAAAAGACCCCAAAAGTTGGATACAAGCCCCCAACAAATAATAACGGTGAGGTAAGGAGAAAAGACAAACGTAAGAATGAACTAGATATTTAGCAAAGAGAGGCCCACTGACTAATAGCAGAATATAGTAAGATGACTTATATGGTCAGCAAAAACCCTATCAAAATTTCCACGCTGGATATTCAAGAACCCCCGAACCGTCTAACGGCCCGGGGGGAGAACACCAGCCCCCTAGAGCTTCCAGCAAAATCAGGAATCACATTTAGTACAAGCTGGACAAAAAATAAGAGCAAAGCAAATAACCAAAAAACAAGGAAGCAGGACTTAGCTTAATTTTGCAAGATCCAAGACCAGCAGACAGGAGCAAACAGAAAGGAACTGATTACAACGATGCCAGGCACTGGACTGAGAAACCAGGAAGTTTATATAGCAACACCCCTGGACTAACGACCCAGGTGGGTGCCAAACTGAGGAAAGACAATCCCAGAGTCATATCACTAGTGACCACAAGAGGGAGCCAAAAAAGTCTAATTCACAACAACAGTACCCCCCCTTTAACCCCTTCACCCCCAAGGGTGGTTTGCACGTTCATGACCGGGCCAATTTTTACAATTCTGACCACTGTCCCTTTATGAAGTTATAACTCCGAAACGCTCCAACGGATCTTAGCGATTCTGAGATTGTTTTCTTGTAACATATTGTACTTCATGATAGTGGTAAAATTTCTTCGATATTACTTGCGTTTATTTGTGAAAAAAAAGGAAAATTGGCGAAAATTTTGAAAATTTGGTAATTTTCCAACTTTTAATTTTTATTCTGTTAAACCAGAGAGTTATGTGACACAAAATAGTTAATAAATAACATTTCCCACATGTTTACTTTACATCAGCGCAATTTTGGAAACAAAATTTTTTTTTTTTAGGAAGTTATAAGGGTTAAAATTTGAACAGCAATTTCTCATTTTTACAACATAATTTACAAAACCATTTTTTTTAGGGACCACCTCACATTTGAAGTCATTTTGAGGGGTCTATATGGCAGAAAATACCAAAAAGTGACACCATTCTGAAAACTGCACCCCTCAAGCTGCTCAAAACCACATTCAAGAAGTTTATTAACCCTTCAGGTGTTTCACAGCAGCAGAAGCAACATGGAAGGAAAAAATTAACATTTTACTTTTTAGTCACAAAAATGATCTTTCAGCAATAATTTTTTTAATTTCCCAAGGGTAAAAATAGAAAATGGACCTTAAAAGTTGTTGCCCAATTTGTCCTGAGTACGCTGATACCCCACATGTGAGGGAGAACCACTTTTTGGGCGCACGGCAGAGCTCAGAAGGAAAGGAGCGTCGTTTGACATTTTCAAGCTAAAATTGGCTGCAATTGAAATCGGACGCCATGTCGTGTTTGGCCAGCCCCTGATGTGCCTAAACAGTGGAAACCCCCCATAAGTGACCCCATTTTGGAAACTAGACCCCCTAAGGAACTTATCTAGATGCGTCGTGAGCACTTTTATCCCCCAAGTGCTTCACGAAAGTTTATAACGCCCGGGTGTGAAAATAAAAAATCCTATTTTTTCTACAAACATGATCGTTTAGTCCCCAATTTTTTATTTTCTCAAGGGTAGCAGGAGAAATTGGACCCCAAAAGTTGTTGTCCAATTTGTCCTGAGTACACTGATACCCCATATGTGGGGGGGAACCACTGTTTGGGCGCATGGCAGGGCTCAGAAGGAAAGGGGCGCCCTTTCACATTTTCAAGCTAAAATTGGCTGGAATTGAGATCGGATGTCATGTCGTGTTTGGCGAGCCCCTGATGTGCCTAAACAGTAGAAACCCCCCATAAGTGACCCCATTTTGGAAACTAGACCCCCTAAGGAACTTATCTAGATGTGTCGTGAGCACTTTTATCCCCCAAGTGCTTCACGAAAGTTTATAACGCCCGGGTGTGAAAATAAAAAATCCCATTTTTTCTACAAACATGATCGTTTAGTCCTCAATTTTTTATTTTCTCAAGGGTAGCAGGAAAAATTGGACCCCAAAAGTTGTTGTCCAATTTGTCCTGAGTAGGCTGATACCCCATATGTGGGGGGGAACCACTGTTTGGGCGCATGGCAGGGCTCAGAAGGAAAGGAGCGCCCTTTCACATTTTCAAGCTAAAATTGGCTGGAATTGAGATCGGATGTCATGTCGTGTTTGGCGAGCCCCTGATGTGCCTAAACAGTGGAAACCCCCCATAAGTGACCCCATTTTGGAAACTAGACCCCCTAAGGAACTTATCTAGATGTGTCGTGAGCACTTTTATCCCCCAAGTGCTTCACGAAAGTCTATAACGCCCGGGTGTGAAAATAAAAAATCCCATTTTTTCTACAAACATGATCGTTTAGTCCTCAATTTTTTATTTTCTCAAGGGTAGCAGGAAAAATTGGACCCCAAAAGTTGTTGTCCAATTTGTCCTGAGTACACTGAAACCCCATATGTGGGGGGGAACCACTGTTTGGGCGCATGGCAGGGCTCAGAAGGAAAGGGGCGCCCTTTCACATTTTCAAGCTAAAATTGGCTGGAATTGAGATCGGATGTCATGTCGTGTTTGGCGAGCCCCTGATGTGCCTAAACAGTGGAAACCCCCCATAAGTGACCCCATTTTGGAAACTAGACCCCCTAAGGAACTTATCTAGATGTGTCGTGAGCACTTTTATCCCCCAAGTGCTTCACGAAAGTTTATAACGCCCGGGTGTGAAAATAAAAAATCCCATTTTTTCTACAAACATGATCGTTTAGTCCTCAATTTTTTATTTTCTCAAGGGTAGCAGGAAAAATTGGACCCCAAAAGTTGTTGTCCAATTTGTCCTGAGTACACTGATACCCCATATGTGGGGGGGAACCACTGTTTGGGCGCATGGCAGGGCTCAGAAGGAAAGGGGCGCCCTTTCACATTTTCAAGCTAAAATTGGCTGGAATTGAGATCGGATGTCATGTCGTGTTTGGCGAGCCCCTGATGTGCCTAAACAGTGGAAACCCCCCATAAGTGACCCCATTTTGGAAACTAGACCCCCTAAGGAACTTATCTAGATGTGTCGTGAGCACTTTTATCCCCCAAGTGCTTCACGAAAGTCTATAACGCCCGGGTGTGAAAATAAAAAATCCCATTTTTTCTACAAACATGATCGTTTAGTCCTCAATTTTTTATTTTCTCAAGGGTAGCAGGAAAAATTGGACCCCAAAAGTTGTTGTCCAATTTGTCCTGAGTAGGCTGATACCCCATATGTGGGGGGGAACCACTGTTTGGGCGCATGGCAGGGCTCAGAAGGAAAGGAGCGCCCTTTGACATTTTCAAGCTAAAATTGGCTGGAATTGAGATCGGATGTCATGTCGTGTTTGGCGAGCCCCTGATGTGCCTAAACAGTGGAAACCCCCCATAAGTGACCCCATTTTGGAAACTAGACCCCCTAAGGAACTTATCTAGATGTGTCGTGAGCACTTTTATCCCCCAAGTGCTTCACGAAAGTCTATAACGCCCGGGTGTGAAAATAAAAAATCCCATTTTTTCTACAAACATGATCGTTTAGTCCTCAATTTTTTATTTTCTCAAGGGTAGCAGGAAAAATTGGACCCCAAAAGTTGTTGTCCAATTTGTCCTGAGTAGGCTGATACCCCATATGTGGGGGGGAACCACTGTTTGGGCGCATGGCAGGGCTCAGAAGGAAAGGAGCGCCCTTTGACATTTTCAAGCTAAAATTGGCTGGAATTGAGATCGGATGTCATGTCGTGTTTGGCGAGCCCCTGATGTGCCTAAACAGTGGAAACCCCCCATAAGTGACCCCATTTTGGAAACTAGACCCCCTAAGGAACTTATCTAGATGTGTTGTGAGCACTTTTATCCCCCAAGTGCTTCACGAAAGTTTATAACGCCCGGGCGTGAAAATAAAAAATCCTATTTTTTCCCCACAAAAATGATCTTTCAGTCCCCAATTTTTTATTTTCCCAAGGGTAACAGGAGAAATTGGACCCCAAAAGTTGTTGTCCAATTTGTCCTGGGTACGCTGGTACCACATATGTGGGAGAAAACTACTGTTTGGGCACACTTCGGGGCTCGGAAGGGAAGTAGTGACGTTTTTGGAATGCAGACTTTGATGGAATTGTCTGCGGGCATCATGTTCCATTTGGTGAGCCCCTGATGTGCCTAAACAGTAGAAACCCCCCATAAGTGACCCCATTTTGGAAACTAGACCCCCTAAGGAACTTATCTAGATGTGTTGTGAGCACTTTTATCCCCCAAGTGCTTCACGAAAGTTTATAACGCCCGGGCGTGAAAATAAAAAATCCTATTTTTTCCCCACAAAAATGATCTTTCAGTCCCCAATTTTTTATTTTCCCAAGGGTAACAGGAGAAATTGGACCCCAAAAGTTGTTGTCCAATTTGTCCTGAGTAGGCTGATACCCCATATGTGGGGGGGAACCACTGTTTGGGCGCATGGCAGGGCTCAGAAGGAAAGGAGCGCCCTTTGACATTTTCAAGCTAAAATTGGCTGGAATTGAGATCGGATGTCATGTCGTGTTTGGCGAGCCCCTGATGTGCCTAAACAGTGGAAACCCCCCATAAGTGACCCCATTTTGGAAACTAGACCCCCTAAGGAACTTATCTAGATGTGTCGTGAGCACTTTTATCCCCCAAGTGCTTCACGAAAGTCTATAACGCCCGGGTGTGAAAATAAAAAATCCCATTTTTTCTACAAACATGATCGTTTAGTCCTCAATTTTTTATTTTCTCAAGGGTAGCAGGAAAAATTGGACCCCAAAAGTTGTTGTCCAATTTGTCCTGAGTACACTGATACCCCATATGTGGGGGGGAACCACTGTTTGGGCGCATGGCAGGGCTCAGAAGGAAAGGGGCGCCCTTTCACATTTTCAAGCTAAAATTGGCTGGAATTGAGATCGGATGTCATGTCGTGTTTGGCGAGCCCCTGATGTGCCTAAACAGTGGAAACCCCCCATAAGTGACCCCATTTTGGAAACTAGACCCCCTAAGGAACTTATCTAGATGTGTCGTGAGCACTTTTATCCCCCAAGTGCTTCACGAAAGTTTATAACGCCCGGGTGTGAAAATAAAAAATCCCATTTTTTCTACAAACATGATCGTTTAGTCCTCAATTTTTTATTTTCTCAAGGGTAGCAGGAAAAATTGGACCCCAAAAGTTGTTGTCCAATTTGTCCTGGGTACGCTGGTACCACATATGTGGGAGAAAACTACTGTTTGGGCACACTTCGGGGCTCGGAAGGGAAGTAGTGACGTTTTTGGAATGCAGACTTTGATGGAATTGTCTGCGGGCATCATGTTCCATTTGGTGAGCCCCTGATGTGCCTAAACAGTAGAAACCCCCCATAAGTGACCCCATTTTGGAAACTAGACCCCCTAAGGAACTTATCTAGATGTGTCGTGAGCACTTTTATCCCCCAAGTGCTTCACGAAAGTTTAAAACGCCCGGGCGTGAAAATAAAAAATCCTATTTTTTCCCCACAAAAATGATCTTTCAGTCCCCAATTTTTTATTTTCCCAAGGGTAACAGGAGAAATTGGACCCCAAAAGTTGTTGTCCAATTTGTCCTGAGTAGGCTGATACCCCATATGTGGGGGGGAACCACTGTTTGGGCGCATGGCAGGGCTCAGAAGGAAAGGAGCGCCCTTTGACATTTTCAAGCTAAAATTGGCTGGAATTGAGATCGGATGTCATGTCGTGTTTGGCGAGCCCCTGATGTGCCTAAACAGTGGAAACCCCCCATAAGTGACCCCATTTTGGAAACTAGACCCCCTAAGGAACTTATCTAGATGTGTTGTGAGCACTTTTATCCCCCAAGTGCTTCACGAAAGTTTATAACGCCCGGGCGTGAAAATAAAAAATCCTATTTTTCCCCCACAAAAATGATCTTTCAGTCCCCAATTTTTTATTTTCCCAAGGGTAACAGGAGAAATTGGACCCCAAAAGTTGTTGTCCAATTTGTCCTGGGTACGCTGGTACCACATATGTGGGAGAAAACTACTGTTTGGGCACACTTCGGGGCTCGGAAGGGAAGTAGTGACGTTTTTGGAATGCAGACTTTGATGGAATTGTCTGCGGGCATCATGTTCCATTTGGTGAGCCCCTGATGTGCCTAAACAGTAGAAACCCCCCATAAGTGACCCCATTTTGGAAACTAGACCCCCTAAGGAACTTATCTAGATGTGTCGTGAGCACTTTTATCCCCCAAGTGCTTCACGAAAGTTTATAACGCCCGGGCGTGAAAATAAAAAATCCTATTTTTTCCCCACAAAAATGATCTTTCAGTCCCCAATTTTTTATTTTCCCAAGGGTAACAGGAGAAATTGGACCCCAAAAGTTGTTGTCCAATTTGTCCTGGGTACGCTGGTACCACA
Organism: Ranitomeya variabilis; assembly: GCF_051348905.1. NCBI lineage: Eukaryota > Metazoa > Chordata > Amphibia > Anura > Dendrobatidae > Ranitomeya > Ranitomeya variabilis. The sequence goes on from NC_135232.1 coordinate 505,123,998, forward strand.
TATGTGGGAGAAAACTACTGTTTGGGCACACTTCGGGGCTCGGAAGGGAAGTAGTGACGTTTTTGGAATGCAGACTTTGATGGAATTGTCTGCGGGCATCATGTTCCATTTGGTGAGCCCCTGATGTGCCTAAACAGTAGAAACCCCCCATAAGTGACCCCATTTTGGAAACTAGACCCCCTAAGGAACTTATCTAGATGTGTCGTGAGCACTTTTATCCCCCAAGTGCCTCACGAAAGTTTATAACGCCCGGGCGTGAAAATAAAAAATCCTATTTTTTCCCCACAAAAATGATCTTTCAGTCCCCAATTTTTTATTTTCCCAAGGGTAACAAGAGAAATTGGACCCCAAAAGTTGCTGTCCATTTTGTTCTGAGTACGCTGGTACCCCATATGTGGGAAAAAACTGTTTTGGCACTTCGGGACTCAGAAGGGAAGCAGTGACGATTTGGAATGCAGACTTTGATGGACTGGTTCTGAGGTCGTCATGTTCCGTTTGCAGAGCCCCTGATGTGCCTAAACAGTAAAAAAAAACCACAAGTGACATCATTTTGGAACCTAGACCCCCATGGAACTTACTTAGATGTGCCCCCTCTTTGGAACTAATCTACTGGTTCCTAATTAGTAGTGCATGGAGGTGTGGTACAATTTGAAGCAGTCCTTCATACACAGGCCAGGTTTGTCGGGGCAGGTGTCGCATTGATAGATGGTGTCCTTGCGTACTCCTCGTTTGTAGCACACTCGGCACCTTTTTTGCGGCTTACCTTTTCTACCAGTTGGCGGGACCACCCCCGGAAAATGCTGACCTGGTACAATACGAGCACCTTCAGTTCCGGAAGTACTGGGGCCCGCTCCTTCCCTCGTGCCAAACATCAGGGCCTTAACCACTACCTCCTGGAACTGAAGGTACGTCGTATCGGTGTGGCGTGCACATCGTGACAGCAGGAAAGCGTTAAGCATTGCCATTTGTACGATGTACACCGACAGCTTTTTGTACCACACCTTGGCCTTCCTCAAAGCACTGTACGGTTGGAGGAGTTGATCGGAGAGATCAACGCCCCCCATGTTTTTGTTGTACCCCAGTACACAGTCCGGTTTGCAGACCTGTGTAGAGGTACCCCGTACAGTGCTGAGGGTGCTGCCATCACCGTGTATGGTGGTCAACAGAAGGACATCCCTCTTGTCCTTGTACTTGACCACCAGCAGGTGGTCGCTACATTGGGCTTTGCTCTCACCTTTTCTGAGCATCTGCCCAAGTAGCGTCTTCGGGAGGCCTCTCTGATTTTTGCGGACAGTACCGCAGGCTGCGGTACCTCGCGCAGAGAGGGATTTGTAGAGTGGGATGCTGGAATAAAAGTTATCGGTGTAGAGGTGATAACCTTTATCCAGCAGTGGGTGCACCAAATCCCACACTATTTTCCCACTCACTCCCAAGACAGGGGGACACTCAGGCGGTTCAATCCTGCTGTCCTTCCCTTCGTAAACTCTAAAGCTGTGGGTGTACCCTGAGGTACTCTCACACAGCTTGTAGAGTTTGATTCCATACCTGGCCCTTTTGCTGGGCAGGTATTGACGGAATCTGAGCCGCCCCTTAAAATGAACCAAGGACTCATCCACACAGATGTCCCTTTTGGGCACGTACACTTCAGCAAACTTTTTGCTGAAGTGTTCGATGACCGGCCGAACTTTGAACAGACGGTCAAAATTGGGGTCATCTCGTGCGGGACACTGTGCATTATCGGAATAATGCAGGAATTTGTGGATGGCCTCAAAACGCGTCCGAGCCATGACCATTCGGCACACTGGAGTGTTATATAAAATATCCACTCTCCAATATTGCCGAAGTTCTGGCTTCTTCACGATCCCCATGTGGAGGACCAGGCCCCAAAACTGCATCATTTCAACTGCGTCTACAGGAGACCAGTTAGAAAATGATGAAACGGGGTTTTGCTCCAAAAATTGCCAAGCATATAAATTAGTTTGCTCCACCATGAGGTTAACAAAATCCTCAGAGAAAAAGACTTTGAAAAAGTCTATTTCTGTGAGGCCGGTGGTGTCAAACCTGATTCCTGATTCTGCCACAAAATCAGGAATCAGTGGCTCGTAATTTTTGGGGGGCGAGGTCCATATGGGGTCCGAAGAAGGGCGCGCTGGTTCATCTTCAGGAGTGGGTGCTGCGTCATCTTCTCTCCTGGGGCGTCTGCGAGGCGGTTCCGCAGGACCCGAGGAGGAAGATGAGGAGGAGGAGGAAGAGGATGAAGAATCTGAAGAGTAAAGGAATGTGGGATCCTCTCCCTCGCTATCAGTGTCGGAGGCAAGAAAAGAATATGCCTCCTCTGCTGAATAGCGCTGCTGGGACGAACGGGACGAACGGGACATTTTTTGTGTGAATATGGTGCTTGGGTGCAATTTATTGGAACTATGTGTACGTGTGTGGGGGGGTAGTGTTTGGTGCAAACTTCTGAAAAGTAAAAGCTAAAAGAAAAAAAGCAAATAGGGAAAAAAAATACCTGTGAAAGGAAAAGTCTAAAACAGCAGGCCCTAGCTCTGATAAGTGAACTGCGTCACTTATCAAAGTTCGGCGCCTGCTGGGTGTGTGAATGGGGATGTGGAAAAAACGCCAGGCACGAGAGCTCTGATAAGTGAACCGAGTCACTTATCAAAGTTCGGCGGCGGCGGCTGGGTGCGCGGACGGGGATGTGGAAAAAAAAAAAAGAAACGAAAGGCACGGGTTCAGACGCAGCGGCGGGGTGCGTGCAAGGGGATGTGGGAAAAAAAAAAAAGAAACGAAAGGCACGGGTTCAGACGCAGCGGCGGGGTGCGCGCAAGGGGATGTGGGAAAAAAAAAAAGAAACGAAAGGCACGGGTTCAGACGCAGCGGCGGGGTGCGCGCAAGGGGATGTGGGGAAAAAAAAAAGAAACGAAAGGCACGGGTTCAGACGCAGCGGCGGGGTGCGCGCAAGGGGATGTGGAAAAAAAAAAAAGAAACGAAAGGCACGGGTTCAGACGCAGCGGCGGGGTGCGCGCAAGGGGATGTGGAAAAAAAAAAAGAAACGAAAGGCACGGGTTCAGACGCAGCGGCGGGGTGCGCGCAAGGGGATGTGGAAAAAAAAAAAAGAAACGAAAGGCACGGGTTCAGACGCAGCGGCGGGGTGCGCGCAAGGGGATGTGGAAAAAAAAAAAGAAACGAAAGGCACGGGTTCAGACGCAGCGGCGGGGTGCGTGCAAGGGGATGTGGGAAAAAAAAAAAAGAAATGAAAGGCACGGGTTCAGACGCAGCGGCGGGGTGTGCGCAAGGGGATGTGGAGGAGAAAAGTGAGCACGAGTGTTGATCGGTGAAATGCGTCACCAATCAACGCTCGGCGGCACTAAGGGGGGTGAAAAAGAAAAGAGAGCACGAGTGTTGATCGGTGAACTGCGTCACCAATCAACGCTCGGCGGCTGCTAAATTTGGGCACGGACGGATGCGGCGCAAAGTGGGGGTGGAGGGGGGATGGGGGGGTAAGGGGGGATGGGGGGGGGGGTAAGGGGGGATGGGGGGTGGTAAGGGGGGATGGGGGGGTAAGAAAGATCGGGCCGGGATCGGGGTATCAACACTTACGGTTGTAGTCTCTCTTCTTTCTTCTGTCTTCTTTCTTCTGTCTTCTTTCTTTTGTTTTTTTTAGCGAGAATTATGGTGTCACAGGCTACTGTGGCACCACAAGTCTCAGCACAGGAGGGGGATCTGACAGCGTGACCGCTCTGCAGGAACCCTCACCAAGTGTGAGGATTCCTGAAGAGCGGTCAGACAGGTCAGGGACAGGTGGACACAGGTCACAGAGCGGTCACACCGCTGCTGTGACCTGTGATTGGTGGGATCGATGATCACATCGATCCCACCAATCAGGGGAGGCCCTGGTGACGCCGGTGTTGCTAGGCACCAGCCTATGATCGGAGCTCACAGCTCCGATCATAGGCAGGTCACCGGCAGGTCACCAGTAGGTGACCGGCAGGTGACCGGTAGGTCACCCCCAGGACACCATCAGGGCACAGCGCGGGCACACCGCTGCTGTGCCCTCTGATTGCCAGAGGATCCGGAGATGAGGCAGGGCTGTGGCTGCATTTATATTCAAGCAGGGCACAGCGCGGTAACATCGCCGCTGTGCCCCGCCATTGGCGCGATCGATGTGATCGTCGATCGCGCCAATGCGGCGGGTCTGTGCCCTGATTGACGCGATCGACGATCACATCGATCGCGCCAATCAGCTGCAGGATCCGGACACATGAGGACGCAGGGCAGGGCAGAGGGGGCGCCGGTCCAGGCAGGGCACAGCGCGGTAATACCGCCGCTGTGCCCTGCGATTGGCGCGATCGATGTGATCGTCGATCGCGCCAATCCGGGGGGTTTTGGCCGGTGCCTGGCGTTGCCAGGCACCGGCCCCAGGATCGAGTACATCGGTACTCGATCCTAGCCTGGGACCTCACTGTTTCAGCCAATCTGATTGGCTGAAACAGTGAGAAAGGCTGTGATTCGCTGTTCAGAATTGAACAGCCAATCACAGCGATCGGGAGGCCGGGGGGGCGGCGCCATACCCCGAAATGCCGAGGCCATCTTCCCCCAGGTGAGATGGCGTCGGAATTTTAATGCGATCACCGCGACTTAAGTCGCGGTGTCGCATTAAAGGGCATGACGTACTATCCCGTCGGCGGTCATACGGGCCCACCCCACCTCGACGGGATAGTACGTCGGATGTCAGGAAGGGGTTAAGGAGGGGTCACCGAACCCTCACCAAGACCACCAGGGCGATCAGGATGAGCAGCGTGAAAGGCACGAACTAAATCGGCCGCATGCACATCAGAGGCAACCACCCAGGAATTATCCTCCTGACCATAGCCCTTCCACTTGACCAGATACTGAAGCCTCCGCCTGGAGAGACGAGAATCCAAGATCTTCTCCACCACGTACTCCAACTCGCCCTCAACCAACACCGGAGCAGGAGGCTCAACAGAAGGAACCACAGGTACAACGTACCGCCGCAACAAAGACCTATGGAACACGTTGTGAATGGCAAACGACACCGGAAGATCCAAGCGAAAGGACACAGGATTAAGGATTTCCAATATCTTGTAAGGACCGATGAAGCGAGGCTTAAATTTAGGAGAGGAGACCTTCATAGGAACAAATCGAGAAGACAGCCATACCAAATCCCCAACACCCATACCAAATCCCCAACACGAAGTCGGGGACCCACACCGCGGCGGCGGTTGGCAAAACGCTGAGCCTTCTCCTGTGACAACTTCAAGTTGTCCACCACATGATTCCAGATCCGCTGCAACCTATCCACCACGGAATCTACCCCAGGACAGTCAGAAGGCTCCACATGTCCCGAGGAAAAACGAGGATGGAAACCAGAGTTGCAAAAAAAAGGCGAAACCAAAGTAGCGGAACTAGCCCGATTATTAAGGGCAAACTCAGCCAACGGCAAGAAGGTCACCCAATCATCCTGATCTGCAGAAACAAAACACCTCAAATAAGCCTCCAGAGTCTGATTAGTTCGCTCCGTTTGTCCATTAGTCTGAGGATGAAAGGCAGACGAAAACGACAAATCAATGCCCATCTTAGCACAAAAGGATCGCCAGAACCTGGAAACAAACTGGGATCCTCTGTCAGACACAATATTCTCAGGAATGCCGTGTAAACGAACCACATTCTGAAAGAACAAAGGAACCAGATCGGAAGAGGAAGGCAGCTTAGGCAAAGATACCAAATGGACCATCTTGGAAAAGCGATCACATACCACCCAGATGACAGACATGCCCTGAGACACCGGAAGATCTGAAATGAAATCCATGGAAATGTGTGTCCAAGGCCTCTTCGGGACAGGCAAGGGCAAGAGCAACCCGCTGGCACGAGAACAGCAAGGCTTAGCTAGAGCACAAGTCCCACAGGACTGCACAAATGACCGCACATCCTGTGACAAGGAAGGCCACCAAAAGGACCTAGCCACCAGATCTCTGGTGCCAAAAATTCCCGGATGCCCTGCCAACACCGAGGAATGAACCTCGGAAATGACTCTGCTGGTCCACTTATCAGGAACAAACAGTCTGTCAGGTGGACAAGAGTCAGGTCTACCAGCCTGAAATCTCTGCAACACACGTCGCAAATCCGGAGAAATGGCTGACAGGATAACTCCCTCTTTGAGAATACCAACTGGTTCTGCGACTCCAGGAGAGTCAGGCACAAAGCTCCTTGAAAGAGCATCAGCCTTCACATTCTTTGAACCTGGTAAATACGAGACCACAAAGTCAAAACGGGAGAAAAACAATGACCAGCGGGCCTGTCTAGGATTCAGGCGTTTAGCAGACTCGAGATACATCAGATTTTTGTGATCAGTCAAGACCACCACACGATGCTTAGCACCCTCGAGCCAATGACGCCACTCCTCAAATGCCCACTTCATGGCTAACAACTCCCGATTGCCAACATCATAATTCCGCTCAGCAGGCGAAAACTTCCTAGAGAAAAAAGCACATGGTCTCATTACAGAGCAACCAGGGCCTCTCTGCGACAAAACGGCCCCTGCCCCAATCTCAGAAGCATCCACTTCAACCTGAAAGGGAAGTGAGACATCAGGCTGGCACAAAACAGGCGCCGAAGTAAACCGGCGCTTCAACTCTTGAAAGGCTTCCACGGCTGCAGGAGCCCAGTTAGCAACATCAGAACCTTTCTTGGTCATATCCGTCAAAGGTTTAACAACGCTAGAAAAATTAGCGATAAAACGACGGTAGAAGTTAGCAAAACCCAAGAACTTCTGAAGACTCTTAACTGACGTGGGTTGAGTCCAATCATGAATAGCTCGGACCTTGACTGGGTCCATCTCCACCGCAGAAGGGGAAAAAATAAAACCCAAAAAGGGAACCTTCTGTACTCCAAAGAGACACTTTGAGCCCTTAACAAACAAAGCATTCTCACGCAAAACCTGAAACACCATCCTGACCTGCTCTACATGCGAGTCCCAATCATCAGAAAAAACCAGAATATCATCCAGATAAACAATCATAAATTTATCCAGATACTTCCGGAAAATATCATGCATAAAGGACTGAAACACTGAAGGAGCATTAGAGAGCCCGAAAGGCATCACCAAGTACTCAAAATGACCTTCGGGCGTATTAAATGCAGTTTTCCATTCATCTCCTTGCTTAATGCGCACAAGGTTGTACGCACCACGAAGATCTATCTTGGTGAACCACTTGGCACCTTTAATCCGGGCAAACAAGTCCGACAACAGAAGCAAAGGATACTGAAATTTAACAGTGATTTTATTCAGAAGCCGATAGTCAATACAAGGTCTCAAAGATCCGTCCTTCTTGGCCACAAAAAAGAATCCCGCACCAAGAGGGGAAGAGGATGGACGGATATGCCCCTTCTCCAGAGATTCCTTGATATACGAACGCATTGCGGTATGCTCAGGTACAGACAGATTAAATAATCTTCCCTTAGGAAATTTACTACCTGGAATCAAATCTATAGCGCAGTCACAGTCCCTATGAGGAGGAAGAGCACTGGACCTGGACTCGCTGAATACATCCTGGTAATCAGACAAATACTCAGGAACTTCCGAAGGAGTAGAGGAAGCAATAGACACCGGCGGGGAATCACCATGAATTCCCTGACAGCCCCAACTTGACACAGACATTGCCTTCCAATCCAAGACTGGATTATGGGTCTGTAACCATGGCAGACCCAAAATGACCAAATCATGCATTTTATGCAGAACAAGAAAACGAATCACCTCCCGATGTTCAGGAGTCATGCACATGGTTACCTGTGTCCAAAACTGCAGTTTATTTTCCGCCAATGGCGTAGCATCAATACCTCTAAGAGGGATAGGATTTACCAACGGCTCAAGAACAAAACCACAGCGCTTGGCAAACGACAGATCCATAAGACTCAGGGCAGCACCTGAATCCACAAACGCCATAACAGGGTAGGAGGACAATGAGCAAATTAAAGTCACAGACAAAATAAATTTAGATTGCAAATTACCAATGGCGACAGGACTAACAACCCTAGTTAGGCGTTTAGAGCATGCTGATATAACGTGTAGAATCACCACAGTAAAAACACAACCCATTCTGACATCTATGATTTTTCCGTTCATTTCTAGTCTGAATTCTACCACATTGCATTAAATCAGGTGTTTGTTCAGACAACACCACCAGAGGATTCGCGGCTTTGCGCTCCCGCAAACGCCGGTTAATTTGAATAGCCAGCGCCATGGAATCATTCAGACCTGTAGGAATGGAGAAACCCACCATCACATTCTTAATGGCTTCAGAAAGGCCATTTCTGAAATTTGCGGCCAGAGCACACTCATTCCACTGAGTAAGCACGGACCATTTCCGAAATTTTTGGCAATACACTTCAGCTTCATCCTGACCCTGAGAAATACCCAGCAAGGCTTTTTCTGCCTGAATTTCAAGATTGGGTTCCTCGTAAAGCAATCCGAGCGCCAGAAAAAACGCATCAATATTTGCCAATGCCGGATCTCCTGGCGCTAGCGAGAAGGCCCAATCCTGAGGGTCGCCCCGTAAGAAAGAGATAACAATTTTTACTTGCTGAGCTGAGTCTCCAGATGAACGGGGTCTCAGAGATAGAAACAATTTACAATTATTCCTGAAATTCCTAAACTTAAATCGGTCTTCAGAGAACAGTTCAGGAATAGGTATTTTAGGTTCAGACATTGGACTACTGGTAACAAAATCTTGTATGCCCTGCACACGAGCAGCAAGCTGATCCACACTTGTAATCAAAGTCTGGACATTCATGTCTGCAGCAAGCACAAGTCACTCAGAGGTAAAGGGGAGGAAAAAAGAGAGGAAAGAAAAAAAAAAAAACTCAGACTTTCCTTTCTTGTAATCCCACTTCTGCAATGCATTAAACATTCAATTTCGGCCTGGCATACTGTTATGACCCCAATGGCAGAGGGTCTCAAAAGTACATACCAAGTCTGCAAACACAAAAAACCAGCTCATAGGGCAGTGGTAACTGGGCTGACCATATATCTATTCCTAGCACCACAAATAGCAGCAGCCGGGGAACGTGCCTACGTTGGTTCTAGACGTCTCGCGCCAGCCGGAGAACTAACTAACCCTAGAAGGGAAAAGATAGACCTTTCTTGCCTCCAGAGAAAAGACCCCAAAAGTTGGATATAAGCCCCCAACAAATAATAACGGTGAGGTAAGGAGAAAAGACAAACGTAAGAATGAACTAGATATTTAGCAAAGAGAGGCCCACTGACTAATAGCAGAATATAGTAAGATGACTTATATGGTCAGCAAAAACCCTATCAAAATTTCCACGCTGGATATTCAAGAACCCCCGAACCGTCTAACGGCCCGGGGGGAGAACACCAGCCCCCTAGAGCTTCCAGCAAAATCAGGAATCACATTTAGTACAAGCTGGACAAAAAGTAAGAGCAAAGCAAATAACCAAAAAACAAGGAAGCAGGACTTAACTTAATTTTGCAAGATCCAAGACCAGCAGACAGGAGCAAACAGAAAGGAACTGATTACAACGATGCCAGGCACTGGACTGAGAAACCAGGAAGTTTATATAGCAACACCCCTGGACTAACGACCCAAGTGGGTGCCAAACTGAGGAAAGACAATCCCAGAGTCATATCACTAGTGACCACAAGAGGGAGCCAAAAAGTCTAATTCACAACACCTAACTTTAGCCCCAAACCTAACCCTAGCTTCAACCCTAACCCTAGCCCCAACCCTAACTTTAGCCCAACCCTAACTTTAACCCAAACCCTAACTTTAGCCCCAACCCTAACTGTAGCCCCAACTCAAACTTTAGCCCCAACCCTAACTTTAGCCCCAACCCTAACTGTAGCCCCCATCTCTAACTATCCAAACCCCAACTTTAGCCCCAACCGTAAACCTAACTTTAGCCCCAACCCTAACCTTAGCTTCAACCCTAACCCTAGCCCCAACCCTAACCCTAACTTTTGCCCCAACCCTAACCCTAACTTTAGACCCAACCCTAACTTTAGCCCCAACCCTAACTTTAGCCCCAACCCTAACTGTAGCCCCAACCCTAACCTTAACTTTTGACCCAACCCTAACCCTAACTTTAGCTCCAACCCTAACCCTAACTTTAGCCCCAACCCTAACCCTAATGGAAAAATGGAAATAAATACATTTTTTAAAAAATTTATTATTTTTCCCTAACTATGGGGGTGATAAGGGGGGTTTGATTTACTTTTACAGCGGGTTTTTTAGCGGATTTTTATGATTGGCAGCCGTCACACACTAAAAGACGCCTTTTATTGAAAAAAATAGTTCTTGCGACTACACATTTTGAGAGCTATAATTTTTCCATATTTTGGTACACAGAGTCATGTGAGGTCTTGTTTTTTGCGGGACGAGTTGACGTTTTTATTGCTACCATTTTCGGGTACGTGACACTTTTTATGCTGATTTTTGTGAGGCAGAATGACCACAAGCCAGCTATTCATGAATTTCTTTGGGGGGGGGGGGCGTTTGTACCATTCCACGTTTCTTAAAATTGATAAAGCAGTATTATTCTTCAGGTGAGTACGATTACAGCGATACCTCATTTATATATTTTTTATGTTTTGGTGCTTTTATACGATAAAAACTATTTTATATAAAAAATAATTATTTTTGTATCGCTTTATTCTGAGGACTATAACTTTTTTATTTTTTCGCTGATGATGCTGTATGGCATCTCATTTTTTGCAGGACGAAATGTCGTTTTCAGCGGTACCATGGTTATTTATATCCGTCTTTTTGATCGCGTGTTATTCCACTTTTTGTTCGGCGGTATGATAATCGTTGTTTTTTGCCTCGTTTTTGTGTTCACTGAAGGAGTTAACTAGTGGGAAAGTTTTATAGGTCGGGTCGTTACGAACGTGACAATACTAAATATGTGTACTTTTATTATTTTTTTTAAAATTTTATTTTAATATATATTTTTTTCTTTATTTAGGATTTTTTTTTTTTTACACATGTGAAACATCATACTTTATGGGACATCATACTATAGTGTCTGACAGGCACAGCGCTCTGACAGGCACTGCAGGGAGGCTTCCCAGCGCCTGCTCCAAGCAGGCGCTTTGAAGCCACCTCCCTGCAGGACCCGGAAGGCCCCCCGCAGCCATTTTGGATCCGGGGCCTGCAGGGAGGAGGAGGTAGGAGACCCTTGGAGCAACGCGATCACATCGCGTTGCTCCGAGTGTCTCAGGGAAGCACGCAGGGAGCCCCCTCCCTGTGCGATGCTTCCCTGTGCCGCCGGAACGCTGTGATCATGTTTGATCGCAGTGTATCGGGGGTTAATGTGCCAGGAGCGGTCCATGACCGCACATAGTGCCGGATGTCAGCTGTAATAATCAGCCGTGAGCGCGGCTGATCGCGCTGGATGTACTATCCCATCACTGGGAATTAAATCCCAAGTCACCTTGACGGGATAGTACGTCCAATGGGATTAAGGGGTTAAAGAGAAAAAAAACTTTGCTGGGATGACATTTTGTAGATAATAGTAAATGCTGAAAAAGTGGAAGTTGATTATCTCTTGGTAAGGAGCTTGTGAAATTAAATTAATGTTTTCATTTCACACTGAATTTGAAGAGTTTTTAAATCAAATGTTCATGACCAGAGGTATTTTCATTTTTGCGTTTTCGTTTTTTGCTCCCCTTCTTCCCAGAACCATAACTGTTTTTTTTTTTTTGTCAATATGGCCATGTGAGAGCTTGTTTTTTTTTTTGCGGGACAAGTTGTACTTTTGAACAACACCATTGGTTTTAACATAACGTGTACTGGAAAACGAAAAAACTACCAAGTGCAGTGAAATAGCAAAAAAAGTGCAATCCCACAGTTGTTTTTGGTTTTGCTTTTTTACTATGTTCACTAAATGCTAAAACTGACCTACCCTTATGATTCTCAAGGTCATTACGAGTTCATAGACACCAAGCATGTTTAGGTTCATTTTTATCTAAGTGGTGAAAAAAGATTCCAAACTTTAAAAAAATAAATAAAAATTGCGCCATTTTCCGATACCCGTAGCGTTTCTATTTTTTGAGACATTGGGCTGAGTGAGGGCTTATTTTTTGTGTGCCGACCTGACGTTTTTAATGATACCATTTTGGTGCAGATACGATCTTTTGATAGCCCGTTATTGCATTTTAATTCTGGCGTTTTGACTTTTTTCTTGCTATGCCGCTTAGCAATCAGGTTAATCTTTTTTTTATTGATAGATTGGGTGATTCTGAACGTAGCGACACCAAATATGTGTATCTTTGATTTTTTTATTGTTTTATTTTGAATGGGGTGAAAGGGGGGCGAACTTTTATACTTTTTTTTTTTTTTTTATATTTTAAAAACCTTTTTTACTTTTTGCATGCTTCAATAGTCTCCTTGGGAGACTAGAAGCTGCAATAATCAGATCGGCTCTGCTACATACAGGCAATGATCTATGTCTATGTCTACGCCTGATGAAGGGACCGGAGTAGTCTCGAAAGTTTGCAATTTGTTACCATCTTTTCAGTTAGCCATTAAAAATTATCAACCACTGAGGACTATCAATCTAATATATAAAGCTGAATGTGTGTATGTATGTATGTATGTGTGTGTGTATGTCCGGGATTGGCATCTGAACCGTCGCACCTACAGCCACAAAATTTTGCACAGTCACACGTCTGGACCCCGAGAGCGTCATAGGCTATGTTGTGAGGCGAAATTTTAACCCCGCGCGTTCCAATTCACCAAACAATTTTGCCCCTATCTACATAATGGGGAAAAAATGAAAGGAAAAGTGTTGGAGGCAAATTAACAGCTGCCAGATGTGAACAAGGGGGACTTAAAGAATGAGAGCGATGGCGCCAAAGAGTATATACTGTACAGTTGCTAAGGTGGGGCCCCGACATGGGATAATCATCACACCACCACAGGGACATGAACACACACACAAAATGCGCCACACACTACCACGTACTCGAACACATATATCACCCTCAGCACACATTTCACCACACATACACCAACCTCGCCACATAAAAGTCGAAACACAAAAGTCGCCGCTCAAAACTCGCCACGCGCAAAACTCTCCACATGCAAAACTCGCCACACGTGCAAAACTCACCTCATGGAAAACTCGCCACACGCAAAACTTGCACACGCAGAAAAATTGCCACATGCACAAAAGTTGCAACACATGCAAAAGTTGCCTCACACAAAACTTGCACATACTCAAAAGGCACCACACATAAAACTCGCCACGCGCAAAACTCGCCATGCGCAAAACTTGCTGCACACAACTTGCTACACTAACCTGTCACATGCAACTCAACACACAAAAAGTTGCTACACGCATGTCGCCACACAAAACTCATCTCACAAAAGTCGCTACATGCATGTCGCCACACGCAACTCAACACACACAACTTGACACACGAAACTCGCCCTAAAACACACGCAAGTCTGGTATTATCCTTCAAAAATAAAAATCTGATTAATAAGCAGACAAACTACAAGAGCAACAAATTTACCATATAGGAATCCGGCAGCTGTCAGTCACATGACCAGTCTATTATGTGTATGTGTGAGCTAATATATACTGCCAGGGGGTGGGCTTACTGTTGGCTGGGGATTTATTAGGCTGCCAATTTAGCTTACAAATACTGTGGTAAAAATACTGACCAAATAACGTGTGAACGAGGGCTAATACAGGAGGAGATGACATACAGATATATACTATATACAGGAGGAGATGACACACAGGTATATACTATTTACAGGGGAGATGACACACAGGTATATACTATATACAGGAGAAGATGACACACAGATATATACTATATACAGGAGAGATGACACACAGGTATATACTATATAGAGGAGGAGATGACATACAGGTACATACTACATACAGGAGGTGATGACATACAGGTATATACTATATACAGGAGGAGATGACACACAGGTATATACTATATACAGGAGCAGATTACCTACAGGCATATAGTATATACAGGAGGAGATGACATACAGGTATATGCTATGTATAGGAGGAGATGACATACAGGTATATACTATATACAGGAGGAGATGACACACAGATATATACTATATATAGGTGAGATGACACACAGGTATATACTATATACAGGAGATTACATACAGGTATATCTAATATATAAAGCTGAATGTGTGTATGTATGTGTAACACCCGGGAGACCGAGGTACCTAGCACCAGATCAATGAGGTCCGTCTCTTGAGGGGGATGTCACTAGTGGCTTGACCCGGTGCTGTGGCCTCAGGCGATGCACAGTGTAAGGGGTATCATGAAGGAACAGACACTTACTTGATCAGCAGCAGGTCCTCTCAGCTGTGATGACCCCGATCCTGGATCGATGGCTATTGTCCAAATGAAAGACTGAGGCGCTGAAACGTTTAACCAGTTTACTTCAACACAAAGGGAATTGCAATCAGTACTGTCACCGGAGTCTGTATGAGAATTCTGAATTACTCTGACCCTGCCAGGATTTCCACCTCTTATTATGCGCAGTTTCTGTATGGCCCTGCTGCTGTTTGTGAACTGGCTGCCGACCCAATCTGTCTCTTCTGTGCTCTGGTTTGACGGACAACCCAAGTCCTTTTTTGTCGGCTTACCCCCTCTGGGAGTACCGCTGAACTCTGTGTCTGTTGCTGCGTCTCACCCTGGTGAAGCTGATATCACTTCACTTCCTTCCGGTTGCTGTATTATATATAATAAATATAGCCACGGATCCGGTATCCGTCTCTGCGCCTATTCTGGGTAGAGGTTATTGCTACCCGGTTCTCACAATGTCCTTTTTCTCTATTCCTCTTTTCCTACTATGGGTATTACGGACCTATAATCCGTCATAGGGCTGTTAGGAGTTCAGTTATACGACCTCTCACTTTCAGCTCCTCAACCCAACTGCCAGTCCTTTTCTCAGACCAGAATGGATCAAGGGGAGTCTCTGGAGCTCCCCCTTCTGGCCGGAGATGGTAGTGCAGTCTTGCTATTTTAGTATTTGTATTTGGTGTTAATAACTATTTTTGTGGCAAATACCCCTAGGGGCGCCACATATGTATGTGTGTATGTCCGGGATTGGCATCTGCACCGTCGCAGCTACAGCCACAAAATTTTGCACAGTCACACGTCTGGACCCCGAGAGCGTCATAGGCTATGTTGTGAGGTGAAATTTTAACCCCGCGCGTTCCAATTCACCAAACAATTTTGCCCCTATCTACATAATGGGGAAAAAGTGAAGGGAAAAGTGTTGGAGGAAAATTGACAGCTGACAGATGTGAACAATGGGGACTTAAAGAATGAGAGCGATGGCGCCAAAGAGTATATACCGTACAGTTGCTAAGGTGGGGCCCCGACATGGGATACTCACCACACACGGGGATATGAACACACACACAAAATGCGCCACACACTACCACGTGCTTGAACACATATACGACCCTCAGCATACATTTCACCACACACACACCAACCTCGCCACATAAAAGTCGAAACACAAAAGTCACCACTCAAAACTCGCCACGCGCAAAACTCGCTACATGCAAAACTCGCCATATGCAAAACTAGGCTCACGCAAAACTCGCCACACGTGCAAAACTCACCTCATGGAAAACTCACCTCATGCAAAACTTGCACACACAGAAAAATTGCCACATGTACAAAAGTTGCAACACATGCTAAAGTTGCCTCACACAAAACTTGCACATACTCAAAACGCACCACACATAAAACTCGCCACGCGCAAAACTCGCCATGCACAAATCTTGCTGCACACAACTTGCTACACTAACCTGTCACATGCAACTCGACACACAAAATGTTGCTACACGCATGTCACCACACGCAACTCAACACACACAACTTGACACATGAAACTCGCCCTAAAACACACACAAGTC
The DNA here is from genome assembly GCF_051348905.1 of Ranitomeya variabilis. Classification (NCBI taxonomy): domain Eukaryota; kingdom Metazoa; phylum Chordata; class Amphibia; order Anura; family Dendrobatidae; genus Ranitomeya; species Ranitomeya variabilis. The sequence goes on from NC_135232.1 coordinate 505,139,960, forward strand.
TGGTATTATCCTTCAAAAATAAAAATCTGATTTAATAAGCAGACAAACTACAAGAGCAACAAATGTACCATATAGGAAATACGGCAGCTGTCAGTCACATGACCTGTCTATTATGTGTATGTGTGAGCTAATATATACTGCCAGGGGGGAGGGCTTCCTGTTGGCTGGGGATTTATCAGGCTGCCAATAGCAACCAATCACAGCTCAGCTTCTATTTTGCTACAGTTAATTAATCTGAGCTCTGATTGGTTAATGTAGGCAACAAAGACATTCTCAGTATAACAAAGCTAATATATGTTGTGAAATGCTTCTATTAGCTTAGTTTTTGCCTTTTAATAATTACATTTCTATCTATTTGTTTTGTGGTTTTTGCGTGCAGAATAAATTTTTGTTAACACATTCTATTTTGCTAACAGCAGTCATTAACCCGGGCGAAGCCGGGTAGTACAGCTAGTTCTAAATACTTTTCTATCTACTGGCTAACACGGTACAAAGATATATATCTTTCCTGTATTAAAATTTCTAGTAAACCAAAAAAGAATGACTAAATTGCTGATTATAGAAATGAAGAATACAGTATACGGTATCTTTATTGAAAAATAGAGAATACAAAAATTAGAAAATCGATAGCAGCATGAAAAGGTGGCCTTATTATTTGTAGTAAGAATAAACCCAACAATACAGAAAAAATAGTTTAGGGAGCTTAGACGAGATCTCCCCAAAAGAACATGTGCAGTTGGATCAAAAACATGCGGCTTGAGGTCCCCATGCAACCCCTGAGGTTGTATTCTGTGGCTAGTGGGCACTGGATCTACCGAGATGATTGCGATCCAGTCAAGACAGGAAGTTAGCCTGCAGATGTCAGCGCTTTTATTTAGCTGAATGGGCATTTTTGGACGCACATCCAACTGAAATGTACTGCAGTGCAGAGAGCCACTGGATTGCTGCATTGCAATATCTATACCACTCACTGGCCTATGAGGGGAGAGCAGCAGATGTTGGTGTGCCCATTATGGGCGGTACATAATATCACTGCCAAGTGCTGCCCCCTTGTACTGACTGTGCAGGAGAAAGAGGATGATGATTGTTTTGGGAGCGAGACAGGTAAGAAGAATCATTTGTTTGTTATTTTTTAAATATGTATGTGAAGAGCATCAGGATTGGAGTCTTCACCACAAAATGGGAGCCAGTAAGGGGGACATCATTGCAAGAAGGAGGCCATTATTGCAGGAAGCGGACCATTATTACAGGAAGGGTGACAATAACACTAGAAGGCGTCTATTATTACTGGATGGAGATATTAATACAAGAAGGGGGGGCATTGCAATAGGATTTGGACCAAAATTAAAAACTAATTAAAGAACTAGGAAATACAGGTCCTTCTCAAAAAATTAGCATATAGTGTTAAATTTCATTATTTACCATAATGTAATGATTACAATTAAACTTTCATATATTATAGATTCATTATCCACCAACTGAAATTTGTCAGGTCTTTTATTGTTTTAATACTGATGATTTTGGCATACAACTCCTGATAACCCAAAAAACCTGTCTCAATAAATTAGCATATCAAGAAAAGGTTCTCTAAACGACCTATTACCCTAATCTTCTGAATCAACTAATTAACTCTAAACACATGCAAAACATACCTGAGGCTTTTAAAAACTCCCTGCCTGGTTCATTACTCAAAACCCCCATCATGGGTAAGACTAGCGACCTGACAGATGTCAAGAAGGCCATCATTGACACCCTCAAGCAAGAGGGTAAGACCCAGAAAGAAATTTCTCAACAAATAGGCTGTTCCCAGAGTGCTGTATCAAGGCACCTCAATGGTAAGTCTGTTGGAAGGAAACAATGTGGCAGAAAACGCTGTACAACGAGAAGAGGTGACCGGACCCTGAGGAAGATTGTGGAGAAGGACCGATTCCAGACCTTGGGGAACCTGAGGAAGCAGTGGACTGAGTCTGGTGTGGAAACATCCAGAGCCACCGTGCACAGGCGTGTGCAGGAAATGGGCTACAGGTGCCGCATTCCCCAGGTAAAGCCACTTTTGAACCATAAACAGCGGCAGAAGCGCCTGACCTGGGCTACAGAGAAGCAGCACTGGACTGTTGCTAAGTGGTCCCAAGTACTTTTTTCTGATGAAAGCAAATTTTGCATGTCATTCGGAAATCAAGGTGCCAGAGTCTGGAGGAAGACTGGGGAGAAGGAAATGCCAAAATGCCTGAAGTCCAGTGTCAAGTACCCACAGTCAGTGATGGTGTGGGGTGCCATGTCAGCTGCTGGTGTTGGTCCACTGTGTTTCATCAAGGGCAGGGTCAATGCAGCTAGCTATCAGGAGATTTTGGAGCACTTCATGCTTCCATCGGCTGAAATGCTTTATGGAGATGAAGATTTCATTTTTCAGCACGACCTGGCACCTGCTCACAGTGCCAAAACCACTGGTAAATGGTTTACTGACCATGGTATTACTGTGCTCAATTGGCCTGCCAACTCTCCTGACCTGAACCCCATAGAGAATCTGTGGGATATTGTGAAGAGAAAGTTGAGAGACGCAAGACCCAACACTCTGGATGAGCTTAAGGCTGCTATTGAAGCATCCTGGGCCTCCATAACATCTCAGCAGTGTCACAGGCTGATTGCCTCCATGCCACGCCGCATTGAAGCAGTCATTTCTGCCAAAGGATTCCCGACCAAGTATTGAGTGCATAACTGAACATTATTATTTGATGGTTTTTTTGTTTGTTATTAAAAAACACTTTTATTTGATTGGACGGGTGAAATATGCTAATTTATTGAGACAGGTTTTTTGGGTTATCAGGAGTTGTATGCCAAAATCATCAGTATTAAAACAATAAAAGACCTGACAAATTTCAGTTGGTGGATAATGAATCTTTAATATATGAAAGTTTAATTGTAATCATTACATTATGGTAAATAATGAAATTTAACACTATATGCTAATTTTTTGAGAAGGACCTGTAGGTTCACCCTTGGTCAGTGTGCTGGATGTTGAGCAGTGTTCAGTGTGTTGAAACTGCTGAGTGACTAGCCAAGAATGAGAGCTGTAGATGGGAAAGAGGCAAGCCAGTGTCTGTCTCTGAATTTAGACTGCACGGATCAGCTAGGAAAGCGAGCAGTCTGTGTGTTAGAACTGCAGAGAAACGTGTGGAAGCTGCAGCTGCAGTGTGAACTGTGCATGGAGTTGAACACTTCTGTGTGGCGCTGAAAGCTGCTGGAGCTCAGGCTGAAGGTGATACCGAGACTAGTAGGCCTTACTTGTTGTTCTGTGTATAAAGTTTGCTCTGGGAGAAAGGACTAATCTGTTCGGGTGAGCCCACACTGACATCTATATGCCTGCTAAATGAGCTGGTTAGTTGCTGTTATACCTTTCTGCTCAGAGAGGCTGTTTTAGTTCTGAATCCCTTGGAGTTTTATGAAAGCAATAAAATTGCACGTTTGGAGTTCGGACAAAACCCGCAGTGCTTGTGTAAACGCTACCTAATGTCTGCTTGAGAGCGTGAATCCCCACAACATCTAGAACGACCCGAGCTACAAAACTGTATCATAACCCATACAATGAACACTGTAAAAAAAAAAAAAGAAAATACACCAAAAATGTGTTTTTTTTTCATCATACTGACACAAATGAAAAGAAGTTGGCCAAAAAAACCACTTTATCACTGAAAACTTAATTTCATGCTACAAAGAATGTGGTCCATCAAATTCATATTTTTGCTTTGTGCAGCCCATTTACTCTGCTGAGTTAGAGACTCCTGATATAGATAAGAATTTAGAAATAGAGAGCTATACGCATTTTTATATAAGTAGTATCTTAATACAATGGACCAAAATATATATCCTGGTATACTGAAAGGGCAGCTTGTAGACAATATGGAAAACGTTTTTAGGATGTAAGGGGTAAATAATGAAATAATTACATCACACCAGAATATATTTAGGTGTTAGCTAAATTAAATTGGAGTACACATAGTATAAGAACTTATATGTATGCTTTGATATCGTTGCCTGGGAACTGGGAAAGTGTTGATGCAGTATAACTACCTTGTGTCTTGTTGCTGTGCTCAGTCTTTCCATGATGTATATGACCTGTGACATTAAGCTACCTTTGACAACCTCACCTTTGTTGCAGAGTTTGGCTGTTCTACACCCAGTTTTACACCTCCTATACTTCTTTTTGGGCTCGCTCACACAAGTCTATAAATTGGAAGAGTATAATCTGATAAAAGAAGGGATCAAAAACAGTCAAATGTTATTCAATGAGGCTGTGCAGATCTGCGTTTTTTTTCTCAGCGGTATTTGGCATGAGAAAAATATTGCAGCATGGTGCAATTTCTCTACGAAATCAGATGGATGTGAGAAAAAAAATAAGTGCCATAACATTCTCTCTCTCTCATTATTCTGGCATATGGCAAATATTAATAATTATGGTAATCCTAATTGACCTAAAACGGGAAAGGTTTATTCTGATTTGATGTCAGATATTGAGAAAATCTTGCATATGTGTCTTTTTATATATAGTGTATGCAAACTTCTGGTTTCAACTGTATATATACACTGCATATATATACAGTTAGGTCCATATATATTTGGACAGAGACAACATTTTTCTCATTTTGGTTATAGACATTACCACAATGAATTTTAAACAAAACAATTCAGATGCAGTTGAAGTTCAGACTTTCAGCTTTCATTTGAGGGTATCCACATTAAAATTGGATGAAGGGTTTAGGAGTTTCAGCTCCTTAACATGTGCCACCCTGTTTTTAAAGGGACCAAAAGTAATTGGACAGATTCAATAATTTTAAATAAAATGTTCATTTCTAGTACTTGGTTGAAAACCCTTTGTTGGCAATGACTGCCTGAAGTCTTGAACTCATGGACATCACCAGACGCTGTGTTTCCTCCTTTTTGATGCTCTGCCAGGCCTTCACTGCGGTGGTTTTCAGTTGCTGTTTGTTTGTGGGCCTTTCTGTCTGAAGTTTAGTCTTTAACAAGTGAAATGCATGCTCAATTGGGTTGAGATGAGGTGACTGACTTGGCCATTCAAGAATATTCCACTTCTTTGCTTTAATAGACTCCTGGGTTGCTTTGGATTCATGTTTTGGGTCATTGTCCATCTGTAGTATGAAACGACGACCAATCAGTTTTGCTGCATTTGGCTGGATCTGAGCACACAGTATGGCTCTGAATACCTCAGAATTCATTTGGCTGCTTCTGTCCTGTGTCACATCATCAATAAATACTAGTGACCCAGTGCCACTGGCAGCCATGCATGCCCAAGCCATCACACTGCCTCCGCCGTGTTTTACAGATGATGTGATATGCTTTGGATCATGAGCTGCACCAAGCCTTCGCCATACTTTTCTCTTTCCATCGTTCTGGTAGAGGATGATCATGGTTTCATCTGTCCAAAGAATGTTCTTCCAGAACTGTGCTGGCTTTTTTAGATGTTTTTTAGCAAAGTCCAGTCTAGCCTTTTTATTCTTGACACTTATGAGTGGCTTGCACCGTGCAGTGAACCCTCTGTATTTACTTTCATGCAGTCTTCTCTTTATGATAGATTTGGATATTAATACGCCGACCTCCGGGAGAGTGTTGGTCACTTGGTTGGCTGTTGTAAAGGGGTTTCTCTTCAACATGGAGATTATTCTGCGATCACCCACCACTGTTGTCTTCCGTGGGCGCCCAGGTCTTTTTGCATTGATGAGATCACCAGTGCTTTCTTTCCTTCTCAGGATGTACCGAACTCTACATTTTGCCACTCCTAATATTGTAGCAATTTCTCGGATGGGTTTTTTCTCTGTTTTCACAGCTTAAGAATGGCTTGTTTCACCTTCATGGAGAGCACTTTTGACCGCATGTTTACTTCATAGGAAAACGTTCCAAATGCAAGCACCACACCTCAAATCAACTCCAGGCCTTTTATCTGCTTAGTTGAGAATGACATAATGAAGGGATTGCCCACACCTGTCCATGAAATAGCCTTGGAGTCAATTGTCCAATTACTTTTGGTCCCTTTAAAAAACAGGGTGGCACAGGTTAAGGAGCTGAAACTCCTAAACTCTTCATCCAATTTTAATATGGATACCCTCAAATGAAAGCTAAAAGTCTGAACTTCAACTGCATCTGAATTGTTTTGTTTAAAATTAAATTGTGGTAATGTCTATAACCAAAATGAGAAAAATGTTGTCTCTGTCCAACTATATATGGACCTAACTGTATATATATAAACATATGTTACTGTAAAAGTCAGAAGGACGGTAAAACCTAGGATTTACCGGTCAATCTGGACCTTCACCGAGGCCGTCGGTAAAAGCTCAAAATGAAAAGTAAAATTGGACTTTTACCGGTGAAGTCTTGATAAATGTTAACATTTCTCAACAGCGTTGGTAAAAGTCAGAAATATCTGGTGTGAAGATGGAACATCTGACTTTAACCAAGCGCAGTTGGTAAATGTGCACATTTACCATGGCTTTTTGGTAAATGTAGCTGAGAAGGGTATAATAAAAAGTTACTTTTACCAACACATGCTGGTAAATGTAAAGATTTACCAAATCTGCCCAAATATGCCCAGTCACGTAGTATAATGCTCCATGCAGTCATGGCCCCATAGATGCCCCATATAATGCTCCATACAGTTCTTTATGGCCCCATAGATGCCCCATATAATGCTCCATGCAGTTCATTATGGCCCCATAGATGCCCCATATAATGCTCCATGCAGTTCTTTATGGCCCCATAGACACTCCATACAGCATTGCGCCACATGTAATGCTGCTGCTGCAATAAAAAAAATAAAAAAAAAAATCACATACTCACCTCTTGTCGCTGCTCTTCAGCGACCCGTCTCTCCGCACTGACTGTTCAGGCAGAGGGCGGCGCGCACACTAATACGTCATCGCGCCCTCTGACCTGCACAGTCACTGCAAGAGGACGGGAAGACGGAGTGGCGCCCGGCGGATGGAACGCGGACAGGTGAATATGAAATACTCACCTGCTCCTGGCGCTCCTGACGCTGTCCCTGCCTGTCCCATGGTACCGCAGCTTCTTCGCGCCAGCGCAAGAAGGACCTGCCATGACGTCATGGTCACATGACCGTGACGTCATGGGAGGTCCTTCTCGCGCAGGTGCGCAGGGCCTGTGATGACGTCATGGTCACATGACCGTGACGTCATGGCAGGTCCTTTGCGCATACCATCCTTGCCACCGGAAACTGCCGGCGGAAGGTGAGTATATAATGATTTTTTTTTATTATTATTATTTTCAACATTAGATTTTTTTACTATTGACGCTGCATAGGCAGCATAAATAGTAAAAACTTGGTCACACAGGGTTAATAGCGGCAGTAACAGAGTGAGTTACCGACGGCATAACGCGGTCCGTTACTACCGGCATTAACCCTGTGTGAGCGGTGACTGGAGGGGAGTATGGAGCGGGCGCCGGGCACTGACTGCAGGGGAATAGGGAGGGACTAATCGGACTGTGGCTGTCGCTGATTGGTCGCGGCAGCCATGACAGACAGAGGCCGCGACCAATGAATATCCGTGACAGACAGAAAGACAGACAGATGGAAGTGACCCTTAGACAATTATAGTAGATATATATAGTCATTTTTTTTTCATCCTAAAAATTAGAAAAAGGGAAATGTTCAGATGCAAAAGTTTGGGCACTCTTTGCGATCTGTGTGCTCAGGTAACTTTGACCAAGGTTTCAGACCTTAATTAGCCTGTTAGGGTTATGGCTTGTTCACTATCATCGTTAGGAAAGGCCGAGTGATGCAAATTTCCCAGCTTTATAAAAACCCAGCCTCCTCTAACCTTATGCCAAAAGACAGCAGCCATGGGTTCTTCTAAGCAACCACCTAGCACTCTGAAAATGAAAATGGTGGAGCCCACCAAGCAGGAGAAGGCTATAATATTAGCATAGACTTTTCAAGTTGCCCTTTTTTCAGTTCAAAATGTAATTAAGAAATGGCAGTCAACATGGGAGTGGATCAATCATGCTTTGGGGTTGTGTAGCAGCCAATGGCACGGAGAATATTTCATGCACAGAGGGAAAAGGGGATTAAATGAAAATGTAAACAAACTAACATTGTCAGATCATGCAATCTTGGTAACATACTGTCTTACATCCTCATTAGGTCCTATTCAGATATGTTTTACAAGACCAAACAGTATTTTATCACAATGACTAGCATCAGATGCACAATATATATCAATGATGCCTTGTGGCTACCAGGTCTATCATGACAACTTATATGTACTATGTGATTTTAACCAGGCTAGAGTGAAGTATAGTTAAAATGGCTTTTAATTTCATTGCTGAATTGTCATGCTTGATGGAAAAAAATAAACAATCCTAAGCAATAACAGTTCCTTTAAGATTTATTGGATGGATCTCTGTTAATCTGTTTTTTCCTCACATTTATTTATAATGGATCCATCAGTTCTGTCTCAGGCCATTTTCTGATCTGGATGGAATAGTGGAACATCTCATGCAGTAGAACATAGGGTAAAACAAAAGAAAATACAGTTCGTTATCTGTCTTTGTCACGCATATACCAAACAGTTCTACTTTAACCATTTTTGTTGCCCAGAATTTTTTGTTATGCCAAGTTTAGTTTTAAAGGGGTTCTCCTAGAAATGTAATAAAATAAATAGATACATAAACAAAACAAATGATACACATTAAAATATTAAACATTTTTCTAAATACATTTATTTAGCAAAAAGGTATGCTTTATCTAGAGCACACTGTCAGAATGTTAAAGATGACTAGTTCTCAAGAAGTAGGGAAGGCAGTATTTGTATATTTCCTGCATAAAGGAACATTTTTATATTTGCTCCCAAAGCTGTTCTTCATACAGGGAATTAATTTTTTTTTAGGGATTAGAGGAGCACTACTTTTGTCAGTTCAAGGTCACGTTCACACTATCAGTATGTAACAAGGTGGCACGGGGTGGTAGTCATGGGCGAGTCTACTAAGTCACAGTCAGTGAGCACCCCAATCCCTTGCACATGAAACAACAGGTGAAGTCCCAGTCCTGCGGTACAGTCAGTTACGTCCAGCTTACAGTCACTCAGGATGCAGTGGACGAAGTCTCAGGAAAAGGCCACAATCCAAAGTTCTGTTCCAACGGTAAAACTTTACTGAACACGGTGCAAACAAGACAATGCTTCCTGCTCTTTCACTGCGGTGTTAGGCTACGTTCACATTTGCGCCTTTGGGCGCAGCGTCGTCGACGCATAACGACGCATGCGTCATGCGCCCCTATCTTTAACATTGAGGGCGCATGGACATGCGTTGTCATGCGTTTTGGTGCGTTTTGCGACGCATGCGTCGTTTCGGCGCACCTGGAAGGGCGCGGCAAACGCAACATGTTGCAGTTTTCCGGCGTCATAAATTTTTTAAAAAACACATGCGTCGCGTTTGCGTCGTCGATGCGCCAAAAACCCCATTGAAGTCTATTGACAACGCAGGCGACGCAAGTACTTGCGCCGCAGTGCGTTGTACGACGCATGCGTCCTTTGATTAAAAAACAAGAAAAGTGTCTAGACAGTGTCTAGACACTGACAAAACACCCTATAAATATAAAAAAAGGGGTTGGCATTGTCTTTCATTTGCCAGCAGCAATACAGAAGACAGACAACACCTGAACACCTGAGATCTGCTTTCAAAAGCTGTAAGTATCTAATTTCTCATTGGATTTTATTTTATGTGTTTTTTTTCTTCATTTTGAATTCAATTTGTGCAATGTTTGGTTACGGCTATGGCACTGTGGGTTTTTATTGAAAATCTTTTTTTTTACATCTGGTTCTGATGTATTTCTGGCGTTATATGATGGCGTTTTCTTGTCTCCGGCCTTGCTTGTTTTTGGATTGGTTTTAATGTATTTTGGGTTCTTCAGTTGACATGCGGTTGTTCCACTGTGTTTTTAAGGATTTTCTTGTTTAATTTCTGGTTTATGTGGTTTTCATTCTGGTTTTTATTCTGGGGGTAACCGTATGGCGTTTTCTTGGGTCATGTCTTGCTGTTTTTTATTGTAAAGTATGGCGGTTTATGCTAGTTTGCCTTTTCTTTGCCCTTTGTAATTTTTTTTTTTTTTTTGTTAAACCAAAAAGGTATACCGTATTTTTCCGACTATAAGACGCACTTTTTTTCCTCCAAATTTGGGAGGAAAGTGTGGGTGCGTCTTATAGTACGGATATAGCATGTGGTGAGGGGGCAGCAGTGAGTGGGATCGCAATGATATCCCACTTCAGGATGTCCCCGCTGCCGGAATCAGCTGCTGGGGAAACCACATGGCCCCGCTGATTAAGTGCAGTGAATATTCATTAGCGGCTCCCCGCCCACTGAGCGGTGAGCGGGGAGCAGCAAATGAATACTGCACTCAAGCAGCGACACACAGTTTCCCCAGCACTGATTCTGGGGAGAATCTGTGTGTCCGGGGGAGGAGGAGGCAGCAGCAGGGGCCAGGAGATCGCTGCATACCTGCCTGTGCTGGACGCTGAGCTGTCTGTGGTGCACAAGGAGGACCTGTGTGATGTCAGGAGTGGGCGGACTGGAGCATCACATGGCAGCTCAGAGCCCTCCCTCTTCTGACATCATCATAGGTCCTTCAGACTCCCACCTAGAATCTGCAGCTTCCTCTTATGTCCTGCGCGTGCGCTGTGGAAAGGCAACAAGAGAGAGGGCTCTGTGTGTGCAGCCATGGGATGCTCCAGCTTTTACCTCACCACAGGCTGGCTCCCACAATTAAGAGGTTAGTCTTTACAAAACACAATAAAGCACTCTGCCACTCCTTTGGTGAACTATAACTCCCAGCATGTCATAGGATCTGCAGGACATGCTGGGAGTTATAGTTCTCCCATGGGATTTTAAAGCAGCACTCCAGTGTTATTTTGCAGTGCTGGAGTGGTGCTTTCACTATAAGCCCTGTGCCCCCATTCTTATACTCACCCTCCAGTGTCTTCATATAGTACTTTACAGACACCACACTGGTCCCGCAGCTTCCAACATAATAACGTACTATTATATATAATAACACCACATATAATAGTATGTTATTTATGTTATTAAATATTTTACCACATTTTTTTTGCTTCAAATATTTTTTCCCTATTTTACACCTCTAAAACCTGGATGCGCCTTATAGTCCGGTGCGTCCTATAGTCCGAAAAATACGGTATGTGTCTAATTTTTTGGATTTCTACATAGGGGGCTGTTGTTGCTGAATTGTTTTTTTATCTTTTCTGGAACTGAATTCAGCTTTTGCTATACTCTGCATTGTGTCGTATCTGCCAAGTCTGGAAGTGAGGAGGAAGGGACCCAGCAGGAGCAGCGACCTCGGGGCCAAGCTGTGGCGGCAAGACGGCGAGTAAGTATTCTTCAAAACAAAAGGAATGTTTTTTATTTTTATTTCCTTTTTTTTTTCAGGGTTGAGGGGGGGGGCTGGTGGGTGGTGTTGGTGGTTGTTGTTGTTGTTGTTGGCAATTTGTTCAAAACGTTATCAATAATGTTTTCATATTATTCTAGGTTTCACAATGGGACCGCGATGGGAGTATAGATGTCGATCTCCTTATTTCCAGCATACAGGAGCGTGGCCCGTTGTGGGACAGCCGTGACCCCCGGCACGCGGACCAGGTTGTGTTGAGGCGGATGTGGGCGGAGGTGGCAAAATCGCTGTGGGATGGCTTTGACAGCGCATCCACTGCGGACAAATCAAACTTTGGTAAGTATTTCTGAAACTCCGCTCAGACCCATCAGTCCAGGATAACACAACCGTGTGTGATGTGATCAACGCCTTCAACTTTGTTGCATCGCACACGGCTGTGTTATCATTTGGAAATGTACATTATCTAATCTTTTTTTTGTTTGCATTCACAGTCAAAAAGTTGAAGACCAGATGGCGATCCATGAAGGACCATTTCAATCGGGGCCTGCGGAAGGAGGAGAAGCAGGTTCGAAGTGGTGCTGCTGCGGCAAGGACATCCACATACAAATATACAAGGGCATTGCAGTTTCTGAGACCGGTCCTTGGCTGCCGAGAGTAAGTATTGGTGCAAAGCATCGGGTACTGCACAATATGCATGTCCACATAGCAAATTGCCCAGCCACATAGTACATTGCCAAGCCACGTATTACATGGCCCATCCACATAGTATGTTGCCAAGCCACTTAGTTTATTGCACAGCCACATAGCATATTGCCCAGCCACATAGTACATTGCCAAGCCACGTATTACATTGCCCATCCACATAGTATGTTGCCAAGCCACTTAGTTTATTGCACAGCCACATAGCATATTGCCCAGCCACATAGTACATGTCCTAGCCACGTATTATACTTCTCATCCACATAGTATATTGCCCAGCCACATAGAACATTGTCCAGCCACATAGCATATTGTCCATCCACGTTGTATATTGGCCATTCCACGTAGTACACGTAGTATATTGGCCAGCCACGTTACATTTTCACTAGTGCCATGGTATATTGCCCATCCAGTTTTGTGGCTGTTTTTTTTTTTTTTTTTTAATTTATTACCGCGTGAGTCCTTGTAGTCCACGACAGGTTCTGTTCCGAGCCAGGGTAGCTCTGATCGCAGGAACTGTGATGACGTCTCGGTCACATGACAATGACGTCATGGCAGGTCCTGCGATCATCGTAAAAGCTGGCTGTCGGTCGTCTCAAACGCCAACAGAAGGCAGCAGTGTCTTTTTTCAAATCAAATTGTTAACTTTAAATTTTTTAATATTCATGCGGCATAGGCAGCGTCAATACTAAAGAGTTGCTGACACCAATGTTTTTAGTCCAAAAACTTTTTGCATTAACGCCGGCCGTTAGCGATGACAGTGGTGAGTATGCGGGCGACAGGCATTGACTGCGGGAAGGAGCGCTCATTTTCTTCTGCAATGGGCCCGTCGCTGATTGGTCGCGTCAGCCATGACAGGCAGCTGGCGAGAACAATCAGCGAATGATGAGTTAAGGACAGACAGACAGACTGACAGACAGACGGAGTTATATTTTAAAATAATTTAGTGTTGGGTTATGTAATGTTAACTTTATTATATTACAGGACTTGGCGTATGTGATATGTTATTTTTGTAATACTAATGTTTTCCTTATCTTTTCACAGAACACACAGCAGCACCCTCGAGCCTGTTCGGCCATCTGGAGCGGTCCTTCATGAATCGCCATCTGACCCGTCACAGCCATCCCACAGCGAGAGCAGGCATGCACCACCATCTGGAGAACCGGCAGCCGGTCCATCTGGTGTTCCCCTGGCCGAGGCCACTGGCGCTCCTTCCTTCGGGTATTCCCGACAGCGTCAGCGGGCCTCGGACAGGCCGCTAATGCCCGAATTTTTGCATTTGGGCACGGTCTTCCAGAATTGTTTCAAGGCGCTGGGCGATAGAATGGACACTGCTCTGTCCAATATCGACCGGCGCCTTGAAACAATGGAATCCGAGCTCTCGAGGCCGGCAAAACATTTTTTTTAGTGCCATTGCGAAGGGCATGGTGGAACATTTTACGCCGGAACTCCAGATTTCGGGTGATGCAGGCCTGCAACAATGCCTACGTGAGTGCTCTGCAGCAGACTCGGATCATGCAGTCAGCGACTACAATGCCCGTAGTACCATCGCTGGCTAGCATGACTCCGACTCCTGCTGCCGAGCCACTCTACCGAGGTCCGGGTGCCGAGGGACGCTGCCACCGACACCATCACACAGAGCCGCCAAGTCCTGCTCTTGCTAGGCCCTCAAACTCCCGAACCCGTCCTGCTGGGGAAGGCGCCAAGGGACAAAAAAAGAGGAAGACTACAAGAACAGCTGCTGCGGCTCTGGCTGCTCCAACACAGACACCAAGATCTCGTCTGGGGTCGAGCCGGAGCAGGAGCAGCCAGAGCCAGTCAAGAACAAGTGGCAGACTTGTGCTGCCTCCTCCCTCCCCTGCAGAGGTGGCTGTATCTTCGCCGGCATACACAGAGGGCTTTGAATTGCCCTCAAGTCTCTTGGACTACGGCTCCACATCATCCTCCTCTTCCTCTCCCCACTCCCAAGCAGAGAACTACCACTCACCCCTGGTAGCTGAGGTTTATACCCCATAGTTCTATTTCCCCCTTTTGTTTCTGTTTCCCCTATTAAAACTGTTATTTTTCAAGCAATATTTGTTTTTATTGTGCAGTATAGTTATCGGCAACTCACACCGTGCGCCGTCTAAACATATTTTGTGTTTTAAACACCTCATATATATGCAATGTCAGACACTATTTTAACAATTTTTATTTCGCCTTTTTTGGGTGTCTCTCATTGCTCTATGAGGTGTTTACAAACACAAACAGGATTATTACATAGATTGTATACGTAGAATAAGGTCAGGTCTCCGGTGAGGTGGTTGCAATGGTCACGTGGCCAAGTGTCGACACTATTTGAATCAGGATGTATTTCTGCATCCTGACTTCAATAGTTTAGACTCGCAAGAGTGGAGCGAACAAGATCGGCTCCCTCCTTGGCAAGCTGAACACTTTCCAAATACTTGCATATGGACCCGGCTTCCTGGTGTGCGGTTGATTATCTGCTTTTTTCCGGCACCGCAGCCGCATGTTCCAAGGCTGTGTGAGTGGCACAACCCATGCACAACCGAAGCCTATTTATTGGCCTCGCCATGGTGTGGTGCCAGTCACACTGCCGCGGCCCATGCAGCTACGGCGGGTGAAAATTTATGATCAGCCAGCGCGCTCAATGAAGCCGTGTTCCACATGCAACTAGTCTGGAAGCTTGACAGTTTGCCAAGGAGGGAGCCGATCATGTTCGCTCAACTATCGAACACACAGCCATGTGAACAAAAGTGTGGTGGTTTTGCTGAGTCCATTTGGGAGCTGGTGATCACCTGAGTACATTTTGGGCGGTACACCGTTTTAGCACAGTTGGTAGGAAAATGGACTTTGGAGAAGTGTAGAAAATTTTGAAATATTTTTCATTAAACAACAACATTTTAAAAAAAGGGTAGCAAGTTTTTATATGTTAGGGCACATTAAAGTAAGTTTAGTCAAAACACAAACATTTATAAAGTATAGGTAGATGCCAAATTTGAAATAACATTACATTAGGCACCTAAACTGATGACATTTATTGCACATAATACTGTAGAAATATTTTATTGTCATTATATTATATTTTTAGCACAGTCACAGTAAAGGTATTTATTTTTGTAGTTAAAACCAGAATAAAGTACAACAGTAAAACAAACACTACACCATTGTATCTTGCCATGACACACGGCCAACATCTGAAACAAAATAGGAAGCAAATCGATCCCTCATCTGCGCAATTTCAACACTTGTCCTCAGAGGATCATTTTGGTAATCGGGCAATGGGTTTGGTATGGGTTCATCGAGTTCCACGTTTAGTCTCTTTGGCCATAATATAATTGTGGAAAACCACACAAGCCTTCACCACCTCATCCACTGTCTCAATTTTCAGATTAATGGTGGATCCTAATATACGCCATTTGGAGACAAGGATGCCAAAGGCGCACTCCACAGTTCTTCTGGCCCGTGACAGTCTGTAATTGAAAATACTTTTTGTGTGGTCCAAGCCTTGACTGGAGTAGGGTTTCAGTAGGTTGGCACACATTAGAAATGCCTCATCCCCAACCACAACAAATGGCATTGCCGGGCCTTCGGTGTTGGGAAGAGGTCGTGGCTGGGGGAAATGAAAATTGTTCTCATATAATCTTCGGCCCATATCAGACTCCTTAAATGTCTGTGAGACATTTGCACGGCCAAACGCTCCAATGTCCACGGCGAGAACCCTGCAGTCCGCACCTGCTATTGCCATGAGCACGGTGGAAAAGTATTTTTTGTAATTAAAAAACAGAGATCCACTTCTTGCAGGCTTTGTAATCCTAATGTGCTTCCCATCCACAGCTCCAATACAGTTAGGGAAAGAACACAGTTGCTCAAATTTATTGGCGTTGGCCTCCCATATTTCAGTTGTAAGGAGGGGTAAAAATTCATCCCGGAGATTGTCCCACAAAGTGCGGCATGTGTCGGCAATAATTCCCGAAAGTGTGGAGACTCCAATCCTAAATTGGAAATGCAGGGATCTTAAGGTCTCTCCGGTAGCCAGGAAACTGCCAAGAAGAAAAATAAAGAAATTAAATTAAAGTACATTGTAATAAAAATAAATACATTTACCATACCCAACCCCAAAAAATTACAAAAAAAAAGGGCAAAAGGGCAGAACATATCACTGTCATTGAGCTACATTACGTACCGTAGAGTCACCAGCAGCCGTTCCTCTGCAGAAATTGATCTCCGGAGCTGTGTGTCCTGCCTGGTAATGGCTCCTTCCACAAGACGCAGCAGATAGCGGAAGCTGTCTTGAGACATCCTGGTATATTCAAAATATTTTTCCAGGTTGTCATTTAGCTCACCAAACAAGCAATGGTAGGCTCCACGGCTCTCCCGGACTTCCACGATAGGGTGTAGCCAAAAGCGCCGATGACTCCTCCGTTTATCTCTTTTCCTTTGCTCGTAATAGGCAATAGCATAGGCATTAGCCAAGGCAAAATCCAACTCCATATTCATGTAGATACTCTCCATGGGACGCTCCATCATGATGCTGAAAACACAAGCAAAATCTGAGGAATTCATCTCTGCCAGTGTATATATACACAATTACATTACACCCACCCTCTTCTAGCCATTGGTGGTCTTTATCTAGTGTCTAGACACTAATTGGGGCTTTATTTTGTGCCATTGTGTAAAGAATGACATCACTGTAGGAAAACGCATGCTTTGGAAAACGCTGCGTTTCTTTGCAAAAACGCAAAGATTTTTCAAAAAAACGCAGCGTTTTCCAACGCATGCGCTCAACGCATGCGGCAAAAAAAATGCGTTTTTACATGCGTCGTGGACGCTGCGTCCAAAGACACGAATGTGAACGTAGCCTTAGGCGTCAAGATCCCACTGCTGCACGGGGGGAATCTCAATCCATGTCTTCTGCCATCTCCCATTCTTTCTCAGCCTCAGAAGATCCTGCTCAGCAGAGTTGTCGGTCCCATCGTCCTGCTCAGGCTAATGCTGTGCGTCTGGTTGCTGCTGCCTCCCCAGGTCCAGCTATAGCAACCAGCATTATTCAGCTGCGAGCAGACGCTCCTGGGAATAATTCCTGCTTTTGGCCTTCTGAGCATGAGACGACCACTCATTGGTGGTGGGGGTCACATGCCCAGGTCCTCAAGCAGCTCGGATTGGTCCATTACCAAGGTCCTGGAAGACTGCTGCTATAAAAGGATCACATGGCCGCGTGCACTAATATATCCAAAATTGTTGTGTGTCTGCAAGCGTGTATGTCTCTGGTGCTAGCTCCTAATTATCCCCTACCCTCGTGTTGTGTATGTGTCTGGGTGAGTGGAGCAAATTACAGCACCAAATAGTGGCATCACCAGTACACCACAGTGCACGATAGTTAGCATTTGTTAGTGGCATTCGCCAATGTGACGCCACACGCACTCTGTACGCTAATTGTATTCTGTTTACGTCTCTTTAGGCATCGCAAGTGCGACGCCGCGCGCATAGTGGGTCTAGATAGACTCTTACACCCGCATCTTAGGGGCTGTCTTGTGACCTCACTGATGCTGATTCTGCTGTGCCCTGTGACAGCTAAATGGCGATACCGCCATTTAATGTCCGCCATTGCTGAGCAGCAGTTACCATCTCTGCACGGTGGACCCCGGGTCGCGAATGTACCTCATTATTATATTTATTTGGTGCGTTCCGCCAATCCTAACATGCGGCTTCAGACTGCACGACAGCAGCTCCTGTCCTGGTCCCAAACCCTGTATTTCACCCGGGGTTGATTCCCCTGAGCCAGTGTCTGTCCATGCTACCCGTCAAGCTAGGGCAGCTTCTATTGCCCCTACCCGGGAATCCTCTGTCCTTGCTATGGTGCATGTCAAGCCCTGGGCAAACCTGCCCAGGCTCTACTCTCAGAGCAGGAAGTCATTTTCCTAAGTTCAGAGGCTTTGTACAGTCCCCCTTTTAACTCCTCCCAACTGTTTAACCTTTTGCTCGCTATCCCTAAACTAAACATGTACAAAGGCATTCACATTAAATTGTAAAACATTAAGAGAATGTATACAACACATTACATTCATAAAACATTAGGAAGCCGCACATAACACATGTGCTTGATACTCAGGAGGGAGAAGGCAATTGAGGTTCCCCACCACCTCTTTACAAGTATTTGGTCAGTATTTTACCTCAGTATGTGTAAGCCAAAACCAGGAGTGGGTGACAAATACAGAAGTGGTGACATGTTTCTATTATACTTTTCCTCTGATTGTTCCACTCCTGGTTTTGGCTTACAGATACTGAGGTAAAATACTGACCAAATACTGAACATGTGAATGTGGGTAATGTCATAAGAAACTGATTATTTCTGTTGATGAAACTTTTACTGGTTGTTAAGGGGATAGAGGCAGAGCAAACTAAATGGGAAATCACAGTTTCCTGGATGAAGGTTTTAACACCAGCAGTAGTAGTAGTAGGAGTTCAGAACATGTTTGGATGCTCCTTAATGAAAGACAGCGCTCCTGATGTTATTTTCTATTTTTAATTCAGAAATAATTATTTTGGATTTAAAAATACTGTTTAAAGTGAAAAAATATATATTTTTGTAGTTCCTATAACAAAATGATCAAGTTTCAGTATTAAAGTGCTTATCAGTCCTATTATACACTGATTGCTGTTACATACATGTCTCAACCCCAGGGCCAGACTCTGTCCCCTTCTCCTAATGGCTCCTCCGTTTGATGTGCTCCACATTGGGTTTCACAAGTTACCCAGCGTACCTCTCTGACATCATGACTTAAAGTTTTTAAAGGTCAACTTATAAACATATGAGTTTCTGAGTAGTCAGTAAGTGATGTGTTCAGTTGCTGTTTGTTTTGGAGATTGCCACCATTTAATTCCTTCAGCTGCAATCATCTCTGCAAACTCCTTTGGTTCTACATGTTGCATCTACTGATTCTCAGACCTTCTGAGTAAAGGTACCTTCACACTAAGCAACTTTGCAGCGAGAACGACGACGATCCGTGATGTTGCAGCGTCCTGGATAGCGATCTCGTTGTGTTTGACACGCAGCAGCGATCTGGATCCCGCTGTGATTTCGCTGGTCGGAGCTAGAAGTCCAGAACTTTATTTCGTCACTGATCACCCGCTGTCCATCGCTGGATCGGCGTGTGTGACGCCAATCCAGCGATGTGTTCACATCACCGCTGTGCTCTGCTTTACTGCCGGCTCTGACACATTCAGTGCAGGAAGCTCTGAGCAGCAGCGCGTAACCCTGTGGACGCCGGGGGACTTGACAGACATCAGAATTTGAGTATGTACTGTTTTTTTTTTTTTACTTTTACAATGGTAACCAGGGTAAAAATCGGGTTACTAAGCGCGGCCCTGCACTTAGTAACCCGATGTTTACCCTGATTACCTGGGTGCTGCAGGGGGACTTCGGCATCGTTGAAGACAGTTTCAACGATGCCGAAGTCGTTCCCCTGATCGTTGGTCGCTGGAGAGAGCTTTGTGTGTGACAGCTCCCCAGCGACCACACAACGACTTACCAACGATCACGGCCAGGTCGTATCGCTGGTCGTGATCGTTGGTAAGTCGTTTAGTGTAACGGTACCTTAACACATAATTTGCTGTAAGCATTACGATCTATTATCAGGACACTATATACATTATGCATAAATCATCTCTGCAAACTCCTGTGGCTTCTACATCAGCTCCCGGCAATAATAAACTGTTTCTTGGACTTTTTCACATTACACTGCAGCAATTCTTGGTCTCCTTTACATCTTCAGCTCCTGTGTTTGTCTACACTCTCTGTGGCTTTTGGTGTGACCTGCTACGCTAGTTTACTTGTCATCCAGCATAGCCCATTGTACAGCTCCTCTCTTCCCTGTTTACATCCCAAACTGCGGCTTAGTGAATCCATGTTATCACATGATCCCTAACAATTTATTTCTTTCTGTGTCTTGAATTGTAGCCAGCAAGATTGATGCTAATTCTGGCACACTTGCAACTATATGGTTATACCCTTGAGTCAGTAAACCCTACATTTGTGTGCCTGCAGGAATTCCTAAAAATTAACGATCACTAAGAGTATTGGGATATGTAATAAATGTAGAGGGGGATCTGCAGGCCAAGATGACAAAATGCGTATGAAATGTTGAAAACCTCTAGGTTTCCTAGTTGTCAATGTGCTAATATGGTTTCTAGTCCCACTAGATAGGTAAGTGCAACTAAACGTGTTTTCTAGACTAGATCATTAATTTCCTATCCTTCAAAAAAATCATTTGCTCTGAGATCACTAACAGAATTACTGTATATGCCCCTGTGTTGCTTAGTGAAGGGCTAGAACGCTGATGCAAGTGTTTTGCATGCGCAACCAGTGCTTGGACGTAACATGGGACTTGGGTATGAGGTATAAAGGTCAGAGCACTTTCTATCATAAGTTTTTGCCATTTACTTTGGTATTTATTGTGCTTTTAAAGACATGCCGGAGGAGAGAACTGCTTGCAAACTTTAGTACATCCAGCCCATTCATGTATGGTCAGTTAATTGAGTGAATGCCATGTAATTCTACACTTTTCCAGCAGCAAATACTTAAGAGAAAATGTCTAGCTACTTTATGCTTCTGCCACCTTTTTTTTTATAATACATTTACAATAAAACTATTGTCTAAAACACTTCTCAAGGGCAGTTAAAATTAGGAACTTGAATTGAAAAGGTTTAGGCCAGGTTAACGTCACGTTTTGGCCACAGTTTCATGACTGCATCAGGGGTTAAATCTACAAAAGTAGACTCCGCTGGTCCAGAAAATGATCCTGTCCATGTGGAAAATCACCTTTGTGCACTAGCACATTAGATAAAATTAGTACATGTCCTGTCCATGTGTGGTCCATGACGCATGCAGACAGTACGCAGATCAAAAATTTGCTCATCTCAGTGAGCCCTCAGTGTTCTTCCAAGAAGAATACACAATTTTAGGTTGCCTACAAGAAAAGTATTGGGATGTTTTGACTGACGGGTTGATAAAATATTTGCGCAAGACTACTTCTTTATTAAATTTTGACTGATAATAGTGATGGAGTCCGGTGGAGAAGTTAATCTGATGAGGAACATTTATCCTTTTCCACCCCTGTGTTGTACCATTGTGTCTTATGTTCTGCGCACGCAGCAGACGGGTTGGCTTAAACGTCTATCATACTTCCACTATGTGACCTATGTCGTGCCCCTCAGTAAACCTCACGATGGTTATGTTCATTATGGCTTAAGACAAAGTAATTTTATATAGTGTGCAAATCACCAATGCTCTTTGGTTCATAGCAGGTTAAATACTGAATGGGGTCATAACTGGATTTACTCAGTAGTCAGGGAAGGAAGGGTAACTGCACATCAGAGAATCATAGCACAGAAGAGCAACCATGCGAGTGAGAAAGACGGGGGCCATCGGGAGGAGGGCTGAACATCCAATTTGAAAATCCTGATTTAACCTTTCCTTCGCTATATACAGTATATTAAGAATATGTTGCAAGCCCCTCTGGCAAATCTTAGCTTTGAAGATGTCAGTACACAGCTTGTGTGTTCATTACAGCCTATATAATACATACTGCTTAGTGAGTGGAGAAAAACTTAAAATTCTGTAGAAAAGAGAATATGGGAGTATATTCTCTCAGTACTACTAGTACAATACAGCGTTCAGAAAGATATCTGGCTCTCTGAGATCAGCGGCAGTGCAGATAGAAAGAGCACAGCGTTAGCAGCCAGAGTGGGAATCCTGCCGCATTAATAATGGATAGGGAGATGTTTGGATACATTCATGCTGGGCTACAATTACAGCGTGCTGTTCCTTAACTGAGCACTCATATCCATGTCCAAAAAATGTGTTTTATGTATGCTGCTAGTTGGGATATGTTTCTGTTGGTTCAGAGTTTTTTGTCCTTGGAACAACAACCAATACTGTGTTAATAATATATTTACAAGCCTTTGGAAAGAGTGGATGATCCATCCAATTCAGTCCGCATTTATTTGCACATGTTTTAATCTTGCTGCTTCCGAGGTGCAACAAATACATTTGCTTATATTATACCCCCCCCCCTTTTTTTCTTTACATTTAATGGTTCTGTTTCACATGCACCAAACAACCACTAATTGGTAAAGGTTCATGATCGATGGTTGATAATAGACTGTTTACACAAGGAGACCAAAGTAAACTATGCACATTGAGTGATTTGTAATATATAGGGTATTGCACCCAATGAATGAGTGATTGCTCTGCAAGATTATCATTAGAGAAGGACTCCTATCAAAGTTTTTATCTTAATATATTGCAGTCATCATTTTATATACTGTAGCACTGTGTACTTACAATTGCTCATTTTGCCTTTCTACCCAGCTAATTCTTCCGTTTTCCATTAGGTCTATGACATCACATGATTAATAACAGTCTAGCTGAATCCTTCTAAGCTCTATGTAGAAACAGGAGGTCAGGTTTCCCTGTATAATCATAGTCACTGCAAAAGTCTTTGGCAGGGGGAGGAGTGGGCCGCTCCTGAAGGAGTTGAAGAAGGGAATGATAAATACAGGGACAAGAGACTTCCTGGTTCTACATAGAGCAGAAAAAAAGAGAATTAACTTGGTAGAAGGACAAAAGGAGCAATTGTAAGTACACAGTGCTGTATAATATGATGACTGCAACATATGAAGAACATAAAAACTTTGATGGGAGGAGGAGTGCTTCTGTAAACTATTTTTTTTTACATTTTAACAATATTCTTGTGCAATATGCTAATTACCCCCGACTAGTTATCTGGGCAGGTAGTTCCTTTGAATAGCCATGTTGTGTGGACTGTAATCGCAGCCATTGTGACGTATCTGACATGACTACGCCTTCACTGGAAGACATATAATGATAACTGTAACAAAGCTCTCCCATCACATGCGCAACTGAAATCATTATTATTATTATCATTTATAATACATTTTTTATAGCGCCATTTATTCTATGGCGCTTTACATGTGAAAATGGGGCAAATATAGACAAACACAATAAACATGAGCAAAAACAAGGTACAGGAGAGAGGACCCTGCCCGCGAGGGTTCACAGTCTACAGTGGATGGGTGAGGATACACTAGGAGAGGGGTAGAGCTGGTCATGCGGTGGTTCAGTAGGTTGAGAAACACTGCAGGTTGTAGGCTTGTCTGAAGAGGTGAGTCTTCAGGTTCTTTTTGATGGTTTCCGTAGTAGGCGAGAGTCTGATGTGTTGGGGTAGAGATCCAGAGTATGGGGGAAGCACAGGAGAAGTCTTTGATGCGGTTGTGGGAAGAAGAGATAAGAGGGGAGTAGAGAAGGAGATCTTGTGAGGATCGAAGGTTGCGCGTAGGTAAGTACCGGGAGACCATGTCACAGATGTATGGAGGAGACAGGGTGTGGATGGTTTGTATGTCATAGTAAGGGTTTTGAACTGGAGTCTCTAGACAATAGGAAGCCTGTGAAGGGCTTGGCATAAGGGAGAGGCTAGAGAATAGTGGGGAGACAGGTAGATTAGTCGGGCAGCAAAGTGTAGGATGGATTGGAGTAGTGCCAGAGTGCTAGAGTGGAGGCCAGAGAGTAGGAGGTTGCAGTTGTCAAGGCGGGAAATGATAAGGGCATGCACTAGTGTTTTTGTGGTCTCATGGTCAAGGAATGCACGGATACGGGAAAAATTTTTGAGTTTTAAATGGCAGGAGGAGGCAAGAGCTTTGATATGTGGCTTGAAAGAGAGGGCAGAGTCGAGGATCACTCCGAGGCACTGGGCATGTGGGACGGGGGAAAGTGAGCAGCCATTGACATTGATGGATAGGTCTGGTGGAGGGGTAGAGTGAGATGGAGGAAAGATGATGAATTCTGTTTTGTCCATGTTCAGTTTAAGAAAATGAGCAGAAAAGTAGGCTGAGATAGCAGGCAGACATTGTAGGATTTTGGTGAGGTGAGGAGGTGAGGTCAGGTCCAGATAGGTAGATCTGCGTGTCATCGGCGTAGAGATGATACTGTAAACCATGGGATTCTATGAGCTGTACCAGGCCGAAGGTGTAGATGGAGAAGAGTAGGGGTCCTAGAACTGAGCCTTGAGGAACACAGACAGACAAGAGGTGAGGAGGTGGAGTGGAAGAGGGAGACACTGAATGTTCGGTCTGTTAGATATGAGGAGATCCAGGATAGGGCCAAGTCTGTGATGCCAATTGATGAGAGAATCTGTAGCAGGAGGGAGTGGTCCAAAGTGTCAAAGACAGAAGACAGGTCCAGGAGAAGGAGGACAGAGTAGTGTCGCTTGCTCTTGGCGGTTAGTAGGTCATTGGTGACTTTAGTTAGGGCAGTTTCAGTTGAGTGATGGGGTCGGAAGCCATATTGTAACCATCAAAGAGGAGGAGTAGAGGTGGGAGGACAGTTCAATATGGACATGCTGTTCCAGTAGTTTTGAGGCATAAGGGAGAAGAGATATCGGGCAAAAGCTAGACACAGTGGATGGGTCAAGGGGAGGGCTTTTTGAGGATGGTTTGATCGAGGCATGCTTGTAGGATGAGGTAGAGACACTAGTTGTGAGTGAGAGGTTGAAGAGGTGAGTTAGGGTTGTCATCATGGCAAGTACACCATGCACTATGCAGATAATTAGGTTTTTATGTAAAGGAATGTCTGTAATATGATAAAATAGAAGAGTAAATGTGTTGATGACAGTTTAGTGTGACAGGTTTACTGTAAAAAAAAGTTATACCCATACTAAAAGAGGACCCGGTCCATGATGGCCCGTTTATTTTATTCCTGCTGTTCCCATGAGTATTCTGTTTGTTTTTTTGTATGTCCATCATATGGTCCAAGAGATATGGACTTTTTTATTTGCTGCTAATTTTTATGGTGTATACTGAAGGATGGGGCTCATAAAGTGATTGAGAACCCTAAAGGTGCGCCCCAGAGAATCCTGTGTGCCATGTCCCTCGGAAGAGACCATAAATATTAGTATCTAATAAAAAGACCCATATCTCTGGAATTGTCTGGTGAATTATTGTTATTTTTTTTAAAAAGTGAGTACTTAGGAGAATCGTGAATAAAAGAAAAGCAAAAACATATTCACTTTTGACCTGAGACAGGTCCTATTTAAAGCTGTTATTGAATGGTCACCTACAGTATACTCCTGCTAGCTACACACTCAACTCCTATTCCTTGCACTCCTGTGCTCCCTCACAATATTATTAGGCCAAACTATATTTCACATGCTTCAGTAAAAAAAAAAATTAATATGTAATTTATTGTGGCTGATGTGCATCTGAATTGTATGTATTTTTATGAAAGTTTTTTCACCAATTGACAGAACATATGAGCTCTTTACCGGTTGATGTGCAGTGGAAAATGGCAGCAAATTCTTTTCTCATGTAAATATAAATGATTGTTCAGTTTGCCAATTAATGCAGCTTATCACCAAATAAATTACTTTATTATTCAGAATTTTGATTTACAAAAGTGACACAGAGTGGACTTTACAGTACTGGACAGTACAGTGGTGAGCGATTTTTACAGTAAAATGAGTAGGGAGTAAATAAATTGCTGGACAGCTGGCCAAGCTTTCACACTTGGAACTGACAGTCATCCCTGCAGTAACTAAATACTTGATGACTAGGCTGGTGCGATGACCTTTGCTCTGACACGGCTTCCTTTAGGGCCCTCTAAATGATCATTGTAAATGGTTTAGAAGATGTGATCTGTAATTAGAGAACATTGAAACAGGCACTTAAAGGGAAACTCTCAGCAGAATTGAGTACAGTAACCTACAGACAGTGTCAGGTCAGCGCCCCATTATACTGACTGACTGCTGACAGGTCACTGAACTAGGGGGCAGGTCACTGAGGGATCAGTGACCTGTCAGTAGGCTGCATTATGAATATCTAAGCAGATCACCACATGAAGACCCCCCACAGTCCGCACTGGAGCACGAGCATATCATCAACTTAAAACGGAAAATAAAAAATAAACAACAACCACAAGACGGATTTCATCAACCCAGGTATCATTATAATCAGTATATCGGCGCCGACCTGACACTGTCTGTAGGTCACTGTGCACAATCCTGCTGATGGGTTTCGTTTAAGTTCAGTCAAACCAACATGCCATTTTTGAGTCACAAAATGTACAAACATTGTGGGCCACATATACTTTTGATCATTGTGGTCAAAGAGTTCTATTTTAACCTCATAGGTCCACATGACTTATTTCCAAAATACATCAGGCTTGTTTAGATGTTCTTTTGCATACTTCTGAAGCAGAATTTTATGGTGAGGACGCAGGAGAGGTTTTGTTCTGATGACTCTTCCATGAAGGCCATATTTGTGCAGGTGTGTCTGAACAATATAACAATGATAACAATGTACCACAACTCCAGAGTCTGCTAAATCTTTCTGTAGGTCTGTTTCAGTCAAGCGGGGGTTCTGATTTGCCTCTCCTGCAATCCCACGAGCCGCACTCATTGAAATTTTGCTTGGTCTTCCAGACCTTATCTTGACCTCCACTTTTCTCGTTAACTGCCATTTCTTAATTACATTTGAACTGAGAAAAGGGCAACTTGAAAACTCTTTGCTATCTTCTTATAGACTACTCCTGCTTTGTGGGCCTCCATTATTTTAATTTTCAGAGTGCTAGGCAGCTACTTAGAAGAACCCATGGCTGCTGTTTTTGGCACAATGTTAGAGAAGGCTAGGTTTTTTCCTTTATGTAATTTTTAAACTTTAAAAAATGACTATCTTTTTATTGCCCAGACTTTGAAATGCCACTGTATAATTTACTTATTCACTTTTTATTAACTGTTTAGGGGGATTAATGGTAAAAACAGCAATTTTGCCTTTTTTTACTTTTACATTTTTACTGACATTCACCATGCAATACAAATATAGTGGTCGGTATGATTATAGCAAGTTTATAATTTTTGGAATTGGGGTTGTAATTTTTTTAATGTTTTGTTACCTTTTTAGAATGAACACAGATGTTGAGGAAAAAAAGTGTTGAACATTGTGAGAGCCATATACTCTATTGTTTTGCTTAGCTGTGTAGGGGCTTATTTGTTTATGGAACAAACTGTCATTTTCATTGCAAACATTTAGCTGTACATATGACTATTTTTTATCTTTTCCATTTTTTGGGACGTAAGAAGAGCAAAAAATGTATACCTTTGTTTTATACTTAAAAAAGGAGTGAATTGTTTTATAGTTTACTACTTTTGCACAAAAAAAAACAAGAAATCACTTTTTTGGTTGTGATATTGTAAGAGATGTAATTTTTTAAAGCACCACTGCAACATTTTTTTATTGCAGCGCTGAAGTAATGCAGCTAATCTAAGTTATTTTCGGCTAGTAATACACTCACTAGCCACCGTCATCTTCAGTTCTTGGCACCGCTGCACAGTTTTCTGCAATTTGTGACCTGCCTGATTGCTTCAGTGTTTGCTGGGTTACCCAAATGTCACTATTCAATGTAAATCTATGAGAGCCAGAAAAAGAGACTGTCTGTGACCATTACCTCTGACTTTTGGCCAGTCAGAAGTTGCAGTCACAGGATGGTGGTAAGGGACCAAGGCAGCACTGGGAACAGATGAAGATGGCAGCTGGTAAGTATAATACTAGGGGCAGGGAACTTGCCGTAGATTAGTTGTACCATTCCAGCACCGCAACAACAAAAAAAGCTGGAGTTGTGCTTTAAATTTTCTGTTTACAGGACTGTGGGTAGTACATGCAAGTATTTGACCTTAATTCTTTCTTTGAGCCGCAGTATGTAAACATTATTTGCCTTTCTTTTTTTTTACCTTTAAAAACATAAGGAACCTACGCATGCGATATTATATTGCACAATTCACTACTTATAAAGTGCAATGTATACTGACATGCAGCCTATTGTTTTGTTTTTATCGTGTAAAAGTGGTAAACAAAAAAATATTAAGTATTCCTATAAATTTGTCTCACTTGACCTACCAAGTAAAGTTAATTTATCTGTCACGACTCTGTTGTCGGGTGACCTGGGACCAGGTGCTCCTTCCCTGTCTCTAACAATTGGGGTACCTTAGCTCGCCCTGCTCCCCGGATTACTTCTGTTGGTGAAGACACCAGGGCAACGTATCTTGCCTTAGCTCCTGAATCCGCCCTCAGTCTGTACCCTTCCCCCACCTAGGGAAGAGGGGAGTAGGAGTGCAGTGCATTGCAGTAGGACACCAACCAGACTAACAAGGTCATACGAACAGGGGTAACGAAACATACCAAATATACATACATATAACAGAGGAATGCAGCAGGGAGTGGAGGATGGGGTTAAATCAAATTAGGAGAAGAAAGGGAATTATCACACACTCAAAAATTAGCAACAGTCACATATAAATCTACAAAACGCCTTCTCCAACAACACCTACCATGCCATGCAGCATAAGCTAACTCTGACAATGAGTGGTAGCCAGGGCCCAGATTTTATAGGAGATGGGAGTGGGTAACAGTGCACAGCTGGGAGCCTAAACTCAGGAAAGCTTCCAGGAGCTCTCAGCTGAGCAGAGTAACCCCTGCACTGCTAAAAGTAATTTACACCATCTAATATAAAGGTGAAGTGCTTCTAATCAGTGCAGGAGTAGGAGAAATCAGACACTGCGGTCTTTTGGCTCCTCTGTCGCAGTAAACACGTGACACTATCATTTGTACTACAATTGGACAAAAACAAAACCCAAAGAGCAATAGAATTCATAGGCCATGGTCACACTATCAGTATTTGGTCAGTTTTTTACCTCAGTATGTGTAAGCCAAAACCAGGAGTGGAACAGAGGAAAGGTATTATAGAAACATTATCACCCACTCCTGGTTTTGGCTTACAAATACTGAGGTAAAATACTGACCAAATGCTAAACGTGTGACCGTAGCCATACAGTGTATCCTTTATCCAGTTTCTCCTTTTCTATCTTATTCTGCCTTCAAAGTAGCATAGGAGATTTGCTATAAAGGATATTTATTGCGTGTCCACTGGATAAGTGATAAATGTTTGATTTGTGGGTGTCCCACATCTTGAACTCTTAGGACCACAGTGAGTAGGAGAATGAATTTAACAAGCGTCATACATGTGCGGTACCTATTCATGCAATGTTTATCGCACTAATACAATCACGTACAACCATCATTTTTTGTCGTCTGCCCAAAGATATTGAATGGAGTGGCACATTCACAACCACTACAATATCCAAACTGCTCCTCGACTCCCTTGCGCAGTGAGGAGGAGGGGGCTCAGGATCTCTGTTCTAGATCTGTCTGAGGCAGTACTTGTGATCCATCCTTTATTGCCTGCCCTGTAGATACATGTCCTCTGCGGCACAAAACTTTTCCGCTTATATTGTTAAAACTTGAAACAGAGGGGAACAGGGAAACAAGAAAAACTTCCAGAATCAGTGGAACAGCAGTAATTGGAGGAAGTACTCCATTTAATCTGAATAATCACCCTCTTTAAGTGCTACAATAAAAAAACATTTGAATTGAAGGTTCCTGGCATATGCTATTTTGTACCAACACCTAGTTTTATTTCTAGTTTGCCTGCTGTATACTGTTTGTACTTTGGACACGTTGTTAGAGTGTTGTCCGAAGAAATGATGTGCTCACTGCCGTATTTACAAATAGGCAGAAGTAACCCCTGTATGTTGTGTCTTGCTTTTTTCTGGTGTCTGTATGTACATACCGTTTTGTCACTAAAAGTAAAAGATTGATACTTTATCACATATTCACCTGACCAATATGCATGTGTATTTCTACGACTAGAACAATGAAGCGCGACATGATAAGTCTGGGTGCCAGGACTTCTGGCCTTCTTAGCACAGACAAATGACATGTGTTTCCTATCTCTTCAGGAAATGAATAATTTGGGCCCTGAGAAGGCCAGACATTGCCATTGTGGAGCCTAAGGAAAGAACTATTGTAACATATGCTGTGTTCTCGTCTATCAAGGATACCGTGACTTCTCTCTTTTCTTTTTTGTTACACTTCCACAATCTTTACTTCGCAAATGTCTTCTACTACTAACAGGTATGGTTTTCTGTTCACTCCTAACCAAACCCTATATCTATACAGCAGTAATACACCATTGTTATTTATTTCTACTAATTTCATTATTGTTAAATGTGAACTTTATATATTATCCTGAAGCAATGTTGAAAAGAGAAATATGATTATACAATGCTGTTGTGAAACTTGTACAGCTGCACAGGGGTCCAATGGACAGAGTGATGCACTGCCACATTAATCCTATCCAGACTTGGTGATTTTCTATTTTTTGGTTTCTCCCTGCCTTTCTTCCAAGAGCAACATCTTTTCCATTTTTGCCTCGACATAGATATTTGAGGGTTTGGGTTTTTTGTTGTTGGATGAATGGTAGTTTTGAATTGAAGCATTCATTTTACCATTCAATGTATTGCAAAATACAAATGATTTTCAATAACAAATTATATTGTGGTAGCGTGTTAGACAGTAGAATTGATGTGAATACTTTTCTGCCCAATAATGACAGAAGTATTCTCTGAGTGATACCTTTATTGGCTAACTAGAAAATAATATATGTTTGCCAGCTTTCAGAGGAATGAGCTTCTGTGCTCTGAAAGCTTGCAAATATATATTATTTTCTGCTTAGCCAATAATGGTATCACTCTGAGATTACTTTTGACATCAAGTGTGGTGGAATTGCTAAAAGAAATGCAGTTCTGCAATTGTTTTTTCTGGGTTTGTTTTTACGTTATTCATTGTTTGGTAAAAATGACTTGCAGGCAAAATTTTGTCATTTTGATCACTCATTTTGTCAATACCCAAGTTTTTAATACTATCAGTATATTTTTATATAATTGATGCAATAAATATGTTTTTTTTATTTTGTATATTGGTCTTTGGTGCAACTTCCTTTATCTGCTCACTGTGTAATTTGCACTTGACCAGTCCACTCTTGTTTGTGGTAACATGCATACTAATGCTATGTAGAGATCTGTATATACAAGTGCTTCTCACTAAATTAGAATATCATCAAAAAGTTAATTTATTTCAGTTCTTCAATACAAAAAGTGAAACCCATATATTATATAGAGTCATTACAAATGGAGTGATTTATTTCAAGTGTTTATTTCTGTTAATGTTGATGATTATGGCTTACAGCCGATGAAAACCCCAAAGTATTTATCTCAGTAAATTAAAATAATTAACAAAAAACACCTGCAAAGGCTTCCTAAGCGTTTAAAAAGGTCCCTTAATCTGTTTCAGTAGGCTCCACACTCCACAAGTAGGGTAAGCCACAAAAGGTCATTGCTAAAGAAGCTGGCTGTTCATAGAGTGCTGTATCCAAGCACCTGTAGAATGTAAGCAAGGGCAGGGTCCTCGCCCCTCTGTATCAGTCTGTAATTGTTAGTTTGCTTACTGTAAGTGATATCTGTAATTTGTATGTAACCCCTTCTCATGTACAGCACCATGGATTCAATGGTGCTATATAAATAAATAATCTACTATATAATTGTCTAAGGGTCACTTTCGTTGCGTATGCAGCATCAATAGTAAAAAGATCTAATGTTACAAATAATAATAAAAAAAAAAGGTTATTCTCACCTTCCGACATTGCACGCTGTCCTCGGCAGTGCAAGCGGCAGGTTCTGGTGCCAACGATGCTATGCGAGAAGGACCTGCCATGACGTCACGGTCATGTGACCGCGACGTCATCACAGGTCCTGCGCTCATACCAACCCTGGGACCGGAAGCTGCCGCGTGCTCCGCACACAGGCGCCAGGACTTCAAGGGGCCTTCGGAAGGTGAGTATATGTTTATTTTTTATTTTAAGTCTTTTTTAACCACGCATATAGTGCCCACATTGCTATATACTACGTGGGCTGTGTTACATACTGCGTGGGCTCTGTTATATACTACATCTCTGTGCTATATACTATGTAGCTGGGCAATATACAACGTGACTGTGCAGTATACAACGTGACTGTCCAATATACAACGTGACTGTCCAATATACTACGTAGCTGTGCAATATACTACGTGGCTGTGCAATATACTACGTGCTCTGTGTTATATACTACGTAGCTGTGCAATATACTATGTGGCTGTGTTGGTTCTGTTATATACTATGTCGACTGTGCAATATACTACGTAGCTATGCAATATACTACGTGCCTCTACAATATACTACGTGGCTATGTTATATACTACGTGGCTCTTCTATATACTACATCGCTGACCAATATACTACATAGCTGTGCAATACACTATGTAGCTGTGCAATACACTACGTGACTGTGTTATATACTACGTGGCTGTGCAATATACTACGTGCCTGTGCAATATACTACGTGGCTCTACAATATTTTACGTGGCTATGTTATATACTACGTGGCTCTGCTATATACTACGTGGCTGACCAATATACTACATACCTGTGCAATACACTACCTGGCTATGTTATATACTACGTGGCTCTGTTATATGCTATGTAGCTATGTTATATACTACGTCGGTTGTGTTATATACTACGTCACTGTGCAATATAGTACGTAGCCTGTGCTATATACTACCTACATATTCTAGAATACCCGATACGTTAGAATCGGGCCACCATCTAGTATCTAGTAATAATAATATTAATGGGAAGTTGAGTGGAAGGAAAAAGTGTGGTAGAAAAAGGTGCACAAGCAACCGGGATAACCGCAGGCTTGAAAGGATTGTTAAGAAAAGGCAATTCAAAAATTTGGGGAGATTCACAAGGAGTGGACTGCTGCTGGAGTCATTGCTTCAAGAGCCATCACACACAGACATATCCAGGACATGGGCTACAAGTGTCACATTCCTTGTGTCAAGCCACTCATGACCAATAGACAATGCCAGAAGCGTCTTACCTGGGCTAAGGAGAAAAAGAACTGGACTGCTGCTCAGTGGTCTTCCATAACACCTCAGCAGTGCCACAGGCTGATCGCCTCTATGCCATGCTGCATTGATGCAGTAATTTATGTAAAAGGAGCCCCGACCAAGTATTGAGTGCATTTATTGAACATACATTTCAGTAGGCCAACATTTCAGATTTTAAAATCATTTTTCAAGCTGGTGTAATAAAGTATTCTAATTTACTGAGATAATGACTTTTGGGTTTTCATTGGCTGTAAGCCATAATCATCAACATTAACAGAAATAAACACATGAACTAGATCACTCTATTTGTAATGACTCTATACAATATGAGTTTCACTTTTTGTATTGAAAAGCTGACATAAATTAACTTTTTGATGATATTCTAATTTAGTAAGAAGCACTTGTGTATACACTGCTCAAAAAAAAAAAAAGGGAACACTAAAATACCACATACCATAAGGATACCGCCTTCCCAAAACCTGTCCGATACAAATGCACTAGCAGGATGCAGCAGCCCCCCACTGATAAAGGCCAATGGCAGCACAGGTGCAAACTACTGATAAAAACAACCACCCACACACACCTAGCAAATTATGGAGGGGTTGGCTGCCTAGTAGAAATAATGCACGTCATCAATAGGCTGTTAGCCAGACACTTTGCATCACACTTACCTGTGTGACTGGCGTCCTATTCAAGCCCTATTTATGTGCAATTTTTCTACTAGGCAGGCAACCCCTCCATAATTTGCTAGGTGTGTGGGTGGTTGTTTTTATCAGTAGTTTCAACATGTGCTACCCATGGCCTTTATCAGTGTACTTCACTATGACTAGCTCTGCATGGGACTATCTTTATGTATAATGCGTATTGTTGCTGTTACCCATATATAGGATTATATACAGTGCACTCTTAATGATATACATTGCTTAAAATTACTGGTGTATTTTCAGATATTTAAAGGGATTGTCCATTGTTAGACAATCTCCTATTAATTCTGCAGTGAGCTATATTAATAAAAAAAAAAAAATCTATCCTTCCCTGTCTGGCGCTGCTCCTCCATGTGACATAATGTCACAAGACGGTGTATAATATACTTAGCACACTCCAGTGAGTCTGATGCAAAAGAGTGTTTAACCCCTTCCCGACCTGTAACGCCACGTAGGCGTCATGAAAGTCGGTGCCAATCCGACCTGTGACGCCTATGTGGCGTCATGGAATGATCGCGTCCCTGCAGATCGGGTGAAAGGGTTAACTCCAATTTCACCCGATCTGCAGGGACAGGGGGAGTGGTACTTCAGCCCGGGGGGGTGTCTTCACCCCCCCGTGGCTACGATCTCTCTGATTGGCTGTTGAAAGTGAAACAGCCAATCAGAGCGATTTGTAATATTTCACCTATGAAAATGGTGAAATATTACAATCCAGCCATGGCCGATGCTGCAATATCATCGGCCATGGCTGGAAAACCTAATCTGCCCCCCCCACCGCCACCGATCGCCTCCCCAGTCCTCCTTTCTGCCACGTACTGTGGTCCGCTCCCCTCCGTCCTCCTGTCCGCTCCCCCGTCCTCCTGTCTGCTCCCCCGTGCTTTGATCCACCCCCGTGCTCCGATCCCCCCGTGCTCCGATCCCCCCCGCCGTGCTCCGATCCCCCCCTCATACTTACCGAGCCTCGCGGTGTCCGTCCGTCTTCTTCATGGGCGCCGCCATCTTCCAAAATGGCGGGCGCATGCGCAGTGCGCCCGCCGAATCTACCGGTCGGCAGATTCGTTCCAGGTACATTTTGATCACTGTGATAAAACCTATCACAGTGATCAAAATAAAAAAAATTGTAAATGAACCCCCCTTTATCACCCCCATAGGTAGGGACAATAATAAAAATAAAGAAAATATATATATTTTTTTCTTCCCCCACTAGGGTTGGGGTTAGGGTTAGGGCTAGGGTTAGGGTTAGGATTAGGGTTAGGGTTAGGGCTAGGGTTAGAATTAGGGTTAGAACTAGAGTTAGGGTTAGATTAGACTATGTGCACACATGGTGCGGATTTGGCTATGGATCCGCAGCGGATTGGCCGCTGTGGATTCGTAGCAGTTTTCCATAAGGTTTACAGTACCATGTAAACCTACTGAAAACCAAATCCGCTGTGCCCATGGTGCGGAAAATGCCGTGCGGAAACACTGTGTTGTATTTTCCGCAGCATGTCAATTCTTTGTGCAGATTCCGTTTTACACCTGCTCCTCAATAGGAATCCGCAGGTGAAATCCGCACAAAAAACACTGGAAATCCGCGGTAAATGCGCAGGTAAAACGCAGTGCCTTTTACCTCCGGATTTTTCAAAACTGGTGCGGAAAAATCTCACACGAATCCGCAATGTGGGCACATAGCCTTAGGGTTAGGGTTGGAATTAGAGTTAAGGTACCTTCACACTAAGCGACGCTGCAGCGATATCGACAACGATGCCGATCGCTGCAGCGTCGCTGTGTGGTCGCTGGAGAGCTGTCACACAGACAGCTCTCCAGCGACCAACGATGCCGAAGTCCCCGGGTAACCAGGGTAAACATCGGGTTGCTAAGCGCAGGGCCGCGCTTAGTAACCCAATGTTTACCCTGGTTACCAGTGTAAATGTAAAAAAACAAACACTACATACTTACATTCGTTTCCCCCGGCGTCCGCTTCCCTGCACTGTGTAAGCGCCGGCAGTAGCAGGGCACAGCGGTGACGTCACCGCTGTGCTTTGCTTTCCGGCCGGCACTGACACATTCAGTTCAGAAGCTCTGAGCAGCAGCGCGGATGCCGGGGGACGTGACAGACATCAGAGGGTGAGTATGTAGTGGTTTTTTTTTACTTTTACAATGGTAACCAGGGTAAATATCGGGTTACTAAGCGCGGCCTTGCGCTTAGTAACCCGATATTTACCCTGGTTACCATTGTAAAACATCGCTGACATCGTTGCTTTTGCTGTCAAACACAACGATACACGCCGATCTGACGACCAAATAAAGTTCGGAACTTTCAGCAACGACCAGCGATATCACAGCAGGATCCAGATCGCTGCTGCGTGTCAAACACAACGATATTGCTATCCAGGACGCTGCAACGTCACGGATCGCTATCGTTATCGCTGCAAAGTCGTTTAGTGTGAAGGTACCTTTAGGGTTGGAATTAGGGCTAGGGTTGGAAATAGGGTTACGATTAGGCTTGTGGTTAGGGTTAGGGGTGTGTTGGGGTTAGGGTTGTGGTTAGGGTTGGGATTAGGGTTAGGGTTGGGATTAGGGTTTAGGGGTGTGTTGGGTTAGGGTTGTGGTTAGGGGTGTGTTGGGGTTAGGGTTATATCTAGAGTTGGGATTAGGGTTTGGGGTGTGTTGGGGTTAGTGTTGGAGTTAGAATTGAGGGGTTTCCACTGTTTAGGCACATCAGGGTTCTCCAAACGCAACATGCCGCCACCATTGATTCCAGCCAATCTTGCGTTCAAAAAGTCAAATGGTGCTCCCTCCCTTCCGAGCCCCGACATACGCCCAAACAGTGGTTTACCCCCACATATGGGGTACATGCGTACTCAGGACAAACTGGACAACAACTATTGGGGTCCAATTTCTCCTGTTACTCTTGCAAAAATAAAAAATTCCTTGCTAAAACATAATTTTTGAGGAATGAAAAATTATTTTTTATTTTCACGGCTCTGCGTTGTAAACTTCTGTGAAGCACTTGGGGGTTCAAAGTGCTCACCACATATCTAGATAAGTTCCTTGGGGGGTCTAGTTTCCAAAATGGGGTCACTTGTGGGGGGTTTCTACTGTTTAGGCACATCAGGGGCTCTGCAAACGTAACATGATGCCCGCAGACCATTCCATCAAAGTCTGCATTCCAAAACGTCACTACTTCCCTTCTGAGCTCCGGCATGTGCCCAAACAGTGGTTTACCCCCACATATGGGGTATCAGCATACTCAGGAGA
Source organism: Ranitomeya variabilis (assembly GCF_051348905.1). NCBI lineage: Eukaryota > Metazoa > Chordata > Amphibia > Anura > Dendrobatidae > Ranitomeya > Ranitomeya variabilis. The sequence goes on from NC_135232.1 coordinate 505,176,920, forward strand.
AACTGGACAACAACTATTGGGGTCAAATTTCTCCTGTTACCCTTGGGAAAATTAAAAAATTCTGGGCTAAAAAATTATTTTTGAGGAAAGAAAACACATTTATTATTTTCACGGCTCTGCGTTATAAACTTCTCTGAAGCACTTGGGGGTTCAAAGTGCTCACCACACATCTAGATAAGTTTCCTTCGGGGTCTAGTTTCCAAAATGGGGTCACTTGTTGGGAGTTTCTACTGTTTAGGCACATCAGAGGCTCTGCAAACGCAACGTGACGCCCGCAGAGCATTCCATCAAAGTCTGCATTTCAAAACGTCACTACTTCCCTTCTGAACCCCGACGTGTGCCCAAACAGTGGTTTACCCCCACATATGGGGTATCAGCGTACTCAGGAGAAACTGGACAACAACTTTTGGGTTCCAATTTCTCCTGTTACCCTAGGGAAAATAAAAAATTGTGGGCTAAAAAATCATTTTTGAGAAAAGAAAAATTATTTTTTATTTTCATGGCTCTGCGTTAAAAACTTCTGTGAAGCACTTGGGGGTTTAAAGTGCTCACCACACATCTAGATTAGTTTCTTGGGAGGTCTAGTTTCCAAAATGGGGTCACTTGTGGGGGAGCTCCAATGTTTAGGCACACAGGGGCTCTCCAAACGCGACATGGTGTCCGCTAATGATTGGAGCTAATTTTCCATTCAAAAAGTCAAATGGCGTGCCTTCCCTTCCGAGCCTTGCCGTGCGCCCAAACAGTGGTTTACCCCCACATATGGGGCATCATCGTACTCAGGACAAACTGGACAACAACATTTGGGGTCCAATTTCTCCTGTTACCCTTGGGAAAATAAAAAATTCCGGGCTAAAAATCATTTTTGAGGAAAGAAAAATTATTTTTTATTTTCACGGCTCTGCGTTATAAACGTCTGTGAAGCACCTGGGGGTTTAAAGTGCTTACTATGCATCTAGATAAGTTCCTTGGGGTGTCTAGTTTCCAAAATGGGGTCACTTGTAGGGGAGCTCCAATGTTTAGGCACACAGGGGCTCTCCAAACGCGACATGGTGTCCGCTAATGATTGGAGCTAATTTTCCATTCAAAAAGTCAAATGGCGCGCCTTCCCTTCCGAGCCTTGCCGTGCGCCCAAACAGTGGTTTACCCCCACATATGAGGTATCGGCGTACTCACGAGAAATTGCCCAACAAACTTTAGGATCCATTTTATCCTGTTGCCCATGTGAAAATGAAAAAATTGAGGCTAAAAGAAATTTTGTGTGAAAAAAAAAGTACTTTTTCATTTTTACGGATCAATTTGTGAAGCACCTGAGGGTTTAAAGTGCTCACAAAGCTTCTAGATAAGTTGCTTGGGGGGTCTAGTTTCCAAAATGGGGTCACTTGTGGGGGAGCTCCAATGTTTAGGCACACAGGGGCTTTCCAAACGCGACATGGTGTCCGCTAACGATGGAGATAATTTTTCATTCAAAAAGGTATGAGGTATCAGCGTACTCAGGACTAGTGTTGAGCTTTCCGATACCGCAAGTATCGGGTATCGGCCGATATTTGCTGTATCGGAATTCCGATACCGGTATTCCGATACTTTTGTGGTATCGGGTATCGGTATCGAAACAACATTAATGTGTAAAATAAAGAATTAAAATAAAAAATATTGCTATACTCACCTCTCCGACGCAGCCTGGACCTCACCGAGGGAACCGGCAGCGTTCTTTGCTTAAAATGCGCGCTTTTCCTTCCTTCCGTGACGTCACGGCTTGTGATTGGTTGCGTCGCCCATGTGACCGCGACGCAACCAATCACAACGCCGGAACGTAATTTTAAAATCCTGAAGGACCTGAAATTACGTCACGGCTTGCTGTGATTGGTTGCGTCCCGGCCACATGGGCGGCGCGCGACCAATCACAAGCCGGGACTTCGCGTAAGGAAGTTAAAGCGCGAATTTTAAGCAAACAACGCTGCCGGTTCCCTCGGTAAGGTGCAGGCTGCGTCGGAGAGGTGAGTATAGCAATATTTTTTATTTTAATTCTTTATTTTACACATTAATATGGTTCCCAGGGCCTGAAGGAGAGTTTCCTCTCCTTCAGACCCTGGGAACCATCAGGGATACCGTCCGATACATGAGTCCCATTGACTTGTATTGGTATCGGGTATCGGTATCGGATTGGATCCGATACTTTGCCGGTATCGGCCGATACTTTCCGATACCGATACTTTCAAGTATCGGACGGTATCGCTCAACACTACTCAGGACAAATTGGGCAACAACGTTCGTGGTCCAGTTTCTCCTTTTACCCTTGGGAAAATAAAAAAATTGTTGCTAAAAGATCATTTTTGTGACTAAAAAGTTAAATGTTCATTTTTTCCTTCCATGTTGCTTCTGCTGCTGTGAAACACCTGAAGGGTTAATAAACTTCTTGAATGTGGTTTTGAGCACCTTGAGGGGTGCAGTTTTTAGAATGGTGTCACTTTTGGGTATTTTCAGCCATATAGAACCCTCAAACTGACTTCAAATGTGAGGTGATCCCTAAAAAAAATGGTTTTGTAAATTATGTTGTAAAAATGAGAAATCACTGGTCAAATTTTAACCCTTATAACTTCTTAGCAAAAAAAAATTTTGTTTCCAATATTGTGCTGATGTAAAGTAGACATGTGGAAAATGTTATTTATTAACTATTTTGTGTCACATAACTCTCTGGTTTAACAGAATAAAACTTCAAAATGTGAAAATTGCGAAATTTTCAAAATTTTCGCCAAATTTCTGTTTTTTTCACAAATAAACTCACAAATTATCGACCTAAATTTACCGCTAACATGAAGCCCAATATGTCACGAAAAAACTATCTCAGAACCGCTAGGATCCGTTGAAGCGTTCCTGAGTTTTTATCTCATAAAGGGACACTGGTCAGAATTGCAATAAACGGCCAGGTCATTAAGGTCAAAATAGGCTGGGTCATGAAGGGGTTAATACAGTACATATTGTATTCACAAACATTTTGGTCTGCAAAGGACCTTCATCAGTGTGCTCTATAGCTAAGCGAGGGAGGGTATATGGTATAGACTCTTCAGAGAGAAAACAAGTTTTTGCATCAAGCAACTGAGATGAACAGGAAATCCTGTTGAAAATAGAGGGCTAAACTAGCCGATCAAGCCGGAGGAAGGCTGGAGAGTAGGGAGCAGACGCGATATCCACTGCAGGTTAAATACTATAATGTCACAAGACGGCTGCAGCCAATCAACAATGGTCGATCTGCTACAGCTACAACACCATAAGAGCAGAATAAACATTGCTCAATGAAGAAGGAGGTCCCCCCAGCGGCAAATATCCACTATATAAATTGATGATCCGGTTGGAATAAAAAATAGTCTTTTATTATCTCAACATAAGAAATATAAAAGCCGTCCACCTAGGAGTATGGCATGTATAGAAACCGACGCGTTGATTAACATGATTAAGGCACTTCACTGAAATGGGTCGGTTTCTATACATGCCATCCTCCTAGGTGGCCGGCTTTTATATTTCTTATGTTGAGATAATAAAAGACTATTTTTTATTCCAACCGGATTATCAACTTATGTAGTGGATATTTGCTGCTGTAGGACCTCCTTCTTCTTTGATTTCTTTCTACATCCTGGACTGGGACGACTCTGCGCGGCTTCACCTGATACAGCAAGGTGCTTCTGGATGTGGTGATATGGATAATAAAGAAAAGAACAGAGCACTCACCGTCCGTGCAAAAGTCCGTTTTATTTGTGTGGCATTACAATAAAATAGCAGAGCATGGTAGGGAGAAGCTGTGGAGAAGGACGACGGCCGTTTCGCGCTCCTGCGCTTCTACGGGCTTCTGGATGTGGTGAGCTGACTTCCATTCCCTTTCCCTTCTTTGGTTAATAAAGATTGCTATTCTGCTCAGACGTAATTTTAGAGTCAGCCATGTTACATTTTTTTGCCACAATGAGTTTGCCACCAATTTTGAAAAAAAAGTGGCAAAATTCTTTTTTTTTTTTGCTTTTGCTGCTGAGAAAAAAAAAACAGTGGCTTTGTGGCTGCAACATGTGAACACAGCCTAAGTATAGATTTTTTTCAGTTTATGGAGAGCCCTGGAGCAATTAATAACCTTGCGTCCGACTTCTTTAAAAGGGGGCAGAATGATGAGCTCATATATTGTTTTTGCATAGAGACTGTCTGTATTTCCATGAATTCCATAGTTATTTGAATCTTTATGAAAAAAAGACTGCTTTTATGGAATCATTGCATTATTCAGAACTGCTGTATAGTGATCACCTGCTGTTGCCTTCTGCAGCCTGTCTGCTGTTGACAGATCGCATTATGGCCACGGATGCCACTGGGGAGACTGACCCATAAATATTGCATGCATGCAGTTGACATTTACTTGTTTTCTTCTTCATATTTTCTTTGTGAAAATCTATGTATTATTCACAAATCATCACATAAACCACCACATTGTAAGTTTAGTAAAACTTAAAGGATGACTGTACTTTCAGGTGACTTCGGAATTAGTTCTCCAGTACATGAGGAATAACACTATATCTGGTCGTCTGGGCATTACATGACTTGTCTACTGCATTTTCACCAGATTTCCTCTCTGATGGTTCTTCAGTGTCTCTTATAGAGGTTGTATCAATCTCCTGTCTTTATGAACGCACCACCCTTCTGCCTCCCAACTTCCTGCTTGCCGTGGAGCATTGCACTCCTCAAGGTTCGCAATTCAGACCAGAAGCATGCTTGTCCGCTTTTCTGAATGGTGTGCTCACTCACAGAAAAGGAGCAGATGCTATGCTTTAGAGCACTGCTGCAGTCCTTAAATCATAAAACCTGCTTCTTGCCTAAGAAACTGGCCACCTCTGGTAGACTACAGAGGTGGCTGGTAACTTAGGTAACTGTCATGTCGGACGCTGTTCAGACCAGGTCATTCGACAGACAGCGGTAATTCCGCTTTTGACCACCTGATCCTCGGATTGGAAGCTGGGCCATGCCCATGGCCTTTAAATAGTTCTCCGGATCATTGGGCGCTGCCGATTATAGCTTCTGTCTTGTGCGTTGTTATCTCGGTCCGGAGTGGAGAGCTGGTTGTTGGAGATTTGTTGCTGGTGGTGTATTTTCCTTAGTCTTATTTACTCCTTCCTATATTTGTATTTATTTTGCCCTGCACATTTATAGTGTATTCCTGAGTGACTGCGGCGTGGTGTATATTTTTCTACTGTCATGTCGGACGCTGTTCAGACCTGGTCGTTCGACAGACAGCGGTAATTCCGCTTTACAGAATTACATTACATTACAGAATGCTGTAGATAAGCCCCTGATGCCGGTGAGCTTACCTCACCAGCCATTTTGGGGGTGACAGGTTCCCTTTAATGGTTGGTAGGGGATCAAATACTTATTTCTCACTGCAAAATGCAAATAAATTAATATAATTTATACAATGTGATTTTCTGGATTTTATTTTTGATATTCTATCTGTCAATGTCTCAATGTTAAAATGAACCTACCCTTAAAATTATCGCCTGTTCATGTCATCAGCAAGGAATCAAATAATTATATCCCCCACTGTATGTCAGGCTTGCTGCCCAGAACTATATGAGTGCACCCCACAAGAACAGATGCCCCAGTTCACCCAACCAACAAAAAAGGGCCTGGCTGCATCCTGCAAGAATGGTAAAATGTACATTAAAAGATGAAAAAAATATTTTTTTTCTCAGCTCAGATCGCACTGAGAAAAAAAATCACTGCATGCTGTGTTTGTCTTCGTGTCTAGGATGGGACTAGCCATTGCAAGTTAATGGGTGTGATTAAAAAAAAAAAAAAATCGCACAGCACTCGGACCATGTGAATGCTGTCCGATTTTTACATACCCATGTCCTTGAAAAGCCAACATTTCAGGTACCATGTACAGTAAAATCAGAGCATGACAAATCAGAGTAGAATAGATATATTTATATGTAGATATATTTATATATATATATATATATATATATATATATATATATATATATATATATATATATATATATATATATACAGTGGGGCAAAAAAGTATTTAGTCATTCAGCAATAGTGCAATTTTCCACCACTTAAAAAGATGAGAGGCGTCTGTAATTTACATCATAGGTAGACCTCAACTATGGGAGACAAACTGAGAAAAAAAAATCCAGAAAATCACATGGTCTGTTTTTTTATCATTTTATTTGCATATTATGGTGGAAAATAAGTATTTGGTCAGAAACAAACAATCAAGATTTCTGGCTCTCACAGACCTGTAACTTCTTCTTTAAGAGTCTCCTCTTTCCTCCACTCATTACCTGTAGTAATGGCACCTGTTTAAACTTGTTATCAGTATAAAAAGACACCTGTGCACACCCTCAAACAGTCTGACTCCAAACTCCACTATGGTGAAGACCAAAGAGCTGTCAAAGGACACCAGAAACAAAATTGTAGCCCTGCACCAGGCTGGGAAGACTGAATCTGCAATAGCCAACCAGCTTAGAGTGAAGAAATCAATAGTGGGAGCAATAATTAGAAAATGGAAGACATTCAAGACCATTGATAATCTCCCTCGATCTGGGGCTCCACGCAAAATCCCACCCCGTGGGGTCAGAATGATCACAAGAACGGTGAGCAAAAATCCCTGAACCACGCGGGGGGACCTAGTGAATGAACTGCAGAGAGCTGGGACCAATGTAACAAGGCCTACCATAAGTAACACACTACGCCACCATGGACTCAGATCCTGCAGTGCCAGACGTGTCCCACTGCTTAAGCCAGTACATGTCCGGGCCCGTCTGAAGTTTGCTAGAGAGCATTTGGATGATCCAGAGGAGTTTTGGGAGAATGTCCTATGGTCTGATGAAACCAAACTGGAACTGTTTGGTAGAAACACAACTTGTCGTGTTTGGAGGAAAAAGAATACTGAGTTGCATCCATCAAACACCATACCTACTGTAAAGCATGGTGGTGGAAACATCATGCTTTGGGGCTGTTTCTCTGCAAAGGGGCCAGGACGACTGATCCGGGTACATGAAAGAATGAATGGGGCCATGTATCGTGAGATTTTGAGTGCAAACCTCCTTCCATCAGCAAGGGCATTGAAGATGAAACGTGGCTGGGTCTTTCAACATGACAATGATCCAAAGCACACCGCCAGGGCAACGAAGGAGTGGCTTCGTAAGAAGCATTTCAAGGTCCTGGAGTGGCCTAGCTAGTCTCCAGTCTCCAGATCTCAAGCCTATAGAAAACCTTTGGAGGGAGTTGAAAGTCCGTGTTGCCAAGCGAAAAGCCAAAAACATCACTGCTCTAGAGGAGATCTGCATGGAGGAATGGGCCAACATACCAACAACAGTGTGTGGCAACCTTGTGAAGACTTACAGAAAACGTTTGACCTCTGTCATTGCCAACAAAGGATATATTACAAAGTATTGAGATGAAATTTTGTTTCTGACCAAATACTTATTTTCCACCATAATATGCAAATAAAATGATAAAAAAACAGACAATGTGATTTTCTGGGGTTTTTTTTCTCAGTTTGTCTCCCATAGTTCAGGTCTACCTATGATGTAAATTACAGACGCCTCTCATCTTTTTAAGTGGTGGAACTTGCACTATTGCTGAATGACTAAATACTTTTTTGCCCCACTGTATATATAAGAATAGATGGATATAAAGATGTCAGTGACATATATAATTAGAACAGTGCTTGTGTAGCTTACTGTACATGTTTTTAATTAATAAATTAATAATTTTCCGAAAAAAGTGGCGTGGGATCCCCCAACATTTTATTAACCAGCAGAGGGAAAGCAGACAGCTGGGAGCTGATGTTTATAGCCTGGGAAGGGGTTAATACCCATGCAGCTTCCCAGGCTATTAATATCAGCTCACAGGTATGGTTATTAAAATGGAGGACTCCCCAAAAAAACGACGTGGGGTCCCCACTATAATTAATAACCAGCAAAAGCTAGGCAGACAGCTGTATGCTGGTATAAATAGGCTAGGAAGGGGCCTTAGATATTAGTCCCCTCCTAGACTTAAAACATCAGCTCTCAGCCGCCCCAGAAATAGCGCATCCTTAGGATGCGTCAGATCTGGCACTTAGCTTCTCTCTTCCCACTTGCCCTGAGGCAGTGGAAAGAGGGGTGATAGGGTTGGGGTTGATGTCACCTTGTATTGTCAGGTAACATCAAGCCCAGGGGTTAGTAATGGAGAGGCATCTATAAGACACCCCCATTACTAACTCCATAGTCAAATTGGGGTTAGTAATGCTACATCCACTTGGCACGCTGAAAGGTGACATGATGTGAGCGTTCACCCTTGTTACTGCTAGGCACTGAGCTGCACAAGCATGCACAGCTCAGTGTCTCTGTTGCCTAACATCCTGAATGCTCACATCATGCCAGCTTTCAGCGTGCCAAGTAGATGTAGCAGAGCTAGAGTTGGCTATGGACAGATGGGTTATTATTTTCACATTGGGGACAGGTAAAGATTATGTTGCTTTACTATTTTATTTCTTTACAAGGGACATGGGTTTCAATGGATTTGGAGTAAAGGTGAGTATAATTGTTTGTTTAATTTTTAATTCGATAAAGGTGTCAGTGTTATTATTTCAAATAAAGGAAGGACTTCAGGGAGTTTTTTAAGGCTATGTTCACATAGCGTTAATGCAGCCCTTTCAACACATGCGTTAAATGGGCTGCGTTAACGCAAGTGACGAAATTTGATTGTGCTAGCGCAGATAGAGCTAGCAGATGCTCTATCTGCGCTAGCAGCGATGGACCCGGAAACGCTGCAGCCCGCGTCCCAGGGTCCGTAACTCAATGATGGCACATCGCTAGCGCACGCCCATTTTGGGCGTGCGCTAGTGATGCGCCCAAAATAGAGTTTAATGGCAGCGTTAACGGACTGCGTTTCACTGCGTTATGCTGCAGTGTAAGGCAGTCCATCTAACGGACTGCCAGAACGTAATGTGAACCTGGCCTAATTTACAATATGACTATGGAGGTTACTTATAATAATGGGGTGACTTATAATATTCTGTATTACTAACCCCTGGGCTTGATGTCAACTGCCAATACAAAGCTGACATCAACTCCCCAACTTTTACCCCACTTGCCAAGGCACCAGAGCAAATGGGAAGAGTGAGGGTAAGTGCCAGAATTGGCACATGTTATGGATGCGCCTTTTCTGCGGCAGCTGAGAGCTGATGTTTTTAGTGTTAGACAGGGCCAATATCCATGACCCCTTCCTAGCCTATTAATATTAGCCTGCAGCTGTCTGCCTAGCCTTTGCTGGTTATTAATTATAGAGGACCCTACATCGTTTAATAATAATAATAATAATAATAATAATCTTTATTTTTATAGGGGGTCCCCCATTTTAATAACCCGAAAAGGCTTAGTATACATCTGTGAGCTGATATTAATAGCCTGGGAAGCTGATATTAATAGCCTGGGAAGCTGTCCGCTTTCCCTCTGCTGGTAAATTATTTTTCAGGGGCTCCCACAGCATTTTTTTCTGAAATTTAATTATTCATTACTAAATTACATGTACAGTAAGCTGCACACACAAAAGCACTGATTATATATCTCACTTGCATACAGTATATAAATATATATACTGTGTATATATTATATATATATATATATATTTATATATATGTATTGAAAACTATCTGTAAATGACATGGAGAACTTCTCTACGTAAAAGCTAATGTTAAAATCGAATTGCATTCGCATGTGATTCGGATGTTAATGGGATACTGGGTGATAAAAGTCAGATTGTATCGGGATAAGATATATTGCACGGTTTCTAATGTTGTATTTGAATGTTTTATCGATTTACAGAAAGTTTGCTGAAAGTACAGTTGCTATTTACGTGAGGGCATTTTTCTCCAAAATGCTTGTAATATCTATTATTGTTTCAGCCGGAACTGCAAAGGAAGTCTGTTCCCTGTCTCTTTTTATTCACTGCCAGCTGTCATAGATAACCATATGAAACAATGCAAATTACAGACTTTCCAAGGCTGAAATGTAGCAAACAATTCAGAATTTCAGATATCTTTGTTTTGTTGACATATGTAGTTTTTCACTTTACAGCTAGAAAAAGCAATATCTCTCAGTGACCCAGGCTTGATTAACTGGAAATATGTGCATTTCATTTGGAAATTCCCCAAGACCCAATTAAGAAAAGCTTTGGTTTGGGTCAGATTAATCAGCTGTCACTTCATCTGGGTCACACAGTGCAGATGTAAAGATGTTCATGCCTGCACCCCCACTCTTTGGGGAAATAAACAGGCGATTAATTGGAAAGTGAATAATTAGTAAAACAAAATAATTTCATAATGGAATGAAATTCACTCTAATTCTCCTAGGCTTAAAATGACTTGCATTCTGTTGCATTTTCCTTGTCAAAATATTTTCTGTTTTATCAGACTTTAGAGGTGATGCCACTACTTTGCTATAGTATTGTTAATGTATCACAATATTTGGCACCAAGCTTTGTGCTTTAATATATCTCATTAAGGAAAGAACCATCTTCCATACAGCCTGTATTCCCAGGTGTCAAAATAATCCTCCCTGGGTAATAGATGAAATAGAAGCCACTGTAATTCATCAGATTGAGGCAGGGGGGAACAGTAGGGAAGCAGCTGACTGGCCCAAGCACAAATTATTGGGGTGAACAGTAGAAAAGAAACTGACTGGCTCAAGCACAAATTATAGGGGCGAACAGTAGGGAAGCAGCTGACTGGCCTGAGCACAAATTATAGGGGCGAACAGTAGGGAAGCAGCTGACTGGCCTGAGCACAAATTATAGGGGCGAACAGTAGGGAAGCAGCTGACTGGTCTTAGCACAAATTATAGGGGCATGTTCACCCCTAATGTATTTTTGGCTAAAATACTCAAAGTGCAACATTGTGGGGTTTTCTCCAGTCCACTATTGACCCACTGTGAAGTCCATAAGTCAAGGCATTAAGAAAAGAAATTGTGTAAGGAGGTGGCGGGGACCCTCACGTGCCTCCACTCGCCTGGATGCTGTTCACTTGATTACAAGTGGCACCTTATGGTTCGCTAACTACTTGTTATGTACTGTAATATGATGTGTTTGTCATGTACTGTGTATATTCTTAGGAATGGGTTAGGATTAGAATAGTTGGGGCATCAATGAGATAGGGAATAGAATAGAATAGATATGAGTGTTAGTAAGGTACAGGCAGCATAGGTGTGTAGTAGTTGGGAGAAGCTATAGGGCAGTGCAGTGCAGAAGCAATGGGAGATAAGAGAGACACTTTCTGGTTGGGCAGCAGAGCCCGGGCAGCCTTGCCCAGGGCGAGGTGTAAGGAGCAGTGAAGAAGACAGTCTGCCAGCTGTGGGGATAGAGCTGCTATGTCATGAAGTGGCCCCAGGCTGAGGATCTTGCAGGTGGGCACCAGCTCCAAGATGACCATCCTAAGAAGGAACCGAGATCTACAACCATGGCAGGAGTAGCTGAGATAGCGTTCCTGGCACCTTTCCTTATTGGAACCGGGCGAGGGGATGGCAGGGAACTGGTGGGACAGATGGCACGGATGAGACAGAGATTGTCTAGAGATAAGGCAGAGATTGCCAGAAGAAGAGAGACAGAGCTGACAGGAAGGATAGGGGCTGCCCGGAAGGCAGGGAAAGCACAGAAGATGTCCCTTTGTGAAACCTGTGCTGCAAGTGTGATCGATGCCCAATTGCTTAGTAAAGTTCAATTGTTGGAAAAGAACTGTGTCTTTGGGATGTTTTGTGGAGCTCGGAAATGCGAAGCCGGAGTGACAAAACTTGAGAGGACTCTGACAGTGAACGTAAGTGTACTGATGCGCACGCTGCATATGCAAATGAAGAGACACTGTATTCTATCTGTGGGGCCCCAGGGTATGGGAAAATTACAGTCCATTGCCATGACTACCACCCTGGCCACATTACATCCGTGCATAGGTATTTGTTGACCGATCAACAGGATAGGTCTTCAGGATAAGTCAGTAGCAGATTAGTGGGGCTCTGCCACCCACCACCCATGTTTAGTTGCTTTTTGCACTGGCAGCAAGAAGTAAACACTTTGCTGGGTCAACAAACCTGTGAGCTTATCATAAATCTAATTGTGGAACTTATTATTCCAATATCTGTTGATTCAAATGTACCTTGTTCGTGGGAAAACCTTTAAGGCACTTGATCAAGAATATGAGGAATATGCTGGTTTGAGTTGCGGGTTTGTGCAGACTGTAGACATCTGCAACCTTGATGACCTAGAATAGGCAAAGGACATTTAGGCTAATAAGCAAATAGTTTTATTCTAAATGGCATGTGATGGGGATGGTGTCACGGGGAGACTAGGTGGGCAAGAGCTAATAACCCGGGCCCCTGCAATTTCCCTCAGACTAGGAAAATCCTGACTAACCCTCTACCTAGAGTTTACACTGATGGTGTGCATGTCTAGGCCTCGATCCTCGCCCTGTCTCCTGTTTCAACCCTAGGCTGAAACCACCGCCCACCACCCAGTGAAAAGATCATACACCAATACCCACAGTTAGCACAGACAAGGATAACGGAAAATATACACCACGCCGCAGTCACTCAGGAATACACTATAAATGCGCAGGGCAAAATAAATACAAATATAGGAAGGAGTAAATAAGACAAAGGGAAATACACCACCAGCAACGATACTCCAACTACTAGCTCACCACTCCAGACCGAGATAACAACGCACAAGACAGAAGCTATAATCGGCGACGCCCAATGTTCAGGAGAACTATTTAAAGGCAATGGGCATGGCCCAGCTTCCAATCCGAGCATCAGGTAAATTAACCCCGGACCAGCTAGATAAAATCTAGCCGACGCCAATAAGCACATAGTGGTCAAAAGCGGAATTACCGCTGTCTGTCGAACGATCTGGACTGAACAGCGTCTGACATGACAGTACCCCGCCTTCTATGAGGGACCCCAGGGCCCTCACGGCTTATAGGACCCGGCTTGTCTGGATGGCGGCGGTGAAAAAACCTGACCAGCCGATCCGCATGAATGTCCGAGGCTGGTACCCAGGACCTCTCCTCAGACCCATAACCATGCCAGTGTACCAAGTACTGTAAAGTGCGGCGCACTACACGAGAGTCAACCACCTTGGAGACTTCAAATTCCAAATTACCATCCACCAAGACTGGAGGTGGCATAGGCGCCACGTCCACAGAACCCACCACCTTCTTTAAAAGAGACCTGTGGAACACGTTGTGTATCTTATACAACGTAGGAAGCTCCAATCGGTACGCTACTGGGTTAATGACGGCGGTGACCCTAAATTGACCAATAAACCTTGGACCCAATTTAAGGGATGGTATTTTGAGTCTTATGTTTTTTGTGGATAACCACACCCAGTCATCCACACTCAGGTCCGGACCTGGCACACGCCTACTGTCAGCCACACGTTTGTACCTAGCACCCACACTCAACAGGCGCTGTTTAACTCTCCTCCAGACTGATGACAATTGTGCTCCTAACTGGTCTTCCTCCGGAACGCCGGAAGAGCCCCTCTGACTTAAAGTACAAAATTGAGGCCGTAGCCTGTAAACAAAAAAACGGAGACTCCCCAGACGACTCCTGGCAGTGATTATTGATGGCAAACTCAGCCAAAGGAAGAAAGGTAGACCACTCCTCCTGGTTATCAGAGACAAAGCAGCGCAAGTACTGCTCCAAATTTTGGTTCATACGCTCAGTCTGACCATTTGACTGAGGATGAACGCCGAAGAATGAGACAACTTGATCCCCAGCCGTGAGCAAAATGCTTTCCAAAATGTTGCCACAAACTGAGTACCCCTATCAGACACGATGTCAGACGGATCCCCCTGAAGTCTGACCACCTCCTGCACAAATACCTGAGCCAGAGTCTTAGCGTTAGGCAACGAAGGCAAAGACACAAAGTGCAAAATTTTTGAAAACCGATCAACAATCACCAAGATGACCGTGTTCCCAGCTGAGGAGGGCAAATCAGTGATGAAATCCATGGAGATTTCCGTCCATGGCTTACTAGGTACCTCAAGAGGAAGGAGTGTGCCAACAGGACGGGAGCGGGGTGTCTTAGCCCTAGCGCACGTGGTACAAGCTGACACGTATAAGACCACGTCCTGTCGGATCTTGGGCCACCAAAACCGACGTGACACCAACTCCAAGGTACCTCTAACCCCTGGGTGGCCAGCCAGGACAGAATCATGATCCTCTGCCAAAACCTTTAAGCGGAGATGAAGCGGTACAAAAGATTTGTTGATACGAAGCTCAGATGGTACCTCCTCCTGAGCCTCGGCAATCTCAGCCTCAACCTCGGCAGTGAGAGCCGAAACCACAACACCCTTTTGGAGGATGGGTACTGGATCCTCCCGAGGTTCTCCCCCCGGAAAACACCTGGACAGAGCATCCACCTTAGTGTTCTTAGACCCAGGTCTGTAAGTGACAACAAAATTGAACCGCGTGAAAAACTGCCCAGCGAGCCTGCCTGGGGGACAGACGCTTGGCTGACTCCAAATACAGCAGATTCTTATGATCGGTAATAACAGTAACCTGATGTACCGACCCCTCCAAGAAGTGTCGCCATTCCTCAAAGGCCAACTTGATTGCCAACAACTCCCTGTTGCCGATATCGTAGTTACGTTCGGCGGACGACAGTTTCTTGGAGAAATAGGCACATGGACGCAAATCACTCAAAGATGAGCCTTGTGATAGTACTGCCCCTACACCAACCTCAGATGCATCGACTTCCACAACAAAAGGTTTTGATACATCTGGCTGCACAAGAATGGGGGCTGAAACAAAACTGTTCTTAAGAAATTCAAATGCGCGCACAGCAGCCTCAGGCCAAACGGAGAAATTGGTACCCTTTTTAGTCATGTCAGTTAGCGGTTTAGCAATGATGGAAAAATCCTTGATAAATTTCCTATAGTAGTTAGAAAACCCAAGGAACCGCTGAAGTGCTTTCAGGTTATCAGACCGTTCCCAATGCAGCACCGCTTGCACCTTAGCGGCGTCCATTTTAAAACCAGAAGCAGACACAATATAACCCAAGAAAGGCAACTCTTGAACAGAAAATACACATTTCTCAAGTTTAGCATACAGCTTATTCTCTCTGAGAAGCTGTAACACCTGCCTGACATGATCTAAATGAGTATCACGGTCGCAAGAGTATATGAGAATGTCATCTAGGTACACGATAATGAATTTCCCCAAAACATGCGAAAACAAATCATTAATGAAATGTTGGAACACTGCAGGTGCGTTAGTCAACCCAAATGGCATCACCAAATTTTCAAAATGACCCTCAGGGGTATTAAAAGCCATCTTCCACTCATCACCTTGACGGACTCTTATGAGGTTGTACGCCCCCCTGAGGTCAAGCTTGGTAAACCACTTAGCACCTGCCACCTGGTTGAACAAATCTGGTATTAGTGGCATAGGGTATGGATCTCGAACCGTAATCTGGTTCAGTTCCCTGAAATCCAAACACGGGCGTAATCCGCCATCTTTCTTCTTCACGAAGAAGAACCCTGCTGCCACAGGCGAGGATGAAGGCCTGATGTGCCCTTTGCTCAAACTTTCAGCAATGTAATCCTTTAATGCTTGTCTCTCCGGACCGGAGATGTTAAACATCCTTGCTTTAGGCAATTTGGCCCCTGGTTTAAACCTGATGGTACAGTCATAGGGGCGATGTGGCGGCAACTCTGAACAACCCTTCTCAGAGAACACATCCACAAAATCCAGAAGTGACTTCTGAACGCTTGAAGTCACAGCAGACACACATGTGGCCAAGCAATTCTCCTGCCAGAATTCGCTCCACTGAATTATGTCCTGAGTTTTCCAGTCAATTACCGGGTTGTGCATAGACAACCATGGAAAACCCAAAACCACCTGAGCAGGAAGATTCCTGAGCACCTTACATGTAACCTGCTCGGAATGTAGAACCCCAATGTGGAGTTTCACCTCAGCCACAAATTCAGTAATCTCCCCCTGTGAGAGAGGAGCAGCATTGATGGTGACCACGCGGATAGGATGAGGCAGTTTTTCAATCCTAAAACCTGCTGTGCGCGCAAACTCCTCATCAATGAGATTTGTGGCTGAACCACTATCCACAAAAACAGTAATTGGCAGCTCACTGCCAGCGATTATAACCTTAGCAGGGAGCATGCATTGAGAAACCACCATGGAGGATATTCATAAGCTCAGATTGGTCTCCTCCACACCCTCTGAGCTTAGAAGTTTTCCACTGTTGCGTTTTTCTTAGATAGTAGAGGACAGATGTTAATAAAATGACCAGTCTTACCGCAGTAAAAACAGGCTCCCTGCTTCCTGAGCTCAGGGGCTCGACGCTTCACATGTGACACCCCTGTGATTTGCATAGGCTCCCTGGGCTCACCTGCAGCAACCACACGTGAACCTAAACCCTCTCCCATAGGCGGTGTCTCATGCTCCCCTTGACGCAAACGGCGATCAATGCGGACAACCAGACTCATAGCGGAATCTAGACAAGTAGGAGTCTCGTACATCAGAAGGGCTTTTTTAACCCTTCCAGAAACCCCATGAATAAGCTGACTCCGCAGCGCTGGATCATTCCACTGTGTATCGATCGCCTAGCGACGAAACTCAGAACAGTAATCCTCTGCAACTCGCTCCCCCTGGCGAATAGTGCGTATCTTAGATTCTGCTAGAGCCATTCTGTCTGGCTCATCGTAAATATTTCCAAGAAAGGAAAAAAAACTCTCCACAGAGTCAAATGCAGCAGAATCAGATGGCAAAGAAAACGCCCATGCTTGGGGATCCCCGCTTAACAATGACAACAGCAGGCCCACACGCTGAGCCTCATTACCTGAGGAGATCGGGCGCATACGGAAATATAGTTTGCAAGCTTCACGTAAAGAAACAAATTTACTGCGTTCCCCAGAAAATTTTTCAGGCAAAGGAAACTTAGGCTCAGCAACTCTACCTGTCACTCCAGCTTGCACATTAGATACTGCTAGTCCCTGTTGCTGCACTGCCCCCCTCAACTCAGTGACCTGTAGGGACAGCGCCTCCAACTGGCGGGTTATGGAAGTCATGGGATCCATGACAAAACAAAAAAAAGGAAACCCCCTTTTTTTTTTCTTTGTTTTTTAAAGGCCGATTATAATGTCACGGGGAGACTAGGTGGGCAAGAGCTAATAAGCTGGGCCCCTGCAATTTCCCCTCAGACTAGGGAAATCCTGACTGACCCTCTACCTAGAGTTTACACTGATGGTGTGCATGTCTAGGCCTCGACCCTCGCCCTGTCTCCTGTTTCAACCCTAGGCTGAAACCATCACCCACCACCCAGTGAAAAGATCATACACCAATACCCACAGTTAGCACAGACAAGGATAACGGAAAATATACACCACGCCGCAGTCACTCAGGAATACACTATAAATGCGCAGGGCAAAATAAATACAAATATAGGAAGGAGTAAATAAGACAAAGGGAAATACACCACCAGCAACGATACTCCAACTACTAGCTCACCACTCCAGACCGAGATAACAACGCACAAGACAGAAGCTATAATCGGCGACGCCCAATGTTCAGGAGAACTATTTAAAGGCAATGGGCATGGCCCAGCTTCCAATCTGAGCATCAGGTAAATTAACCCCGGACCAGCTAGATAAAATCTAGCCGACGCCAATGAGCACATAGTGGGCAAAAGCGGAATTACCGCTGTCTGTCGAACGACCTAGTCTGAACAGCGTCCGACATGACAGATGGGGTCTGGGACATATTTTGCTTTGGAGCCAAGAACTTAACCCCTTAGTGACAGAGCCAATTTTGTACTTAATAACCAAGCCAATTTTAACAATTCTGACCACTGTCACTTTATGAGTGTTCTGTCCAGCCATATAATAGCTGTCTAGAAAGTCTAGTCATTTTTTTTATGCCTCCGTTATTACAGACATTGTATTTTTGTGTATTACCTCATGTTACTGTGTATTGCAGACTATTTGTGTCATGCTCTGTGCAGTTATATATTCTGAAATGCTCCTGTTATTGCATCCTATAGTTTCACCCTTTCCTGTCACGTCTGCAATCAATAAAGAAGGTTACAATTTTACAGCCTCTTTTCTTAAAGAAGACAGGGGGTTTAGCTACATGTCTCATTGCACACCCTGCTAATGTGTATGAGGACAGCATAGTGAAACAACTGCTGAGAACAAGCTCAGAAGATCTGATGATACAGAGCCCGCCATTATCCAAGTATACGGTTATTGCATACGGATATTGCAGCAACCTCCTACCGGTCAGACCATACGGAGCCCACCATTATCTACGCAGAGCCGACAAAGGGATATCACAGCGGTCGCATAACTGTTGAATCATGTCTCAAGGACGAGCATCCTCTTTCAAAACGAGATCACGAGTTGGTTCCTCCAAGACATCATCCGTCAGCAATGCCGCCGCGATTGCCCGCGCAAAAGCTGAAACGGCAAAAGCAAGAAGCACCTTTGCTGAGCAAGAGATAGAATTGAAACTACAACAAGTATCCCTGGATGCGGAAAAGGCACGCTAACAAGCATGCCTGGACGAAGAGAAAGCGTCACTGGGTGCAGAAAAAGCACGCCAGCAGGCTTCCCTGGATGCGGAAAAAGCACGGCAGCAGGCTTCCCTGGATGCGGAAGAAGCACACCAGCAGGCTTCTCTGGATGCGGAAAAGCACGCCGACAAGCATACCTGGATGAAGAGAAAGCGCGCCTTGAAGCAACATTACAGAACTTGCTATTGAAAAAGAAGCAGCAGCTGCCATAGCAGAAGCAGAAGCCTTAGAAGCTGACGACCAACACAGCAGATGCAGCAGTGTGCTAGGCCTACAGCAAGTTACTCACGATCCACTGCAGCGTACTGCAGAGTACGTCCATCAGCATTCCAAATCAAATGATGATCCAAACCCACAGGTGAAGACAGAACATTTTGTCAACAAGTCAAGCCTACCAGATAATTCGGACCCCCAGAAAGCCAACTATCAGTCTCCCTACCGCAAGCAAGGAAATGCACATTGGGATGAGACTGACTACAATAATCTTTCTCCAGAACAGAAGATCCGGAATCTGTCCTGGCTTAAAGAGAATCCCTTCGCTTCAGAAAGGTACTACAGCAGTTGGACCAAACCAGAGATATCTAACAGGTATGATCGCACAGCACACATGTACTCTGACAACACTCCATCAGCTGGCATCAGTGCCAATCAAGCCACAATGGACTTTGCCAAGTTCCTTGCTCGACATGAGTTGGTCACTAAGGGACTTGTAAAGTTCAGGGATCGCGCTGAAAACTACAGGGCTTGGCGAGCTTCCTTCAAAAATACCATAAGAGACATAGGTCTATCATGTAGTGAAGAAGTGGATCTCCTGGTAAAATGGCTAGGAAGTGAGTCTGCCAAACACGCAAAGAGAATCAGAGACATTAATGTAAATTATCCAGATGTCGCCCTCAGAAGAATTTGGAATAGACTTGATGAATGCTATGGCTCAGTAGAGGTTATAGAAAGTGCCTTGTTTAAAAGAATAGAGGACTTTCCTAGAATAGCGAACAAGGACTATTCAAAGCTCAGAGAATTAACTGACTTGTTAATGGAGTTGTGTGTAGCAAAAGCAGAAGGAGATCTTGTGGGGTTGACATATCTTCGACACTGCGAGAGGTGTGAACCCCATAGTTCAAAAACTCCCATATAACCTGCAAGACAAGTGGGTTACATATGGTTCTAGGTATAAACAGACTTACAATGTGCCATTTCCTCCATTCAATGTGTTTGTAGATTTTGTTTCAGAGCAAGCGAAAATTAGAAATCATCCTAGCTTTGATTTCACGCTGTCATGTGCCAATAACTCTGTTAGTAAACCTCGTAGAACAACTGTAGAGGTCAACAAAACTAACATTTCTTCCACAGGTTCAGTTCACAAAGAGTTCAGCTCCCGTCAAGGAGAAGATAAATCCGAGGACCCAAGCAGACAGTGTCCCTTACACAAGAAGCCACATTCCTTACTTAAGTGCAGAGCTTTCAGAGAAAAGTCAATGGAAGAAAGGAAGGCCTTCCTTAAGGAGAACCACATCTGCTACAAATGCTGCGCTTCAACATCCCACTTTGCCAGGGACTGTGAGGTTAGTGCAAAGTGTGCCGAATGTGACAGCACCGAACATAACTCAGCTCTACACCCTGGACCACCATCGGATGCTTTGCCCCAAGAGCATAGCGGGGAGCTGGAGGACTCAAATACTGACACTCCAACAATTACTTCTAAGTGTACAGAAGTTTGTGGAAATATCATAGGAGGCAAGTCCTGCTCCAAAATTTCCTTAGTGAGAGTCTATCCAGCAGACGAAAAGGACAAAGCCATCAAAGTATATGCGATTTTAGATGATCAGAGTAATAGGTCATTAGCCAAGTCTGCCTTCTTTGATAGCTTTAACGTCAGAGGACCCCGTGCCCCCTACTCTTTGAAAACTTGTGCCGGTATAGTAGAGACAGCTGGTAGGAGAGCAACAGGCTACGTAGTCGAGTCTATAGATGGCCAAATGCGCCTGCCCTTACCAACCATAGTGGAATGTAACCAGATTCCTGACAACAGGTCAGAGATACCTACGCCTGAAGTGGCATCCCATCATCCTCATCTGAAGCATATAGAACACCTGATTCCTAACCTTGACCCAGAGGCTCAAATAGTCTTGCTCATTGGGAGAGATATTCTACGAGTCCACAAGGTTAGGCAGCATATCAATGGCTCTCACAATGCTCCATATGCCCAGAGACTCGACCTTGGGTGGGTCATTGTAGGAGAGGACTGTTTAGGAGAAGCACACAAACCGACGGTGGTTAATAACATGCTTACCAGTACGCTCAAGAGTAGATGTCAATCTCTCCTTCAACCATGTGAAAATCACTACTTCATAAAGGAGTTGCCACACAGCACTTCAGCATCAAGTATCTTAGCAAGTTGTGCCTACGATGATTGCATCCTGAATGATGACCAAGATCACCTTGGGTGTACAGTCTTTCGCAAGACGAATCGTACAGCAATGTCATTTGAAGATAGACTGTTCCTAGAGAGGATGGAGCAAGGAATGGTGCAGGACAAAACGAAGAGCTGGATTGCACCTCTACACTTCAAGCCTCAAAGACAATGCTTGCCTAACAACAGAGAACAAGTTTACAAACGATTTGTCTCCCTCAGGTACAGCTTCCATAATAAACCAGAGATGAAAGACCATTTCTTAACCTTCATGGAGAAGATATGTAAGAACGGTCATGCAAAGTTAGCACCTGTAGGTGTCAAGACTCTGATGACCCAACTGTTCTCACCCCAGCCCTGCTGCTTACACAGAAGACCGACCCTAATTGCTCTCCACCTGGAGAATGTAATGTTAAAGACCGTTACAGGAGTCAATGGAGACAAGTACAGAGTATCTGCAATGCCCTTTGGGACAAGTGGAAAAAGCAGTACCTGCCTACTCTGCAACAGAGGAGAAAGTGGAAAACCAGCAAGCCTAATCTCCAGCCTGGCTATATAGTACTAATGAAAGACTGTCAGTCTCGGAGAAATGAATGGCCATTAGGTCTCATTACCAAGACATTTCCAAGTAAGGATGGAATCGTACGTAATTTGGAAGTAAAAATAGGAAAACAAGGCGAGACCAAATTGTTCCTCAGGCCCTCAGGCCAGTAGGGGAACTCGTTCTGCTGTTCTCGTCCAATAAACACAATAGTGACGTCAGCTGACGTCAAGCGGGGAGTGTTCTGTCCAGCCATATAATAGCTGTCTAGAAAGTCTAGTCTTTTTTTTATGCCTCTGTTATTACAGACATTGTATTTTTTGTGTATTACCTCATGTTACTGTGTATTGCAGACTATGTGTTTCATGCTCTGTGCAGTTATATATTCTGAAATGCTCCTGTTATTGCATCCTATAGTTTCACCCTTTCCTGTCACATCTGCAATCAATAAAGAAGGTTACAATTTTACAGCCTCTTTTCTTAAAGAAGACAGGGGTAAACCCTGTATTGTATTGGGAGAGTACAATGTACTATGTATGTACAAGAGCCCCAAGAGCTGTACAATGTACAATGTACCCGCTACATGTCTCATTGCACACTCTGCTAACGTGTATGAGGACAGCATAATGAGGTTATAACTTTGGAACGCGTCAACGGATCCCACTGATTCTAAGACTGTTTTCTTCGTGACATACTGTACTTCATGTTAATGGTAAAATTTCTTCAATGTGACTTGTGTTTATTTAAAAAAAAAACAACAGGAATTTGGCAAAAATGTTGAAACCTTAGAAATTTTCAAACTTAATTTTTGTGCCCTTAAATCAGAGAGTCATGTCACACAAAATAGTTAATAAATAACATTTCCCACTTGTCTAGCTAACATCAGCACAATTTTGGAAACATAATTTTTTTTTTTTAGGATGTTATAAGGGTTAAAAGTTGACCAGCGATTTCTCATTTTTCCAACAAAATTTACAAAACCTCTATCTACAAGCACAAGGAAGCCAATGCCAAATATATAAAAGTTATATTCTTTATTAAACAAATAATACAATAGAGTTAAAAAATTATTAAGAAGACACAAATTACAAAAAAAAATGAGGACTGCAAACTGTAGGAGTTTGATCTATCTTAGCGGTTTCTTATACAACAAACTGCTTAATTAGAGCAAAAAATGGTCCTTTAAGGAGTATAGATCTTTCAGTAGATAACCAAGTATCAAAAAGTCAGATATCTATTGGATAGAGACTCATATACAGCTCTGGCAAAAATTAAGAGACCACTGCAAAATTTTCAGTTTGTCTGATTTTTCTCTTTATAGATATATTTTTGAGTAAAATGTAAACTTGTCTTTTATTCTATAAAATACTGACAACATGTCTTCAAGTTTCCAAGCACTAAATTTTGTATTTAATTTCAGAAAATGAGAAATGTTCAAAATAACAAAAAAATGCATTGCTTGCAGACCTCAAATAATGCAAAAAAAAAACTAGTTCATAATCATTAAGAAACAACAATACTGATGTTTTAACTCTGAAAGAGTTCAGAAATCAATATTTTGTAGAATTGCCATGATTTTAAATCACAGCTTTCATGCGTCTTGGCATGCTTTCCACCAGTCTTTCACACTGCTTTTGGGTGACCTTATGCCACTCCTGGTACCAAAATGTAAGCAGTTCTTCATTGTTTGATGGCTTGTGACTATCCATCTTCCTCTTGATTACATTCCAGAGATTTTCAGTGGGGTTCATGTCTGGAGAATGGGCTGGCCATTACAGGCATTTGATGTGGTGGTCCTTCATCCGCACATTAATTGACCTTGCTGTGTGGCATGGCGCATTGTCCTGCTGGAAAAACCAGTCCTCAGAAATGGGGAACATTGCCTGAGCAGAAGGAATCAACTGTTTTTCCAGGATAACCTTGTAACCTTGTATGCGGCTTGATTCATACGTCCTTCGCAAAGATTAACCTGCCCAATTCCAGCCTTGCTGAAGTATCCCCAGATAATCACCGATCCTCCACCAAATTTTATAGTGGGTGCAAGACACTGTGGCTTGTACACCTCTCCAGGTCTCTGTATAATTATTAGACAATCAGGTGTTGGGCAAAGCTGAAAATTAGACTCATCAGAGAAGATTACCTTACCTCCAATCATCTATGGTCCAATACTTATGGTCTTTGGCAAACTTCACCCTAGCTCTCCTTTGCTTCTCATTGATGAAAGGCTTTTTTCTAGCTTTACATGACTTGAGTCCTGCTTCTAGGAGCCTGTTACGAACTGTTCTTGCCGTGCACTTCAACGCAGCTGCCATTTGCCATTCCTTTTGTAGGTCACTTGATGTCATTGTGCGGTTGCTGAGTGACTTTCGTATAAGATGACAGTCATCCCGGTCAGTGGAGAGTCGTTTTTGCCCTCTGCCGGTCTGTAGCTTTGTTGTCCTCAATGTCTGCTGCTTGACCTTGTTGTAATGGACTGCTGTCTTAATAATTTTTAATGATGGAGGCAACATGACACTTACTGTATCTCTCTGCTAGTAAAGCCAGAATTGAGCCCTTCTTTTCCTCACTGAAGACTTTTCTTTTCAACTCATTTGGCATGGTTAAAAGTTATTTTTCATTCCTATTACTTTTGGGATATTACTAGCACTTGATTTGCCATCCAGCTTGTCCTATTGCAAGAGAACTGTGAACACCACAGCAGTGTTTTTCATACTTTCCTTCATTAAATAAAATTTGGTTCAGGTGATCACCTAATCAGAAGCACATTAAGTAGAATGAGGTGTACTCTGGTTGGAATTCACCGGACACTGGAATGGAATGGCTGTCAGACATGTAGAGAAACTGATTTTTATAAAACTGTGCAGTGGTCTCTTCATTTTTACCAGAGCTGTATAATTGGTAGTCCCAGCTCCTAAAAGCCTGAGCAAAGTATGCTTCATATAGGAGTCACCATACATAGAAAAATGATATATCTTCCACAGTTTATATAATGATTTTTTCTGAAATAATTGCAGGATGTTACTGACATAAAGTGCTAAGTGCTTATTGTGAACAGTACAAATATATTCAGTCTAGGACGCAGTTACTGGCTTGAACTTATATCAGGGTTATATTAAAGGGTAGCTGAACTAGTCCAAAAGCATTTATTTCAAAAGCAGTTAGTACTTGCAAGAATCTATGTGCAAGATTATATTAATCACCTTGCCAAGAACAATTAATTCAAAGCAATTGGTTTTCATGAGAGTCTATGCATAAAGTAATGTAAACCTTCTTTCCACAACAATTGGTTCAGTAAATAGTTAAATAACTTATTTATTCTGTCAGATATATACACTCACCGGCCACTTTATTAGGTACACCTGTCCAACTTCTTGTTAACACTTAATTTCTAATCAGCCAATCACATGGCGGCAACTCAGTGCATTTAGGCATGTAGACATGGTCAAGACAATCTCCTGCAGTTCAAACCGAGCATCAGTATGGGGAAGAAAGGTGATTTGAGTGCCTTTGAACGTGGCATGGTTGTTGGTGCCAGAAGGGCTGGTCTGAGTATTTCAGAAACTGCTGATCTACTGGGATTTTCACGCACAACCATCTCTAGGGTTTACAGAGAATGGTCCGAAAAAGAAAAAAAATCCAGTGAGCGGCAGTTCTGTGGGCGGAAATGCCTTGTTGATGCCAGAGGTCAGAGGAGAATGGGCAGACTGGTTCGAGCTGATAGAAAGGCAACAGTGACTCAAATCGCCACCCGTTACAACCAAGGTAGGCCTAAGAGCATCTCTGAACGCACAGTGCGTCGAACTTTGAGGCAGATGGGCTACAGCAGCAGAAGACCACACCGAGTACCACTCCTTTCAGCTAATAACAGGAAACTGAGGCTACAATTTGTACAAGCTCATCGAAATTGGACAGTAGAAGATTGGAAAAACGTTGCTTGGTCTGATGAGTCTCGATTTCTGCTGCGACATTCGGATGGTAGGGTCAGAATTTGGCGTAAACAACATGAAAGCATGGATCCATCCTGCCTTGTATGAAGCATCTTTGGGATGTGCAGCCGACAAATCTGCGGCAACTGTGTGATGCCATCATGTCAATATGGACCAAAATCTCTGAGGAATGCTTCCAGCACCTTGTTGAATCTATGCCACGAAGAATTGAGGCAGTTCTGAAGGCAAAAGGGGGTCCAACCCGTTACTAGCATGGTGTACCTAATAAAGTGGCCGGTGAGTGTATAAGTGCTATATTCAAAAAATAGGGTTTCCAAGTGGAAATATTTAGAAGAGCTTATATCTAAAGAAGATCCCATTGGACCAAAAGTAAGCCTAGTGTTGCATGGTTAACAGAACAGTGCTTATTTAGTAGTGAGCAAGAAGGAGGCAGTAAAAAGCTGTAAGTAAATGAGGTATACATGACCTGGTTGTGCAGTGTGGCGCCCTGACGCGTTTTTTGCGTTAACGTCATCCTAGGGGGTCAATTCATCCCTCTTCGATATGACTTGCATTTATTTATGAAAAAAAACAGAAATATTTTTGCAATTTTCAAACTTTAGAATTTTTATGCCCTTAAATCAGAGAGTGGTGTCACACAAAATAGTTAATAAATAACATTTCCCACATGTCTACTTTACATCAGCACAATTTTGGAAACAAATGGTTTTTTTTTCTGTTAGGAAGTTATAAGGGTTAAAAGTTGACCAGCGATTTCTAATTTTTCCAACAAAATTTACAAAACCATTTTTTTTAGGTACCACCTCACATTTGAAGTGTGTTTGGGGGGTCAATATAACAGAAAATACCCAAAAGTGACACCATTCTAAAAACTGCACCCCTCAAGGTGCACAAAACCACATTCAAGACATTTATTAACCCTTCAGGTGTTTTATGAGAACTAAAGCAATGGGGAAGGAAAAAATGAACATTTTACTTTTTTCACAAAAATTTTTACTTTGCAACCAAACTTTTTATTTTCACAAGAGTATCAGGAGAAAATGGACCACAAAATTTGTTGTGCAATCTCTCCTGAGTAGGTCGATACCCCGTATGTGGGGGAAAGCCACTGTTTGGGCGCATGGCAGGGCTCAGAAGGGAGGGTGCACCATTTGACTTTTTGAACGCAAAATTGGCTGGAATCAATGGCGGGCGCCATGTCTCATTTGGAGACCCCCTGATGTTCCTAAACAGTGGAAATCCCCCAATTCTAACTCCGATCCTAACACAGCCCTAACCCCAACCTTATCCCCAACACACCCCTAGCCCTAATCCCAACCCGAATCATAACCCTAACCCCAACACCACAGCCCTAACCCCAACACAACCCTAACCTCAACACAACCGTAGCCCCAACCCTAACCTGAGCCCCATCTCTTACCCTAGCCCCAACCCTAGCCCCAGCCCTAATCCTGGCCCAACCCTAACCCTACCTCTAAACCAACCCTAGCCCCAACCCTAACCCTAGTTCTAACCCCAACCATAACCCTAGCCCTAACTCTAACCCTAATGGAAAAATGGGAAAAAAACACATTTTTATTTTATTTTATTATTTTTATTTAACTAAGGGGGGAGAAAAAAGGGGGTTTGATGTACTATTTTTTTATTTTGATCATTGTAATAGGATCTATCACAGTGATCAAAATGAACCAATAGGAAAAATCTCCTAGTATTGCCGGGTGCTGGCCGGCAGATCTCGCCCCCGCCATGTTCTTCCCGGAAGAAGACACTGAGGGCCGGGGGATGCAGGAGGGTCCACAGACACCGGAGGTACCGGGGTGGGCTCGGGGGACCTCATTTCTCTCTCCTCTGATTTGCTAGATCACATCCATGGAGAGAGAAAGTAAATGGGAAATCAGACTTCTTTTTTTTGCTGTCAACGTTATTCCGTGAATAACGGTGATCGCAACACTGGAGTCGGTAAAAACCGACCCTAATCATGTTCTCTGGGGTTTCAGCTACCCACGGTAGCCGAGACCCCGGAGATTTTCCAACACTGGGGGCCACTACAACCTTATTTCTCAGCGCCATTAAAAAGCAGTGCTGAGGAATAAGTACCCTTAGGCTTCTTTCAGACTTCCGTCGGTATGTGGCCGTCGCTAAGTGTCGGCGTGACGTACGAATGGACGTTGAAGTTTTTTAGCACAACGTGGGCAGCAGACGCAGTGTTTCAACGCGTCTGCTGCCCATTGTGAAGTCCCAGGGAGGAGGGGGTGGAGTTCCGGCTGCGCCTGCGCAGTTTAAAATGCAGGACCCGACGCCAAATACCGACACATCCAGTGCACGACATAAGGAACTTGTGTCCATACGTCGCGATGCGTCGGTAATACAAGTCTATGTGCATTGCGACGTCTTGTAAAAGACGAAAGTGTGAAAGTAGCCTTAACTGCCGCCGTTAAAAGGCGTATCGGCGGTCGTTAACGGGTTAAAGCTAAGTATTGGCTTTTTACTGTACAGCTCTGTAAAGGTGGATTTCTGATCGAGGAAGGGCTGTATATACGGGAAATACATTATGCAGGTGAACGGTCACCTCTCCCTGGCGGTAACGTTGTGCGGTAGCTTGCAGGCACACACATGTGGCAACATATTGGCACAGGCTTTTTCTTCCCAGAAATGGTTTTCTTCCCTACTATTCATACCTGCACGATCTGTAAGTCGGACCTTTTTACTGGTGGGAAAATTCCTGCTGTTATGGTTTCTAAAAGACTATGAGAACACCTGCTGAGCTTATCCATCATTGACTTATGACCAAGCTGTTTCACTGCTAGAGCAAAAAATCCCAGTGACAAGATGTGGAAAACTGATAGAGACTTATCTTAAGCGACTTGCAGATTTAATTGCCATAAAAGTACTGCCTTTAGGGGGTAAATAGTTATGCACACTGAAATTTTCAGTTATTTTGTCCTATTTGTTGTGTGCATGACAACCAAAGGTTCACAGTTGTAGGCATGCTCCTTACATGAACTGATGCAAACTCTCAAAAAAACTATGAAATTTCAGGTTGTGAGCTAGCAAAATATGAAAAATGCCATCGGGTGAATACTTTCTCATGTCACTGTACATTGTTAGACGTGTTTCTGTAGAGGGTGGTTGGTCATTTTCCAATCCTCCTACATGCTGGGAATGTCTTCTTCATGTCCTGTCGTGGTATTTATAAGTGACATTTTCTTCATTAGTAGTCTGCATGTATATTCAGCAGGGTAAATGTAATATGTGCATTATTCTGTTCAAGTTGCAGCCTTTCATTCTCTAAATGTCATTGCTAGGTCTCCCAGCAGTTTCTGGCAGCACTTCTCTGACTGTCTTGTAACCCAGCATGTAGCAACACTCTTAAAATAATAGGGCAGAATGCCACTCGCGTCAGAATGTTATTTCCCAATGACAAGTTGCCCGGTGGAAGACACTGTCTTGCTGAGACATCCTAATCCTGGACTTCCATCTAAAATAGCAGGGGAAGAAAACGATTTATCATTCAGAAAAGCATATATCTGAAGGATATAGAAATTCATGTGCTTATTTGTAAAATTAATACATACACATTAATTATACAGCGCTCTAGTTTTTCCAGTAGTCCCATAGACAATGAAAGGAGCAGAGGCCGAGCGTGAGCTCCACCTATCCAATCAAAATGGGCCTCTGCAGAGTCCAGTTCACAGGTTGCAGAACCCTGTTCTCAGAATTGCTGGGGTTCCTAGATGTCAGACCTCCAGCGATCAGTAAGTCTTCCCCTTTCCTATGGGCTGGGGATAACTTATTATTTTGGTAATAAAGATAACATAAAAAAGCATACTATTAGATCTGGGAGCTTCCCATCACTGTAAAAATGCACCCAAGAGGGACAAACACCACAATTCACTCCACAAACATTATATTGTCTGTCTGCATCTTGTGAAAATGGATACATGAGGTCAGGGCCGGACTGGCCATTTGGCAAGTCTGGCAAATGCCAGAAGGGCCTGTCTGGTCATGGGCCGCCTTATCTGCAATGTTATTAACAGAATTAGTGTTCTCAAGACACCCATACTGTCAATAGTTGTGAAGGAGCACAAAGTTGCTGACTCCATCACTTACCCCAGCAGGCCACCGGTATGATTAGAAATATTGGTCTTGTAGAAAATCTTCCTTTCCTCCATCTGGGGTAATATTAGTAATATATCCCATCTGGTGCTTGGGGACGGGAACAGCATGGGCCTGTGTGAATTCAAATGCCAGGGCTGAACTTCAGCCCCAGTCCGTACCTGCATGAGGTATTAATTGATATTTTGCCCAAAATACGCAAGCTCACAATGCACGTCAAGGGTCTTTATTGTCTTGTTAGTCCCTATACTAAAATAAACAGTAGTTCATTTAAAAGGGCATAAATCCAACAAACATCACAGAAAAAAGCAGCCATACTTACCAATACCTGGCCACTAGGGTTGAGCGACCTTTAGTTTTTTAGGGTCGAGTCGGGTTTCGTGAAACCCGACTGTCTTAAAAGTCGAGTCGAGTGAAATCGGCCGACCACCGTGAAAAGTCGGGTTTCGGCCGAAACACGAAACCCAATGAAGGAAATTATTATTAATTTTTTTATTTTTTTTTTCCTCTCTCTCTCTCTCTCTCTCTCTCTCTCTCTCTCTCTCTCTCTCTCTCTCTCTCTCTCTCTCCCTCCGTCCCAGCACAGAAAATTTCGTATTGCACATTCCAAATCCCTACTGCGCACAAGCGATAACATGACGATAGGCGTTCACTCCCCTAAGACCTATGTCATCAC
The DNA here is from genome assembly GCF_051348905.1 of Ranitomeya variabilis. Lineage (NCBI taxonomy): Eukaryota > Metazoa > Chordata > Amphibia > Anura > Dendrobatidae > Ranitomeya > Ranitomeya variabilis. Next base: position 505,207,210 of record NC_135232.1, read on the forward strand.
TCTGCCCACGCTCATTCATTGGCTGAAAAAATGGCGCTAAACGCGTCATACGAAACGCGACTTTGGCGCCAAGATCGCGTACCGCATGGCCGACCCCACACAGGGATCGGGTTTCATGAGACGCTGACTTTGCCAAAAGTCGGCGACTTATGAAAATGAACGACCCGTTTCGCTCAACCCTACTGGCCACAATACTAATGCACTGTATGTTTGTTTGGGAATAATGGTAAGGATTTGAGCAACTCAGTGGAAAAAGGATTAAAATTGTATATAACGTCGACTGATTTTTCACCATCTTTTTTTCAGTGAGATTCGCTTGCCAGTTATGATTCTTTAAAAAGTGATTCTACATATTTTTTATTTTGGGCACAGGCTTTCAGCGATAAAAAATAAGATACGCACTAATACTAACCATCCTTCTCTACTGGTCCAGCACTGGCTCTCAGCTGCTGCTTTGGTCTTAGTGGATCGGCTGCAGTGGTGATGCCATGATTACAGCAAATGTTACCACTCCAGCCAGTTGTCAAACTCAGCTTCTTGTGCTGTTTACATGATCATTTCCCATTTGCCTGGGGATTGGCTGCAGCAATCACGTGTGCTATAGTCATAATGTCACTGCTGCAGTCTATCAGCAAAGTCCAAAGCAGCAGCAAAGAGCCAGCCCTGGACCAGCACTTGCTCAAATAAAAAATTATCCCAAACAACCAACCCTTTAAAATCTGTTTGACAGACTGGTAGCTGTAGGTGTTAACTTTTGTGGGGAAATGGGTAAGGAGAGGAGTTACATATGTTAAAGACACTATTCTGAATTATCCTACTGAAAATAATCTTACAGTGGGTACGAAATGTATTCAGACTCTTTTCAATTTTTCACTCTTTGTTTCAATGCAGCCATTTGGTAAATTCAAAAAAGTTCATTTTTTTCTCTTTAATGTACACTCTGCACCCCCTTCTTAACTTAAAAAAACAGAAATGTAGTAATTTTTGCAAATTTCTACAAAAAAAGACAAACTGAAATATCACATGGTGGTCATAAGTATTCAGACCCTTTGCTCTGATACTCATATTTAAGTCACATGCTGTCCATTTCCTTGTGATCCTCCTTGAGATGGTTCTACTCCTTCAGGCTATGTGCACACGCTGCCGATTTTGCTGAGGATCCACAGCGGTTTTGATGCTGTGGATCCGCAGCTGTTTTCCATGAGTTTACAGTACCATGTAAACCTATGGAAAACAAAATCCGCAGTGCACATGCTGCGGAAAAAAACGCGCAGAAACGCTGCGTTGTTTATTCCGCAGCATGTCAATTCTTTGTGCGGATTCCACTGCGGTTTACACCTGCTCCATAATAGGAATCTGCAAGTGTAAAACTGATAGGACTTGATTTGGAAAGGCACACACCTGTCTATATAAGATCTCACAGCTCACAGTGCTTGTCAGACCAAATGTGAATTTTGAGGTCAAAGGAACTGGCCAAGGAGCTCAGAGACAGAATTGTGACAAGGCATAGATCTGGCCAAGGTTACAACACAATTTCTGTAGTACTCAAGGTTTCTAAGAGCACAGTGGCCTCCATAATCCCTAAATGGAAGAAGATTGGGACTATCAGAAGTGTTTCTAGACCTGGCCATCCAGCCAAACTGAGCATTCGTGGGAGAAGAGCCTTGGTGAGAGAGGTAAAGAAGAACCCCAAGATCACTGTGGCTGAGCTCCACAGATGCAGTAGGCAGATGGGAGAAAGTTCCACAAAGTCAACTATCACTGCAGCCCTCCACCAGTTGGGCATTTATGGCAGAGTGGCCTCTCCTCAGTGCAAGACATATGAAAGTCCACATAGAGTTTGCTAAAAAAAACACATGAAGGACTCCCAGACTATGGGAAATACGATTCTCTGGTCTGATGAGATGAAGATGGACCTTTTTGGTGATAGTTCTAAGCGGTTTGTGTGGAGAAAACCAGGCATTGCTCATCACCTACCCAATACAATCCTAACAGTGAAACATGGTGGAGGCAGCATCATGCTACAGGGCTGTTTTTCAGCTGCAGGGACAGGACGACTGGTTGTCATTGAAGGAAACATGAATACGGCCAAGTACAGAGATATCCTGGATGAAAACCTCTTCCAGAGTGCTCTGGACCTCAGTCTTGGTTGAAGGTTCACCTTCCAACAGGACAATGACCCTAAGCACACAGCTAAAATAACAAAGGAGTGGCTTCAGAAAAACTCTGACCATTCTTGACTGGCCCAGCCAGAGCCCTGACCTAAACCCAATTGAACATCTCTGGAGAGACCTGAAAATGGCTGTCCACCAACATTCACTATCCAACCTGACGGAACTGGAGAGGATCTGCAAGGAAGAACGGCAGAAGATTCATAAATCCAGGGTGTGAAAAACTTGTTGCATCATTCCCAAGAAGACTCATGGCTGTATTAGCTCAAAAGGGTGCTTCTACTCAGTACTGAGCAAGGGTCTTGAATACTTATGACAATGTGATATTTCAGTTTTTCTTTTTTAATAAATTTGCAAAAATTACTATATTTCTGTTTTTTTCAGTCAAGATGGGGTGCAGAGAGAACATTAATGAAAAAAAAATGAACTTTTTTGAATTTACCAAATGGCTGCAATGAAACAAAGAATGAAAATTTTAAAGGAGTCTTAATACTTTCCGTACCCACTGTATAAGGGATCGTCTCGCTTCTGTGAGTTATAGACTAGACCTTGGTAACACTTGATGTTGTATATCAAGGCTTTTCAGAGTGATTTCATATGTTGCTACATAAAAGATTAGTAGAAAACGGAGGAATTCTTCAACAGTGGAAAAGTATGTTTAATTAAGGTAACACTTTTCTCAAGAATAAAAATTCAGAAAGTTTTTATTAACCCCTTACTGCCGAAGCCAGTTTTCAACTTCCTAACAGGACCCAATTTCTGTCACTTTATTTGGTAATAACTTTTTAGAATCCTTTTTCCAATCCCAGTGATTCTGATATTATCTTTTTTTGTTGACACATTGTACTTCTTGATAGTGGAAAATTTAGGTCTACAAAATTTGTGAAAATTCAGAAAAATTAGCAATATTCAAACTTTGTCTTTTTATGCCCTTGTAAGGGCACATTCAGCCATTAGTATAAATCGGACTGGGATCGGACTGCAATGCTCAGACTTGCGTGGCTCTCCCGACCCGAGTATGACAGCTGCATAGAAATACAGTACATGAAGCTGTCACTCTCAGGATGGAAGGGCTGCCGGACAGCCTCATTTATACCGCCATCTGACTACACAAAATAGTTAATAAATAACATTTCCTATAAGTCTAATCTACCTTTGCATCACTTTTGAAATTTCTTTTGATTTTTTTTTTAAGTATTGTTCAGATGTCCGTTTTTCACATACGAGTGCTATCCATAAATTTCATTTTTTCAACAAAATGTACAAACCTATTTTTGCCACACGTTTTCAGTTTTGAAGTGACTTTAAGGTCACGTGCGCACATTGAGTATTTGGTCAGTATTTCACATCAGTATTTGTAAGCCAAAACCAGGAGTGGGTGATAAATACAGAAGTGGTGCATATTTTTCTATTATACTTTTCTCAGATTTTTCCACTCCTGGTTTTGGCTTATAAATACTGATGTAAAATACTGACCAAATAATGTGTGAAGGGTCCTACAGTGTGGAAAATAAGTATTTGACGCACTGCCAATTTTGCAAGTTTTCCTACTTACCAAGAATGGAGAAGTCTGTAATTTTTATCGTAGGTACACTTCACCTGTGAGAGACAGAATCTAAAAATAAAAACCTGACAATCACAGTGTATGATTCTTACATAATTAAATTGCATTTTATTGCATGAAATAAGTATTTGATCACCTACCAACCAGCGAGAATTCTGGCTGGAAACGTCTGACCTCTGTAAATGCAAACAAAGGCAAATTACAGATCTCTCCATTCTTTGTAGGTGGGAAAACTTGCAAAATTTTCAATGTATCAAATACTCATTTTCTTCACTGTATGTCATAAAGCACCCAAAAGTGAAACAATTTAAAAAATTGCACCCTTTGTAGCACTCAAAACTGCATTCAGGAAGCTTGTTAACCATTCAGGTGCTTAACAGGAATTAATGCACACTGAAATGAAAAAAAATGATAAATTACATTATTTCAACTAAATTGTTGGTTAGACATCAAATTTTGCTTTTTCGCAAGCTGTAATGAGAGAAAAGGTACATGAAAATTTGTTAAGCAAATTCGACTGAACATGCCGACACGGTCCTCATATGTTTTCAGAATGTACTTCATGGATACACAGCAAGGCACAGAAGGGAATGAGCGCAAATTGACTTTTGCGGTGCAATTCTGTCAGGAATTTATTGTTGATGCCATATCACATTTATAAAACTCTCAAGGTGTGGAAACATCAGTTTTTTGCACAAAAATGTTGTTATTGCCCCAATGTGCTAATTGCCTCTTCAGAGAAAAAGAGGACTTAACTCTATAGTGCCACCTATATAAAAAAAATATCTATAATCTGTAGCCTATTATATGTGAAAATCCTTTTGACTACTGAAATGAGGCTGTGTATGTGATGTATAAGTATATTCTCATATGATCTTGGAGCCATTTATGGTAGACCTTTATTGCTGCTTTACCCCCTCTCCTGTTTTAAACTATTTTTGTATCTATATATTTATATGAGTAGTGTTGTTCCATATGTGATACTAAGGTCATTTTTTAGAATATTATATTATGCACTATTCACAATTATGTATAACTTATGCACCTCTTTTTCTATAATGGCTATATAGGCACTGGTCACAAAACCCTATTGAGTATGCACTTTATAATATATATGTCCATTAGTGATATATTGTTGCACAGAGCACTTTCAATAATCTATATAGCACAATTTATGAGTAATCATTTGCGGCACATTCTCACTATGTAACGCGCCCAGTGTCCCAGGTAGTCATCCTTCTGCAGCCTATGCGGCTGTCCGACCTGTGTGGGCGTGATGCGAGGCCTGGCGCCGGCCCGCTCACGTGATCACAGGGGGACGTCCGCCTCTGGACTTCGGTTGGTATGGCGACGGGATGCGGTGCGCGTGCGCACAATGCGAGAGCAATGATAGGCGTCCGCCCGGTCATGTGACCGGAACGGCGCACTATTTAATCTGAACTATGTCACTATTGAAACCACGCCCCCTGAGGAAGCAGCACAATTTGTACGCGAAACGCGCGTTGGGGAATGCGGTGCAGGTTGGAGGTGGACGTTTAACCTTATTATGGGTAAATAGAACCAATTTCTTCTATGTACTAACGTTGGATTGGTTTTTTGATACAAAGTGTGGATATTGTGTTACGGTTGGGAAGGCATACAAGTCCATGTGATGATTCATCTGTGAGTGTCCACACCATGTATCATGAGTACGGTCACAAGAGAGTGGGGGGATGTGCCTGTAAGCTGTGAAGCATTCATTGCGTGACGAAATTAGCACTAAAGCACTTTAATGATCCCCCTTTTTCACAGCTGAGTACTCATAGTCTTATTAACTCCACCCTGCATCTAACGTAACACTTTAGTGGGATTCACTATATATTTTTTGTATGAAAAAAAGACCTATGTATTGATTTAAAATAAGTTTATGGTATGCAATAAAAATAATTATTAAATTGAAATTGTTGTTCTGGCATATCACTTACTCATTCTCCTCCTGATAAATGATGAATTTATGAGTTGTTGTGCCTACATGGGTCTATAATAATGTCTGGTGTCGTATAGATTAATCTATAGTGCCACCTGTTGGAAGTAGCGATCCTACAAGTCACAATCAACCCTTAAATGAGTCTTGCAATATGACAGGATAAAATGCCAAATCAGTATCTCAATTCGCAGACACGGTGTTTCGGGCTGTTGGCCCTCGTCAGTGCGAAGCATGAGAACTGATTTGGCTAGGTGAGAGGCTCTGGACTGGGGTCTAAGGGGTAAGGTTTCTCCTTGTTGAGAGTGACATACCGGCTTTGGCTTGTCAAGGTAAGGAGGCTTATTCGCCGTGCAATGCTCCTCTGGGAAATTTAATATGCAAATTGCCTCTTCAGAGAAAAAGAGGACTTGAACTCTTTAGGGCCACCTGTTGGAAGTAGCGATCCTACAAGTCACAATCAACCCTTAAATGAGTCTTGCAATATGACAGGATAAAATGCCAAATCAGTATCTCAATTCGCAGACACGGTGTTTCGGGCTGTTGGCCCTCGTCAGTGCGAAGCATGAGAACTGATTTGGCTAGGTGAGAGGCTCTGGACTGGGGTCTAAGGGGTAAGGTTTCTCCTTGTTGAGAGTGACATACCGGCTTTGGCTTGTCAAGGTAAGGAGGCTTATTCGCCGTGCAATGCTCCTCTGGGAAATTTAATATGCAAATTGCCTCTTCAGAGAAAAAGAGGACTTGAACTCTTTAGGGCCACCTGTTGGAAGTAGCGATCCTACAAGTCACAATCAACCCTTTAACAAGTCGTGCAATATGACTTAGGATGAAAGCCAAATCAGTATCTCAATTTGCTCACGGTATTTCGGGCTGTTAGCCCTCGTCAGTGCAAAGCATGAGAACTGATTTGACTAGGTGAGAGGCTCTGGACTGAGGTCTAAGGGGTAACGTTTCTCCTTGTGCATAATGACATACCAGCTCTGGCTTGTCAAGGTAAGGAGGCTTATTTGCCGTGCAATTCTCCTTTGGGAAATGTAATATAGAAATTGCCTCTTCAGAGACAAAGAGGACTTAACTCTATAGCGCCACCTGTTGGAAGTAGCGATCCTACAAGATATAGCCCCAAGTGTTTCATTTTTACAGGGATAATAGGAGAAAATGGACTGAACAATTTGTGAATCAATTTTTCTTCACTACACCAATACCCCACATATGGTCAGAATCTACTGTTTGGGTACAAATCAGGGCTCGGAAGGAGCACAATTTTTCTTCTGTTATGTATTTCTGGCTAGCTAGAATTGATTAAGGAAGAATTTACAGGTCCTGCAAGGAGCAGAAACAGAAGAAATTCCCCTCAAGTGCACACCTCATAGAATTTATTCGGGGTTTAGTGACCTTTTTGGACCCACATGTTTCTCAAAAGATTATAACATAGGGACGAGAGAAATGAAAAACTTACATTTTTCTCCACTAAGTAGATGCTTTATCTTCGAATATTTTTTTTCACAAGGATAAATAGGAAATAATAGGAGCCACAAATTGTAAAGAAATTTCTCATGAACACGCCAGGACCCAATATGTAGTCAAAAGCTACTGTTTGGACAAATGCAGAGCACAGAAGGGAAGGAATGCTATTTGGCTTTTGGATTGCAAAGTTCTTTCGGATAGTTTGGAAACTACTGTTTGAGCACAAGGTGACTTTTTTCTAACTGTGTGGTGTATTTGATTAACCTTTTAACAACCATAGGATTAGAAATGGATAGATGTCTTATTGACACCTCTCCATTACTAAGCCGGCTTAATGTCACTTTACAATAGGAAGGTGACATTAACCCCTCATTACCCCACTTGCCACCACTACAGGACAAGTGGGAAGAATCAGGCTGGTGGGGCCCATATCCATGGACCCTTACCAGCCTGAGAATAGCAGCCCGCACCTGTGAGTTTTGCCGGGTTGGTTGTAAAATATATGGGGGACCCCACGTCGTTTTTTTCTTTCATCCCTTCTCCCCTGTACATGCTGCTTGCTGGCTGAGCACACGGTTGCGGGTGTCTGCGGGGCTGTGTGTGTGTGCGTGTCTGTGTGCAGGTCTGTATGTAGGCAGGCATCGTCTGATGGGACTACTAGTCACATCCGGCTATGCCTGCTACAGTGACAGCTAGCCGACAATGGGACAGTAGTAATCCCATCATCCGGCTACTGTATAAAAAAACACATACGCACATATACAGTATATACTCACCACACAGCTAATCCCCGATGCCCTCGATCTCCTGTAAAAAATAAAATAATAAACCAACAGTATACTCCCTGTTCATATGTAATCCATGTAATAACGAGTGTCCCACAACGATCTCCCGTGGAGAGCTGTCACATTGGCTCCGATGAGACAATGACGTCAGAGGTCACTCCACCGTCAGAGGTCGCTATCACTGGCAATGCTGCGTGGGAAAATTCTCATGTAGAATTGCCGTGAAATAAGAGCCTGAACTCGGGTAAACTCTTCAGTGATAACACTGCAGGAGCCATTGTTCCTGTCAGTGTGTCACTGGCGGCCTTGTAGAGCGGTCACATCTCCTGATGTGACAGCTCTATAGGGGAGATCGTTGTGGGACAGTCATTATTAAATGGAACAGGGAGTATTTGTGTTGGTTTATTTGTTTATTTTTTTGCAGGAGATCGAGGACGTTGCATGGATTAGCAGAACAGTAAATATGGGAAAAATGTGTGTAGTCTTTTGTTTCACTAAAATACTTTATTCTGGCTGTGTGTTTATTTAACATAACAACTATAGGATTAGAAATGTAGAGGTGTCTTATTGACTCCTCTCCATTACTAAGCCGGCTTGATGTCACCTTACAATACAAAGGTGACATTAACCACCTATTACCCCATATGCCACCGCTACAGGGCATCTTAGAGATGTGCCATTTCTGGGGCGGCTGTGAGCTGGTGTTTGTAGCCGGGGGGGGGGGGGGGGCAATATCCATGGCCCTTCCTAGGCTATGAATATCAGCCCGCAGCTCTCTGCATAGCCTTTTCTGGCTATTAATTATAGGGGGGTCCCTCTATTTTAATAGCCAGTAAAGGCTAAATATACAGCTGCGGGCTGAGATTCATAGCCTGGGAAGATCCATGGTATTAACCCCTTCCTAGGCTATAACCATTCCCCGCAGTTGCTGGCTTTCCCTCTCTGGCAAAGAAAATTGTGCGGGAGCCCACACCTTTTTTTTTCTTTTTTTTAATTTTTTTAAATTAAACAGATATTGCATTTAAGGCCAGGGTCACACTTGCGAGAAACTCGCATGAGTCTCGCACCTCAATACCCGGGACTGCTGCCGGCACTCGGAACCGGAGTGTGCAGCTACATGTATTTCTGTGTAGCTGAACATTCCGGTCCGAGTGCCGGCGGCAGTGCCGGGTATTGAGGGGCGAGACTCGTGCGAGTTTCTCGCAAGTGTGACCCCGGTCTAACCCAGATTTTGTGTGTGTGTCTTTATTTAACTGTTTATGTACCATTTTATTATGTTTATTACTAAACATTGGGCTTGGTATTATCTATCTATCTATCCATCTATCTATCTATCTATCTGTAGATCTATCTATATCTGTGCGTGTAAACATTATTCTTCAATGGAGTACGTAAATGAAGAGATTGGACAAGAAATTACATCTACAAACACTGTCATGTTGACGCTGCTATACTGATTAAAATTATACCTTGGTTGATTAAATCCGTCTTGTGATTGTTGTTTTTATCTTTTTTTTCAGTTTTCATTTAAGGCAATTCTCATGCTTTGGGGTGGCCTGTGGGGGGTCTTTATGTGGTGCTTTGCTTACATATGCATCCTTATGGGCTTAAGACAGTGACCTTCCTCCTATTTTACATAATGCATATAATATTGTTGATGTTATTGTTGATATGCATTATTGTTGATAATGCATATAATATTGTTGGCTATTGTAAGGCTTAGAACATTTTTTACATCCAGCAAAATGGCAGCAGCGGTGCCTGCGCAGTAGCATCTGTCTCAAGCGCCACCACCATCGTGCTGTTGCTAATTTATTTTTTTCTTCATCAAAATGGTGCCACTGGCGCGCTTGCGCTGCAGCATACTGCACAAACGCCGCCAGCATTTTGTTGCAGCCAAATGTTTTTTCCTCCAGTAAAATGGCGCTGGCAGCAGCACTTGCGTAGTAACATCTACTGCTTGCCGATAGATGCTACTGCGCAAGTGCCACAGCCATTGTGCCATATTTTTTTTCGTCAACAAAAAGGTTCTGCCAGCGGCACTTGCACTGTAGCATCTCTAGATGCTTCTTTACCTGTGCCGCCACCATTTTGCTGGAGGAAAAAAAAACATTTGGCTGCAGCAAAATGGCAGCGGCGCCTGCACAGTAGCATCTATCAGTAAGCAATAGATGCTACTGCACAGTTGCCAACAGCCGTGCAATTTTGCTAGATGTAATTTTTTTCCTAAGCCTTACAATAACCACAATATTAAATGCATTATCAACAATATTATCAACAGCAATATCAATAAAATTCTATGCAGTATGTAAAATAGGGGGCAGGTCACTAAAGGAACACTAACCTGTGATAAGCCACACTGATGAATATGTAAGCAGAGCACCACATAAAGACTCCTCTCACCCATAGGCCACATCGGAACCGGAGAATGTCATAAACTGAAAACTGAAAATAAAGATCAAACAACAGCCACAAGATGGATTTCATCAGCCAAGGTATCAATGTAATCAGTGTAATGGCGGCAACCTGACACTGTTGGTTACTGAGAAAAATACTGCTGACAGGTCCATTTTAATCAAAGAGGCATGCTTTATGTTTAAAGTTTCACCATCTTCACAGAGGAATCGTTACTGAAGCACAGTGAGACTATATAAGGGTAAGTTCACAGCAGCGTTTTTGTTGCTTTTGACCTGATCTTCTTGGCAGGAAAGAAGCTGCGTCAACAACGCAGGTTTAGGTGCATTTTGGTGCATTTTTTTGTTGCGTATTTAGGGCGTTTTTTTTTCTCTTTGTCCATGCTAATGTCCTTGGATTTTCAGCAGCAAAAATGCAGCAAATAATGATACCTACATTTTTGCTGCATTTTTTCTGCGTTTTTTTCAACACCCATTCAAGTCAATGGGTGAAAAAACGCAGCAAAAACTCTGAAAGAAGTGACATGCTCTATGTCCAAAAAACGCAGCAAAGCACCAAATACCAATGTGTGTGCATGAGATTTCTGAAATTCTGAAAAAGTAGGCTTTGCTGGTACTGTAAAAAGCAGCTGAAAATTAGCATAAAAAAAGCCGCAAAAACTCCCTGTGTGAACTTACCCTAACTCTTTGTCACAGAATGTTGTCATGGTTGATAGGGCTTTAGATGACATGAAAGATAATACAGAAAGTTACAGGTACTAGATTTCCCTAAAAAATTATGGTGGCCCAAAATTCTGGACTACAATGTGGGTAAATGTGATTTATATTCAAGCAAACATAATTTGTATGATAAGCTGGCTGATTATATTTTTCAGTGTTTCTATGAATTTAAAAAAGACCTGATCAATGAGGGTCATTGAGTACCCAGTTATTCTACTTGTACAGAACATCTTTTAAACTCAGCCAATCCTATCAGTTTTTCAAGCAGAAGACACTACAGAAAACTCGAGCTTTTTTTTTCCTAAAGCTTTTGTGTTGTTATTTTGCGGTCTTTTCATGAGTGTTTTTCCAAGGTTTTGGCTGATGGTGGTTTTTTTTTTTTTAAGAGTTTTCCCATGGTTTCTGTGAAGTCTTCTTCACTGTTATTTTACAGTCGTTTTCTTTTCACTCCAAAGAAAAATTAGGAAACCACTAAAAATGTTTTAAGCAAAACGATGGCAAAAGACGTATGGTTGTTTTCTGTGAACTTTTAAGCTTTCCTATTGACGTACATTGTAAAGAACAGAGTGTCTTGCAGAGCAGAAAACCCCATAAGAAAGGACATGCTACCTCTTTTAAATGCTTTTTAGAAACCCGGAGTGGATAAAAGGCGCTCAGAAAACTTAACACAAGCACAGCAAGTTGTTTAACATAAAAAGGTATATGTTCATTCTTCTGAGAGTTTTCTGATAGATTTTTCTGATGGTTTCTCTTTTCTAGGGAACAGCCCATATTCAGCACCCGAGCCCATGTTTTTCAAATTGATCCTGTCACCAAAAAGAACTGGATTCCAGCCAGCAAACATGCTGCTACTGTATCATACTTCTTTGATGCTACAAGAAATGTGTATCGGATCATTAGCGTGGGTGGCACAAAGGTGAGGCATCGGGTCGGGTGACATGTGTTTGACAATGCAGAATAAACTCGATTTTTCCTGAGTGACTAATTTATTTTATAGGCTATTATCAACAGCACTATTACCCCAAACATGACCTTCACTAAGACTTCTCAGAAATTTGGACAGTGGGCTGACAGTCGAGCTAACACAGTATATGGTTTGGGCTTTGCCTCGGAACAGAACTTGACCCAGGTAAATGAAGAATACAAAAAATGTTCAGATATAATGTATGCAAACCATCAGAAGCAGACTGTATTTACTGAATTACTGTAATTGACTAGTACTCACACTGTGTTTTTGGAATCCATAGGCAGAATAGCAGCACACTTGGTATATGTATTGCCTTATTAAAGAGGTTGTCCACTGCTTGTTCATTGATGACCTATCCATAGGAGAGCTCATCAATGTCTCATATGTTATGGTCCGACACCCTGCACCCCCACCAATCAGCTGTTTTCGCTGGCCGGAACTACTTGATTTCTGAGCTGCTCCATCTTTTGATTGTGGCGGCGACAGGGTACTAAACATCCGCCTCCTAATGATTTCAGTAGGAGGCGGATGTGCACTACCCAGCCACGACCAGTAACAGAGCAGCTCCGCTATCAAGCAGGTATGGCACCCGGCACCAGAACAGCTGATTGGCAGCGGTGCCGGGTGTTGGACCCCGACCAATCAGACATTGAACAATGAAAAAGTAGTGGACAACCTCTTTAAGCATCATATTTTCCCCAGATACAATACTTCAAGCATACAATACCTCTGTTTGGTTAAAAAGGTTGTCCACTACTTTAAAATTGCTGACCTATCATTAGGATAGGTCATCAGTGTCTGATCGGTGGGAGTGCGACACCTGGCAAGCTTTGCCGATCAGTTGGTCATGGTGTCAGCGGCAGCTGGAACTGCTCAGTTACGGAGCTGCACAGTTCTCTCTTTCGACGGCATAGTGGCCACGGGTACTGCACATCCTCCCCCTATTGTATAGAGCTGATGGAGCTGTGCAGTACAGCTGTGTAACTGAGCAGTTCTGGCAGCCACTGACACCAGGAACAGTTGATTGGCAGGGGTGACGGGTCTCGCACCCCCTTCGATTAGACATTGAAGACCTATCCTAGGGATAAGTCATCAATGTTAAAGTATTGGAAAACATCGTAAGTTCCCCCAATGAGTTTTGTTCACTTTATTATGCAGATTCTTCCAGTTTCAGCAAAGTAGATGGGATTTAGCTAAATCTCTTGCCCAGTGTGCTTTTTTTATGCAGCATAAACTGATCTGCGGTGCGTGTTTGAAATACGCAACATGTACATTTTTCTTGTTTGGATTTTTCCCATAGAATTGCATTAGAAGCACAAATCTGAGCAGCTTTATTAAAAACATAACCTACCAAAAAGAGACAATAAAAACTCATGCAAAAAAATGCATTAAAAACTCAAGCAACCTAATAGGTGCAAAACCTCATCAAATACTCATTGTGGGAACGTAGCCTTAAGGGCTCATGCAGACATGGACCACAATGCATGGATTGGCTGCAGCTCTCCCGACCGAAGCGTGTCACGCTCATAAAAATATATGAAGCCATCATGCAACTAGTCTGTGCTTTGCAGACTGTGATCAGACGGAGATCCATGGACGTCTGCATGAGCCCCAAGAGTGGGAATGGTAAAGGTTACAGTTATTTTGCACAATTGAATAAACATAGAGGCTGACTTAAGGCACATTGAAAGCTGTGGAAATTATATTACAGGTCCGCACAATATGCAAACAGTTTTCCATGATATATAGATGAGATTTAGTTTCCTTCTTCCAGTTAATGAGCAAATCTGGGTTTTAATCAAAACTGAAAATATTTGCTCTAATTGCTGGTTTTAAGAAATCCCAAACATCCAGCAGCAAATTTATTTACTTTGAAAACAAACGGATTGACATATTATTGCTACAAAGTAGTGTAAGAAATTATATGAAATCTGTAACATTGTAAAAAAGTAACACTTGTTTTTTTTATAAATGACTTTCCTGACTTCAGTTCGCAGAGAAGTTCCAGGAAGTGAGAGAAGCTGCCCGACTGGCAAGAGAGAAATCTCAGGATAAAACGGACCTGACAAATCCAGCTCTTAATATCACTGCACAGCAGGTAAGGCAACGTGAACAGGAAAATAATAAATGAAATGAGTGAGTGAGTATGTAAAATCCATGGACTCCAGAGCATTGGACAGACAGCCTGTTGGTTTCATTGGACATTATTAAGATAAGGCCTCTGCGGTTTGGTGACTGATGGGAGGTCATCGCTTTCAGAATCCATGAGGTTAGATAGGGTGACTGACCATGCATCACTTTATCACATTAAAAGCATCCCTGCGGCTGGAGTCCAACAGCCTATCTCATGGGGGTAATTAAAGACAATGTGCCTGATAACAATTCATTATACATGTAATTGTCCATCAAAATGCTAAATGTGAGCGTGTCAGTGCTTATTGTTTGCATGCTTGTTTTCTGTTTCCATTATTACCTGACAAATGCACAGATTGGACTTGATGTACCTCAGGCCTCATTCCGATAACTGTTTGTTATTTTTCAGGCATGAAAACCTGAACAACATAATTGTGCTAGACCAGTTTTTCATCATCCACAATTGATGTTAGGGTGTCAGGTCATCAACATCTGGGTTTCATCCATTTAGCTTATATGCAAAACAAAACTAATGGAAGATTCCCATGATTCTCTTAGCTAGCAGTAAAATTCAGACAGCGCTAGTATACCATGAGTTTGCTCTCCAAATTTTTCATGGATCCATAGAGTTTAATGTACGATTTTTTTTAAACAACTTGGATCACACGTGTCGAAAAAAAAACAGACATGTTCTATAATGGCTACTTGTGCTGTCTGTGAAAAATACAGGTAGAACAAGTACATCAAAAAGGACGTCTGGATAGGGCCTAACAATGGTTGTGTCAAAGTCCTCCAATGTCATGGCAATTTTTGCAGCAATTTCCTCATCTCTTTCTGTGATACTATGGTTCTTGTAATCAACCATTTCTGCTTATGTATGGGCTGAATATTATATCACATATTATCCATTCTGAGAAGCTTCAGAATTACTTATATACATTAGCAACACTTTGCTCTTTTATGAATGGTGCAAAGAGTATATTATTATGATTATGCTATATTACTTTTGATGCCAGTTTTTTCTGTTTTTCTTTCACCTATTTCTACTATACTTCCTGTCATGTTTACTTTCTTCTCCCCGTGTTGAATTGCCTCTGCCTGTAGTTCCCACACCCACCTAAACGGCTTTATATAATGCTGGAGTGATGGACCTTGGCAATTCCACAGAATGGCAGTGTAATATCCTGGCATTCAGGCATCCTACACTGTGCCAGACGCTGGACAAGACTACTGGATTAACCACTGCATTGAACAGATGGGCGAAAACTCTATTGGTTTTAAACAAGCTGTTCCACGATTATTGAATTGGAACTTCAGATACACATAGAGCTAAATCGCAGAGAAAAAAAAATGTGTAAACCAACTTCATTAATAATCTGAAATACACTCCCCAAAAATGAAATTGCGATAATAAGAAGGAAAAGTTGTGGAATTCTGAAAATCTCAGGATCAGTAAACATGATAATTGTCATGCTCCTGTCTTTGAACCTGTGTTTTGTGGTCGGTTTCTCTGTCCGCAGAGCCACAGCAGACACACCTCTTCTCGTGTCTAGGTTCTGTAATTCTGGCTGCAGTGTGTTTAGCGTGACACAGGTGTTTTCATTGTCTGATCTATCACCTCTTGGGTGCGGCTTTATATTCTGTCCCCCTGCTGGAATTTCCTGCTGGTGATAGTTTCTTGTGGATGTTCAGCCATTCTGCTATAGCTCAGCATACATTCCACTTTGTAGGTAATTTACACTCTGCGCTGCCCTCCGGTTATTCAGGAAGTATGTGAAGCACACAACACCCTTTTACACAGCTTAGGTTCGAGCTGCCATCTTCTATTCTGTTGTTATGGCTGTCTCTGCTCACGCAGTAATCTTTAGGGACTGCTGGTCAAGATCTCTAGTCTGTACGGGAACCAGCAGGGTCAGTTGCAGTTTTTATTTACCTATTTTCTCGAAAAAAAATGAAAGCAACATGTCAAAACATCTTGATTTACTCAGTATCAAGTATAAACGCTACACTGCTATCAATAAATTTATTCATGGTTGTCTGAAGAATTTTCTGCCATGCTGAATCTACTTGGGCATAGAAATCATCAATATCCGCTTCTGGCAACTGTCTTTGCAATTGCCGACCAATGGCGTCCCAGATGTGTTCAATGTTGGACAAGTTTGGAGCCACCGAGGGCCATGGTAGCACATTTAGGCCAGGCTGGCTGCTTACAGTAGTATGAGGAACCTGTGCACTGGTGTGGTCATGATGAAAAACAGCTCCTGGGCCACTTTGCACATTCATTCGTGCTGACCTCTTGGTGTTGTCCATGTTGTCTCCAGACCAGTCTCTGGCTTTCAATGCATCCAAGACCCATTGCTGAAGAGAATAGATCTCCATTGTTGGCTTGCTGTAAACCATGATAGCCTTTGAGAGCAGAGACATCAGTTGAACACCTGTAGCTGGACATCTGGCTCATAGTCTAATGTGGTGGAAATGCCTTCAAATGCTTTGTGTACACACATTTTGACACCTTAAGGCTAGTTTCACACATCAGTTTTTTGTTTTCAGGCTAAATCCGGTTAATTTAAAAAAAAAACGGATCCGACGTAAATTGTGAAAAACTGATGCGCCGAATCCGTTTTTTAGCGAGAGGCACAAACCGGCGCTAATACAACTCTATGGGGCAAAAACGGATCCGGCGTAAACAAAAAGGGTCCGTTTTTTCAAAAAATTGCCGGATTGTGCCTGAAACAAAAAGCCTGATGTGTGAAAGTAGCCTAAGCTTGGTATGTGATGTCCAATTTCACTTTAGGTACAGAATGGGTCACTACTTGCTATTCTTCGAATATGATGAGAAGACGTAGGCTACAGGTGTGCTTCCCTGTAATCTGATCAGTGTCCCTGTCCTTCTGTTTGTCTTATCAGAAGCCATGAATGCGCATTTACAGCCCGCACCAAGGATCTACAGTAAGGCCATGTGCACACGTTCAGTATTTTTCGCGTTTTTTTCGCGTTTTTTCGCTATAAAAACGCGAAAAAAAACGCTAACATATGCCTCCTATTATTTACAGTGTATTCCGCATTTTTTGTGCAAATGTTGCATTTTTTTCCGCGAAAAAATCACATCGCGGAAAAAAAAGCAACATGTTCATTAAAAATGCGGAATTGCGGGGTTCCGCACACCTAGGAGTGCATTGATCTGCTTACTTCCCGCACGGGGCTGTGCACACCATGCGGGAAGTAAGCAGATTATGTGCGGTTGGTACCCAGGGTGGAGGAGAGGAGACTCTCCTCCACGGACTGGGCACCATATAATTGGTCAAACAAAAAGAATTAAAATAAAAAATAGTGATATACTCACCTTCGATGGCCCCCGGAGTCTTCCCGCCTCTCCGGTGCATGCTGCCGCTTCGGTTCCTATAGCTGGTGTGCGGTGAAGGACCTGCGATGACGTCGCTGTCTTGTGATTGGTCGCGAGACCGGTCATGTGACCGCTCATGTGACCGCGACGTCATCGAAGGTCCTGAACCACACCATCTATAGGAACGGAAGCCGCTGAGGATATCGGCTGTCTGCAGAGGGTGAGTATAACCATTTTTTTTATTTTTTTTTTATTATTTTTAAACATTCTATCTTTTACTATTGATGCTGCATAGGCAGCATCTATAGTAAAAAGTTGGTCACACTTGTCAAACACTATGTTTTTGACAAGTGTGACTAACCTGTCAGTCAGTTTTCCAAGCGATGCTACAGATCGCTTGGAAAACTTTAGCATTCTGCAAGCTAATTACAGCAGCTTGGAAGCTTGGATAAGCCCGCAGTGCAGTCTGGATAAGTTGTTCACTGTGGTGATTATAATGAATTCAGTTTGAAAGTGTGTGTATATACAAAGGATTTTTCTTATATAAATACTACGAAGAAGATATTTTTCTGTGACGTTTTTTCTATAGGATGGACTTTATGCAGTTGAAAGGAATAACCGCTATACGGCTTTAATAAGGCGTGAGGCGTTTGTTATAGTGAGCCAGTGTTTCTTACCTGAGAACACACAGGCAATGCCACGAGGGAGTCCATCCTGAGGGAACGCCTCACCGGTCCTACTACCGGGAATATTGTGTGTGGTGGCATATTATGTGGTAGCCAGACCCTCTTCATTCCAGTTACACAAGCATCTCGGCATTACATTGATTTGGTCGTGGAACCAGTGATATGGCTATATTTTTTAAATGTCCCAGAAGACATTTTTGTCTCTTCGAACAGATCTGATCTTGATTATTTGCATGCTCTAGTGTAATCAGCATGGCAGAACGGTCCTCAGACAACCATTGAAATCCTCATTGATATCATGTGTGTGGTGCTCATACTTGATACTGAATAAGTTGATATATTTTTAAAATGCTATTTCCACTTTTTCATCATTTGCATATCATTACTATGTCTATTGATCTTATAATTTCCATTATTACAAGTCTTTTTCTTATTGGTGTTGCAATTCTGCTGTTAGATTATGTGCCGTACATTAGTTTACTTACAAATAAACTAATGTACAATATAATCTTGTGCAAATTGAAATGATGTAACAGTGCTGCATAAAATCAATGCGAGACAGGAGGGCCAATAGTGGGGCATCCATCTTTTACATATTTAAGTACACAGACTAATCAATTTCTCGCAGCCTTGCCTGTCATTTCTTTTCCCTAATGTCTTTGGCTCAGCTGTTATGTCCATGTGAAGCTCTTAATTTAGCTTCTCTGAGCCTGGAGCCTCTTACCAGTGTTGACTGGGTTAAATAAGGCTATATCCAGAGGATGTTTTAACTCTTAAATGTAATTTGCTTATTAGAAAAAGACTAGCTTTACAGAGACCTATTAAGGTCTTTTTTAGGATCTACTGTATTTTAGACATACATGACATTTTTAGCAAATTGAATATTGTACATTGAGGCAAACTGACAAATATGTTGGATATAAAAAGTTTACAGACCCCTATTAAAATGGCCCTTTACTGTCATGTAAAAAATCATACCAAGAAGTATAATCTCAGAATGTTTTCACTTTTAAAGTCACCCATAATCTGTACAAATCCATTAAGAAACAAAATAAAATAATTTTGAATGGGAAAATAAATATAAAACTAAAATTAAGTGGTTGCATAATTATTAACACTGCCTTAATATTGGGGATATGATTGTGTTCAGAATTAGCCAGTCACATTTAAACCCATGATAATTAGTAGTCAGTACATAGCTGCCATCATTTACCGTGATTTTGAATAACTTGTTATAAAGTTTAGCTGATCTAATAGGATTTTGCTGACATTTTCTTAGTTGTCTTTTCCAACAAAGGCCATGGGCCGTAAACAGCTTCCAACACAGCAAAGGGATCTCATTGTTGAAAGTTATCTGCTAAGGGAAAGATACAAAAAAATGTCAAGGTATTAGATAAAACATGGAACACTGTGAAGATAGTCATGAGGAAGTGGCTTAAATTTGGAACAACAGTGACATTACTTAGAACTAGAATAGAAGTATTTTGAAAATTTATAAAAAGACAAGAAGACAATTGTTCCAGGAGGCTGCCAAGAGGCCTACAGCAACACTAAAGGACCTGCAGGAATTTCTGGCAACTACTGGTTGTGTACTGCTCATGACAACAATCTCCCATACTCTTCAAATATCTGGCCTGTGGGTAGCAAGACAGATGTATTTTACTACAAAGAAAAACAGCCAAGCCCAGCTATGCTTTGCCGAAACCTACATTAAGTCTGCCAAAGCATGTAGGACCACCTGTTATGGTCTGATGAAACCAAGGTTGAGCTTTTTGGCCATAGTTCCAAAAGGATTTTTTAATGCAAAGTCAATATTGGGCATCAAATAAAGAACACAATTCCCACAGTGAAGCATGGAGAAGGCAGTAATATGCTTTGGGGCTGTTTTTGGTAACTGGAACTGTGACTTTAGTCAAGGTTGAGTGAATTATTGAAAGTTCTAAATATTAATCTGTGGGTTGAACTAAAGAGGACTGTACAGCAGAGATGTCCATGCAATCTGACAGACTTGGAGCTCTACTGCAAGAAAGAGTGGGCAAAGATTGCCAATTCTAGATGTGCCATGTTGATAGACTCCTACCAAAAAATATTGAATTCTGTCATAAATTCAAAGGATACTTCAACAAAGTATTAGTTTAGGGGTGTGCATAGTTATGCAAAAACATTATCTTAGTTGTTTCTTTTTCTTTTTCCACCTAAAAACATTTCATCTTATTTTTCAATTGACACTAAAGGTAGTAAAAAGTTTGCTTTGATTTTTTTACATGACAAAACCCTGGCATTTTAATAGCGATGTATACATAACCATTGTAGCGTCTTGGCAATATTTTAAGTGAATACTGAATTTTATGCTACCTATGCTCCGAGCAGGACATCTTACCTTGCATCTGTGCAGAGCCAATGTGAGGTCCAATAAATAGGTTTTAACATTCAATCTGCATGCATGAGAAGGATGTGAGTTTTTATAGTTAAAATGTTGTGTCAGGGACAGGTTGACCTTTTACACCCTTGTTTTGTCTCTTTTGGAACATTCTAAAATCAATAGAAGTCATAGATAACCATGGGAAATTCACATGCGGCCTACATTAGGATCTCTAGTTTAACATATTTTATTCTCCCTAGATAGTACCTTCACCGATTATAAGTGCCAATGGACCAGATGATAAGCTGTTCAGGAGCCAAAGTGCAGAGATGGAGCTCAGTACAGAACGAGAACGCGTCAAGAAGATGTTGTCAGAAGGGTAAATACATACAGTATATATCTCAGTAAAAATATGTCTGGTATGAAAGAGGAAAGGTGTTCTCTCTAAGGGCAGGTGCACATGCCAGTTTTTTTTTTCTCATATATTTTTACAGCATTTTATTGGGTCATTTTCTAAATGTTTTTTAACATTTTTGACCACTGGCAGTTTTTTTAGTGTTTTCCAGGATTTTAGTGCCCTCTTTTTTACTAGCGTTTTCCGGATGTTTTCTTTAACTCAGCAATAAAGAAACCGCTAGCTGTTCTTTGAGCAAAAATGCTCAAAAAGACACCTGGTTGTCTTCAATGCATCCAATTGACTTGCGTTTCCGGAAAGTGCCTGATGAATTGTCTGCTCAGTTCCTTTATCTGTTTTGATCTTTAGAAACCTGAAGTGGTTGAAAGACGCTCAAAAAGCTGAACATATGAACATCAAGTTATTTTGCCATAAAAATGCATGTTCATTTGTTTGAGTGTTTATGCTAGATCTGTGGTCAACGTTGCAAGAGTTGAGACTGAGAAATTGTTCATTCTTGTGAGCTTTTTACTGGTGCTTTTTCTGGCGGAATCCACCTGAAAAAGACATTGTGTGAACATAGACTAAAGAGACAAGTTGTCTTAGAGCAATATCTATAGCTATATCACGTAGTAAGAATGGCAGATCTGGGATGCTGTGCATATTTCAGCTTGTGTAACAAAATTCCACCTCTGAATGCATTTTAATAATACTAAATCATACATATTATCCAAGAGAAGCTCCATGTAAGGCATATTCCAATGGGTTTGTCTACCCTATAAGACTCAGCTTAGGTAACAAAGCTCTTTAAACTACTAAGTGATTTTTTATGCTAGATATGTGGTCAGTGTTGTTTAGAAGAGTTGAAACTTAGCAAATTCATTTATTGACTTAGGGTTCATTCAGACATCCATTTTTTTCTCACAAAAAAATGGAAATGAGTTTTGTCAGGGTTTTTGATCCGAGTTTCAGCAGAGTGTCTGCAGAGATTGGCCCAAAAGTCATCAGTTGTTCTCGGATGAGAAAAAAAAAAGTTTATCCAGCTCCTCCCTTCAACCTGTCCGTGAAAAACAGACACCACACAGATCCGAGTACTGTCCAATTTTTTTTCACTGACCCATAGACTTTTATTGGCCATTTTGATACCACACTCGCATAAGTATCAGACAAGTGTCCATGCTTTCGTGTGGACCACTTCGTCCGAGGAAGAATTCATAGAAGTGAACTATCTCATACACTATTACATGTACGAGTGCTATCCATGAAAATCACATATAGAACTCGTATGTGAAAAACTGGCATCTGTGTCAGCCCTTAAACATGTTTTCCCACAAAGTTACCGTATTTTGGGGATTGTAAGACGCACTTTTTTCCCAAAAATTTTTTTGGGGAAATGGGGGGGGGGGCCTCTAATGCAGATATACCTTACCGTCTGCAGACTGGGATGAGGGGGTGTTCGGACGTGCGGTGCTCATCTCTTGGTGCCGAGGTCTCTATCTGTGCATGCGCTGCCCTCAGCCGGCAGTCATTTTCCCGGAGTCCAGTCCACCCCCACTGCGGGGGCTCTGGGCTTTCACAAGATGGCGACAGAGCCCCCGCAGCACTGGACAACCGCAGCACCCACCACCCGCAGCGGCGCGCCGCACCGTACCGTACATCTGAGCACCCCCTCATCCCAACCTGCGGCCTGCAGCAACACACCACCCTTGCCTCCTCCAGCGGCAACCCTGGGACCCCGCTTCACCACAGCCACCATCCCCAGTAGGCAATAAGACACATGGATTATAAGAAGCACCATCATTTTATTAAAACTGTTTTTTTCCTCCTCAAAATTTGGGGTGCGTCTTATAATCCGCAAAATACGGTAATTTGATCAACATTTTAATCAATAGATGTTTGAATAAAAATAATTTCCAGAATTGGATGTGTTGAAATAAAATGTTCCTGTGCTGAGATAGCCTTATAGATGTGATCTATTCATACTACAGCTCCTGGGCAGGGGAGGATGCAAAAGAGAGTCACATCAGGGAAATACAGCTGATTCTTTTTGTGAGGTAAAATATTGCTTAAAAACAGGCAAGGAAATGCTGCATCTCACAAAAAGAACCAGCTGTGATCCTGTGCTATAATGTCTGTATCCTCTTTTGTTTCCTCCCCTGTCCAGTAGCTGTGGTATGATTAGACTATGTTCATTCCTGGTCAGACACAGCCATGACACAGTACACAGCAGGAACACCTTTATAAGATCATCTCAGCACAGGAACATTTTATTTAAACTCATCCAATTGTAGAAGTTATTATTATTCCAAGATCTTTTAATTAAAATTTACTTTGTTCATGGGAAAACCTTTTTAACCCCTTTTGATGTGGGCTCTGGTGCTGAGCCCGCATCTTTTCCTGCATATGTCAGCTGACATGTGCTCCTAATAGCCACAAGTGGAATCACAATCCACCCGTGGCTGTTAACATGTTAAATGCTGCTCTCAATCTCTGACAGCAACATTTAATATGCATGTGCCAGAAGTGCATCACAAACCCTGCCCATCGGCGCCCGTATCACATGACCGCGGATCGCAGATGGGTTAGCATGACAACCCAAGGTCTGCAGGAAACACTTGTGGTTGTCATAGCCGATCTGCTATGAGTGCCTCCCAGTGGCCGGCGTTCATAGTAGAGGAGCTTTTCTGCTACACAGAGCAGGGCTTCAGATGATTGCAGCTTCAAGTCTCCTATGGACTATGGAGACTATTAAAGCAAGTAAGAAGTGGAAAAAAGGTTTTCAAAAATATAAAAAAAGTAAAAGTTTAAATCACCCCCATTCAAAATAAAACAATAAAAAATACACATATTTGGTATCGACGAGTTCAGAAGCGCCCGATCTATCAAAATATAAAAAGAATTAATCCGATCGGTAGAAGTGTAATGAAAAAAAAATAAAAACTCCACAATTACGATTTTTTGGTTGCCACAACATTGTAATAAAATGCAATAACAGACGATCAAAAATTTTTATCCCAAAATGGTATCAATAAAACTGTCAGCTCGGTGCGCAAAAAAATAAGCCCTCACCCAGTCCCAGATCCTGAAAAATGGAGATGATACGGGTCCCGGAAAATGAAGCTGGTTTTTTTTTAACAAACTTTTTAAAAAAGTTTTAGCATTTGATGAACACGGTTAAAAGAAAAACTATTGTGAAATTGCACTCTTTTTGCAATTTCACCGCACTTGGAATTTATTTCCCGTTTTCTAGTACATTGTATGGTAATATCAGTTGTCTCATTCAAAAGTACAACTCGTCCCGCAAAAAGCAAGCCCTTACATGGCCATATTGATGGAAAAAATAAAAAAGTTACGGCTCTGGGAAGAAAATGAGCAACAAACAAAACCGCAAAAATGGAAAATGTCCCTGGCGTGAAGGGGATAAGCCTCTTTCACAAGGCAATCTTTTGGTCAGTATTTTTCTTTTGCATTTGTATAGTGGGTCCAAAATATAGAGGAGTTGCAAACTTTTCCATAGTAGTTTTCTCTCTTTATATCTTACTTTTGGCTTTTGCTGACAAATACTGATGCAAAATACTGATGTGAATACTGCTATGTAAAGGAGACCTTTTAAACATAGTAGTAGAATGAGATCTCATTCTGCCATGTATATAGTTCTAATGTGAATAAAACAGACTGATGTGACAACGCGTGTATTCTTAATTATGCCAAACTTATTATTTAATGGGCCCAGGGACATGAGCTAGTTCATTTGAGTCCAAACGTTGACTCTGGTTGTAGGTTGAATTGATGTTTGTTGATTCGTTGAATGCTCGCTCACTACATATTGTATCAGTCCCAGCAGCTTATTGTTCTGCTATCCTTGGGGGGACAAAGAAGCAAATTAATTGAATAATCAATATTTGTTAATATGTTGATTAACCATTGTATCAGTCCATGCAGTTTGTTGTTCTGTAAACATTGAAGGACAAAATAGGCAAGTTAATTGAACACTCAAACAATGAGAGATTAGTGAGGAATTTCTTTCCTAAAAGAATGATTTAGATACATCTTCACCACATAGATCCTTCATATCACTTGCCATTCTGATTGCCGTCCTGCTTCTGAATATTTTTCAGAGTCTCAGCATGGACTCCCTTTTCCTTTATCTGCCTGCTTTCCAACTGTCTGCAACACGCAAGGCATTCAATTCTTTACAGTCCTTTTATCCCTCCGATTGGGATACATGTAGTCCGGTGCACATACTACGAAGTTAGTAGCTGTAAAATCCGCCCATTAATACACCCGCAGAATTTCTAATTGAAGATTTGAAACAAAGATTGGTTTCGGAGACCCAAGCTCCTAATTGTGACATTAAGGAGCACTCATAGTACATATGATAATTGCTTACTTTGTTCTTTCTTTTTTTCCCCACCTTTTTTAATTCCTGTTGTCATGACACAATTCATATATATATATATATTGTAGGGGTTCACTCGCTCACGTGCGTAGGAGGAAACAGGAGCCACATTCTCTTCTGCGTTCAAGTGGGTTTATTGCTCCATAAACCACATAACAGCGTGAACAACAGGTAAACAAATAGCCTTTAGCTCAGGAAAGGAAAATACAAGAGTCCAGTCCTTCAGGCTCAGTCCTGAAGCTTTAACACACTGTGGGGGCTTTCTCCTCCACACACACAGACTCCTGTCTGTAGTGTCCCGCCTGGACACAGGGATCTCTGTCCACACTGACGGATTCCCAAACACTCACCCACATGTGCCAAACACACCTCCATTATGTAGCCTGAAACCACACCCAGGTACCTGTCACATGATTAGACATGTGGTTCTGACATCACCACAGGTCCTGAAACAAACATAGATAGGCATGGTTATGCCCCTTACCCAGGAGTGAGGTATATGGGTAGCCAGACCCTCCCATCTCTCATAGCTACCCGTAACCCGGACCCAAATGTACTTAAATACTTCCTTATTGCTTTATGTGCATTACAGAAAACACTCCGGGTTACATCACAGCGACAAGCCTTCTCTGTGATACATACCTCCCGTCGACTATACAACCTTTAGCCACGCTACATACCTCCCCCCTCTGCCTAAAGCCGTGGGGCTTGGCACTTATCCTAAACCGACTAGAGACCCCTCTCAGTCGTCCCTGACAGTCAAACCGTCTGTCTAAGTCAGGGCCTGTTATTGAACCCTTTCGTCGGTATTCGTCATCCCTTTCCGTCACATCCATTGATAACGATGACCCCTTGTCATCTCGTCTGCTACAGGATCTCCCGCTTAAGTCACTGAGCCCTGAGCTAACTGAGGAGTCACTATTTCTAGCTCTTCCATCTGACCACCTTCGGTTCTCTCTCAGTCGTTGATCTCTCCTATTGTCTTTCTTTGGAGAGCAGCTCTTCTCTTTACGTCTATATCCTCTGTTAACTTCAGCTTGAGGACTTCCAGGCTTTAGAGCACCTCTTCGCCTCTCTGGCAGCTGTTTATTAACTTGCAGTCTCTCAAGTCTCAGCTGTTCTACCTCCCTTAGGTAGGCCATGCGATATTCCAGGAGCATGCGGATATTCCTAAGACTCTCTCTGAATCCGACAACCAGGAACGGAACCATCCCATCTTCACCTATGGCCTGGACCTCTTCATCAGCCGGTATCCTCAGTCTCTTCAGACCGGATTTATCCACCATCTCCTGCATCATTCTCCCAAGTTTCCTAATGACTTTCGCCACCAGAACTTTGGGTACTTGGACTGTGGCTTCCACTAAGCCCAGCCGACTAAGCTTTCCTTTCATGCTCCAAACGTCAAACGGCTTCATCATTCTTCAAAATGATCCTCTGTTTTGTACGGAGGCAGTGTAGGTGCATATCCCTCAGGATAGCCACCCGCTTCACTGTGACTTCCATAGTCGACAGTATCACCAACTGTTTAGTCTCTGGTGCCCAGTGCACACTACATGCTTCCACTGCTTTTCTGAAGGCCTCATGCACACCTTCACCGGTACAGGCTTCCTGCACCTCTTCGGGTACATCAATCATGGTCTTGAAGAGTGGGGTCTCACTCTCTTCATAGACAGACGGCTCCCTTTTTGCCTCTGACCTTTCCACCAAGACATCTGTCACGACCGGGTGACTGTCTTGTTCCGCTTTTAGCACAAACTCTTCCTCAGTCTTGTCTTCTGCTTTAGCCTTCGCCAAGATGGGGATTGGCAACTCCTCTGCCCGCAGCAATGTCCCTCCTCTCTCTGGAGAAGCTCCTGCTGATGCTTTTCTTGAGCCATTCTGAGCACGCCCATATCTTTCAATATGGCCCTATTCACGGTTTGACACGCTGATAGGTGACCTCTGAGCTCATAGACTTCCTTCTCCAGCTCATCCACTCTGTGCTCAATCGCCAGTCTCAGGACCCTTTCTTGCTCAACTGTCTCTTTAAGCAGCTCTATCTCATGGTCCTGCTCTCTTTTGGCTAGCACATGTCGCACCACCAGTTCTTTAATTAAACTTTCAGACCGGGTCTCTTGCCCAGCCACACTCTGCCTCTTCAGAGTTCCACCTGTTTCTGCATCCACCTCCATAGTCTCTCCTGGGCTCTTGGTAACTTCAGAGTTCTCCATCTCTTCAGCATCAGGTACTCTGGAGCCTTCATACTGAGCCACTTCACTCTTTCCGGGTATTGCAGACGTGGGTCTACTACAAGTCTGTTCTAACTGCAGCCCGTCACTAACTACCTCAGTGCTAGGGTTTGTCAGAGATAAAGTGACCTCCTCATCAAGGACAATAACGTTATCTGCACCTGACCCTGTCTCTTCCTCATCATCTTTCTTCTCAGAGGGTGTAACCGGTCCCGCCTTTTTCCATCCCCCGCGACGAGAGGAAGATCTGTGATTTTTACTCGGCTCCTCCTTACTGCACACTTTTCCCTTTGCGCTCAAGTCACAGTCTGGATAGGATTCACCCCCTCTCACTCTGTCATCCTGGAACAGCAATTCCCCATTTACACAAGTGTCAAATCCACACTTTCTTCCAGTCACCCGGAACTCTGGATTATCGACCTTAGGTGTCGCTATCTCCTTTTCACACATCACACCACTCGGAATCACTACATCCGCCTGTTGTGGTGGGGCTCCCTTGGGGTCATTCTGAGTCCGTTCTGAGCAATCAGACACTCCCTTTTCCTCCCACAAGTCCCAAAACCTTTCAAAGTCCTGGACTATTACAACAGGGAATGGCAAATCTGAGACTATAGGTACATCATGGCTGGCAATAATAGTGGGCATCTCAATGATTACCCTGGACGCCGGATAATCCCTAGTGACCCCATGAACGCAGTGGACTTCCATCTTCCTTCCGGGAATCAAATAGACAGGGAGTGTGGCGCTCACCAGCGTCACCAGGCTCCCTGAGTCCAGAGATCCAGTCACGCACACTCCATTGATTTCTACAGAACAGCTCTGTGTCATCTTGCCAGATGAAAAGTCAGTACAACATTCTGAACATGCGCTGTTCGAACACTGAACCCGGCAACAGTTCATCAGCGAATTCGCCGCCGCCCCTTTTTTGGACTCCACCCCCTTTTGGGTTACTGCCCCCTTGTGGACCATTTTCTCCTTTAGGGCCACCACCCCTTTTAGGGACTCCACCCCCTTTTGGGCAACTACCCCCTTTTGAGACGCAGCCCCTTTTTGGCCAACCATAATTATTTGGGCACTGCTCCGTTTTTGGTACTCCACCCCCTTTTAGGGACACCACCCCACTCTGGGGTACACCCCGTGGACTTCCCACAGCCCTCCCAGGCCCCAGTTCGCCCAGCACACCAATGTGACTCTGGCCCTTTAAGAGTCTGCACACTAAACCAGCAATGTCTTTTTTTTTTTTCTCTTTTCTCTCTTTGCTGCAACCGTGCTGCACAGCTCAACCGCAGACTTCGTGGACCCGCCGATCCACAGCAAGCCGCTTGTCACCTTCCTGACCCCACCGAGCCACAGCAAACTTCGTGACCTCACTGAGCCACAGCAAGCTGACTCTCAGGAAAAAAAAACTCAGTCTCTCACTGACCCCGGTCAGAACACCACAGACTCCGGTCTGTTACGCACCCGGCTTTACACACAGCCCAAACATAGTTTTTCACTGACCCCGGTCAGTACAATACACGGTTTTCAGACCGTTACCTGTTGGCAACTTCACGGGTTTTCTGGATACCCCTCAGCCTCAGAGATGCCCAGACGCACTGTCTCTGTTTTCTTCCACTCTGACCCCGGTCAGTACACACAGACACCTGTCCGTTACCTGTTGGTGCTGGCCACACAGGTTCCCGGATCCCTCTTCTCCTCAGAGGTATCCCAAAACAGCAGTTTCTCACTGACCCCGGTCAGTACTGTATTACTCACGGTTGTCAAGACCGTCCACTCTTCTTGGCTCAGCCCAGCCAGCGCTGCAACATGTGCTCCTGGATCTTTGCCCGCATTCTCCACCAATTGTAGGGGTTCACTCGCTCACGTGCGTAGGAGGAAACAGGAGCCACATTCTCTTCTTCAAGTGGGTTTATTGCTCCATAAACCACATAACAGCGTGAACAACAGGTAAACAAATAGCCTTTAGCTCAGGAAAGGAGAATACAAGAGTCCAGTCCTTCAGGCTCAGTCCTGAAGCCTTAACACACTGTGGGGGCTTTCTCCTCCACACACACAGACTCATGTCTGTAGTGTCCTGCCTGGACACAGGGATCTCTGTCCACACTGACGGATTCCCAAACACTCACCCACATGTGCCAAACACACCTCCATTATGTAGCCTGAACCCACACCCAGGTACCTGTCACATGATTAGACATGTGGTTCTGACATCACCACAGGTCCTGAAACAAACATAGATAGGCATGGTTATGCCCCTTACCCAGGGGTGAGGTATATGGGTAGCCAGACCCTCCCATCTCTCATAGCTACCCGTAACCCGGACCCAAATATACTTAAACACTTCCTTATTGCTTTATGTGCATTACAGAAAACACTCGGGTTACATCACAGCGACAAGCCTTCTCTGTGATACATACCTCCCGTCGACTATACAACCTTTAGCCACGCTACAATATATATATATATATATATATATATATATATATATATATATATATATATATATAATTCCTTCTTCTTCCAAAACGTCTTTGGTATCTGCCAACAGGATCAATGGAACCTAACAATTTTTCCCAGTGGCTCTTGGCCACAATTCACTGTTGTTTTTTGGTTTGGTTCCTGTGAATCCAAGTCTTCACAAGATAGAATCTTATTTTCTACAGTTGATCCTCGTCGATTATTCTTTTTTGACTCTTTATTTGGCCAGTAGATCTGAATAACTCCCCAGTGGCGCGTGACCATATATGTACAATTTGGGTCTTCTTAGGGATCAAATCATCGCAGGATCATATTCTAAATATGTTTTAGATGTATAATCAATATGCCTTGTTTTTATATTTTACTACATTTTAAGATCATTTTTAACATTCATTTTAATACTGTTCTTCAGGCTTCAGGGGTATAGGCAAGTCTAGCTCTCTTTCGTTGCAAAGAACCCTGGTTTTTAACCTTTTTTTCATGTTGTTTAAGTTGTGTGATGAACTTTGACACAATCATGTGCCTTGTTTGGCTTCTTTTTTTTTCCAAAAGAGTAAGGAGGTGGGAAAAAAAAGAGACCGCATATACAGTAAGTAGATCAATCCTGACAGTTGCCATAGGTTTTGTCCTGATGAAGAGGTCCTGTGTATGACTTCGAAACGCGTTGACCTGAAACTTGTCCAATAAAGCTTTTGAAAATATATTCGATTATCTGAATATATTCATCAGCAGCACATCCAATGACACTTCACCGGCATCCTGAACAATGAGTGATGACCTCTTTCCATCTCCCCTTAAACCAAACCAGTGGATAATGGCCTGAAGGACAGCTGTGGGTATAAAAAGGACCTATCTCCTTCTACATAGAGACTCTAGAGGACAGCAGCCAAGGCACCATGGCTTCAACCTTAGGAATTCAGATTTGATCCGCTGACCATCACTGAACCCACCCACAGAGACATTTGGAGAACCCAGGTTGGGACAATCAGGTCACCTGGCCACATACCTCAATGGACTCTGAAAGCTTCCTAAGCTTGCTGCTACCTACTCTCTGTGGGCGCCCGCTAAAAGTGGAATGCTATTAGTTGGGGTATTCGCAGATGATCTAATTCCCAATGAGATCGGTGAGACTGTCATGTGCATCATCTTATTTACTTGCTGTGTCTGTACTATGTTACTGACTGTTGATGATCCAGTAAAGTATCATCCCACTGTGTTACCCTCACCCTGTGTTTTCTGAGTAGTATTCTGCCCACGTGAAAGGAGTACTGGCGTTCAGTGGGATGAGCCCTGGTCCATGAAGGTCTTTCAAAAGACAGTCAGTCCAGCAGACATTAGCACCCACTGTCCCTCGCCTTCTCCACAACTGGTTTTCATCAGTGTCAGTTTTTACAATCAGTGTTTATCAGGTTTCTTGTATGCAAAAAAAAACAATGGAGGTTTCTCAAGCTTCTCTCATTCAATGAAAAATGGACAGCCCGAGAATGTAATTAGAATGCTATCGGTGTCTGAGTTTTTCATATACCCATAGACTTAATTGATGATTTTGATCTGTGACCCAAATTTTTTTTAGATTTGCAAAAAATACATGTAAACAGCCCAATGGACTATAATGTGCACCTGTTCTATATGCGAAAAAGACAGATAAAATACATATACCGTATTTTTTGCTTTGTAAGACGCTCCGGATTATAAGACGCACCCCAAATTTTGAGGAGAAAAATAGGAAAAAACTTTTTTTTTAATAAATTGGTGGGGCGTCTTATAATCTATGCATCTTATTACTTACCAGGGGTTGTGGCTGCGGCGGTGGATCAGGGTCCTAGGGTCGCTGCTGGAGGTAGGAGTGGAGCATTGCTGCAGGCTGGGATGAGGGGGTCTGTAGGGGGGCTCCTGTGCTGCAGGCTGGGATGAGGGGGTCTGCAGGGGGGCTCCTGTGCTGCAGAGAGGCTCCTGTGCTGCAGGCTGGGATGAGGGGGTCTGCAGGGGGGCTCCGGTGCTGCAGGGGGGCTTCGGTGCTGCAGGGCTGTCTCCGGTGCTGCAGGGATGTCTCCGGTGCTGCGGGGGGCTCTGCCGACATTTTGTGAAAGACCAGAGCCCCCCGGCAGTTCGTCCATGCGTTCCTGTATGACTGACTCCGGGAAAATGGCCTCCGGAATCTCAAGAGATGAGATCTCAGCGCTGAAATCTCATCTCCCGAGATTCCGGCGGCCATTTTCCCAGAGTCAGTCATACAAGAATGCATGGACGAACTGCCGGGGGGCTCTGGTCTTTCTCAAAATGTCGCCAGAGCCCCCCGCAGCACCGGAGCCTCCAGCATCACCCGGGGCGGCAGCGGTGGCGGGCGACAGCGGTGGCGGGCGGCAGCGGGCGGCAGCGGTGGCGGGCAGCAGCGGCGGCGGACACCCCCTCATCCCAGCCTGTAACGGTAAGCGGTATATCCGCTTTGTAACATGCACCCCCATTTCCCCCCAAAATTTGGGGGAAATAAAGTGCGTTTTACAAAGCGGAAAATACGGTACGTGAATTACGGATGTCTGAATAAGTACAGATTGAGTCAGTGACAAAATCTGTCATCTTCAGTGTCCGATTGCATAACATTGATCTTAGTGCGATCCATTTTTTTTAATGCATAGCACTTGGAATGAAAATACGTCTGTGCATCGAGCCCTAGTTTTGCAACAGCTGAGATGCTAGTTGCTATCCCTTCCCACCTTGTCTCAAATTTCCTTCCCAAAATAGATACATTTTATGGTGAACTATGGTCAACTGTTTTCTTTTAAGCATATACCATATTTTTCGGACTATAAAACGCACTTTGTTCCCCAAAAATTTTGTGGGAAAATGGGGGTGCGTCTTATAGTCAGAATACACTTACAAGTAGTGAGGAGGCAGCAGGAGTCGGGCAATTCTGCAGCGGTCCGATGCTGCAGGGCAATGATCACACTCCCTTCTCAGGCTGGTTTGGCAGGTTCGGCGGTGCTCTGTGGTGCGGGTGGCTCCGCCGGCATTTTGTGAAAGCCCGGAGCCCACCGCACATCCATTACTGCGATGTGGGAGCCTCGGGGAAAATGGCCGTCGGGGGCGGTGCATGCTCAGATTGAGATTTTGGGATGGGAGTCATATCGCTGGACCATCAAACACCCCCTTTCACCAAGCACCACCAGCACTGCCAATCCGCCCCCGGTAAGCTAAATTTGGACCGTAAGACGGACTCCCATTTTACATTAATTTTTTTTCTTCTGAAAATTTGGGGTGCGTCTGCGTCTTATGGTCCGATGCGTCTTATAGTGCAAAAAATACGGTACTTCATCTTTTCTCATACCTTTTCTATTATTATAATGTCCATATATGATCACATTAGCCACGTATTATCACATACAGTGTATACACACATCATGTGTGCTATCATTTATTTTGTTTTCATAATGTTCATAGATTACGCATATACTGTATAGTGTCTAAATCTCCTTTAGAAGACAAAGAATTAGAAAAGACACCAGCCTGTAAGTGATTTATTGCCATTTTTATTAATTCCTTCAGCAACAGTTTTGGAAATAGTGGGGGTTGGGGCTATGAATCAATGCAGTGATTCTAGGGACAAGCACAGCAAATTTGGCCTACAAGGACATGCAAAAAGCCACCATTGAGTTTATTTTTATCATTTTACTGACACGTCTAAACTAATGGTGGATTCGTTCTATACATATACAGTACAGACCAAAAGTTTGGACACACCTCATTTAAAGATTTTTCTGCATTTTCATGACTATGAAAATTGTACATTTACACTGAAGGCATCAAAACTATGAACTAACACATGTGGAATTATATACTTAACAAAAAAGTGTGAAACAACTGAAATTATGTCTTATATTCTAGGTTCTTCAAAGTAGCCACCTTTTGCTTTTCACGCTCTTGGCATTCTCTTGATGAGCTTCAAGAGGTAGTCACCGGGAATGGTCTTCCAACAATGTTGAAGGAGTTCCCAGAGATGCTTAGCACTTGTTGGCCCTTTTGCCTTCACTCTGCGATCCAGCTCACCCCAAACCATCTCGATTGGGTTCAGGTCTGGTGACTGTGGAGGCCAGGTCATCTGGCCTAGCACCACATTACTCTCCTTCTTGGTCAAATAGCCCTTACACAGCCTGGAGGTGTGTTTGGGGTCATTGTCCTGTTGAAAAATAAATGATGGTCCAACTAAACGCAAACCGGATGGAATAGTATGCCGCTGCAAGATGCTGTGGTAGCCATGCTGGTTCAGTATGCCTTCAATTTTGAATAAATCCCCAACAGTGTCACCAGCAAAGCACCCCCACACCATCACACCTCCTCCTCCATGCTTCACGGTGGGAACCAGGCATGTAGAGTCCATCCATTCACCTTTTCTGCGTCGCACAAAGACACAGTGTTTGGAACCAAAGATCTCAAATTTGGACTCATCAGACCAAAACACAGATTTCCACTTGTCTAATGTCCATTCCTTGTGTTCTTTAGCCCAAACAAGTCTCTTCTGCTTGTTGCCTGTCCTTAGCAGTGGTTTCCTAGCAGCTATTTTACCATGAAGGCCTGCTGCACAAAGTCTCCTCTTAACAGTTGTTGTAGAGATGTGTCTGCTGCTAGAACGCTGTGTGGCATTGACCTGGTCTCTAATCTGAGCTGCTCTTAACCTGCGATTTCTGAGGCTGGTGACTCAGATAAGGTTATCCTCAGAAGCAGAGGTGACTCTTGGTCTTACTTTCCTGGGACGGTCCTCATGTGAGCCAGTTTCTTTGTAGCGCTTGATGGTTTTTGCAACTGCACTTGGGGACACTTTCAAAGTTTTCCCAATTTTTCGGACTAACTGACCTTCATTTTTTAAAGTAATGATGGCCACTCGTTTTTCTTTACTTAGCTGCTTTTTTCTTGCCATAATACAAATTCTAATAGTCTATTCAGTAGGACTATCAGCTGTGTATCCACCTGACTTCTGCACAACACAACTGATGGTTCCAACACCATTTATAAGGCAAGAAATCCCACTTATTAAACCTGACAGGGCACACATGTGAAGTGAAAACCAATCCCAGTGATTACCTCTTGAAGCTCATCAAGAGAATGCCAAGAGTGTGCAAAGCAGGCATCAAAGCAAAAGGTGGCTACTTTGAAGAACCTAGAATATAAGACATAATTTCAGTTCTTTCACACTTTTTTGTTAAGTATCTAATTCCACATGTGTTAATTCATAGTTTTGATGCCTTCAGTGTGAATATACAATTTTTCATAGTCATGAAAATACAGAAAAATCTTTAAATGAGAAGGTGTGTCCAAACTTTTGGTCTGTACTGTACATAGAGTCAGGTCTAGAAGAATGTGGACAGTGACAAGACACCAACACAATGGATTTGATACAACATTGGGATGTGTTTGTTTTCAGCTGTAATATAAGGGTTTTAACTTAATATTGCATCAATCACTTATGGCCATGTTTTTTTGCACTTTTCTTTTTTCCGTTCCTTTTTCCAAATGCCATGACTTTTTTATTTTTTTGCCAGGGAACAGCCAGGATATCCCACAGGTATCTCTCCATCATTGCCAGATGATCACGTACCAGCACTCCACAGCCTCCAATCGTCAAGGCAATTAAACAATTGGCTGATGATTGATGGACAAGGCTGCTTTCACTACTAGGCCAGATACTAGGTGTGTCTGACTAGAAGGCGCGGCCTCGCTCCATAGACGTGTGGAGCAAGGCTGTGCCCAGTAGCCGGGGGTATGTATAACTCATACATGCCCTCCAGTCCCGGGACTGAAATTGGCAAATCCCAGCAGCCCACAGTGCATGCACTGGGGGATTCATAAGTCTACAGTCACACAGAGTGACTGCAGACTTATCTGTTTTGACCAGACAACCCCTTTAATCCGCAAAATAGCCAGTGTTTATAAAAAAATATACATAAGATGTTACAATATGTGAACAAAACAATAAAGTTTATACAGTCACATAAAATAAAAGGGATAGCAAAAGAAAAGTACTAAACCTGTGTCAAGGAAATGGCTCAGAGCTTAGGTTACGCCCACATACCTCCCCTTGGTAAGCTGATATGGCGAACTGGTCGTGGGATGTGCTAGGTCTTTAGAAGATTAGGAGATCCCCATCTTTCAGGATATTTATTTATTTATTATGCTTTGCTTATATAGTGTTATCTTATTCCGCAGAGCTTTACATGCATACATGCAAACAGACAGTTTTTTTCTTGGGAACCATGCTGCAGAACAGTTTATAACATGTAAGTCTTCACTTATTCCAGGGAATGTGTGAGTTTTTCTTGTAACTTGACACTTTGGAATTTTAATGAAGCAATAAACAGTTGTTTTATTTACCTCCCTCTGGAAAACCTCCTTTAGTTTCTCCACTTCTGAGTATACAAATCCTAGACTTGGTGGCTGGCTCTCGGTAGATCCCCTATTGTTATTAACTGTTCACAGCAGAAGGTCCTACTTCAATGGCGATTCAAATTTCAGCTCTTTTTTTACTTCTGCAGTTATATTTAATCCCATATGTTCAATGTGAGGGTGATATGTCCCCTCTCCAGAGAGGTCTTCATGGATTTGACAAGTTAATCTGCAACATTTTTCATCAACAAAAACATATGAGGGTTTGTTTTGCTGTATGAGTTGTAGTCTTGTACAACTCCATTTACTTTACCATAACATACTGAAAAATTGAAAAATATTCCAAGTGGGGGAAAATGGTGACAAATGAAGTACGATAAAGGCAATATAATATTTGTATAGTTTATGCTTTTTATGTTTGTGGTGTAAAAAACATGCTGAACTTTGTTAAAAAAAATTGGTTAGGCAGTGCATGGGAAAGTCTTTACTGTAGCCATTGTTAGTTTCTGTTTTTTTGTGGATCTTTCTGCCTTCAGGTTTGTTTCCAGTTAGTAAAAATTATGCTCAATCAAGTTGAGTCAGGCGATTGACTTGTTCATTAAAGAATAATCTATTACTTTACCTTTGGATGCTTCCATTTGTGGTATGTTTTGATCATTACCCACAGGGGCGGATTATCAGAGGGTCAATATGGGCGGTAGCCCAGGGCCCAGTGGTGTGGGGGGGCCCTGGGCTACCGCACAGATTGACCCTTGATAATCCGCCCGAGTGTGAGAATGCCCGCCGGCATTTATGTGCCCCCGGACCCGGTGGGCAGAGAGAGGGGGCCCGCATCGGGCCCCTTCTCATCTGCTCACCGGGCCCCTTCCGGCGCTGCGGCGGTTTCCTATTGACGTGCGGGCGCGTGCCCGCACGTCAATAGTTAACAACAGCTGCCAGCCAATTGGAGGCTGGCAGCTGAAGTCGGCCGCAGCGCACACATCACCGGCGTCTGACGTCATTGTCAGTCGCCGGCGAGTGTGCGCTGCTGGAGGGAGCTCGCCGCCTGGAGCGCTGGTCAGGTGAGGAGACTCTGTTTGTTTTTGTTTTGTTTTGTTTTGTGATTACTAACGGTGTACACACTGGGGGCAATGCTGGAGGACACACTGGGGCAATGCTGGAGACACTGGGCAATGCTGGAGACACTGGGGCAGATTGCTGGACACACTGGGGGCAATGCTGGAGACACTGGGGCAGATTGCTGGAGACACTGGGGCAGATTGCTGGAGACACTGGGGCAATGCTGGAGGACACACTGGGGCAGATTGCTGGACACACTGGGGCAATGCTAGAGGACACACTGGGGCAGATTGCTGGAGACACTGGGGCAATGCTGGAGACACTGGGGCAATGCTGGAGACACTGGGGCAATGCTGGAGACACTGGGGCAATGCTGGAGACACTGGGGCAATGCTGGAGACACTGGGGCAGATTGCTGGACACACTGGGGCAATGCTGGAGGACACACTGGGGAAGATTGCTGGACACACTGGGGCAATGCT
This sequence comes from Ranitomeya variabilis, assembly GCF_051348905.1. Classification (NCBI taxonomy): domain Eukaryota; kingdom Metazoa; phylum Chordata; class Amphibia; order Anura; family Dendrobatidae; genus Ranitomeya; species Ranitomeya variabilis. The sequence continues at coordinate 505,245,200 of NC_135232.1, forward strand.
GGAGGACACACTGGGGCAGATTGCTGGAGACACTGGGGCAGACTGCTGGACACACTGGGGCAATGCTGGAGGACACACTGGGGCAGATGATTGCTGGAGACACTGGGGCAATGCTGGAGACACTGGGGCAATGCTGGAGACACTGTGGGCAATGCTGGACAATTGGACATACTGGGGCAGATTGCTGGACCCACTGGTGGTAATATGCTGGACACACTGGGGCAATGCTGGACATACTGGGGCAGATTGCTGGACACACTGGTGGTAATATGCTGGACACACTGGGGCAGATTGCTGGACACACTGGGGCAGATTGCTGGACACACTGTCTGGGGGCAATGCTGGACACACTGGGGCAGATTGCTGGACACACTGGGGCAATATGCTGGACATACTGGGGCAGATTGCTGGACACACTGGGGGTAATATGCTGGACACACTGGGGGCAGGACTGGAGGCATGGGCAGAATGTAGACACGGGGCATGATTGGAGACACGGGGCAGAATGAAAGACATGGGGCAGGATTGGATCATGGGGCAGGATGGATACGATGGAGACAGATGGGGCAGGATGGGGAGATCATATGGGGTAGAATGGATACTCATGAGTGCAGGATGGGAGAACATATGGCTGGAGCCAGGAATGAGACACACGGGGCCAGGGTGGGGAATATTATTACCATAGGGGCTAATTAAGGGATATTATTACTGCAGTGATGTATTTATTTTTATTTTTTTAGTATACTGTTTTAAATGGGGGCAGTCCTGATACTGTGCAGAGTGACACTATATCGCCTTTTTTTCTCCATGTGGTGTAATGTAGAAGTTGTGAAAAATTAAGTAATGTGTTCTGCAAGCAGAGCTCGAGATAACTGTGTTATTTCCTGCAGAAACGAGTCCTGGCTGGAAGAAATGATGGCGGTCTGTGCTGGATGAAAGATGAAGGACTTCACCTAGAGACGTCACTGGTGAGTCAGTGTTACCTATACACTGACACTATACACTGTATACTATATACAGAGGTCCTGTGTACAATGTTACCAGTGATCACTGTATTACCTATACATTATATACAGAGCTCCTGTGTATAATACCACCAGTGATCACTGTATTACCTCTACACAGACACTGCATACTAAGTACAGATCTCCTGTGAATACCGGCACTTATGGTGATAGTATTGTGTTTTTGTTTTTTTTTAATTACTGATCAGTATTGTAGTATTCAGTCACTATGTGGTGGTAATATGTGGTCTGGAAATGGTGTTGTGGTATTTGTCCCTTGAATGTGCTATTTGGTCACCAAGTGGTGGTAATATGTGGTCTTGACATGGTGCGGTGGTATTTGTTCCTTGTATGTGATATTATTCGATCACTGTGGTTGTAATTTGTGGTCTGGTCATGGCGCGGTGGTATTTGTTCCTTGTATGTGATATTGGTCAAAATATACCTAAATTGTATTGCAGATTTTAACAAATATTTAATAGGTTACAGTAGTGTAGGGCCCGGCCATTTTTCTGGAATAATCTGGTTCGGGTATCACATGACCCCCGTCACATGACCCCCGTCACATGACCCCCGTCACATGACCCCCGTCACATGACCCCCGTCACATGACCGGGGGGGGGGCACAGTGTCTGAACAGCCCGGGGCCCTGGCTACCCTTAATCCACCCCTGATTACCCATCTTTAATGTACAGAAAATAGCTTAAAATATTCTAAAGCAAAGAAGTCACTCTCACTTCACCAGTCTCTGCTCTTACCCACAGCTGATGCTGCAAGGTGGCAGCACGGTGGCTTAGTGGTTAGCACAGCAGCCTTGCAGCGCTGGAGTCCTGGGTTCAATTCCCACCCATGACAACATCTGCAAAGAGTTTGTATGTTCTCTCCGTGTTTGCGTGGGTTTCCCCAGCCTCGGAAAGTGTACTTCTCTGCCTTCTAAAACAAGAGATGACTATCACAAACTAGTAAAAATAATATTAATAATGAAAACAGGGATTATCAACCCGTAATTTTTTTGTACTAGGTATAACAGTAATTATTATCAAATTGTAAATATCATAAAAATGTGTTTTTGAAGTAGCGGTTATCTTGGGTTCATGTGTCCATTGAGCTTTATTGCAGAACTGGTCAGTTTTTCATATGTTTTCTAGCCTGAGACCTGTCAAAAGATCAGTTGTAAAACATTGATTAGTGGTCAACAGATATTTACACCTCCATTTGTATCCTCTCCAGTGCCAGTCAATGTGTATACAGTGCTCGAAGTGAAGTTACTTCTCATTGATATCTTGATACTTGACTTGGTGATAGGGCTCACTAGGTCAAGGTGGGTCTGCTAAGCCTCTGTCCCGGGTGGGGACACGAACCCCAGGTGTTGGCGCAAGTTACAGAGGACACGTAGAATCGTGGGGTCTAGGACTACCTGGAAACTCAGGAGCAGATGAACAGATAAAGTGGAGCTCAGCAGGGATGGATGCGAGTTGAAACACAGTACTGCAGAAAATGGAGTATACCCAAGACATAGGTGTGTGTTAATGACCCTTAAAAGGGTTGTTTAGCCTTAGGGTATGTGCACACGTTCAGGTTTTTTCGCAATAAAAACTCATTAAAAACGCATACATTATGCATCCTATAATTTAGAATGCATTCTGCATGTTTTGTGCACATGATGCATTGTTTTCTGCGAAAAAAACCGCATCGCGGTAAAAAAAGCAGCATGTTCATTAATTTTGCGGGTTTTCCGCGTTTTTCCCGCTATTCTATGCATTTGGAAAAAAACGCACAAAAAACGCATGAAAAACGCGGACAAAAACGCGAAAAAAACGCATGCGGATATCTGGCAGAAATGTCCGGTTTTTGTCAGGAAAATTTCTGCAAGAAATCCTGACGTGTGCACATACCCTTAGGCTACTAGTCTGCAATCAATCTATGTGACTAAAGACTTGTGAGTCCTCCCATCGCGTGCACTTTGCGTTGATTCTCCAGTACTGGGAGCGGGCGGTTGTGTGACTGCAAGTATGTAATTTGCATACTTCTGGCTAGATTCTGACTAGACTGTGTCCTGCCTTGCTCAAAATACTTGCATTGAGCAAGACTGCACCCATCTAGTCGGCACATAACCGTATGTATGCAAATAGCCCGGTGATGACAATGGAGAACCCTCACAGCATGCACTGAGCACGATGTGAGGATTCACAACTATACAGTCATATAAAGTGACTGCTGACTTGTAGCGTAAGCCCAGACATCTCTTTTAAATATATACAGGGAGATGATATAATTTATCCATGCTGGGCAACTTGCAAAAACCCAACATGGAGCACAAAGGAGGATAGCCTTATCTCCCCCAAAAACTAAGGATTGTACATGTTGTAATTCAACATGGCTGGCTCTCGAACCTCCTGACTGTTCCCCAGCATTACATTACATTTACATAAAAGGCAAATAGAGTAGCCTGAGATAACTTAAGGTACCTTCACACTAAGCGACGCTGCAGCGATACAGACAACGATGAAGATCGCTGCAGCGTCGCTGTTTAGTCGTTGTGTGGTCGCTGGAGAGCTGTCATACAGACGGCTCCAGCGACCAACGATGCCGAAGTCCCCTGGTAACCAGGGTAAACATCGGGTTACTAAGCGCAGGGCCGCGCTTAGTAACCCGATGTTTACCCTGGTTACCATTGTAAAAGTAAAAAAACTTACACAGGATGCAGGAGGAGTGCAGGGAAGCGGACGCCGGGCACCGGAATGTGAGTATGTGTTTTTTTTTTTTACTTTTACAATGGTAACCAGGGTAAACATCGGGTTACTAAGCGCGGCCCTGCGCTTAGTAACCCGATGTTTACCCTGGTTACCAGTGAAGACATCGCTGGATCGGTGTCACACACACCGACTCAGCGATGTCAGCGGGAGATCCAGCGACGAAATAAAGTTCTGGACTTTCAGCAACGACCAGCGATCTCACAGCAGGATCCAGATCGCTGCTGCCTGTCAAACACAACGATATCGCTATCCAGGACGCTGCAACGTCACGGATCGCTATCGTTATCGTTGGAAAGTCGCTTAGTGTGAAGGTACCTTTAGACTTTGGCTTCATGCAGCTGCCAAGCTTCTGATAGCAGCAAGTCAGCATCATAATCTGCATCAAGGTAATCATGTATATTCGAGCCTGAATGTGGATTTTCCTCGTTGATTTGCAATATGTGACAACCCACAGCAGATACGTAAGATATCTAGATAGCGAATGCTGCAGATATAAAAATCCTCAGCATGGCCTCAAGTTATTGTGGATTTTTTACACATCTTTTACTTGGGTGATATTTTATTTATTTTCAGGTTTTCGTTGTGGAATCTGTTTTAAAAAAATCCACTTACCTGCAGCTAATCTGCCATATAGCAACTTGACATAGCAAAGTATTTGAGACCCCATAGTGGGAAATTAAAATATGAAATAAAGGTATATTGCAGATATGTGCCGTTCCTCCAGTTAATCGTCCTACCGTTACTCACAGGTACTGTATATGAAGAAAGCACATATATGTTATAAAAAGACTCCTTGTAATGCACATACAGTGTATACATTTAAAGACTTGTTACATTTTGCATCAGGATAAACCTTTAGTATACTGCTGAAATTATTAACTTTAGATTTACCGTGACACACATAATATAAAATTGCTGAAAATGTGTTAGTATAACCCAGATTTAAGGCTTAGTTCCCTTTCCATCTGCCACAAGCCAATTAAAATACCCAGTAATTACAAGACTCAGGGACACTCCATCTTTAGAAGCTCTGCACATTTTCCTCAGAATATTAACTCTTTGTAAACTTTACAGCAGAGTCTAATGGTATAGCATCCAAGAATGAAATGACTCCGGAGAGCTTACGTGTAACCTCATACCTCCTGGCTTGCAGTGCTGGAGCTTTTCATTACTGTGGGAAAGATTAGCGTGCAGACACATCCGTAAATCACTTTCATTTATGGAAAAGATTAGAAGGCCTAATCATTTTCTATTTCACTTTCCAGTGGGTTATATTTGGTTATTGCCTACTGTACTTTACTATCCTTTCATATAAAAATGAAAAGTATTCTCCATTTCTTTATAAGTGCCTAACTTTATATTGTTATACAGTCATGGCCAAAAGTCTTGGCACCCTTGAAATTGTTCCAGAAAATGAAGTATTTCTCCCAGAAAATTATTGCAATTACACGTTTGGTTCTACAAATGTTTATTTCCTTTATGTGTATTGGAAAAACACAATAATTACAGAGAGAAAATGGCAAATTGGACATAATTTCACACAAATCCCCAAAATGGGCCAGACAGAATTGTTGGCACCCTCAATTTATGGCCAGAGTCACACTAGAGTAATACAGACGAGTGCTATGCTACAAAAAAATTGCATAACACTCGGACCAATGTTAATCTATGGGCAGCTCCCATCACCCGTTTTACGGCTGAGACTCGCCAATGAAAGTCTACGGGTGCGTGAAAACTTCGCACACCACACGGACCATCATTGTGACTTGCGAGAAATACGCACCGGTGTCCTTTAGAAAAGCCGGTAATTCAGTGCAGTGTAATGTAAAATCATGCTGACAGGTTAAAATAGAATTGATAAAATAAATGTATACACATAGTATAGGTATATATGTCATTGATATATATTTCATAGAGAGTTAGGTAGTAGAATAGCCGATAATTCAATTGTCAGGTTCTGTAAAATCATTGCAGAACCCGACAGGATATGAGACATGGTTTACATACAGTAAGCACAACGCACCAGCCCATTTCCCTTCAACAAGATGGGCAACGCTCCCAATTCACTATTCACATACTGACAGTAAGGTTATTAAACTATACTAAGTCATGAAGCGTATATAAACTCACAGAAAATACTTTATTAACAAATACAAAAATACATACACATTTTAAAAGGGTGCCTCAAAATCAAAACACAGTATCATAATAGAAGTCCTCACAGAGAACTAGTTTTTAAAAACTGGCAAGCAATATTTTGTACTGGCACCTCCAGGGTATATGGTCTCTAGTTCATGGCTTAGGGTACTGGCTGTGCTTATGTTCGAGCATGTACAACTGCTCTTAGATAAATATATTATTGACTACATTTAATTGATTTTATCTGGATATGAGCTGTTCTCTGTGCGGACTTCTATTATGATACTGTGTTTTGATTTTGAGGCACCCTTTTAAAATGTGTATGTATTTTTGTATTTGTTAATAAAGTATTTTCTGTGAATTTATATACGCTTCATGACTTAGTATAGTTTAATAACCTTACTGTCAGTATGTGAATGGTTTACATACAGTAAACCATTGCATATCCATATCCGTTAGATTTATATATGTCCCTCTTATATATGTTTCTTTGCCAGAGAGGGAAAGCCAGTGACTGTGGGCAGATATGAATAGCCTAGAAAGGGACCATTGTTTTTGGCCCCCCTCTGGCTAAAAACATCTACCCCTAGCACTTAGCCTCTCTCTTCCCATTGCCCTGTAGCGGTGGCATATAGGGTAATAAGGGGTGAATGTCACCTTGCTATTGGAGAGGTGTCAATAAGACACCTGTCCATTATTAATCCAATAGTATGAATGGACCGATGAAACAGACCAATTTTTTAGTGTGTGACTCCAGTGTAATATTTAGCTGCACACCCTTAGGAAAAAATAACTGCAATTAATCGCTTCCGTGAACCTAGTGGTTCTAAACTGGTCGATTTCAAGTAAATAAACGCTATTTCATTATTCTATGGCATTACCTTCTTGGCAAATTTTGTAAATTCTGCGAAAGTGCCTTAAAATAGAAAATGCAAAAATGCCAAGACAATGACCTCTCCTTACTTGTCCACTATTAGATATAATAGCATCTGGTCTAGAGCAGCATATCAGTACCCTGTGGTCTGTATGGCTATTTTCACTTTGCGTTTTAGGCATGTGTTATAACTTATCATCTATTGTAAAAGAGCACATTTGTCGGATGTATCATTTTTCACTGATGTAACACAGTGTACAGTATGTGTTAAAGAAACGCAGCCTCAGTGACCTGCATTAAACTCAATGACATCACCGCTAGTCACTGAGGCTGCGCTCTCAGCAGCTCATTCATCAGTGGTTCTCAGCCTGGACGGTCGCATCTTGGCACCGTCCAGGTTGAAAACTGTTCATCCCCCAGAAATGGATTACGGCGTGGGACAGAACGACGGACAGGTGAGGGATATTGTTGTTTTTTATTTTTGTTTTATTACAGGAGACGAGGGATTCAGTGGAATTAGGCATTAGGTGAGTATAACGGTGTTTGTTATTTTTAAATAAAAATGGAAAAGTATGTTTTGTTTTATTTCAAATAAAGAACTTTATTCTGGCTTTGTCTTTATTTACAATACAACTATAGGATTTGCAATGGATAGGTGTTTTATAGACGCCTCTCCATTATTAATTCGTGAGCTTGATATCACCGGACACTACAAAGGTGGCATCAACCCCACAAATATGAACCCCACTTTCCACCGCTACAGGGCAAGTGGGAAGAGCCAGGCAAAGCACCTGAATTGGCGCATCTAATAGATGTGCCTTTTCTGGGCAGCTGCGGGCTGCTGTTTTTAGGATGGGGGTTCAATATCCATGGCCCCTTACCAGCCTGAGAGTACCAGCCCCCAGCTGTCTGCTTTAGCATGGCTGGTTGTCAAAAATGGGGGGACCCCATGCCATTTTTTTTTTAAACAATTATTTATTTAATTAATTTAAAAAATCAGAATGGGGACCACTCTATTCTTGATAACCAGCCTTGCTGACGCTAACAGCTGAGGGTTGCAGCCCCCAGCTGTGAGTTTTGCCTGGTTGGTTATCAAAAATACAGGGGAACCCACACCATTTTTTTTTTTTTTATTATTTATTTACAGCGCCGGCTGATTAATACTCCCATCAGCCACTGCTGATCTCACTGTTATTAGCAGCAGGCATCAGCTGATGGGAGCAGTAGTCCCATCAGCTGACACCAGTGACCGGAGGTAAACTTTATATCTCCGATCACAGATGTGCGCCCCCGCTGTCTTTTGATAACGTGGAAACCGTAATTATTTTACTGCCGATCAGAAAAGGTGCTTGCTGCGCTGTCATACACATGACAGTGTGGCAAACATTGGATGTTCAGGCCCCTCATTCAAGTGAATGGGGATTGGGTTTGGGTCCGGGTACCCGAACCTGAACTTTTTGTAACTGTTCCACCAAACCCGCTGGATCCGAACATCCAGGTCTCCGCCCATCTCAAATCCCACCAAGGACAACATCTGCAAGGAGTTTGTATGTTCATCATGCGTTTATGTACGTTTTTGCTGGTCTCCTCCCACACTCTAAAAATGTACTGATAGGGAACTGAAATTGTGAGCTCCAATGGGGACAGTGATGACAATATCTGTAAAGCCCTGTGGACTATGATGGCACTATATAAATAAGCATAATAAATAATGCAATCACTGCAATCAATCGATTCCTGTAACTGTCAATGAGTCTTCTGCACCTCTCGACAGTTATTTTGTCCCACTCCTCAAGAGCAAACTGCTCCATTTGTCTCGTGTTTGAAGGTTGCCTTTTCCAGATGGCATGTTTCAGCTCTTTCCAAAAATGCTCAATAGGATTTAGGTCAGGGCTCATTGAAGGCCACTTCAGAATAGTCCAATGTTTTCCTCTTAGCCTCTCTTGGGTGTTTTTAGCTGTGTGTTTTGGGTCATTATCCTGTTGCATGACCCATGACCTGCTACTGAGACTAGCTTTCTGACACTGGGCAGCACATTTCCCTCTAGAATACCTTGATAGTCTGGAGATTTCATTGTACCCTGCACAGATTATAGACACCCTGTGCCAGATGCAGCAAAGCAGCACCAGAACATAACAGAGCCTCCTCCACGTTTCACAGTAGGGACAGTGTGCTTTTCTTGATATGCTTCATTTTTCCGTCTGTGAACATAAAGCTGATGTCCCTTGCCAAAAAGTTCCATTTTTGTCTTATCTGTCCATAGGACATTCTCCCAGAAGCTTTGTGGCTTGTCAACATGAAGTTTGGCAAATTCCTATCTGTTTTTTTAATGATTTTTTTCAACAATGGTGTCCTCCTTGGTCGTCTACCATAAAGTCCACTTTAGCTCGGACAACGACGGATGGTGCGTTCTGACACTGATGTTCCTTGAGCTTGAAGTTCACCTTTAATCTGTTTAGAAGTTTTTCTGGGCTCTTTTGTTACCATTCGTATTATCGGTCTCTTTGATTTGTCATCAATTTTCCTTCTGCGGCCACATCCAGGGAGGTTGGCTACAGTCCCATGGATCTTACATTTCTGAATAATATGTGCAACTGTAGTCACAGGAACATCAAGCTTTGTCTATAATTTTCTTTCTAATCTCCTGAGACAACTCTTTCCTTCGCTTCCTCTGGTCCATGTTGTGTGTGATACACAACATGTCACCAAACAGCACAGTGAGTATCTGTAGCTCTATATACAGGCCCACTCACTGATTCCAAGATTGTAGAATGTGATGCTAGATAGTGGACGCGCCATGATTTTTAACATGTCCTTTTTGTCATATTATTTTCAGGGGTACCATCATTTCTGTCCAGGCCTATATCATGAGTTTTTTTTTGTTTTTTTTTAATTCTGTGGAAGCATGGTTGAAAAGCAATGTCTGACTTTCATTTGTTCATTTTCATAGATTTTTTATTTATTATTAATTTTGTCAGATTCAAGTTATTTCTGTGACTATTGTGGGTTTTTCTGTAATTAAATGAGGGGTACCAACAATTTTGACCACCTGTGTAGACCAGAGGGAATCACTTCCAAAGCTTTAGCACCTCTATATACATAATAATGACAGGTTGTTGTGGTTCTCACACTGACTTGCAGTGTATTCCCTATAGCATATCAACCTGCAAGTTGTAATATTTGAGAAACCTTAAGAAAAGGTTTGCTGGTTGAAGAAAGTCTTTTTTACAACACATAATGGTGGAAGTATTCGATAACTCTTGACACTTCTACCTTGAAATTCTTGACTGCAATATATGGCAATAGAAAGTGAGAATGCCTTTAATGAATATGTTACACTTTCATACATACAACATGACTTCTGATTGTATCTCTTCACTAGATCAGTATGCGAGGTACAATGGGAAGCTGAGTTTTTCAGTCTTCAGGACAACAACAATAAGTTGGTTGCTGCTTTGAGGGAAGCAAATGCCAATGTGGAGAAGTGGAAGAAGCAGCTGGCTGGATATCAAGAGGAGGCAGAAAGATTACGGCAAAGGGTATGGGTGGCAACCATTTATGGTACATTGTATAAGTTATGCTACAAATATGTATTAAATGACTCATCTTCTCTATAAGTACCTTCATGAAACGGTTTAAGACCATGGTTAATGTGTAGGTGTTGTAAAATACAGCCTGCAATTTGACAAGTGTTCATACGTCAGTCAAAATGACATCACAAATAGCGGGCTAACTCCAGGAGCAAAACACATTGCGGACCAAGGTAGGACAGCAGTGAAGCTTTCATATTTCCAATGTCAGGGGGTTTTTTTTTATTCCTGCCTGAGTGAATGCACACAGTTGTCCCCATGCTGTATTTGCTTAACACAAGTGGTCATAAAATGTTCTTTTTGTACCAAAAAATGTACTGAGATTTGATTTGTTTAAGACATGAAACTTCCCTACTGTGAAAAACAGAAATCGCTCTCATGACTCAATATCGTTCTCATATTAACGGCTTCAAGTTTGGAGTTTGCTAAGTAAGTACAAGTTTAAAACAAGAGCTAGACAGACAACAAGGGTGGACAAAGTAATGGTGCAACCTATGCTTCAGTGTTCACTCACACTGGCATCTAACATGGCCAAGTGCTATCCAATGTTTTATCAGATAGCATTCGACTCAGTGTTATACTGTGGGGCAGTGCAGATCTGTGATTGTTTTCTCATGCTGAGAAGTATTTTATCTTCTCCGCACCTGCGCTGCCATTTTCTCATGCAAGAGAATCAGATCACACTCAGATGACACTTGGCTCAAACTCTGTCATTATCATTGTCATTGGCCCGATTCTCTCGCATGAGAGGATATACTCCAGTGTGAATGTACCCTTAGTCACAGACGCAAAGAGGGGCCCATGTACTGTTGTTGCATAGGGGCCCATGTACAGTCTATGTCCACCACTGAGACAGAGGTTGGATAATAAACACACACAGACACGTGTGTACAGGGTAGGCCATTTATATGGGTACACCTAAATAAAATGATATTGGTTGGTGATATCAACTTCCTGTTTCTGGCACATTAGTATATGGGAGGGGGAAAACTTTTCAAGATGGGAGGTGACCATGGCGGCCATTTTGAAGTCGGCCATTTTGGATTCAACTTTATTTTTTTCCAATGGGCAGAGGGTCATGTGACACATCAAATATATTGAGAATTTCACAAGAAAAACAATGGTGTGCTTGGTTTTAACATAACTTTATTCTTTCATGAGTTATTTACCAGTTATGACCACTTATAAAATGTGTTCAAAGTGCTGCCCATTGTGTTGGATTGTCAATGCAAGCCTCTTTTCCCACTCTTGATACACTGATAGCAACACCGCAGAAGAAATGCTAGTCTAAGGGGGTCAGATTCCTTGTAGGAATGCTCGGACCTGACACCCATAATGTGGTGGTGCACCATCTTGCTGGAAAAACTCAGGGAACTTGCCATCTTCAGTGCATAAAGAGGGCAACACATCATCATGCAGCAATTTCAGATATCCAGTGGCATTGAGGTTTCCATTGATGAATGGCCCCACTATCTTTGTACCTCATACACCACACCATACCATCAATTATGGGTTTCAGGTCCGAGCATTCATACATGAACAGTTTCCTCAAAAGTGGATTGGTCATCATGGGCCAGTTGAATGGCCACCAAGATCTCCCGATCTGACCCCCTTAGACTTTTATCTTTGGCGTCATCTGAAGGCAATTGTCTATGCTGTGAAGTTACGTGATGTGCAGCATCTGAAACAACGGATACTGGAAGCCTGTGCCAGCATTTCTTCTGTGGTGTTGCTATCAGTGTGTCAAGAGTGGGAGAAGAGGGTTGCATTGACAATCCAACACAATGGGCACCACTTTGAACACATTTTATAAGTGGTCATAAACTTGTAAATAACTCATGAAATAATAAAGTTACACTAAAACCAAGCACACCATTGTTTTTCTTGTGAAATTCTCAATAAGTTTGATGTGTCACATGACCCTCTTCCCTAAAATAAAGTTGGATCCAAAATGGCCGACTTCAAAATGGCCATCATGGTCACCACCCATCTTGAAGTTGATATCACCAACCATTCCTATTTTATTTAGGTGTATCTACATAAATTGCCCACCCTGTGTGTATATACACACACACACACGTGCTTCTCACAAAATTAGAATATCATCAAAAAGTTAATTTATTTCAGTTCTTCAATACAAAAAGTGAAACTCATATTACAGGATTTTTCTAAATATAAGATGCACCTTTCCCCAAAAAAATTAGGAGGAAAATCGGGGGTGCGTCTTATAGTGCGAATGCAGGCTTACCAGGGGGTTGCGGCAGTGGTGTAGCAGGAAATTTTAGAGCACTTCATGCTTCCCTCTGCTGACAAGCTTGTTGGAGATGGAAATACCATTCTCTAGCAGGACTTGGCACCTGTCCACACTGCCAAAAGTACAAATACCTGGCTTAAAAACAACAGTATCCCTGTGCTTGATTGGCCAGCAAACTCACCTGACCTTAACCCCATAGGAAATCTATGGGATATTGTAAAGAAGATGAGAGACACCAGACCCCACAATGCAGACAATCTGAATGTTGCTATCAAAGCAAACTGGGCTACCATAACAACTCAACAGTGCCACAGGCTGATCTCCTCCATGCCACGCCGCATTGATGCAGTAATTGATGTAAAAGGAGACCTGACGAAGTATTGAGTGCATTTACTGAACATACATTTCAAAAGGTCAGCATTTCAGATTCTAAAATCATTTTTTTAAGCTGGTGTTATAAAGTATCCTAATTTACTGAGACAATGATGTTTGGGTTTTCATTGGCTGTAAGCCATAATCATCAACATTAACAGAAATAAACACTTGAAATAGATCACTCTGTTTGTAATGACTCTAATATATGAGTTTTACTTTATGTATTGAAGAACTGAAATTAACTTTTTGATGATATTCTAATTTTGTGAGAAGCACCTGTACAGGTCCTTCTCAAAAAATTAGCATATAGTGTTAAATTTCATTATTTACCATAATGTAATGATTACAATTAAACTTTCATATACTATAGATTCATTATCCACCAACTGAAATTTGTCAGGTCTTTTATTGTTTTAATACTGATGATTTTGGCATACAACTCCTGATAACCCAAAAAACCTGTCTCAATAAATTAGCATATTTCACCCGACCAATCAAATAAAAGTGTTTTTTTATACCAAACAAAAAAACCATCAAATAATAATGTTCAGTTATGCACTCAATACTTGGTCGGGAATCCTTTGGCAGAAATGACTGCTTCAATGCGGCGTGGCATGGAGGCAATCAGCCTGTGACACTGCTGAGATGTTATGGAGGCCCAGGATGCTTCAATAGCGGCCTTAAGCTCATCCAGAGTGTTGGGTCTTGCGTCTCTCAACTTTCTCTTCACAATATCCCACAGATTCTCTATGGGGTTCAGGTCAGGAGAGTTGGCAGGCCAATTGAGCACAGTAATACCATGGTCAGTAAACCATTTACCAGTGGTTTTGGCACTGTGAGCAGGTGCCAGGTCGTGCTGAAAAATGAAATCTTCATCTCCATAAAGCATTTCAGCCGATGGAAGCATGAAGTGCTCCAAAATCTCCTGATAGCTAGCTGCATTGACCCTGCCCTTGATGAAACACAGTGGACCAACACCAGCAGCTGACATGGCACCCCACACCATCACTGACTGTGGGTACTTGACACTGGACTTCAGGCATTTTGGCATTTCCTTCTCCCCAGTCTTCCTCCAGACTCTGGCACCTTGATTTCCGAATGACATGCAAAATTTGCTTTCATCAGAAAAAAGTACTTGGGACCACTTAGCAACAGTCCAGTGCTGCTTCTCTGTAGCCCAGGTCAGGCGCTTCTGCCGCTGTTTATGGTTCAAAAGTGGCTTTACCTGGGGAATGCGGCACCTGTAGCCCATTTCCTGCACACGCCTGTGCACAGTGGCTCTGGATGTTTCCACACCAGACTCAGTCCACTGCTTCCTCAGGTTCCGGTCACCTCTTCTCGTTGTACAGCATTTTCTGCCACATTGTTTCCTTCCAACAGACTTACCATTGAGGTGCCTTGATACAGCACTCTGGGAACAGCCTATTTGTTGAGAAATTTATTTCTGGATCTTACCCTCTTGCTTGAGGGTGTCAATGATGGCCTTCTTGACATCTGTCAGGTCGCTAGTCTTACCCATGATGGGGGTTTTGAGTAATGAACCAGGCAGGGAGTTTTTAAAAGCCTCAGGTATCTTTTGCATGTGTTTAGAGTTAATTAGTTGATTCAGAAGATTAGGGTAATAGGTCATTTAGAGAACCTTTTCTTGATATGCTAATTTATTGAGACAGGTTTTTTGGGTTATCAGGAGTTGTATGCCAAAATCATCAGTATTAAAACAATAAAAGACCTGACAAATTTCAGTTGGTGGATAATGAATCTATAATATATGAAAGTTTAATTGTAATCATTACATTATGGTAAATAATGAAATTTAACACTATATGCTAATTTTTTGAGAAGGACCTGTATATACGGTGGGTACAGAAAGTATTCAGACCCCATTAAATGTTTCACTGTTTTACTGCAGCTAATTTTTTCACATTAATTTACACTCTGCACCCCATCTTGACTGAAAAAAACAGAAATGCAGTAATTTTTGCAAATTTAATAATAAAGAAAAACTGAAATATCACGGTCATAAGTATCCAAACCCTTTGCTCAGACACTCATATTTAAGTCACATGCTGTCCATTTTCTTGTGATCCTTCTTGAGATGGTTCTACTCCTTCATTGGAGGCCAGCTGTGTTCAATTAAACTTCTAGGACTTGATTTGGAAAGGCACACACCTGTCTATATAAGACCTCATAGCTCACAGTGCATGTCAGACCAAATGAGAATCAGGAGGTGAAAGGAACTGGCCAAGGAGCTCAGAGACAGAATTGTGGCAAGGCACAGATCTGGCCAAGGTTACAACAGAATTTCTGCAGTACTCAAGGTTCCTAAGAGCACAGTGGCCTCCATAATTCTTAAACGGAAGAAGTTTGGGACCACCAGAAGTCTTCCTAGACCTGGCCGTCCAGCCAAACTGAGCAATCGTGGGTGAAGAGCCTTGGTGACAGAGATAAAAAGAAGAACCCCAAGATCACTGTGGCTGAGCTCCAGAGATGCAGTAGGGCGATGGGAGAAAGTTCCACAACGTCAACTATCAATGCAGCCTTCCAACAGTAAGGCTTTTATGGCAGAGTAGCCATAAAGCCTCTCCCCAGTGCAAGACATTTGAAAGCCTGCATAGAGTTTGCCAAAAAACACATGAAGGACTCCCAGACTATGAGAAATAAGATTCTCTGGTCTGATGAGATGAAGATGGACCTTTTTGGTGATAATTGTAAGTGGTATGTGTGGAGAAAAACAGGCACTGCTCATCGCCTTCCCAATACAATCCCAACAGTGAAACAAGGTGGTGGCAGCATCATGCTATGGGGGTGGTTTTCAGCTGCAGGGACAGGACGACTAGTTGTCATTGAAGTAAACATGAATGCGGCCAAGTAAAGAGATATCCTGGATGAAAACCTCTTCCAGAGTGCTCTGAACCTCAGACTGGGCCAAAGGTTCACCTTCCAACAAGACAATGACCCTAAGCACACAGCTAAAATAACAAAGGAGTGGCTTCAGAACAACTCTTTGACCATTCTTGACTGGCCCAGCCAGAGCCCTGACCTAAATCCAAATGAGCAGCTCTGGAGAGACCTGAAAATGGCTGTCCACCAACGTTCACCATCCAACCTGACGGAACTGGAGAGGTTCTGCAAGAAAGAATGTCAGAGGATCCCCAAATCCAGGTGTGAAATACTTGTTATATCATTCCCAAGAAGACTCATGGCTGTACTAGCTCAAAAGGGTGCTTCTACTCAATACTGATCAAAGGGTCTGAATAGTTATGACTGTAATAGTTCCGTTTTTCTTTTTTAATAAATTTACAAAAATTACTGCATTTCTGTTTTTTTCAGTCAAGATGGGCGCAGAGTGTACATTATTGAGAAAAAACAATGAACTTTTTTGAATTTACCAAATGGTTGCAATGAAACAAAGAGTGAAAAATTTAAAGGGGTATGAATTCCTTCCATACCCACTGTAAAGTGTGTATATACACTGCTCAAAAAAATAAAGGGAACACAAAAACCCACATCCTAAATATCACTGAATGAAATATTCCAGTTGTAAATCTTTATTCATTACATAGTGGAATGTGTTGAGAACAATAAAACCTAAAAATTATCAATGTAAAATCACAACTAATATCCCACGGAGGTCTGGAGTTGGAATGATGCTCAAAAAGTGGAAAATGAAGTTATAGGCTGATCCAACTTCAGTGGAAATGCCTCAAGACAAGGAAATGATGCTCAGTAGTGTGTGTGGCCTCCACGTGCCTGTATGACCTCCCTAAAATGCCTGGGCATGCATGCTCCTGATGAGGCGGCGGATGGTCTCCTGAGGATCCCTTACCCTCTATTCCTTATCTTCCCTTTATGTTAAAAAGTTAATAAAAATTATTTGAAAGTGAAATGAAGGCTATTCCATGCGAGAAATTGACAAGAAACTGAAGATTTCCTACAACAGTGTGTACTACTCCCTTCAGAGGAGAGCACAAACAGGCTCTAACCAGAGTAGAAAGAGAAGTGGGAGGCCCCGATGCACAACTGAGCAAATAGTCAAGTACATTAGAGTCTGTAGTTTGAGAAATCGATGCCTCACAGGTCCTCAACTGGCAGCTTCATTAAATAGTACACGCAAAACGCCAGTGTCAACGTCTACAGTGAAGAAGCGAGTCTGGAATGCTGGCCTTCAGAGCAGTGTGGCAAAAAAAGCCATATCTGTGACTGGCTAAAAAAAAAGGAAAAGATTAATATGGGCAAAAGAACACAGAAATTGGACAGAGGAAGATTGGAAAAAAGTGTTATGGACAAATGAATCCAAGTTTAAGGTGTTTGGATCACACAGAAGAACATTTTTGAGACGCAGAACAGCTGAAAAGATGCTGGAAAAGTGCCTGACGCCATCTGTCAAGCATGGTGGAGGTAATGTGATGGTCTGGGGTTGCTTTGGTGCTGGTAATGTGGGAGATTTGTACAAGGTAAAAAGGAATATTGAATAAGGAAGGCTATCACTCCATTTTGCAATGCCATGCCATACCCTGTGGACAGCGCTTGATTGGAGCCAATTTCATCCTACAACAGGACACCTCCAAATTATGCAAGAACTATTAGGGAAGAAGCAGGGAGCTGGTGTTCTATCTGTAATGGGGTGGCCAGGGCAGTCACCAGATCTCAACCACATTGAGCTGTTGTGGGAGCAGCTTGACCGTATGGTATGCAAAAAGTGCCGATCAAGCCAAACCAACCTGTGGGAGGGGCTTCTGGAGGCATGGGATGAAATTTCTTAAAGGGAACCTGTCACCACGTTTTTGGAAGATGGGATAAAAATAGCGTTAAATAGGGGCAGAGGTGGGCGTTACATTAGTGTGTGTGTTATGCGTTTATTACCCACCTAAGTTGCCGAAATAACTTTGCAAAGTCTCCGTTTTCGCCTGTCAATCAGGCTGGTCAGGTCACATGGGCGTGGTGTCTTCACCCAGATTTGGCGTAGTTTTCCGTTGGTGGCGTAGTGGTGTGCGCATGCCCAAAGTCCGGAATCCTCTTCCAGGGGATTTAAAATAGCGCGGTGTTCGTTATTGCATTGGTGATCGGTGGGCGCGGCCATCTTCCTTTGGCCGCGCGTGCGCAGAAGCGGCGCTCTGCTGGCCGCGGCTTCAGGAAAATGGCCGCGGGATGCCGCGCGTGCGCAGATGGATATCGCGGCGGCCATTTTCCTGAAGCCGCGGCCAGCAGAGCGCCGCTTCTGCGCACGCGCGGCCAAAGGAAGATGGCCGCGCCCACCGATCACCAATGCAATAACGAACACCGCGCTATTTTAAATCCCCTGGAAGAGGATTCCGGACTTTGGGCATGCGCACACCACTACGCCACCAACGGAAAACTACGCCAAATCTGGGGGAAGACAACGCCCATGCGACCTGACCAGCCTGATTGACAGGCGAAAACGGAGACTTTGCAAAGTTATTTCGGCAACTTAGGTGGGTAATAAACGCATAACACACACACTAATGTAACGCCCACCTCTGCCCCTATTTAACGCTATTTTTATCCCATCTTCCAAAAACGTGGTGACAGGTTCCCTTTAAGATTACCTCAGCAAATTAACTGCTAGAATGCCAAATGTCTGCAATGCTGTAATTGCTGCAAAGGGAGCATTCTTTGACAAAGGCAAAGTTTGAAGGAGAAAATTATTATTTCAAATAAAAATCTTTTTTAAACCTTGTCAATGTCTGGACTAGATTTTATAATCATTTGGCAACTCATTTGATTAATAAAAGTATGAGTCTTCATGAAAAGCACAGAATCGCCTGGGTGACCCTAAACTTTTGAACGGTTATATATATATATATATATATACACATACACACACACACACACACACACACACACACACACACACACACACACACACACACACACACACACACAGCTCTGGCAAAAATTAGGAGACCACCACATCAGGACCCTGTCATGGGCAGGGGTGAACCTAGCCTCTCTGCTGCCTGAGGCGAAAGGAAAAATGGCGCCCCCCCCACACACACACACACACTGTCCCTGCCTCACTGCCTGTGCACACACATCCCTCCACCGAACCCGGTAATCGCCGCTCACAGTAGCATACCAGCAGAGGTGTATCTAGGGTTTCTGGCACCAGGGGCAAGAATTCATTTTGGTGCCCCCCCCCCCCCTCCACCAAGGACATATGCGATTTGCACACTCAGTCATGTGCCCACGAGCTCCTCTCTCTAATGCTCTCAATGTTCAGTGAAAAACTGAGAGAATCAGACGAGAAGCTCGTTGTCACAGGACCATGAGTATGAAAATCGCATATGATTGACGTGTCCATGTGACGACTACTGGAACCTGCAGAGCTGAATCCTGACGTCGCAGCTTCTGAATTCTCACAACTAATGCACTGCACACATTTAGGATTCTCCCTTGCCGGTGGACGGTCATGTCAGCACAAGCATGTGATTTGTATACCTCTGACCACATTCCGACTAGACGTGCCCGGCCTCACTCAGTTCATTTTTATTGAGTGAGGTCACACATGTCTAGTCAGTATGTGACCGCATGTGTGTAAATCGCCAGCACGAGAGAATTCTGACAGTGTGCAGTGCGCACTGTGAGAAGTCAGAAGTCTGCATTCACAAAAAATGACTGCAGACTCATTACACACCTGGACATCCCCTTTAATGCTCCTAACATAAATAAAAACATGAGAGTTAGTTTGTATCACAAATAACATTTACATCCAGGTACCTTATAGATGACGTCGTCTCTGGAGTCATTCTCCTTCTTTTCTTCATCTTGTCCAGACCCCATGATGAGTTTTCTCATCCACAGCCGTCTCTGCAGACTTCCATCTTCTCCGCTCTTTTGCAGAAAGTCTCCACAAGACGCCCTTAAAGATATAAGTGTCATTATAATGCTCCTGAATAAAAAATTGCCCCTCACTATATTTTCTGCACTTGTGGGCACTTGACCCCGGAGTTTAAAAAAAAAAAAAAAAAACCTAGCAGCGCAAATCCAGTTACAGAATCTGCCGCCCCCTCTCTTCTGCCGCCTGAGCCAAAGAGCTCAAGTCGCCTCATGGTAGCAGCGTCACTGGTCATGGGCAGCCCATTCTCCAGACATGAACCCCATTGAAAACCTCTGGAATGTAATCAAGAGGATGATGGATAGTCACAAGCCATCAATAAAGAAGAACTGCTTACATTTTTGCACCAGGAGCAGTGTGAAAGACTGGTGGAAAGCATGCCAAGACGCATGAAAGCTGTGATTAAATATCATGGTTATTCCACAAAATATTGATTTCTGAACTCTTCCTAAGTTAAAACATTAGTATTGTTGTTTCTAGATGATTATGAACTTGTTTTCTTTGCATTATTTGAGGTCTGAAAGCACTGTTTTATTTGTAATTTTGACCATTTCTCCTTTTCATTAAAAAAAAAAAAAATTGTTGCTTGGAAATTTGGAGGCATGTTGTCAGTAGTTTATAGAATAAATGAAAAATTTACATTTTACTCAAAAATATACCTATAAAGAGAAAAATCAGACAAACTGAACATTTTGCAGTGGTCTCTTAATTTTTTGCCAGAGCTGCACATGTATTATTATTTTTATTATTTATTTATATAGCACCATTAATACCATGGTGCTGTGCATGTGAAACGGGTTACATACAGGGTTATAGATATCATATACAGTACACAAATTTACAATGACAGACTGGTACAGAGGTGAGAGGACCCTGTCCTTGCGGACTTACATTCTACGGGATGTATATGTATACATATATAGTTTTAATTTGGGCTTATTTTGCTTTTGTTTAACATCTTACAATTCTATTCTTCCATACTTGAACATCGCTGTAACCTTATTAACTCAGTGTTGTGAGTAGGCTTCATAGATAATATGTAGAAAAATCATTTTATCCCACTAATGTGCAGGTTACAGAGCTGGAGACTCAGTCTACAACAATGACAGCCACAGATCAAGAAAGTGAACTTTCTGAGCGACTGCAGGAGCTGGAGACACTGCTAAGGAACAAAGAAGAGGTGATTCAAGTGTTGTATAATGAATTGATTTGTAGAAGTATACGTCATGTAAAATTCAGTATATTAATTAGCATATAGTCTATTGAACAGTGCGACTGCATGTTGATGATGAGCATGTATTCAGTTGTGCAATATATGAGATTGCTCACCATTAAATAGAGATATCACATTGTATTGACCACATAGCAATAATAAAAATACAAAATAATATAACAATGATAATGCAAAAGAGAGCACAATAAACACAAAAACATAGCTGTCACAGCAAAAGTATTCATGGGTTTACCTTTCCTTTGGCTGCAGGAGATCCTTCACTTGAAAGGACAGAGACCTGACCTGATAGAGCTGGAGAGTGAACGAGATGAGCTACTCCAGAAACTCCAGGTAAGAAAATGATCAATGGTAAGAAATCCTTCTGCTTTGTGCAGCCCACTTTCCCACAGGCAGAAATGCTGCTTTTTCTAGTGCTTTCCTTCTGCAGGTGTCTTCTCTGAACCACACAATAGCAATCTACTCTTACTATTGCGTTAGTCCTACGTTCTTTGTGTTTTTCCCTTTCTTTGAAACTTAGTTGGTGCAGATTTGCCGCATCTGTGTTTTTTTGTGCAGAAACACTGGGATTTGATGCATCAAACTCTTTTCGACAGAATTCTGGTTTAAAACTGAAATGATGTTAAATCCATGCATGACGTATAGTTTCAAAATAAAATGTGACTTTTGGCATTTTTCGGCTAGTCCTGGTCATCTCTGCCACTCTGTTGAAAAGTTTGTGATGTTTAGTTGGGACTGATAATGGCCAAGAAATGCATCAAAATTTACATCACAAAAGTGGAATAAATTATGTAAGAAATATATGTCAGCCCTTGGAATAACATTTCGTACGGTGGAGCACAGCAGCTGAACGATGCACCAAAGTTATTAAAAGGAGCATGTCTCTTCATCAATTTGCTGCATTTTACTGTAGTGTTTCCTACATCAAGACTGATGTGTATAAGCCAGCCTTGGTGAAGTGTGGCATAAGAGTGTATTCATATGCAGCAAAAATTATTCAGCTGAAAATCAGTACCAGTTAGCTGAAAGAGGCTGTTTTGTCGGCAAGAACATGGATTTACCCAAGCCCCATTCAAGTAAACAGCACATTTTAAAAAATGTCTGTAATAGATCTGTTATGTGTGAATAAGTCCAATTACTACTGTATTAGTGATGACCAAATGTGCTCGTTACTCGAGATTTCCGAGTATGCTCGGGTGGTCTCCAAGTATCTTGGGCGTGCTTGGAGATTTAGATTATGTCTCCGCAGCTGCATGATTTGCGGCTTTTAGACCTCCTGAACACGTGATGATTCCCTAACAAACAGCCTAAACACATGCATGGATGGCCTGTTTCTTAGGGAATCATCACATGTATTCAGGCTGTCTAGTAGCCGCAAATAGTGCAGCTGCCGCGACACAAACTAAATCTCTGAGCACGCCCAAGATACTCGGAGATCACCCGAGCATGCTCGGAAATCTCAAGTAACGAGCACACTCACTCATCATTGATTACTATGCAATACTCCTTTAGTGAGTAATAACCTGTGTGTAGCAGGCCAATGACATCATGTTTATTTTGTCCTCTGGTGTCTAGTTGGTTAAAGGGATTTTCCAGATATACTTTTTTTTATATCTATGAGAGTCCTCTAGATGAAAAAAATCATCATCACTGCTGAGGCAAGTGATTGGCTGTATCAATCATGTGCACTGTACACTCCCTGACAGAAGTTATGTCACTTATCCATGTTATGTAAATAAAAGCTTATAACCTGACGTTAAATTCATCCATTGGTTGTATAAATTATTCTTTTGAAAGCTGAAACCTTCCAAAATGTGGTTTCGGTTAAGAAAATAAATTGGCATCAATGCAAAAATATTGATCAGTTAATGGACACAGAATGGTCAGATTTTGGCAAGACAAAAGTTTTGTCGCCTGGTCATATAATGCACCCAATCCTAATTTACATCCTCACCTGTGCTCAGTAAATGATCGGTTAATTAGTGTGTGTGTATAAAAAGAAACCCAGCACCCCAGACCTTCACTTGAACTGCAACTTGAGTTCTGACAACATGCCAAAAATCCACCCTGCGACCAAAGGCTGGATTATCAAGAGACTGAAGACCAGATCCACTGCAGAGGTGGGTGGCACCTTTAGTGTGTCTCAGCACCAAGTGCAAAGAATTAAAAAAAAGATTTGAAGAGACTGGAGATGTGTTTGAGTAGCCCAGGTTCGGCAGACCTTGCAAGACAACTGCTCAGGAGGAACGTTTGTTGGTTAGAAAATCCAAAGCAAGCCCCTCTTCCACTGCAGCAGAGCTCCAACAGGCCTGGTCACCTCAAGTCCCTGTGTCAACTAGAACAGTTTGTAGGATTCTGTCTGGAAATGGCCTCCATGGTCGAATCAGTACCCAGAAGCCAGCACTAAACAAAAGGCAAATAAAAAACCGTGTGGCATTTGGCAAAGTCCTACAGCCTGCTAAACAGATGGATGCTGGAAAAGTGGCAGAAGAAGGATTTCTCTGATGAATCTTCAGTAGAATTACACCACAGCCACCGCAAATACTGCAGGAGACCTACTGGAGCCCATATGGATCCAAAATACATCCAGAAAACAATTAAATTTGGTGGTGGAAAGATCATGGTCTGGGGTTACATTCAGTATGGGGGCGTGCAAAACATTTGCAAGGTGGAAGGCAATATCAATAGCCTAAAATATCAAGAAGTATTAGCTACCTCTTATATTCCAAATCATAAAATGGGCCAAATTCTGCAGCAGGATGGTGCTCCATCTCATACATCCATCTCTACAACAAAGTTCCTCCAGACAAAAAAGATCAAGGTGCTCAAGGACTGGCCAGCCCAGTCACCAGACATGAATATCATTGAGCATGTTTGGGGTAGTATGAAAGAGGAAGCTTGGAAGACAAAACCAAAGAATCTAGATGAACTCTGGGAGGCATGTAAGACTGCATTCTTTGCTATTCCTGATGACTTCATTAATAAATTGTATGAATCATTGTTGAACCGCATGGATGCATTCCTTCAAGCTCATAGAAGTCACACAAAATATTAAATATGACTCTAATAGCACCACAACTTCATTCACCAATGTTATGCAACATATATTTGTATTTTAAGTTAATTATTTGTTTGAATATCACATTACTTTCTGTGGGCGACACAACTTTTGTCTTGCCAAAATCTGACTATTCTGTGTCCATTAACTGATCAATATTTCTGTATTGATGCCAATTTATTTTCTTAACCAAAATCACATTTCCGAGGGTTTTAGCTTTCAAAGGAATAATTTATACAACCAATGGATGAATTTAACGTCAGGTTATAAGCTTTTATTAACAAAACATGGATAAGCGACATAACTTCTGTCAGGGAGTGTAGTGAAGTCACCTTTGTAGCTTGTAGACAATAGCTGGGGGGAGCAGCAGAGAGGCCGTGCTGGAGCAGGGGAAAGTGAGTATCAGCTCAGCTTATCAGCTTATTATTTTCACCTAGAGCAAGCCCAAAGGCATAAAAACCTGGAAAACCCCTTTAAACAACAATGCTCGAATGCAGATCGCAAATTATGATGAAGTGCCATTCTGAATATACTCTAAAACACTCCTGCCCAGTCTGCTACTCAAGGAGGGAAAGTGTGCCCTTTGCCACTGTCCTCACCTGATTGCTGGTACAGTAGCTTACCGATGACACTAATAGTCTCTGGCAAAAAAATGTGCTGCATTATTAAGAACTATTCAATGTTGGTTATTAATTATTGCATCCATCCAACCCTGGCATGCTTCTCTAGCCTTATGGATTCTTTCTAAATTACCCGAGAAGCACATCAGGCGAGATCCATATAGCACATCCATGTGCCTTCTGTACACTTGTACGCATTTCATCCATATGAGTATTATTTCATTCTGGATTCCCTTTGTCAGCGTGCGGCAGGTTGCTATGGAGACGCATTGCCCTGGCGCTTTGTTGAAGGATACACATTTGGCTTCCTGTTATTCTAGTTTGTTGGGAGGGAGAAGTCCCTGGATGGGGGGAGCAGTCTAACTGTATTCTCTCCGCACCATGATATCTCCTAGAGGCACAAGACCTTGAGGTATGAGAAATATGTAAGGAGATGTGGTAAAAGCATGCCTTATACTATATATGTCCTCTAAGGGAATATCCAGATTTTTTAGATCTGAAAACAGTATCTTGTCAATCCATATTTTCATCCATATGAATGGTGTTTTTCACAAATAAAGGAACATGCTGTTACCACAGAGCATTTCCACAATGTTCTATAGGAGCTTTTCCCTATTTGTTAGCTGGTGGGCTCCATTCATCAAAACAACCATTTTCAGTTAGCTGTAATCAGGCCTGTATTTGCCACTAGGCCCGGCTCTCCGCGGGTATCAGTGACAATGACCTGAATTTTTTATTTTTTTTTACAAACTTGTCCAGAGTAGGGTGATTGTGGGAGAAGAAGTAAGGAATTGTGCGCCTGCTATGTAGTGAATATCATTGCTCTGATTGGTGCAGCAGCAGTCCCACTGCACCACCAATCAGAGCAAAGAACACTGACACAGCAGAAGGATAGGCTTACTTCCCTGCTCTAGGGAATAATGTATAATGTTACAGGGTATATACACTAGATTCCTTGATAGGGTGTTGATCCAGGGAACTAGTCTGATTGCCGTATGTGGACTCAGGAAGGAATTTTTTTTCCCCATGGTGGAGTTACTCTTTGCCACATGGGTTTTTTTTGCCTTCCTCTGGATCAACATGTTAGGGCATGTTAGGTTAGGCTATGGGTTGAACTAGATGGACTTAAAGTCTTCCTTCAACCTTAATAACTATGTTACTATGTTACCTCATCATCATCACCTACCCATAAACATTTTATTGTGCAAGTTTTAGGTTCTTAATTAGTTGCAGGGAATGTGTTCACACAGGGGTGGGGGAGGGTGGTGATGAATATATATAGTAAGTGGGGGGATTGGAGAAGAGGAGCAATATGTGGCAGCATATTATGTTTGAGGGTGGCATGGGGGGTGGGCATAGTACTGGAGCCTGGTGGGATGCTATACAGTTGAAACCAGAAGTTTACATACACTATATAAAAAGACACATATGCACGTTTTTCTCAATATCTGACATTAAATCAGAATAAACGTTTCTCATTTTAGGCCAATTAGGATTACCATAACTATTAATATTTGCCAAATGCCAGAATAGTGAGAGAGAGAGAGAATGTTTTAAGACATTTTTATTACTTACTATAAAGTCAAAAGTTTACATACACTAAGATTACTATGCCTTTAAACAATTCTGGACTGCCTATATGATGATGTCATGTGTTCGGAAGCTTCTAATAGATTTTTTTGCAACATCTGAGTTATTTAGAGACTCACCTGTGGATGTATTTTAATGGACACCTGGAACACACTGCTTCTTTGTGTAGCATCATGGGAAAGTCTAAAGAAATCAGCCAAGATATCAGGAAGAGAATTGTGGACTTGCATAAGTCTGGCTCATCCTTGGGTACAATTTCAAGATACCTGCAGGTACCTCCTTCACCCGTACAAACAATTCTAGGCAAGTACAAACAAGATGGGAATGTCTAGCCATCATACCGCTCAGGAAGGAGACGGGTTCTGTGTCCTAGAGATGAATGTGCTTTGGTCCAACATGTGCATTTCAACCCAAGGACAAAAGCAAAAGACCTTGTGAAGATCATGGTAGAAGCTGGTAAGATTGTGTCAATATCTATAGTGAAACAAGTATTGTATTAACATGGACTGAAAGGCCACTCTGCCAGGAAAAAGCCATTACTCCAAAACAAAAATAAAAAAGTTTAATGTTTGCAAATGCACACAGGAACGAAAATCTTAATTTTTGGAGACATGTCCTTTCGTCTGATGAAACTAAAATTTAACTTTTTGAGCATAATGACCATCGTTACATTTGGAGGAAAAAGGGATAAGCTTGGAAGCCTACGATCACCATCCCAACTGTGAAACACAGAGGTGGCAGCATCATGTTGTGGGGTTGTTTTGCTGCAGGAAGGACTGGTGTACTTCATAAAATAGATGGCATCATGAGAAAAGACGATTATTTGGCAATACTGAAGCAACATCTGAAGACATCAGCCAGGAAATTATAGCTTGGGCGGAAATGGATCTTCCAAATGGACAATGACCCAAAGTATACTGACAAAGTGGCTAAAGGATAACAAAGTCAATGTTTTGGAGTGGCCATCACAAATGCATGATCTCAATCCTATTGAAAAAGTATGGTCAAAGCTGAAAAGGCAGGCGCGAGCAAGGCGACCTACAAACCTGGATCAGTTACACCAGTTTTGTCAGAAGGAATGAGCCCAAATTCCATTTAATTTCACTCTCCTCTGATGTGATCACACATCACAGGAGAGAGAAACAGGGTCCTCCGATCCCCCCCGGTAACTCCGGAGTCCCTGCATACCCCCGTGATGTCCACCAGGCCGCCGACGTCTTCCGGGAGAAAATGGTGGACACATGCACAGTGCGCCCACCGAGATCTGCCGGCCGGCACCCGACAACAATAGGAAATTTTGGATTAGGTTTGTGGTTATGGCTAGGGTTGGGATTAGGGGTGTGTTGGGGTTAGGGTTGGAGATAGAATTTTTTAGGTGCATCCAAACGCAACATGGCGCCACCATTGATTCCAGCCAATTTTGCGTTCAAAAAGTCAAATGTTGCTCCATCCTTTCTGAGCCCTGCCATGCACCCAAACAGTGTTTTTTCCCCACATATGGGGTATTGGCGTACTCACAAGAAATTGCACAACAAATTTTGTGGTCCATTTTGTCCTGATCCCCTTGTGAAAATAAAAAAAAATTGGTTCCAAATTTTTCCTTCCACATTGCTTTAGTTCTCGTGAAGCACCTAAAGGGTTAATAAAATTCTTGAATGTGGTTTTGCGCACCTTGAGGGGTGCAGTTTTTAGAATGGTGTCACTTTTGGGTATTTTCTGTTATATTGACCCTACAAACTCACTTAAAATGTGAGGTGGTACCTAAAAAAAAAATGGTTTTGTAAATTTTGTTTAAAAAATGAGAAATCGTTGGTCAACTTTTAACCCTTATAACATCCTAACAAAAATGTTGTTTCCAATATTGTGCTGATGTAAAGTAGACATGTGGGAAAATATTTTGTGTGACGTAAAATGGGGAAAGATTCCGGCACAACCATCCAGGGTGTGTATACACATGAAATGCGTCAGGTACGAGGTCACGCCTTTTAATGTTTTAATTACGTTTGAATAAAGAATGCATTTTATCCCTGGATGGTTGTGTTTCCCCATTTTTCGCCTACCCTCCTGTGATCACCAGTGGAAACAGCACCCTCAGGAGGAACTCCGGGACAAATTTCCAGCTACACATTCTGAGCGTGGTAAGCTCCTTTGTCTCTCTCCCCGCATCTCACTATCTTGTGTGACTTATCTCTCTGATTTAAGGGCACAAAAATTCAAAGTTTGGAAATTGCAAAGTTTTCTAACTTTGCCATATTTCTGGTTTTTTTCATAAATAAATGTACGTCATATCGAAGAAATTTTACCACTAACATGAAGTACAATATGTCACGAAAAAACACTCAGAATCAGTGGGATAACTTAAAGCTTTCCAGAGTTTATGAGTTATAACCTCATAAAGTGACAGTGGTCAGAATTGTAAAAATTTGCTCATTACGTACCAAAATGGCTCTGTCACTAAGGGGTTAAGGGCAATGGTACCAATTACTAATGAAATGTATGTAAACTTTTGACTTTGCAGTAAGTACTAAAAATGCCTTAAAAAATTCTCTCTCTCATTATTCTGGCATTTGGCAAATATTAATAATTATGGTAATCCTAATTGACCTAAAACGGGAAAGGTTTATTCTGATTTCATGACAGATATTGAGAAAAACATGCATATGTGTCTTTTTATATAGCATATGTGGAGTGCCCGCCAGGGTCTAGGGGTACTCGGTACCGGGTCCGGTCATCATTAAAGGGGTGGTCACAGTGGCAGCGACCCGGTCCGTGGCCCTGGGTGTCCAAATTAAAGGGGTTGTCTTTAAAGGGTTTTTTAGAAATAAGAATGTTTGTGACGCCACCTGTGGTATTCGGTCAGGGATGACCGACGCTGCTTAAAGGGGTCCTCTGGGGAGTGATGCCACTGCAGCAAGGATGGTACAGCTTCCCACAGGTGAAGCTGGGTCCCCAGGGCCCCCGGTGTATTTGGCAAAGATAGTGTGGTGCCAGAAATGATCAGAGGATTGCAGTCTCTTTACCTGTTTACTGGTGATTCATGGCCACAGTTCAGGGTACCGATAACAGGTGTTGGTGAGGTCTGGTCGGCCTGGAAGCGATTATGGATCCCCTTCTCCAGGTGAGGTTGTAAGCCTACCTTCTAGCACTGTAAGGCGAGTCCCTTGCTGCCTTAGGCCTCACACAAGGTTTTCTCTTTCCCTGTTCTAAGACAGTACCCGCATGGTAGGCAACGCAAGCCTTTTTACAGGTGTCTCTCAGATAACTCCGGGCTCTGTATGTTGCTGTACCTTCGGGTGACAGATGACCTAGAATCTTCTGCACTCTGGTTCTGCTATGGGACATGCAGTTCCACACAGCCTCGGGCTCCTGGTGCCCGGTTTCTGCGCTCCAGCATGGAAGGAGCTTAGTCGCAGCTCCCTTCCAGCTCCTTAATTCTCCTGTGGTTCTCCCCTCTCCTATCACGTTCTACA